>NC_140459.1:33692501-34292501 GCF_963576455.1 Neolamprologus multifasciatus | reverse complement strand
TCTCACAGTGTCAGCTTTGTTTTTATACATATGGATATGTGCTGATAAATGATCACAATTATAATATTTCCCACTGTCTGCTGTGTGCCGTGACCTTTGACCTGCTAAAGACAGTCAGCTGTGGATTATTCATTGTTGTGTCTGATACTTAGAACTGTGAGGAAGAAGCTACACAGTTAATCAGGGTCCCCTCTCTCTGAATCAGGAAAGGTGGGCAGGCCGCGTGTTGGCCGCGGGCCATAAGTTGAGTATCACTGTTTGAAATGTGAACATTGTTCTGCTGCAGTCAATGAACTAAACCAGAGAAGAAGAAAACAGACTTTACCATGAAAATCCTCAGTGTGGATCAGTATAATATCAGCCTGATGTCTGCAGTTTAGTGTCAGCACAACTTTCACATCATATTCATCTCAGCACAACTAAAACATGCTGACTGACCTCAGAGTTTCAAGTCCACATCCTGGACTCTCCAGGAAACCACACAGATGCTTCACTCCTGAATCCTGCAGGTTGTCGTTGGAGCTCAGCTCCAGCTGTCTCAGATGGGAGGGGTTGGACTTCAGTGCTGCTGCCAGATAATCACAGCTGATCTCTGAGAAACCACAGTTCATCAATCTGTGTAAGGAATGAAAGATGTAAGTTTATTAGACAAAGTGCTTGAAATCATTCAGTGTTTCATCATCTGTTCAGAACTGAAGAAGGTTCAGAATGTAGAAGTTTAGAAAATGGAAACTCCAAACAGCTGAAGCCAACAGGAAGCAGCTTCAAACAGGAAACTGTGCAGAGTTGCAGACTATATGTCCTGATGCAGCCAGTTGGATTTTGGAGAGTTGAATCTCTGTTCTGTGACTAAGTCCTTGAATCATTTCTTCCAGTTGGTCCAACAAGACAGACTAAGTATTGGACATGTGTTGTGGCTCCATTAGGGGAGCTTCTAAATGTGATGTGATGGCCCCTCTGGGTCTGTCAGGTCACAGCACTGAAGAGAGCTCAAACTGGGCACACAGTTGTTCCAGTCTGGACCAAAGACTCTATACTGGGACTGAGGGACTGCTTTGACTGCACCCACTGGGACTTTTTAAAGGCTAATGTTCTCACTTAGATCATCGATTTCTACTTACATTTCTTTCTGGGAAAAATGGGGATTACTTTGAAAACAGGAAGTATTTTCCCCAATAAGCAGCCCTGGATTAGTAAATCACTCCAACATGTTCTCAGGCAGAAGAAGCTGTCTTGTTATGAGGGAGAGAAGAAAAAGATTGAGGCACAGAAACTTGTTGAAAGAGAGATAAAGCAGCTAAAATCAGGTGTAAAAGTAAAGCAGAGGATGAGCTGAATAAAGGACACTCAAGGCTGGCTTGGAAAGGAATGAAGTCCATGGTGGGGATGCAGAACAAGGAGCAAAGATGAATGTGATGCTGAATCAGCAGAAGACTTGGACTCATTTGATTCCAGCTTTGATATCATTGATTTCAATGAAGAGCTTTGTGATTGTAGCAACGGGCTGGTAGCTCTGAGAGTCCCACTGATGAGGTGTTTGTGTGGAAATCTCTTAGTGGGACCAAAGAGAGAAAAAGCCCTGGTCCTGATGCTGTGGGAGGGAAATGATTGAAGTGTGCTGTGAGGAACTGATTGGGAGATTTTCATACATTTTCCAGTCCTCCTTGGAACAACAGGAAGTTCCCAGCATATGGAAACAAAGGTTAAGTGTCCTATGGCACTCAGTGATGATGGTGCTGTGGCCCCACCACCTCCACCTCTTTGTAAAGGAACTAACTGGAATCTGAAGCTTCAAATGGAACTAAGACTTCCTCCACTAGGTGGCAGTGTCTGATGAGAAAGTGTTAGTGGAGCTGGCCTGGAGTCAGAAACAGGAAGATGCAGGATTTGGGCTGAAATGGGGAAAAGTGGTTCGCACTAGTGCCTTAAAGCAAGAAGGTTGCAGGTTGAAGCTTGTTGGCCTTTCTGTGGAGGTTGGATGTTCTCCCACAGTCCAATGAAATGCTGCTTAGGTTCATTGGTGCTTCTAAATTGGCTGTAGGTGTGGATGTGAGAGAGTGCTTCTCTGTCTCTCTCTGTTGGCCCTGTGATGGACTGCTCACCTGTGCAGGTGGACCACGCCTCTTTCCCTATGACAGCTAGGGCACAGGCTGCAGCCCTGTGAGCCTAAGCTGAATAAACAGTTAGCAAAAATGATCTATAGATGGCCTGAAATCCCCCAGTTAGCAGTTTGGTAGATAGCTATGACATGCTAATCCCATCCAGCAGCTGTATTCTACCTGTAAGCTGATCCCTGCTGAGCCAAAGCACTTTTTCATATACAAATTACAACCTTTAATAGAAACCTATTGGTCAGCATCTTATTAGCCTGCTGTTAGCTTCATTCCACAGAAAACTGAGAGAAACTAACAGAGTTGATAAAGAATAAAGAGAAATGTGCTGATTTAAAGCCTTTGAAGTGCTTCAGATGATCTCTGTCCACTCATTCATTCATGTAAGCTTTCTAATGCAGCTTTGATCTTCACAGTCTGCTTCATGAAACTCATTCTAACCCTGAATGTCAGAGTGTTCCTCCTTCTCTTTCCCATCATTCATGCTGGCAGTGGAGGAGATTTGGATGTTGGACTGTGTTTTGCATGATGTGTGTATGTTTGTGTTGGACTGCTGTCTTTAAAGCAAACACACATTTTGCTTTGGATTTCAGTGTCACACAGACTTTAAGGTGGAATGAAGAGATGGAGAGTTTCACAGTGAATTATCCAGTGGAGGATTTTTCTTCTTCTTTGAAGCTTTGAAATGTGAACATTGTTCTGCTGCAGTCAAAAGACTTTACCATGAAGATCGTCAGTGTGGATCAGTATAATATCAGCCTGATGGCTGCAGTTTAGTGTGAGCACAACTTTCACATCATATTCATCTCAGCACAACTAAAACATGCTGACTGACCTCAGAGTTTCAAGTCCACATCCTGGACTCTCCAGGAAACAACACAGATGCTTCACTCCTGAATCCTTCAGGTTGTCGTTGGAGCTCAGGTCCAGCTGTCTCAGATGGGAGGGGTTGGACTTCAGTGCTGCTGCCAGATAATCACAGCTGATCTCTGACAAACCACAGTCCATCAATCTGTATAAAGAATGAAATATGTAAGTTTATTAGACAAAGTGCTTGAAATCATTCAGTGTTTCATCATCTGTTCAGAGCTGAAGAAGGTTCAGAATGTAGAAGTTTAGAAAATGGAAACTCCAAACAGCTGAAGCCAACAGGAAGCAGCTTCAAACAAACACAACAAGAGAAAAAACTCTGAATGTTTCACATTAAAGTCGTACATTTCTCATAAAAACAGGACAAAGACTTGAAAAAGTCGTGTTTTTCCTTCCAGGAACCACAAGGCTTCACTTTTAAAGGTGAAGTGTGAAAGAAATGGACATATTTGAAGTCCAACACCTTTTTCCAGTCACATTATTAAAGTAGACAAACTACAAGCTCATTTTCATTCCAACAAGTCATCTTCTGACCTGGACTAACAACACTGGTCTCTATGTGCAGCTGGCTGTGAGACCAGTGCTCAGGGAGCGTCTACAAAGTGCAACACTGAAAGAACATCACACACTCATTTGCTTCCATCATCCAACCTGAAGAGGAAACAGAGACGGCTCCCCTTCAAAGTAAAAGCTGCTCCTTTTGGACACAGTATCAAAGAAAGTCTACAGTATAACATAGAAAAGACAGAACAAAGTTTGGGTTGTTTTTAAATTGTGCAGAAATGAAACTACACTAAGCTCAATTATGTGACAGACATTTCATCCCATGTCAGTTTGGCCTCATCCTGGGCCGGATTATCCAGCACACACTCTGACCACAGGCCCAGGGGCCACGCACAGCTGGGCTCCATCCAAGAGACAGGAAACAAACCAACACAATAAGAAAAAGCACCATGTGATCTTCTTACATCTTCAAGACAAACATAGTAAAAACATGAGCATATTTGTTTCCTGATAAAATGATGTGACAGGTAGAACAGAGTAAAGTGGTGGTGTTACAGCCTTTCTCCCCTCTGCTGCCGAGGCTGTTAGTCTCTCCCAAACTCAGCTACAGGACTTCCACATGAATGGAAGCAGCAGAAGTGGCTTTACAAATGAAAGAGGAAGAGGAGAAGAAGAGGAGGGGGAGGCCACCCTGACCATCACTCCAGCTGAAAACATCACACTTCCATTAAAGTTGGTGAGAAAATGTTGAGCAGGATGAGCTGCTGGCTAATCTGGAGGCTGTAGCAGCAGCTCACAGTCACCGTGGATTTCCACTCATGAAAAAGCTCTGGCTGCTTCATTTCTCATCTCATATCAGAGACTTTAAAGCTTCACTGAAGCTGTACTGTGATGCTTCGATATTCCAGTGAGGCCTCCATAATGATTTCAGCTGTTCTGTACACACACTGTGTGCCTTGTATGGCTCAAAGTCTCTGCAGCCTGTTTTTATCTGCTATCATCAGATCTTCATCATCCTCATTCACATCCCTCACACACTCTACAGCCTCATCAGCACTGACTTCATCTTCACTGACTGATGGAGCACAACATGAACCTGTGGAGGCTGAAACACTGTCCTGTCAAACATCTCCCCGTCACCACTCCACTGCTGTCAGCCTTTAAATGAACCCTGCTCAAGTCTGTCACTTCTGTTTGGAGCCAAAAGGAAAAACTGTTGTTCAGTCGTTTGGAAAGACAACATTTCTGAAAGCACTCAAACTTCTTCACATTTGTCTTCAGACACATCCTGAACATTTAGGAACTAAAGAAAGTTTCAAACATCAATCAAAGACCTGAAATATAGAAAAACAACAACAGCCACAGTCAGTGAACTCACCTCAGAGTCTCCAGTCGACAGTTTGGACTCTCCAGTCCAGCACACAGAAGCTTCACACCTGAATCCTGCAGGTTGTTCCAGGTCAAGTCCAGCTCTGTCAGATGGGAGGGGTTGGACTTCAGAGCTGAGGCCACAACTTCACAGTCACTCTCTGAGAGTCCACACAGAGTCAGTCTGTGATAATAGAAAATATAAAATGTGTTATTATAAAAGCAGAAAATCTGCATTATAAACACAGACTGAATGTATATGAAGACAAAACAGAGTGAGGTCATAATCTGATGAATCTGCTCTTCACATCTGTGCTTCAGCTCCTCTTACTGTGTTTGACATGACACAACGATTGAGTCTCTCTCAGACCTGCAGACTTTTAATGAGAATCTTTGTTTGGCTTTAATCTGCAGATGAAGGAGGAAGATGGTGTCACATTTAGGCTTCCATAATGTCCACAGTCTGTCACTGAGATCTGATCCAGAGTCAGAGTGAAGACACACATTTGGACTGTTTCCTGTTTTGAATCCAGAACATTTTGAATGAGTTCAGCTCAGTGAAGAGTTCCAGCTGGAAAGATGATCTCTGTTTGCTACCTGCTGTCAGGTACGACTGTTCAGGTCCACAAGCAGGAAAAACCTGCTGACTGTTACCAAACGGAGCAGAAATCTCATCACTGGACAATAATGATGAATGAACTCAGAGCTGCTGATATCAGATCTTATTTCAGGAACTAAACACAGAAATGATTGGCTCATTTTAGCTTTCTGAGCCATTATCTGCTGGTGTGTCGCTAGTTGGCAGAAAATGATTTGTATTCCTGTTCAGGGCTTCAGTGTTTATGAGTCCAGATCCAGGTGACAGCAAGTCAAAATGATGTCACCTGTCTGTGTCCAGCAGCAGCCTGTATTCACTTTGAATATTGTTATCACCTGACATGGATCAGTTTGTCTTTGATTGGTTTGTAAATGTCACTGTTTCCATTGGACCTGAGTGACGGTACAAAGACAGAGAGGGAGAGAAAGGAGAGAGAGGATGGAGACAGCAAAGAGAGAGCAAACACACACAGGTGAGAGTGGACAGGTGACCAAGGTCAGCAACCAATCAGAGAGCTTCTGTTTGAGCCACAGTCACTGATGATGACTGCACATAACCATCAGTGTGTTACTCTGATATCAAATATGGATCCTGCTCTTATAATAATGATCATCAGATGATATTATTGTTATTTTGTAGCTGAATACGATGTTTGTGTGATTATCAGTGAAAGCAGCAGTGAGGAGGATGGAGAGAGAGAGAGGATTAACAGGATTTTTCATGGATTTCATGGATGATTTGAGTGATTTCCAGCAGGACACTTAAACATGTCAGTGGACGTCCTGAAGAACATATTCACTGATATGAAACGTGTCATTGAACAGGATTAATATCAGTGGAAACATGGTGGAAACAGCTGTGACTGCATGGATGTGACACACTTCAAATCTGTTCTCCACTCTTGGATTTGGGATCCATGGAGCTGCTGCTGAGTCTGTACGATAAAGGATGGTGTGGAAGGTTGCAGCGTACGGACACAAACACTTTGTGGTTACAATCTGATTTTATTTTCAACATTAAACTACTAACCTACACTGATCAATGATGTTAATGATCACATCTGGACTCACCGAGCCTTTCTGCAGTTCCTCACAGCTGGAATCAGTCTCTGTAGTCCCTGCACTGATGTGTTGTACTTCCACAGGTCCAACTCATCCAGAACCTCCTCTGACATCTGCAGCATGAAGGCCAGAGCTGAGCACTGGATCTCAGAGAGTTTCTTCTCTGATCTGTTCTCTGACTTCAGGAACTCTTGGATCTCCTGATGTACTGAGAGGTCGTTCATCTCCATCAGACAGTGGAAGATGTTGATGCTTCTGTCAGGAGAGATTTCATCACTGTTCATCTTCTTCAGGTTGTTGATGACTGGATGGTTGATGGACTGATGGACTGATGGTCTGGATGGTTCCTGGACCGTTCTCTGTCTGAACCAGCAGACCTACTAAGAGTCTCTGGTTGGACTCCAGACAGAGGCCATGAAGGAAGCGAACAAAAAGGTCCAGGTGGCCATTTTTACTCTGGAGGGATTTCTCCATGATTTTAGCCAAAAAGGCATCCATTGATGGGAAGCTATAAGACTTGAACTTGTTCTTAAAAAAAGATCTGCTTTTGTATTCGTCTTGGAAATTCCCTATAAAACCTTCTACCACCTCTGTCTTCCTGTTGGTGTGACAGTGGAACATGTAGACTGCAGCCAGAAACTCCTGAATGCTCAGATGAACAAAGCAGTAGACTGGTTTCTGGAAGATCACACACTCTCTTTTGAAGATCTCTGTACAAACTCCAGTTGAAGCACCCGTGGATCCATGTTTGACCATTCTACCACTCTGAGCTCTGCTTTTTAATCATTTTATTATTATCATCATTCATTTATTCATTCTTTGGAGGGGGGCTATTTCCTAATGCCGCCCTAATAAGGTGATGTTCAAGGGGAAATAGAACAGAAACTCTTTCAGTGTTGTTCATTAATAAATTAACAGATAAACTGTGAAGAAGAAAAAAACTGAGATTTAAAGGAGAGAGTGAGAAACTTGATCATCCATCCTCATAATACATGTTTATGAGTATCTGCTGTGACCATACTGCAGTAATAACTACAAGTCTACATTTCTGTGACTGTTGATCAATCACAGCAGGAATCTGAGCTCATCTCTGCACACAGAGCAGCTTCAGCTCTGGGATAAACTGCTCGCTTCACGTCCTTCTCAGCTCACAGACACTCATCCTGATATTTTCCTTTAACATTTGATGGTATGATTCATCTGAGTTTACACTTTATCTGCATAAATACAGAAAAACAGACCCAAACACCAGAAACCATCAGTTTCACCATGTAGAATATATTGTTGTTTCCTTGCTTTTAATTCAGAGAAAAACTCTGATTTAGATTTTCTCTGTTCTCTTTGCCACAGCCCATCCCAGCAGCAGCTGAAGCAGCTGACTGTCACAACACTGAACAACACTTTAGGAGGAATTTCAGAGGTCAGTAAAGCTCCAGTTTCAACATCAGTTAATTAATCATAGTTCATCATAAATGTTAACCTGGCTGGCACACATGTTAATGTTAGCCATTTAAATATTAGCAGTTAGCTGAGGCCACGAGAAGAAGAGGCCCTAGAAGAACAATGGATGATAAGATTAGATTTTCAAGTCTAGGCAGAGACGTGTTTTCCTTTACTGTCTCTTACAGAGGAGGGAGCAGATACCAGACGAGGTCACGGAGGTACGGGGAGGATTCACAGCAGACAGCAAGACTGCCACGTCCATGCGAGAGAGCGATGGCTACGATAATCTCTGTTTTTGTCTCACTATATAATGTTGTACAGCCCATTTGAGGGTTATCCTCTCTGTGAACCAGATGCTTGATTTCACACAGAGGTCCACCAACTCAATTTGATCAGTTATGGGACGATTTACCTCGACAGGCTCCTTCACTCGCTGCTTTTAAACCTCCTTTAAAACACACTTTTACTCCCTGACCTTTGACCCAGTGTGACATGTTGACTCACTACCTCAGACAGCTTAAAAATAGTCTTTTTGTTTTTTGGTGCTGCCTAAAAGAACCGTAAAATATCTGTCCTATATACAGTTATGTTCATATAGTTTTGTACTACATCAGGAAACTCAAAAATATAGTTTGTAATATTTTAATCCTTATTTTTAAAACTGTTTTTGTCATTTTTCTTCTCCCATTGCATCAAAAATCATTATTTACACTGAATAAATGAGTCAGCAGCTCTCTTACATTGTTGCTGCAGGTTCATTACTGAAGTCTACAGGTTCTCCTTTGGACCAGTCACTCCTCAAAGACACACAGCTGGATGCTGCAGATCCTGCTCCATCCTTTTCCTCCATCTTCTTGATGTCAGGGTGCAGTTAGTCTGAGAGGCAAACACACACACTCAGAGGTGCTGTTGTACTGGAAGCATCACACTGACGGGTTTCTAAAGTTCTCATTGATCATTTCATGGAGTTTCTGTGGTAAACACTGTCCTGTGACGTATGTGTTATGGTGAGGGTCATGAGGGCGAACCAGCCCCACTCCTTACTCCTCATATTTCAGCCTGAAGCACAATAACAGCCTAAACCTAACCAGGAGGCTGTAACCTCAAAGGGACTTCATGGTTAGAAATAAAGGTTCAATGAAATGAAGCAGATCATAAAAACACGAGTTCCAACTTTAAAAGAAGCATCCACACGATGACGGCACAGCAGAGGAGCACTTTCTCTAACACACTGATTCAGTTCCACTGACACAAGGACACACACACACAAGCCTTTATAAGAAACAACACAATCATCTGCACTTGACTTGTCAATCCAAGTCCTTAGCCCATGAGCCCGCGGTATCACACCACAGATATTCCCTTACTTTGAAAAAATAAAGCCAGTTTTCAGAACAGACCTGATGTTTATGCTACAGCCTGTTTACCAATATAATCAATATCAGATATCAGAGCAACAGAAACCTCGGTGATCAGGACGCTGGGACTGAGAACAGGAAGTGGCTCAAACGTCACACTTTCATAACGTCACCCTGAACTCCACTCACGGAGTTTCTGTCGCCATTGTAGTTTTTAAAGTCCCGTGATAAAGGCGGGTCTTTCTGTGAATCCGCACGCTCATTGGCTAATAACTTGAGATTGACAAGTCGTTATCCAATGAGCGTGCGGGAACTTCCGACATAAAGTTGTTTCCTTTGAAAAACCAAAGTCTGATTATTTTTGCCTCCACTGACGGAGCCTGTTGTTCCCGCCACAGAGACAGTAACGTCAGAGCGGTGTTAACACTCACCCTGCCTCAGCACAGCTCTCACTCTCCTCCTGCTCTCTCAGCTAAACGGAGGCTCAGCTAAACTCACTTCCTCTCTACTTACAGGAAACCAGCGCTCAGAGGAGCCGACCGGCCTCACATTTCACCCACAGACACGAACAGCGTGGAATTATTTTATGTCATAAGAAGAAACATATTCATGTTAACACTCACCACCTTCCTGCTGCTGCTGCTCTGAACGGAGGCTCAATACTTTCACTTTCACTGCTGCTCCCTAAACACAGAGGATGCTGGGACTTGTAGTTTTGTCCTTCCGGTGCGGTCTTCCTCTTTGTTTGTTTGTGTTTGTGTTCAAGTTATTTCGATCATGTAAACATCAACAGAACACGTGAAGCCACACAGAGTTTGTATGTCGAGGTGGGTAGGCGGGTTTGAGGGTTTGGGGAGGGGTCAGAGGGAAGAGGTCTCTCAGTCTTGACAATCCACATTGATGGCACAAGAGCATCTGGCTGCAGCCATTAGGCAAGGGTGTGGAAGCTCTCCGTTGTTATTCATAATGGTTGTGGAGATGCTGCAATTCTAATTAAAAACAGCAGCGTTGCCGGAATTGAGATTATGGATAATTTTTTAATAATTAGTCAACTTGCGGATGACACTACTCTTTTCTTAAAAAATGAACATCAGATTCCCCTGGTAAAACAAATAATCACTACATTCTTAAAAGCTTCAGGCTTAAAGTTACATTTAAATAAATGTGAACTATTGGCATTAAAGGAGTGTCATTCACAATTACTGTACGGTATAAAGGTGAAGAAGGAGGTCAAATATTTGGGCATCACAATTTCAAAAGATCACAAAGTCTTAGAAAAAGTAAATATTTCAGATAATGTTGACAAATGTAAGACAATCCTAAATAAGTGGTTACAAAGAGACATCACAATTTATGGAAGAATATTATTAACCAAAATGGATAGTTTATCTAGATTTATATATCCAGCTTACTCTTTATCAATATCAAATAAAGTTATTAAAACAATTAATAGCTTGAATTTGAATTTTATTTGGAGGAATAAGTGCCATTATATATCTAAAGATGATTTGGTTAAACCATACATTGAAGGTGGTGGAAACGCAATTGACTTTGATATAATGAATGGTGTTTTGAAACTTAAATGGTTAAAATCCTTCCTAAATAATCCACACTCCATTTGGTTTTTTATACCAAGTAAGGTCTTTAACACACTGGGGGGTATTGATTTTCTCCTAAAGTGTGACTTTGAAATTACTAAGCTACCTGTTAAACTCTCTGAATTCCATAAACAGGTCCTTCTTTATTGGAAAATGTTATTTAAACATAATTTCACTCCACATAATAGCCCAATTTGGAACAATAGATATATAATGATGAACAGAAAATCTATTTTTATTCAAGATTGGTTATCAAAAGGTGTTTGGGCAATTGCCCATTTTGTAGATGAGGAAGGACATGTTCTAGGACATCAAGATTTTTGCCAAAAGTTTAATATCCAATGTTCTAAAAGTAAATTTAATCGGGTTATAAAATCCATTCCATTGTCAGTTAAAAACCTAGTTGTAAATGATATAATATATTCTGACATCTCCCCCAAGTTAAGGCAATTATATATAGATGGTATTCGATTTTGTGATGTTAAATGCAATAATAAGTTTCTAAGCTCTTCATTAAGGAGTCTTTATTCTCCAAATTTACTTAGACGTAATTACATATTAAAAGATTTCCAAAGGGAAGAAATTGAAAAAATAAGAACTGATTATATCACCTTCCCTATCCCTCCTAAAGGGAAAGAAGTCCAATTAAAATTTAGAATAAAATTTACCCGACAAATAGACTCAAAATAGATTCATAGATTCAAAATAGAAACTGGTAATTGTGTATTTTGTGAAACAGAAGAGGAGGATTTGGACCATCTATTCTTTTTGTGCAATTTTATACAAATATTTTGGTTGGATTTTCATACCTGGCTTTATTCCAGTGGGATTCAAATTACCCCATTTACCTTAAATATGATCATGTTTGGAGTGTTTTTGAAAGAAAAGAAAGCTAATTATGGTGTTAATGTGTTATTAATCTTGTGCAAGCAGTTTATACATAAATGTCGTTTTTTTTTAAGACCAAACCAACACTAGCTTACTGGAAAAACGACTTAAACCTGTTGGTTAAATCTTTGACCTTAGTTCAAAAGAAAAAAGCTGCTTTTTTGTTTCCTTTGTGGAAGATTTTGATTTAGTGAGTTAATAATTTGTTAAATTATGTGACCCCATCTTTATATTTTCTTTTTCCTATGTAAGAAAGTTGCTAATATGTAAGGAATGTTTATTCTCTGAATGTGTAATATATGGTGCATTTTCTTTGTATGTTAATATTACTAATAAAAAAAAAAAAAAAAAGCATCTGGCTGCAGCCACCGGAAAGCGCCATATTGCGACCTCCACAGTAACCGGAAACACGTAATTTCAGTTAAATCGACTTTGACAGCGAAAATTAAATTGTATTTTTGTTACTATTGATGCTGCTGATAAATAAATTTGACTCTAATTGTTTTTTTAACAATCTGGGTTCATTAAAAAAATCACCATCCCTTCAGCTTGTTTGTGGCCAAAAGTGTCCATGTGTTATGTTTTTGGTTTTTTTGGTTTTGTTTCTTTGCTACTGTTACGGATTCAAATATTGGGGATGGATACAAGAGGAAAACCAAAATAACAACACTGGTCCGGCCGGGTTGAGTCAAACGATGATTTAATGAACACACGCGTGGGAGATGGACACCATACAGCAGACAGCATCAGATCTCAAAATGGTGGAGCCTTGATCAAACTCTTATAGCCTCTAGTGGCCCCCACCTCATCATAAAAGCCTAAACATTCACATTCTTTCTCTCACACAGCGCCTAAGCTACAACCTTGGCTCCCTGTTTATCTGCTCCTGCTGAGATGGGGCAGTATGCTCTGTTCTCTTCTAACCAGACAAATAAGGCGATGACTTTCTGCAAACAGTATTTCTTATAACTCAGCAGTATAATGCATCATAAAACAATATCATTCATTCACAATAAATCAGCAGTCTAATGTAATGCAGATCAGTTTAACAAATGTAATAGTTATCACCTTCTTCTAATTCAGGAGAATAATGCAAACTAAAACTACATAATAATTCACAATCTTTAATTAGGGGTCTAACATGGCATAAAATAATATCATAATCCAACAATTCCCCCAGATGAGCTCTTTAGACTTAAAGAGCTCACTTACACCCTGCAATCCAGTGTTGCCGGGTTCATTTCTTCTTACCCCTCAGGCCCTTTGTCCCCCTGTTGGGTGAACCATATGTGAGATGACCTCTGTGTTTGCACAGTTCAGATGCAAGAAAAACTATCATTACAACAACAATAGTAGGTACAGATGACACTCCCATCACTCCCCAGTTCTCCCACAGCTTTATTTCGGTGCTACCTTATACCCTTCAAACGTACTCAGACTAGGACCTCTGTCCGAGGAGCTTTTAGCCTTTATTTTATGGCTGTAGGCACCAGTGTCTTCCAGTCGGGTGATCCTCTGCTCTTCTTTCTTCAACCTCAGGGGTTAGACAACCCTTCAGTCGTTGCACAGATCAGGGGATTATTCTGCCCCGATTTCAAACAATGATCTGTGTATTCTGGGGTCACAGCTATGTTCCCCAGAAAAAGGAACAGGAACGTGTCCCCCTTTCGACCAAGAGCCTCTCGAACCTCGTTGGTCTGGTGTTCCTGGATTTCCGCCAACCCCTTCATGGTTATTGCTGTGTTTATGGGATCCATCCTTTTGAGGTAAGTAGCTGGAGCCCAAGATGCCATGACACTTGAACCCAGTTGGTGTTTCAGCAGTCACCGTGTCTGTCTCTGCTGCGAAGGATCCTCGTATATCTGTGACCTCGTCTGGTGTCTGTTCCTTTCTCTGTAAGAGACAGAAAACCAAAACACCTCTCTTCCTAGCTCTAACAATCTAATGTTGTTGTCTTCTGATCTTTTGGTGGTTCAGAATTGGTTTAGAACATTCAGAATGTCCCAAGGACTTATCCTAATTTAGTGTATGTGTGTGTAAGCGTGTTTGCATTTAGCCCGCTGCACTGGCATTTCCTACACTTTATCAGTCCGGACTATCGCCGAACGAAGCTTATGACCTTCAAAAGACCGAGTGCCAACTCATTATAAGCACATATGCAAGGTGTGTATGAAAATGATTAAAACCACTCATTCTAATAAAAGACATCAAAAACAAATTAGCCATTTTTAATTCTAACATGTGTCCCCCCCTTTTCACAAAAATCATGTGTTTCCTTCCGCCTACCGTCCCACGGCTTCCTCTCCAGTGTGGTACTCAGCTTCTCGTGAACACAGGCATTTTATCTTCTAAACGCTATTCAGTTCATTTCAATGATTAATGCTTAAACATGGAAATAATGATTCATGCTTCTCACGGGTTCTCTAAAAAATCTGGAAGCCTTTTGGGTCATTATTAGCTTAAGTTTTACCATACCTAAGTTATTAAAACACAAATGAAGTCATAAAAATGTTCATATAACCCTTGTTTGATGTTAAAACTCAACTTCCCCCCCCCCCCCCCCCCCCCCCCCCCCCCTTTTGACACATTCCCATGTGTCAATTCAACGGAGCTAGAAAATTAAAAGAAAAGGTTAGTGACCTCATATCTTAGAAAGTATCAGACTTTCTCCTATCCAGTGTCGTTGCTCCAGTCTTGTTATCCTGTGTTAGGGAATGAAATCAATTTAATTGTCATGTTCGATCTGTTCAACTCCTGGCTCCGCCCAGAGCCGGCGTCTTCACAATTGTCTACAAACAAAACCGGTATTAATATGAACTTCACTTCAACATGAACTTGTTGGCTACTTTTGACACAGCAAAGGAACATTCTCTCCTTCTCGAGGACAGGCACTGATTCCCACTCATCTCCTCGAGTCAACTGTCCCTTATTGAGACACAACATTCCCGCTATAAGGTTCTGCCGATTGTTAAGTTGATCTGTGTGTAATGCCCTGAATCAGGTATGCAATGTTAAATTAATGTTGTTTAATCAATGGCCACTACTTAAAACTTAACAAAAGATATAACTAAATAAAGATCACAAAGAATAACATGATATCAGTGTTATGTAAGCGCGTGCGGCCTTATATGCTCGAAGTAACTCCACTCCATAGATCAGCCAGTCATAACGCTGACTGTAGCTTTTAACCCTTAATAACTTGAGCACAACTCTATAATGAGCAACAAACTGCAATATGTATAAGTTTGATCATGGTTACACCTGCAATGAAAGATCCTATAATTATTCTGACACCTGTAAATAGAAGATTAACATCAGGTTATAACAATCACTGTAATACAAATGTTAATGTAATGTCAATAGCTTCAATAAATGTTCAATGCAATGCTTGTTATATGATTCTAATGTAACAATAATGCTGATGCTAAAATACCAGTAAAACACCCCCTTTTTATCCCGTTTATAAACTTCCCACATAAACATTTATAAATGCCTCTTTTCAATTTTATTTCCCCCTGTTTTTCCCTCGCTGACCACAGCAGGGGCATCTATGTTTTGTTTCAGCCATGAATCCAGCTCACCTGATTCATCACTGAGCCCCACCGTCACTGGCATCTGACAGGGTGGTGCTGCATATTCTTCCTTTAATGTCACTATTTTCAATCTGCTAATTAGAGTGTTTAAACATGAAGTAGACTACGTCCACAACAAGTCAATACAGCTGTAAATATGGCCAATTATCAATCTATTACCAATCAATAACAAACGACAGCTTTTATTTTATGCATGCTTTTAGTCAACCACTCACCCAGAGGCTCTTCAACCCCAGAAAATTCCTTCTCCTCATTTAATGAGTCTTTCCTCCTTCCATGCCCTGGTAACTGGTCCATCCAGAGCTGTATCATCTTGAAATATACATACAACAAGCCAAACCACACCTTGGTCACACCAACCCTTTTCCGCCCTGAAGATGTCCAACGCCGTCTTAGTCTGGACTGTCAAAGGTGACTTTAACGCTGATTGTTCCGACAATCCATTTTATAACATTTCCTGGTCAGATTAGCCAATCTCTGCACACTGGAATAAACATAATCAACATGATCAACATTTTTCCTGCGTGTTATTTCACCATCTTATTGATTCCAACGCTGCATCCTTATGTGGTTTTCTACATTATGTTTATCTAGAACTCCACTCTGTCTCTAAATGTTTGAAGAGTTTTTCATGTTTAGGGTCAAGTTTTAAGAATTTGACCATACGTGAAGTTAATGATGTTATCACCCCCATCGGGGCTTACCTTTCCCACTTCTGATGATATTCCTCCCTATTCTTTGCAAGTACCCCCTTTTGGTGGCGAGAAACTGTTGGTGTGGTCAAGTGGGTGCTGTAAAAACAAAAGCTCAGGACAGAACAGTTATCAGTCATGTACTTCATACAAAATTAGCATATATTGAATTTCATATTGATCCTCTGAGTGTAATGGTACATTTTAATTTGAATTTATCAAAGCTAAACACAATAATTTTTCTTTATCTTGCTCTTGTTCTTGTGCAGCACCACATCTCAGCACATGCCCCTGTCGGTTCTATCCTACTTTTCTAAATTATTGACTATTTCAATGGAGAACCTAAATGACGTGGACCAGGGTTTGTCATTACATATCTCTATTTTGAATGTGAAAGTCTATCATTCCCCTGTTATTCATAGACATCAATAGAGTTTTTTTGCTTTTTTTCTCTATAAAAGTTAATTGACTCTTTACAGTGGCCTGCTATGGTTAATAATAACATGTTCAGTCATGAGTGAAATCAAAGCTTTTCTTCACTTTAGCATTTAACATTCCCAACAATATAATGTGATACATTAATCGAAACACAGCTAATAAAACACAATTTTCTTAATGCAAACATCAGTAACTCAAAATTAGCAACCAAAGGGTTAAGTCTGCAGTTCACACTCATGTGAAGCTACAGCCTCCCCCTTTAGTCTCTGTCATCCTTCTGTTCCTGCAAAAACAAAACAAAGCGAGACAAAACATCCACCCTTCTTTTACAGGCTGGGTGAATTGTTTGTGGACATTTACTAATCCTAAAGTCGGTACCGTTTTTGTCTCAGTATCAAGTCAGTTAAAACTTTTAGTCGTCAGTCCATCACAGTCCAGTCACATGCATACATTCACACACATTCATACCAGATATTGCTGATAATGGAGTCTCACGCGCAACCTATTCGAGGCTCCATCACCAGCAAGATGACGTCATCATTTTAAAGGAAAAACAGTTCCTTGTTTTTTTTGACTGGATTGACTCGCTGCAATCCTTTTAGCCTCAGGACTTGTCATGTGATCAATGCCCCATATAAGTGAATTTCTCCCAAGCCCATTATAATCATGGAGAAAAACACTTTGCGACTGTTTCTAGTAATCATGTTTTATAGCGCTTTAAAGTTCAATCTCTCAGGCCTGGATTAAAGAGCTGATTTATTAAATCAGGAACTCACAAAATACCAAAATATCACCACCGGTGGATCACTCCTCTCAGATGTTCTTATTTCAGTGCACTGTAACAAAAGCAAAAACAAACGTAACCAATAAAATACTCATATAATAACGAATACTGGGGCCCGTTGGAAACATGTCCAAGCATAAAACCATCTTTCTCTCTCTTAGAGAAAGAAAACAATCCAAACCTCACTGATAAAATCAACCTAGTGTTAAGCAAAACCCAAAAATCAACCAAAACTTCACCAGAAAGTTTTTCTCCCTCCCGGGACAATATTGTGTAGGCATACAGGTACCGTAACTTCTTGTTGCACTGACAAACAACATGTTGGACTTATTTGATTCAATAGTGGACACTGGTTGCACACAAATGTTTTGCTTTGGTAGAAACTTAAACAACTGAGTTAAATCAACACAACCTTTTCATATTCAGTAAACCTGTGCATTTTGTGTTCATAAAACACGATTAAAACATGTTCAGATGGAGTAAGTTGAGCTCCTGGAATATTTTAATCCTTCACAATTCTGTCATTTTATTTCAACACTATTCAATAACTTTTATCCAAATTCTACTTGGTCCCTTAAATACTACATGTTGTCTTCATATTGCATACGGTTCAACAAAGTCTAGATTCTGGTTACCATAAAAATTGAATGGGTCTACAACAACTACCATCCTCCTATCTTTATCCTGATTGCAGGAGGGCTGGGAAATAACCCTGAAGTGATAGGTTACGAGGCAGGGTGCACCCCGGACAGGTCACCAGTCTATCACTTAGAAACAAACAACCATTTACACTTACATTCACGGATAATTTAGAATCATCAATTAACCTAGCTCTAACAGCTGCATGACTTTTCACTGTGGCAGGAAACCAGAATACCCAGAGAGAAACCACTGCAAACTAGCCGGACTGTGGACTTGCACCCAGGACCTTCTTACTGTGGAGCAACAGCACTCACCAGCATGCCAACAATGTAGGAAATACAGGGAAGCTATGATTTCCTGTATTTGAGGCAGAATTATTTTGTGCTTGCCCTTGACAGGTTAATCCACAATAAATAGCAATAGCATGCATGTGGTGTGTGTGTCGTTGTCTGCCTCTTATAACTCCAGTGATTTTCCTGCAGTTTGAAATCTTATGCGGTCTTATGAATTCTGTGAGTTCAGCAACTAACCACTCTTACTAGATTGTATCGTGTCATCTCAATGAGAACAAATGAAGTTGTTGAATTTTGTACAGATCTTTAAAGCCTGAGGTAATTGTGTTAAATACACGTGAGATGCTTACGTAAATCCAAGGGCTGGCCCCCTTTTCTTTATTTTTTTATTTTTTTATTTTATTTTATTTTTTTATTTTTCCCAGTATGTTCCTCCTTCAATTAAATCTCAATCACAAAAATGTGGCGCTCCGAAATAAGGCTCACACCGTTAATTCATCATTTTCACTCTGTACCACTGCTCCTTATCAGGCTGTGTGAAGCACAGTAAACAATTCAGTCGAGGCCTTGAGCCATAAACAGACATCACTCACAGACATTGTTTTCATAACCAAACTGCTCTAGACCCTGTCCCCTAAATCTACACAAATGCCCTCTGGGTGACATGAAATGCATTTAACCAATAAACAATCAATGGCTTCTTGTTGTTGTAACAGATTCTGTATTTGGACGTTTGTGTGCAGCATTTTGTGTATCAGCATAGCATTTGTTAGTAAAGCATTCTTCATTGCATCAGCGTGTGTGTATCACTCTTCATTGCACAAACATGTGTATGTGTGTATGTGTGTGTGTGGATCACTTCTCAGTGAATTGAATCAGCATTTCGATTTGTGTGCGTGTGTGTGTGTCATTTCTCAGTCAATCAACGAGTGCATATGTGTTCATATGTGTGTTTCTCTTGATTCTGAGTCAGTGTATGTAGATGTGTGTGTTTGTGTGTGTTTGTGTTCATCACTTTCCTGTTCTGGTGTTCTGGGTAAACCACGGCCTGAAGCGTGCTCTGGGGTCCTGCCCTCCTCCTTTTCAGTCGATTTGGGTCCATTGGTGCTGCTGCCCAAAGTTCTGTCCATACTGGTTCTGGCCCCAATTGAGGCAGTCCTTTTCTCCAGTGTCCTGCATCTTCTCCTTGTCCCGCTCCTCCTTAACTTGACCCTTTTGCTTCTGTAGCTCCTGCTGTTGGAGCTTCTCGTCAGGATTGGCAACCTCCTGCTCCAGCAAGCTCCGGCCTGATTTCAAGTCCTGTATCTGGGACTCTAAGCCTGACTGATAAGTTCGATTAGCAGCCAGCTCCTCCTGAGCCATGCTCAGTTTCTGCTCTGATGCCTTGAGCTCTCACTGAGGGCAGAAACCTCAGAGTCTTTTCTGTACACGTCAGATTGAAGAAGAATTATTGATGTTTTCCTTGCTTTGCTCCACGGCCTTCTGCAGCTCTGCTGTTCGGCTCTTCTCAGAGGTCAGCTCCTGGCCGAGCCCCGACACCTGTGCCTTCAGCTTATGTTCTTCTGGAGCTTTTGTCCAATCTGAGGTGCCTCCTGACCTCAGTTACTCCTCCTGTCTCTGGCACACCCTTTTTGCTGCCCGATCATCCGTGTTGGTCCGTCACTGTCCTGCACAGTTTTAATGCAGAGTTGTTAAGGTCAGCATTCCTTTGCTCGGCCTCACTTTTCATCTGGGCTTAATAGGCGTCTCGTCACAGCTCTGTCAGCTGAAGCTGTCTGGAAATCTCCCCCGTGTAGTGAAACGGGCCTTGGATTTAACGTTCTCCGTCTCCGCTGCATGAGATCGTTTTCCTGCAGCACTGTTGACATTCTCAGGCTGTTGTTGTGGGTCCAGCTGCTGTAGCATTTGGTCAGGGTCACATCAAAGATGGTAGAGGGGAGAGCAAAGATGGTAGAGGGGAGAGCAGGAGTCCAGGTCAGCCTCGGCTTTCCGGGCCGACAAAGCAGCCTGTAATTAAGCATAAAGAGAAAAAACAAAAACAAAACAAAAACAGACGAACAGGAAAATGATGTTGTTTTGGCTGTGTTATTCAGAGAGGGGCCAGGCCCTGTGTCAGCCTTCTCCCCGCATTTTTTTGTTTTTTCTCACTATATAATCAAGTCATAACTCACCAAGTTGACAGGACAACACAGGTACATGTTAAAATTCTTAAGATCATGTTTAAAAGCCCAAAAAAGGAATTTTCTTTCATTCAGTAATCACTTGTATTAATCAATCAGAAGAAAACATGTCACAATTTGACTCTTTTAACCACTAAATTTGTAGTTTCATCACTGGTTTGTCATACCAGTGTCTTTCTTTTTGAAGTTAAGTTGTTGTCCTGCAACCCAGAAAGTTTATTTGTTAGTAGTGGACAGGGTTTTAATAGTTTCTCAATTTTCATTAGTTTTTATTTTTATTTAGTTTTGACTTCAATTTTCAATTGTATATCAGTTTTAATTAGTTTTTACCAATTGTTTGCTAGTTTAGTTTAGTTTTTATTTTTTTGAAAATCCTTAGTTTCAGTTTAGTTTTGATTAGTTTCAGTTATAGTTTTAGTTGTGTTTGCAATAATTAAGTGTAACAAAATCCCAGTTTCATCATATCAGTCATTCTGCTCATCCTTGGGTATGTTGCTATTCCAGCTACCATACTGCACCCTGGACAGGTCGCCTGTCTGTCGCAGGGCTAACACGCAGAGAGAGACAACTCACATTCCCACCTATGGGTTCTTTAAATAAATAAATAAATAAAGGCAGATGAGCAAACATTGATACCAGGCAACTATAAAATGTATATCTTGGCCCCAATGAGACTATTAACTCTCGCAGCACCGGGTGTTCGTAATCTTGGTTCAAGTGAATTGATAAACTTTTTGAAGGTAATTGACTCACACAGTTGTGTAGATATCCCCGTCCTGTTGTCTCGGGATGCATCACGCTGCCTTGCCTGGGGTTAGCTTCTGTTTTCTGGGGATGAGGGTTGAGTGTGCTCCCTTACCTTCTCAAGCTAAGCTAGGTTAGCCTTCTTGTGTGAGCTTTTCAAGTGCACTTTAAGGTTTGTGGGATTTTTTCCCTTTAGAAATGTCCCTCATAATTTGTCTCTTTCCACTACAAGACACTTGCTTTATCCAAAACACAGTCATATTCAAAGTAATCCCAAATTGGACTCTGGCTCCCGACTTTTCCTGACATGATTCTGCGCGTGGAGGGAGCAGCAACACAGACGACTCGACTAACGTGCTGCCACCTGCTGGCATAATGAGACACAGCAAGAAAAAACTCTGGAAACTAAACTTCATTTTCACCCTTGACTATTGTATGACACGCACACATCAATGAAAACTAAACACATTTTTGCTATAAATTCAGTTAATTTTAGTTAGTTTTGTGAACACTCATTACAGTTTTAGTTAGTTTTCCTTTTTTTGTTTTTATTTTTATTTCCGTTAACGAAAATGTTTTTTCACTTCTAGTTTTCGTTATTTCGTTAGTTTTTGTTAACGATAATAACCTTGGTAGTGGATAGACTTTATCATTCAACAACAGGTGTATGTTAAGTTTTGCTGCTTTAACCTTGCTGGAAAATTTTCACGTGTTCATGAATGTAAGCTGTTTCTTCATTGCGTGTGTGTGCGTTTGTGGGTGGGTTATTTTAACTTTTTTCTCAAGCAAGGCATTTCTGTACCACGTGTCCTTCTCATATATTTCTCTGGTTGTGTGTGTGTTTTTATTTTGTTTCCCAATTTTTGATTTCCCACCTTAAATAACAGCATTCCATGTCTTCAGCCAGGAATTAGAGCTTGCTTGTGAGATTCAGGGACACATGGTGCCAAAAACAATTCAGTGAAAAACTTGCCCGAAAATTTCCAGTGATGGTAACCGATAACTGGAGGAGAAGATGTCCGTTAAGCTTCTTTTTCGGGTGGGGAAAAAGTGAGAGGTCAAGCTGTAAAATTTTGAGCCAGAGCTTGGCCTGTCTGTCGTCCCAATTTTGTTAATCTATCCTTTTGCCGCTGTACTCAGGTCTCCAGGTTGAGAGAAATCCACCTGTATTAAGAGACTAAAACATTCATTTACTATTTTTCTTAAAACATCCATTTGGTTCATCTGCCTAGATTTTACTCTCTCTCTCTCTTGGTGCATAGTTCACAAAGTCAGGCAGTTGCCTTTTATGGGCATGCAGATTTCCGGTCACTCACCCCCAGCAGCTGCAAAGCCGTCTCTCCTATATCAAAACCCAGCCAAACATCAAACATTCACCGTAGTCATTCAAAACTTTATTTGTAATATTATAATCAGCAAAATCAGCGTTTTAATTACAGGCATGTATCATTGTTTGCAAATCATAATTATAAAACTCAATAACACGCTAAACAGGAAGTCCTCTGTGGGCTTCACAGCAGCCACCTCATTTGCATGTTCACACACCGTCTAAAAATAGTTCACAGCGCTGCAGCGCACTGTCGTCACACACAGCCTCGTTTCACACTCAACTCTATTATTTTATAGCTAATAAAGACGTCTTACATTTACAATCACTCTCAGGCCTGAAAGTTTTAGCGCCTAACAATTTTGACAAATTTAAATAACGGGTCCAACCGAAGAAAGTCCAACTTTTTTGTCATCAATTAACCAGTATCAGACTCTAACTGTATCTAGCCTCATCTCTAAAGTCCTTAACTCAATTTAAAGTGTCCAAAAAAGCACAGATACCGTTCAACACGGTAAGGAGACTCTAACTCCTAGCTTATTCCAGGATGCCCTGTACCCCACAGTCAAGCCAAACTGAACTAACCCTGTTCGCCGACAGGTCAAGGTCGCGCGTCTGCGGCCAGGAGGGAGCGTAACCTCCGGGCTATGCGCCTCTTGGCTATTGCCATCCTTAGATAATTTATAATACTTTGAAACAACAGACAACACTCAAAAACAAGAGTATGACTGAAGCAGATGCAATGTTATGGACAATGGAGACTCTAACTCACAAAATGACCAATTACCTATCAAACTACCTGGGACTCTAACCCAGTATTATTTTCCTTTATCTTGGGACTCTAACCCAGCATTGTAACTTATAAACTTCAACTTTCAAATCTCATGAGATTTTTTCATCAAAATCAAAACAGACACCCACCGGCAACTTTTACTGAATAGACATTTAATTTTATCGTCCAATTCAGCACACTTCGGATAAAATCAACAGGCCTGTGCCTACCTCTTTTATAAAGGCGCCTGTCCACTCAGTTCGATTGCCGGATAATGTCTGCCCGTCTGACCACCTCGGACTGTCCAAGCCTCCAAAACTTCCACCCCAATACCAAAAGGACGAGCCCCCAAAACTGTTACGGATTCAAATATTGGGGATGGATACAAGATGAAAACCAAAATAACAACACTGGTCCGGCCGGGTTGAGTCAAACGATGATTTAATGAACACACGCGTGGGAGATGGACACCATACAGCAGACAGCATCAGATCTCAAAATGGTGGAGCCTTGATCAAACTCTTATAGCCTCTAGTGGCCCCCACCTAATCATAAAATCCTAAACATTCACATTCTTTCTCACACAGCGCCTAAGCTACGACCTTGGCTCCCTGTTTATCTGCTCCTGCTGAGATGGGGCAGTATGCTCTGTTCTCTTCTAACCAGACAAATAAGGCGATGACTTTCTGCAAACAGTATTTCTTATAACTCAGCAGTATAATGCATCATAAAACAATATCATTCATTCACAATAAATCAGCAGTCTAATGTAATGCAAATCAGTTTAACAAATGTAATAGTTATCACCTTCTTCTAATTCAGGAGAATAATGCAAACTAAAACTACATAATAATTCACAATCTTTAATTAGGGGTCTAATATGGCATAAAATAATATTATAATCCAACAAGGTGGATCAGAGAGTCAGAGGAGACTCTGTAGAAGGACAGAGTGCCAGCAGGTCAGTCCACATACACTGCTGCTCTGTTAGAGACAGAGGAGGAGGAGGAGGAGGATGTATTTTGTTCATTGTGCCACACAGAGGAATAATGATCAGAGCAGAAAAGACTCCAGGACTGATCATTTCCACCAAACACACACTCATCACTCCTTCCTTTCCTTTTGATTCCTCTGTAACTCACTGATATCCAAGCCCTCCTCGTCCACTCGACCTCCCAGTAACAGCGACCAGTCAGACCATCTCTACACAGCAGCTGTTCACAAACATCAAATCTGTCTGGATGATCAGGATATGACTGAACCTCCTCCACATGTGTCACCTTCCTGTTGTTGTCAGACAGTTGGAGCTTTGTGTTCACTGTGTTTGTGTCGATTGTGAGTTGACAGGAATCTGATGGAGAGAACAAACACAATCCAGCTGCAGTTATTGATCCATCATCTGTTCATTGATTGACACTTTGATGATGACTCCTGACATGATGAAGATGGTTGAATGTGTGCTGCTTTGTTTCCATGAATCCCATTAAAAACACACTTACACTTCCTCAGACCTGGTCTCAACCATCGGACTCCAGCAGGCTCCACCCTGAAAGGAGGAGGGGGGTCAGAGCAGCACAGTCAGCATGCACACATGGACATTACATGGCTCTCATACACACACTGTTACACACTGATAAAGGAACAGTCCAACATTTTGACACATAAATGTTTCAACTTCAAAAGAGCAAAACTCATAATCACATCACATTTAATCTCCTTTATTAAGCACGATGTCCAGGGAGCATTGACATGTGCCACAGTCAAGGTTCAACACACTGTGACATTCATGCTGTCAGGGAGTGGCTGCATATTAAATGTAAAGACTGGGACTGGCTACAAAAACTGATTCAGTACAGGTAGAGTGCAGCAGCCAGTGCATCACATATTTTGAGCTAATGCAGCGGTCATCACACCACATACTGCTTTCTATGTAAAGGAGCCTTCATTCTCAGATTAGGGCTGTTTGTGACCATAAAGTCTGTCTCACAAGGGCAGCCACTGGTCCAGGCGAGGAGGCCTCCACAGTGGGATGTCTGAGGGTGCAGACATGGGTGAAGTTAGGACCAGGTGCCAGTGGACCTGTGGACCTCTGGAGATAGGAGTTATTGTTTCACTCCACCAAAAGCTGGAGAGAAAGATGTTTATTAATAATCCTTCTAATTAATAAATGCTCTGTAGAGCAAATTTGTTGAAGGTAAACAAACATAAATGATGGAAACAGCATCAACCAATCACAATGCTGCACTCTTGCAGGAGGAGGTTGTGATTTGATGCATGTGATGAATATATTTATTTCTTATTCTCTTAACAGGAAAATTATCTTTTATTTTTGTATATTTATACTAAAATAAGTGCATGTAAAGGCTCGTCATCTTGATTTATTTATTCAGAAATGATATCAAATTCTTCCAAAATTACTAGACAGTCAAGCAATGGCACTGGATTCGCCACTGACGCCAGGTGAACTCCAGGAAGCCCTGATAAGTATGCCCATTAATAAAGCTCCAGGTCCAGACGGCTTTCCTGCAGAATTCTACAAAGAATTCTGGACAATTTTGGCACCAGTATTCCATGGAATGTTGCAGGAAATCAAGAAAAATGGCAGACTACCACCAAATATGAATTCTGCTAACATTAGTCTCCTGCTAAAACCAGGAAAAGACCCTTTATTTCCCTCAAGTTATCGTCCAATATCCCTTATAAATGTAGACCTTAAAATAATCTGCAAAGCTCTCTCAAAGAGATTAGAGAAAATAACCCCCCTCTTAATTCATCCTGACCAAACTGGTTTCATAAAAGGTCGGCACTCCTCAACAAATACTCGTAGATTTCTTAATTTAATAGACTACTCATACAATAAAAACATTGAAACCATAATATTATCTCTAGATGCAGAAAAAGCATTTGACAGAGTTAACTGGAAATTTTTATTTGCAACTTTACACAAATTTGGTTTTGGAAACTCTTTCATAAATTGGATAAGAATATTATACAATTCCCCAACAGCTCGTATCAGAACAAATGACCAGACATCCTCCAGCTTTTGTCTCCTGAGGGGCACCAGACAGGGATGCCCACTCTCCCCTTCACTTTTTGCAATTTTTATCGAACCTCTAGCAGCAGCACTTAGACAGGCTACAACAATTAAGGGCATAAAATGTAATAACGTAGAACATAAAATCAGTCTCTATGCAGATGATGTGTTGCTTTTTCTGCAAAACTCACAAATCAACCTCTCTGAGGTAATTACTCTAATAAACTGGTTTTCAAGAGTTTCAGACTATTCAATTAACTGGCCAAAATCTACAGTTCTTCCCATTAACTGCTCCTTCCACAATTCATCTTCTGCCCCACTACAATCTGGAAATATTAAATATTTAGGTATTATTGTTTCTCCTAAGCTTTCAGACTTAATTAAATTAAACCACATCCCACTTCTAAAGAAAGTAGAAGGCGATCTGACTAGATGGAAATCTCTACCCATATCACTCATGGGAAGGGTCGCCACTATAAAAATGATGATCTTGCCAAAAATAAATTACTTATTTTTAATGATCCCTAACAAACCATCACAAGATTGGTTCAGATCTCTGGATTCACATATTTCTAAATTCCTTTGGAAAGATAAACCCCCGCGCATCAGCTTAAAAACGCTACAAAGAACCAAGGATAGAGGAGGACTAGATCTGCCTAATTTTCACCAATACTTCTTAGCCAACAGGCTCCAGTTCATCTCAGAATGGTTAAAATGTACCCTCTTAGATGAGCCCTGGCTAGATGTTGAACAGGCACTATGCAATGATCTAGAGATTTCAGACCTACCATTTATTAGCTCAAACATCAAAAGACATGAATGCTTTAAAAGCATCAACATCAGCTTTTCTCTGTCAGCATGGTGGGAGTTTCTAAAAATAACGGAGTCTTCATTAATCCCATGCAAACGTACACCTATCTGGAATAACCCTGACATATTACAAAACAAAAATATGATTAATTTCCCAGAATGGAGTTGTAAAGGAATTAAATACTTAGAACATATATTAGAGGGAACAGAATTTATTCCATTTGACAGACTAGTTATACAATATGGGATCAACAAGAAAAGATTTTTAGAATATCAACAAATTAAATCCATAGTAAAAAAGAAATTTAACCTCAGTCAAGTTGAATTACAAACACCACCAAGTGTGGTTCAATTTCTTACTCTTAAATCCCCCAAACTATTATCTAAAATATACAGAACACTTTCTAAAATAGATGAATCAATATCCCTTCCTATTGCAAAGTGGGAAGCAGATTTATCAGTCAGCTTAGACCAAAACGTCTGGTCTCAGATTTGCTTAAAAACCTTTAAATTTATTAAAAATCCCAATCTGCAATTAATACAATACAAAATACTGCATAGAGTGCACTATACAGGTCATCGAATGTTTAAGATGGGCTTTACATCCGCCAACAACTGCTCACACTGTCAAGGCAATACACCAGACAGTTACATCCACGCTCTTTGGTTCTGTCCACCAGTGCAGAAGTTTTGGCACGAGATATGTGAGGACTTATCAAAGTGTCTGAAATGTAAAATTCCAACCTCCCCTTTAGTATGCTTGTTGGGAAATTTGGATGATGTCACTACAGAAATTAATACAGTCCACATGGTTTTTATTGCCCTATGCATCGCCAAGAAAACGGTCCTCATGAACTGGAAAAATAAAAATAATCTTAATTCTAGCCAATACAGAAACTATCTAATAGATCACATTAGTCTCGATATAGCCTCTGCCACCACATTAGATCAATCCCTCTGGGCTCCTTTGATCGGCTCCATCACCTAGCGGGGGTGGGGGGTCGTGGTTTGGTCCCGCCTTGGCTATTGTAGTTGATGTGGAGGTTGGGATGGGCTTAGGGCACCTGGAGGACCCCTAGAGACGTTATCCCTGGAGGGCTTAACCCGGGGGTTGTGTTCATAACCTGGTTAGTGGCTCTGGTCGCTCTCAGAGGTTGTTCTTCTCGTGGCCGCGTGCAGCGGGGCTGGAGGATGGTCTGTGCTGGCGGACGTAGGTTACTGGCCTGGTGGCCTGGCTGCCCCTGAGTGGATCCGGGGCGGGCGTGGGGGTTTGGGGTTCGGGGGTGCTTCGCCTCCGTGCTGGGGCTCTGGCTGGGCCTTGGGGGCTTCGGTCCTCGTCGATGTGTCGCCGAGGTTGTGGGCGGGTGGGTGCACGGGGGCTCAGCCCTGGCGCAGGGGGCCTCTTGTGCATCGGCCTAACCGGGGGGCTCTTGAACTGGCAGGGAGGTTGTTCCATCTTTGCAGGAGTCCACTCTGCAGGTGGGGGAGAGACATAGGAGAGGTGGAGAATAAACTTAACCTGGGTGTCTGTGTCTTGTGTAGTCTGGGAGATGATTGAATGTTGGGGTGGGTACAGTTTCCTCTGCGGTGGGGTAGAGTGGGCTGCCCCGGGTCCTGTGGGGCTTGGCGGTGTTGCTGCCGTAGGCCCCGGTCTGGATGGGCCTGGGCTCCCTTGCCTTGGTGGATACCAGGGGACGGGGGTGCATATTGGGGTCAGCGGGGGAGCTGGCCCTAGGGAGGGACACCCTCCCCTCCCTTCTTTTCCTCCCCATCCCCGTCTGCCTCCCTCTTCACGCTCCACCACACCCACCCACACAGGTAGGGCTTTGGGGTGCGGGTGTGTCACCAGGGTGCAGGGGAGACATTCCCCCCCCCCTCTGTCCTCTTCTGGCCACCTGTGCCTCAATTTTATCTCACAACTTAGACATCCACATTACTTACACTCTCATAACACACACATATATATATATATATATAGGGCCTTGAGGGTGGGCACGTTAACGGCGTCCAGTAGACGGTCTGTGTATTCAAACCTGCCTCTGGCGCCGGTGCCCACCTCTCAATTTTAAATCCATGTAGACATTGAGGGTTCTCGGGAGGGGCCGTGCTATCACCTGCTGCTCTCTGGCAGCAGCACCATGCTCTCCCTTGTTTTAAATACACTTTAGAGCAACACGCAGCAACACTACACTTGAGCGGGAGGAGGGAGGTATGGGGTCTTAACACACCCCTGTTCTCTGCTAGCCATCGGGGCGGGGGGGCTGGGAAGAGATGCTGGCTGTCCGATTGGCCTCCCTGCTGCTGCGGAGCCTGGGGCGGTCTGCTTGCCTCCACCCCGGAGGGAAGGGTAACATCTCTTGGGTCTGGGTGCCGTTTCCATCTCTGGGGGTGAGGATACCTGGACCCGGGATATAGAGTATGTTTGGGGAGTGTGATTGTGTGTACATGTCCATTTACGTTTATTCCTGCGTTGGGTGAGTGCTGAGTGTTTGTATATGTGTGCATGAGGGTGGGAATGCATGTCTGTGTCTGTGTGTGCCTGTTTGTCTGTGTCTATATGTCAGGTCGGGTCTTAGACTTCACCTCTCTGGGAACTCCAAGGCCCTCCAAAGTGTGGAGGCCTATCTCCCCTCACCACACTCCCTGCCGGTGACTGATGCCCTCAGGGGTCGGTGCGTTGGTGGTTCTTGGTGTCCGGGGCTGGGCGCTCAGGTATGTACCAGCTCACTCCCGGTGACTACTTGGCGGGGCCTGGCGCCTGCTGCTCGGTCAGGCCTCTTCCGGGGCGCGGGGGGCCCTCGGGCCTCCGGCCTCTGTGCCTGCGGCTCGGTTCACTCTGGCACAGCTGGCTGCCGGCAGAGCCGGCGGGCACGCCGGTGCAGCCCCCTCTAGCTTCTGCCCGGTGGCTACTGGGTGACCCCTCATCTGGGGATCCTCAGCCCTTCCCATGAAGGTGGCACGGATGCCCCTCCGGTGGTCCTCCTTGGGCTCTTGCACTCTGGGGCCTCTGGATGTCTGGGGCCTGGATCTCCTCCATGCCTGCTTCATGCCCTGGGGGACGGGGCTATGGCTCTCTACATCCTCTAGCAGACCATTACATGGGGAAACCATTTGAATACAAGCGCGCCGATCCACACAGGTGTGCACATGGGTGTTCACTATTCGTAGACTTAAATCACACCTTTCTTGGCTGCTACTTCAAAGCACATTGTGCGCTGTCTGTCCTGCGTGCTGCACAACAACATTCAATATTTAGTATTTACTGCTGTTTTCACTTAGCTAGATTAATGCGATGGTGTTGTGTATAGTATGTTGCATTGTTTTGTTTTGTTTTTTTGCTTGTTTTCTATTCTTTTTCTCTCAACAGGTGATCCCGGAGATATTTTTTCTTCCCCCCTTTCTCACTGTCCCTCTCCCCTTCTGTTTTTCTTTTCCTTCCTCTTTCTTTCTCCCTTTCCTATCCCTCACTCATGTCTGTCCCGTCTGTAACAACTGAAAATAAAATAAATAATAAAAACAAAGGTCGATCAAATGGACCAATACGGCAATGCCATGATGATCCATTTGGCAAAATAAATCCATTGGGTATCCTTGTTGGTCTTCAGACAACAATTCTGACGGCTAAAGAACCAAATGGGACAGGCGGAAAAATAAAGAAAAAAAAAAAAAAAAAAAGAAATGATATCAAACAATAATACAGGGAAACCCTGAATTAAATGACACAATTCTTGGTCATTGATGGTTACAGCTAACAGTGTCTCTGGGACCACTTTTGACAGCATTTGACTGAAGTGCTGGTTGGCTGCAGGGCCACCATGAAGGCTCTTTCTGGAGCTCTCAGTGCTGCAACACATATCCTGCAGTGCAGGCTGCAGGGTAACAGGACCAGTGGTTGTTAGTGCTACATCCACTTTACAGTCAAAAACACCCACTAGTCTGGGCCTAACACCCAACCGGTGACCCGGTTTCCTCCACCAGCTCCATCCCTTTGTTTCTTAATCTCTTCTTTCTGTTGGAATGATTCTTTCTTATTATAATTATAATTTTAAGGTTGATCGACCAAAGTTCACTTTGACTGTATTCTATTTTTCTGTTGTTTTCCACTAACTATTATCACAAAGTCCAGAAGATCAATTTGATATATTAGCACGAACAAGTTTCAGTAGTAAACGCTCAGAAGCAGCAAACTAGCAGTGCAAAATAGCCCATTTTAGTAGGTGGCCAGTTAAGTTGAGTGACCTAGTAATCCATTTACTTTTACTAATATGTTTTTCTAAGCTGGGGAAACAACTTCCCCCTAATTCTAGTTCATGCTGGGCCAGGCTAAACATGTCCTGGACATGGTCTCTGCACACAGATAAAACTTAAAATAAATAAAGAGAGTGAAAATGTCAGTTCCTTTCCAGAGATCAGTTTGAACAGGCTGCACCGTTGTTGCTGACAGAGATTTTGTCCTTTGAGACCCCATACAGACATCTACTGTTTAAGTTACACCAGAAATGGGAAAAATGTTCCTATATGTGTGATTGTTCAAATAACACTGGTTTCCAGCATTAAGTAATCAGACAGAGCCAGTTTCCTCATCTATCAGACACTGTTTGTGGCTGTAACGGCCATCTACATACCTCAGAGTGTCCAGTCTTAGCTGCTCAAGCATCTTCACTCCTGCCTCTCCTGGGTTATTGTAGCTCGGTCCAGCTCTTTCTGATGGGAAGAACTGGAGCTAAAAGCTGAGACCAGAGACTTGCAACCTTCCTCTGTGATCAGGCAGCCTGACAGCCTGCAGACATGACAAATACTCTTAGAGAATAGCAAAATAGCTAAATGCTAACAGGAAATTGCAGCCAAAAATCATGAAGAAATGGCATGACTAAAACAGGAGTTAAAAATAGCCATTAGTCAATCTAAACCTTAGATTGTAAACCTCTAAACCTCATCTACTGAACATTTCGAGAACGCTGACCTGAGTGTTTCCAGTTCACAATATGGACTTTTCAGTCCAGAAGACAAAACTTTCACTCCAGAGTCCTTCAGGTCATTGTTACTCAGGTCAAGCTGTCTCAAACTAGAGGGCTGGGAGCTGAGTAGTGAAGACAGAGTTTCACAGCTTCTCTCTGAGAGATTACAGACACTCAATCTGAAGAGACAATAATGAGAAAAATAATAATGTTAAACTTTCTGGTCTGAACCTTTGAAAAAAACACGATCTAGATAAAATATCATCTCTATAGAAGTTAAATCATGTGGAGGGTTAATTAATCATCAATAATTAATCAATTAGTCATCATTAAATAATTTATTAAATGTCATTAATGAATTAAGCTCAAAATACTGAATAAATTAAATATATACATCATTGATTTAATGCCATGTAATTTCCAATAAATGAATTTCAAATTGATTGATTTTTAAATATATTTAATTAAACAATTATTGACACATTTAATTAATTATTTAAGAATCTATTTATTTAATTCATTTTGGCCCTTCTAGCCCTGCAGCTGTGCATGTGCTTACATATCCACTGGTATGTATCCTACAGGTATTCTCACAGCAGTGCTGCTGAACATTAAATGACCAGCAGATGTCAGTTCTTCATAATAAGCAGTTAAACGAGGCTTTGTGTGATCTGCCTTTGGGCGAAGCAACTGGCCAGAAAAATTGGACACATTCACAGAGCTTTACCACACCATCACTAGACAACAATGGAATTATTTGAACTAAAAACAAATAATCAGAAAGTCTTCTGCCTGGTCTCGTACCTCTGTGTTTCTGTAACATGAATAATGAGCTGAAATTCTCCTCACGACACCACCGATCAGCTCGAAGGGCCCTCGAGTTTACCTGCATGCATCCTGTTCACCTGTCAGCTGTTTACCACCTGCTGCTTATTCAGGAAACACGCCCACATTACCTGGTGACAGTCACAGTTTAATGTGGGCCGCTGTTTGTCAATATAAAAGAATTTAGTTCCAATATTGTGCACATTGGTATTGCAAACGCACCATATTTTACAGACCATAAGGCTCACTGGATTATAAGGCGCATTAAGCGAAACAAAAATGTTGCATAAGTCAAACTTTACTCAGCTCATTCTTCTTGCTTCCTCCACTTCCGTACCATTGATTCATTAATGTTTAATTCTCTCACAGCTGCTTTATTCCCATGTTGGGAAGGGCGATGGACACTAAGATAACTACAGAAGACTTTATAAGTGAACCTGATGCTTTAATAAGGATTTGGGCTATTTGCATTTAAATTAAACAGATTTATTGACAGACATCAATTAAATAAGTAAACGTGTAGCTCAGTAATATAGTTCTGCCACTTATCTGCTCTAATGACTGGAAATCTGATATCCAGTCACCAGCACAGCTTACTCACTTACAGTCACTTACTTCACTGTTTTTGCTCCTGAGCAAATCAGTTTGTTTTAGATTAGAGTTGTTTCATAACTGCATCATTTTACTGAAGTTTAATGTGTCAGCGGAGCACATGTGGAACTGAACCATTCGCTTGTCTTAATTATCTGATGTTTATATGTGTCACACTTTTTTAATCTTTCATTTTAAATTGAAACTAACATTTAAAAACATTTGGTACAATGTGGAAAGAGGAAGAGTATTTCCACCAGGAGCAGAAACGTCTGACTCAGCATGACGATGCTGTTGGTGGATACTGAAGAGCTCAGCCTGTCAAGACAGGATTAGGTCATCGTTTTTAAAAATGTTTATTCAATTATATTCTGAGGCCAGTTATCTGGTAGAATTTTTGGAAGTCTATTAAAATAAGAATAAAATCAGATGTGTGGTCTTTTGGTTGTTTTGTTTTTGTTCAATAAGCAGATGTTGATGTTTCAGCAATGCAGTAACTTAAGTTTAAAAGGCTTGTTAGAAACTATGAAACACATCATACAGACTTGTGGACATTAGAAGACAACTAATAATCATCATGAATAAGACTAAAGGCAGGAAGGTGTCCTTTATAACTAATAATATTAATAGTGGTTGGCACCTCCAAATTTATATCATAGTCTGTCTGCAGCTGAGACAATACAAACTCAAACTGTGGGGAGAAGATTATATCACTTCAGTTTAAATTGACCTGGAAGCGCCACATTTTCACAGACTTCTTTATTTATAGCATTTTTTAAGTGCTGTATAGATTATACAGTTAGGTCCATAAATATCTGGACAGAGAGAACTTAATTTCTAATTTTGGTTCTGTACATACACTAAAATCAATTTTAAATGAAACAACTCAGATGTGTTTGAAGTGCAGACTTTCAGCTTTAATTCAGGGGGTTGAACAAAGAAACTGCAGAAAAATGTGAGGAACTAAAGCATGTTTAACACAATCCCTTCATTTCAGGGCAAATGTAGAGGAAAAATTAGAAAAATTAAATAACTTCATTAAATTAATAATAATAATAATAAGATTGTCAGCTGATAACCAGCTTCATGCGACCGCTTATCCTGGTCCCAGTGTTAGGGTCAGTGAATCCGGTTAACAGAAAGATATCCTGGATATACTTGACTGACTTTTTAGACTCAAGATTAATAATCATAACAAAAATTATAGTCTAACATCCAGAAATCTGCACGATGTGTTTCATTATGTCTAACAAGCCTTGTACAGTTAAAGCTAACAGTTACTACATGACAGTTACTACATGAGATAATGTTGGTGATTGAAACACCAACATTATCTCTTTTATTAAAACATGCATATTAGGGCTGGGTATCGTCACTCATTTCTAGAATCGATTCGATAGTGTGAGGAATTAGAGATATATTTTGCTGTTATTGTTAATCATCATCATCATTACCATTGCATTAATAATACAATCTGCAGTATTGATATTGTATTCAGGTGTTTAAACATATTGGTACCCAATTAGCCTTTATTACAGGTGCAGTTATAACCACGTTAAACTGTTGAGTTAAATCAATAATCTTAAATGCTTTTGAATGCTTGTTATAATCTTAAATGTGTACGTGCTGGCCTTCTCTCTGATGGAAAAGGTTACAAGGTTCAGCTGGTGAGGTGAAACTGAGTGCATTTCATGCTGACACACTCACACAGTGGATAGAATCATTTATAGGTGAGAGGTTAATCATGTTTGCTTGCAACTGCGAAATTTTCTGTGCAAAAAGAGGAACAGTTTCTTGCAGGGTGTGGGTCTGGTTTTCCAGACAAGAAGTGTCAGAAGTCAGAAGGCTGACAGGAAGCATCTGTCGTGGAGACTGAGACAATGTTATTTTAAACTGTGTTAAGTCATTGTGGTTTTGAATTCTATGTATGAACTGTATCTGAGTGACGTTTAAGGGGCGTCAGTAAATTTAAGCCCTGAAAGGAATAAAACACCTGCTTATGCTCTGTAAGTCGGGGATCGGCGCTGTCTGCGTACAGCGGCGGTCTTCCCACGCGTGTCATTAAAATCATAGTTTGACTCCACTCGGCCGGATCAGTGTTGTTATTTAGAAAGTAGATTACCTCCTGTATCCCTCCTCAATATTGAATCTAACATTTGGGAGGCTCGTCCAGTTATTGAGGAGGGAGAGTGAGTTGGAGGCTTGGACGGAGAAATCCGGGGTCCGAGGTGGTCAGACGGGCAGGCACGAATATCAGTGGTCAAAGTGAGTGGGCATAAGTCGGCTTATTCAAAGGTAAGGCACTACTACCTGTTGAATTATTTCCAAAATGTGCCAAATTGGACATCAAAAAATTTAAGTCTACTCACTGAAATTACTGGTGAGTGTCTGTTTTGATTTTGGTGAAAATCTCATGAGAGTTGAAAGTTGAAGTTTGAAAGGGTTAAAGTCCCTTAAAGAAAGGAAAAAAGGAAAACAGTGAAAGGGTTAAAGTCCCTAAAGGGTTAAAGTCCCAAGTAGGAAAGTAGGGAATTTGGTCATTTTATGGGTTTGAGTCCCAAATTGGTCAGAGAGGTTGGACCTGGGTCAGTCATACACTTGTTTTGGGTGTTGATTGTTGTTTCAAAGTATTATAAATTTTTGAAGGACGGTGGTTGGACCACTAGGAGGTGCATTTCTCGGAGGTGATGCTCCCTCCTGGCCAAGGACGCTCGGCCTTGACCTATCGGCGAATAGGGATAGTACGGTTGGCAACCGGGGAGAAAATAGCTAGGAGTTTGAGTCTCCTGACCGTTTGGAATGGTATTTGCGCTTTTTTGGGTAGCAGAGGTGCGTCCTCGGGTCTTGGAGACTTTTAAATTAATTTAGGGATGTTAGAGATTAGGCCAGAAACAGTTAGAGTCTGATACTGGTGAATTGATCGCAAAAAACTGATAGAGTTTATCCGCTGGGCGGTAAGGTTAAATTTGCCGAAATTGTGTAGGTGTTAAAAGGCCTAAAAATCTGTGCAGTTGTAATATAAAATAAGAGATCTCTGTGTGAAAGGAGGCTGAGTCTGTGCTGGAGCTATTTTTAGACTGTGTGTGTGTGAATGTGAAAATGCAAATTAGTAAGCAGTGAACTGCTTAAACCATAGTTGGTTTCACAAATACTGCTGCAAACATTGTTGAATGCGTGTGTTTAAGACGCCATTTATGTTTATTAGAGGACTATAAATAAAGTTTTGAGTTGCCGTAGTGGATGTATAGTAATTGACTGAGTTGGATATATATATATAAATATACTGAGTGCATTGTATTTGCTTAAGATTAACATATTACTTTCAGTAGTAACCTCTCTTCAGCAATAAATGTTGGTGTGTTTTATTTTTTCCATTTTATGTGTGTGCTGTGAGAATTAATAGAGGTTTCAATTTTTTTTACTTGCTCTTTCTCACTATAAAAAGCATGTCTAAAAGACTCTTAGGAAAGTGTATTTTGAGTTATATTTCTCAACTCCTGGCACAGGTTAAGAGTGTGAATGCTGTGAGAAGCAGGTTTTGAGTGATTGGGTGTGATTTGTACAAAAATAATAAGTAAGAAAAGCACTATGGAAGTTGATAGTAGAGTGAGTGAAAAGTGGAAGTGTGAGAGAAAAGGCGGTGTGCGAGACGATTCCTGATGTCTGAAAAGAGCAATGTGGAGCACACTGAAGACTGTGATGTGAATGCTGACAAATGCAAAGAATTTAGTATAGTTAAAAGTGTGTGCGTGAAATAAGGGTGCATTGTTTTTAGATCAAGAATTAGTAAAACTAAAGAGTTTGATTAGGCTGTAAAATAGGAAAGAGGAACAGAAAATATGGCTCTGAGCAGCTGCATGTGTGACAGGAAATGGTGTGTGAGACAGGAACTCTACATGACCATAAAAGGAACTGACTGTGCCAAGGGAGCACCCAGAGAGAGAAACAGACGAGTTAAACTCTAGGCAGATGAAGCAAATGGAGGTTTTAAGAAAAGAAATGAAAAGAATATTAATTGTATGCTTTAGTGTGGGCTTCTCTCAACCTGGAACCTTGAGTACAGCGGCAAAACCATAGATTAACAGAATTGGGAGGAAAACAGGCCAGGTTTTGGCTTTAAATTTTACAGCTTGACCTCTCACTTTGTCCCCTTCCTGAGAAGAAGCTCAAAGGACAGTTAATCTCCTGATGAAGACCGACAGAACATCGTGGACTTGAAGAATTTACAGCAGTCAAAAGACAGTGCGACTGAAACCACACTGACGACACCAGCAGCATGTAAGAAAAGCACGTGATGCAACATGTACTGTGAATTACAGGCTGGGCAGTTGAACAGTGGGATAAAGAACTGTGGGAAAGCACTGGATACTGGTTTTCAGATTTGCCATGCTTGGAGCAATCTTGAAAGAGACGACTGAAAGTATCAACAGAGAAGCAGAAACCACGTGATGAAAACATGCACGGTGAACAGCATGCTGGTAAGAGCAGTGTGACATGACTGTCTGAAGGCACTGAATGTGATATTTTGTCAGGCTGGGACTTGATCTAAAAGGAAAATACTGAAAAGATCAACAGAGAAGAAACAGAGAAGCAGCAAACAGTTTACTTGGGATTGTGTTGGCTGGAGATTTCAAGACAACACATGACACTGTTAAAAGAGAAGACGGAGACCAGTGAGAGGTGAAGCCCAGACGAGTTTGACTGAGAGAATATAGGGTATAATTGGGTTGAAATTGAAGCCTGAACTCATGATGGTTTAGAGATGTCCCCCAGATCACAACAAAGAGGTAAACAGAAAATAGAAAACACACATACACAAATTGTTACATGTGAAATTGTTTTTGGAAAGAATCAGAAGTGAGATAGTTTGAATGCAGAACTCAGTGAAAAGATGCATGAATTAAACCTGATTATAACATACATAGAGATGGGTATCGAAAACCGGTTCTTGTTGAGAACCGGTTCCCACTGTTTCAATTCCTTGGAATCGTTTGCCATTTTTACAAACGATTCCCTTATCGATTCCAGTCGCCCCGAATGACGTCACCACGTTGCGGAGAGTCATTTACCTGGCAGGAAACATGGCGGCTCAAATGCTAAAAAGTTTTTTTATACTTTATGAGAACGGATGACAACAGGGCAACTTGCAATACTTGCAAAGTAGATATTTCATTTAAGGGAGGAAACACTACGAATATGCAAAAGCATTTGCTCACAAAACGCGCGATAACCTTAAATGAATGTCGTGTTTTTAATTCCGCTCGACTCGTGAATCTCAACCCAGCAGCAGCGGTAACATTTGCACGTCCTCTCCCGTTAATACGGCAGGTAAATAATCAACTAACAGTGCAGATTATGTTAGCGCGATCTGCCTTATTACAAAACCTGCCATTACTGTGCGTTTAGGTGACCATGATGAGAGAGACAGACAGTCTGGCTCAGATGCTGGCAGTTCTCGCTGCAGTCTACAGTTAGCGTCTCCTTTCAGGCCAGGATAGACGAATGTCACCGAGCAGTGACTAAGTTTGTGGTAAAAGGTTTGCACCCATTTGCCACAGCAGATGCCCCGATTTTCGGTAAGTGAATGTGTTTAATTGTAGGCAGGGACATTATTGGATATTCTTGTGTAATTGCTACAGAAGAATATTTATTTTATTATTTTACATTCACAATTTTTTTTCCTGGGGACCCTGTGACACCCCATTGAAGAGCCGTAGGTTGGATCTGTTAAGATCTCACTGTTGGGTTTGTAAGGCCATGTTACTCCTAAATTTCTATCTTGTTCAAAGAGAAGATATAAAACAAAGATCTAAGCTAATTGACCTTAGTGTTCTCCTTTTTTAAAAAAAAAAAAAAAATCGATAAGAGAATCAATAAAGAATCGAATCGTTAAACAGAATCGAAAATGAAATCAGAATCGTGAAAATCTTATCAATACCCATCCCTAAACATACATATGCAATGAAGAAGCAGCTTACACTTCATTAACATGATCATATAACATAAAATGCAATGAAGACCATGCTTACATACATGACATAAGTTGGTATTTCTGACCAGAGAGAGAAAAAACGGGTAGTTTAAGCACTCAGGATAATAATGAAAATGTCTCAGTTGTGTTATTTTCAGGGGCAAAGCAGACCTGGATCAATTTTCCACATGTAGCGGTCGGAAGAAAGCTATAGGTTAACATCACTGGACATGTTAAGGCAAGTTTCTGGTTGAATTGTTCACGGCGCCATGTGTCCCTGAACCTCACAAGCAAGGTCTGACCTAGGGCTGAGGACCAGGGATGCTGTTATTTCAGGTGGGAAATCAAAATTTGGATTAGCAAATTTGGGAAAGAGAAAACTGACTGCTTAAGTGGAGAATTGTGAAGGAGTCTGAAACACTGCAAAAAGCAACATATGCAAAATCACATACACAAGCAGAAAATGCATTAACCTTACAAGGACAAGCTCATGAAGATTAATGCATAGACATTGATTAAACCTGGCTAAGAACATAAACATACGCAATGAAAATAAGCTTGCTACTTGTATGAGTGTTAAAATGGTGTGAATGGTTAATAAAATACACTTAAAGCTTGAAGATGAGGAATAACTCAAAGAAGCTATATGACAGAGGGAGTGAGGTATGGAAAAGAAAAGTGATTAAAGTAGTTTTTATAAGAGTGACTTGGGAGTACTCTTGTACTGATTGATCAAAGCAAGTGATTAGTATAGAAAGAAAATGAAAGTAATTCAATAAGGTGGTAATGTTTAAACAGGTATTTCTCTTGTTACGGCAACTTCTTGAGATATGACTCAGTATGCAAATTAGCTGGAGTGAGTGGTGACGAGGAAGCTTCCTGTGTGTGTGTGTGTGTGTGACTGAGGCTTTCAATCGAGGAAACAGAGCAGTGACTGAGGAGGATTACTTGGTGAAATATAATGGTAAAGTAACAGGTTTTGTTGTAATGGGTTTTGTTGTATTGGGTTTATATCTTATGCTGAATCTAAGTATGTTAAAGTGCATAAAGGGGGAGATTGCTGTGTGCAAATTGTGTGGTTTTAACAAGATTTTCGGTGTATTGAGAAGGTGAAAATATGTCAGTTGATCTGGGAGTGTCAGGACCCTGGTGGCAAAACTTTGTGTGTTTAAGATTTTTGTGGTTGTTGTTGTAGTGATGGGTTGATTCGGTCAGTTAGGTTTGGGTTGTTTTTGTTTTTTATTTTTAATAGAGGGAGTTTTATTAAACATGGACATGTCTAAGAGGGGCCCATTATTTTTGTAACAGTGCACTTAGAGAAAACCTGTCAGGTGTTTTTTTGTTTTGTTTTGTGTTTTGATGAGCTAATAATCAGCTCTCTTTTTCTCATTTTTGTTCTAAGCAGGCCTGAAAGAGTGAATAACAGCGCTGACAAATTCTCGGGAGAGCAAATATAAGGTGACCTTTCCAGATTACAACTGGCTGAGGAGAAGGCTACCTGTGGGGACCTGATCAGGTCGTAAGTCCCTGACAAAAAGGATTGTAGCGATTCAATCCAGTCCAAAAGCATAAAGAACTATTTTATAAAAACAAAAGAAAACAAATAAATGAGCTCATTTTGCTGAGGGTGGAGAATCTGATTACTTGCGCGGGAGTCTCCACTATCAGCAAAAACCTGGTGTGAATGCATGTGAGTGAATTTGTGTGACTTGACCAAAGTTGGGATGACTAACTTCTTTCTTTTTTAATTTCTAAGCTTGGGTGAAGCATTTTTTGTTTGACACATGAGATGTGTCAAAAAAGGGGGAATTTAAGGTTTAATTTGAAATAGGTTTTAGGATCATTTTATGACTTTTGGTTTTTTTTCATAATTTAGATATGCTAAAACTGAAGCAGAAATTGTTATTTTTATGTTAAGGTTAGAGGATTAAAGTGAACTGAATCCTGTTTAGAAGATAAAATGCCGGTGTTTATAAGAAGCAGTGTACAAAACTTAAAGGGAAACTGTTGGAATAAAAGATATGGGGAAACTAGTGAAGATTGTAGGAGTAGAAAATGTTTGATTTCTTTTTTGATTTCTAGAAGAAGTGGTTATAATGTAGGCTTACACATATAGATATTACATAGATTTATTTTTAGGATAGAGGAGAGAGCTTATACGCAGAAATGATTTTTACACATTGCATTTTGGTGCTTATTAAAGAGTTGTGGCTCAGTCTATTGAAGGTTGTAAGCTTCACTGAGCGCGACGTCTTGGTTGATATATTGAGGGAGGCTTAGAGCATAGAAGGGCGCACATGCTTACAGACACATAGAATCCATAAACCTGTCAGGCCAAAGGCCTGAAATTCATTTAGCTTATAACTGAATCTGGCTGAAAGAGGAGAAACTTGTTGATATAATTCGGGCCATTAACAAAAGGAGGCCACTGTAGAAGTTAACTCTAGTTTATAGAGGAGCAAAATGAAATAAAGATGCTATATCAAGAACAGGTTATGACACAGGAAATGTGAGTTTTAAAATGAAGTTAGTGTTAACACACAGGAGTTCTTTCTGGGCAGCGTTTAGCTCTGATGAAATTTATGCATGAGTAATTGCTTATATGCTTAAACTTAATTGATTAAAATGGTTGTTTTCTTTTTGATCTTTTAGTAGAATAGGCGCTTATAATGATTTTCTTGTGATCTATTGTGAAAGGTGACTTTTAGGTTAGAGTGGAGGCCCTTGCAGCAGCAACAGTTTTGTGTACTGTCAGGGTTTCTGCGTCGTTGACCCAGTATTTTCAGTTCACGTTCACCATTTATCTACTGCCTGTTTCACTTCCTGTTTGTTCCCCGTGTCAGCTTGTGTCATTAGTCAGATTATGTTCAGCTCTGTACTCACCTGTTTCCAATCATTGTCATCATTCAACCTGTGTATTTAAGTTCCTCGGTTTCACCAGTTCTTTGTCGTGTCATTGATGTTACGTTGTCGTTTGCTCAGTCAGCCATTCAGTCAGTCATCCAGCCAGCCAGCCATTTCCTACCTCTGTTCTGTTTGTTCACTCCATCGCAATAAACACCAACCTTCACCTAACTATCCACGAGTCCTGCATTTGGGTCACTTCCTCGCCTCCACTCAGCAACCCCTGACATGTACAGGATGTTGATGATCAGATAAGGGAGAATAGAGCGAGCAACAGGAAACATATGCAGGGACGTGAAAGCAACGCTTTAAGAGTGTTAAAATGATGAGTACTGGGATGAGTAACGTTGGAGAATATGTATAAATAATAGTTAATAAGTCAAAAGATAATTAGGTTTATGCTTTTGATTAAAGAGTCCCAGACATAATAGGTCGAACCAAGTTTGAATAAAGAGAACAATTGATGAATATGATAAGTTAGGGAGGCGTAGGAAAAGGTGTTTTGTTCCCTTTGCAGGAGATCTCGGCGACGGTGAGGATCTTGGAAGCCCGAGGCCTGACAGACCACAAGAGAGGGACCCAGAAAAAACCTAATCTCACGCATGGACTGTTCTTAAGGGGGAGCTGATGTTTATTACTGGACCACTTAGATGACATGAGGTTGTTGTCTGATTTGCTGAGCCAGAGGACTTCTAGAGAGGGTCAGAGCAATGACACAAGTAAAGTGTGGTGACCCTCAAGAGGGTCACCAAGAGAGGGAGTGTGAGGAATTAGAGATATATTTTGCTGTTATTGTTGGCTGACAGGAAGCATCTGTCGTGGAGACGGAGATAATGTTATTTTAAACTGTGTTAAGTCATTGTGGTTTTGAATTCTATGTATGAACTGTATCTGAGTGACGTTTAAGGGGCGTCAGTAAATTTAAGCCCTGAAAGGTATAAAACACCTGCTTATGCTCTGTAAGTCGGGGATCGGCGCTGTCTGCGTACAGCGGCGGTCTTCCCCACGCGTGTCATTAAAATCATCGTTTGACTCCACCCGGCCGGACCAGTGTTGTTATTATGAAAGTTGATTACCTCCTCTACCCCTCCTCAATATTTGAACCTAACAATTCCGATTCACAAGGTCCCGAATCGATTCGATCCACGATTCCATTCAATTAGATTCAATTTGAATCGGGGAAATTTTGCCTCAGACAGTCAGAAATATTATCATTCAGATCATGCATCAGTACATTTCTATATTTTTATATCTATAAAAAGAAATCTGACACTTGCGAGACTTTATCAAAGGAGTGAGCATCACAGCCTTTGTGTCAAAGTAGCTGAAGATAAAACAGAAAAACATGAAGGTTTTCCTGGCCTGGATTTTATACAAATATTCTGCAGTACATCAAAAACGAAAGAAAACCATTAATGAACATATGAACATGACCTGATGCTGCTGACATGAAGCAGAGCAAAGTTACAGAGGTTTTATTACAGACACAGCTGAACATTTTGCAATTTTGCATCATTTTAAAAAGTTTAAATTTGTTCAGTATTGAACGGCAGAAATGAGGCTTTGTTTTCAGAAGTAAGTAAAAGAAAAAAAAAAACAGCGGCCGACAGGCTGTAAGAACGGTAGACTTGTGCATAACAAGCAAGCGAATAATGCAGAAAACAGATTTTTAGACGGGAAACTGTTCTTGAAGTACAGAGAGAGAGAGAGAGAGAGAGAGCTGTGCATGAAGTGTGATTTTATCCTGGTGGCAGCAAAACAATCAGAGTGAAGTCATGACGATGTTTATGTGAAGCGTAGTTTGGATCTTCTTTTGCTGCTGGTTCGGTCAATATTGTTTGGAGAGAGATAAACTAACAGCTTTAGAATCGGCGCAAAAAGGGCGTAAACACAAAGCGCCGACCCGCCGAAACATCAGAGTCAGTGAGCTGTCGGCTTTCAGCTCGTGTCCGTGCAGTCAGGTGAGAAAGTCACAGCTCACTGATTCTGATGCGTCGGCGGCTCCGCGCTTTGTGTTTACGTCTTTGTGCAGAATCCGTGTTCCTGCTCTCATTTACTGTTTTAGCTGTTTGGTGGTTGTTGAAATTTTGGGAGGTTTAACCTGAGATTCTGGCGTTTTGGCCAAAATAAATTTATATTAAAAAATCGATTCAGGATTTTAATGAATCGATATCACGTTATCCAAGCCAGAATCGATTTTAATCGATAAATCGATAATCAAAACCCACCCTGATGCATATACACGGGTCACACTGCTTATTGAACCCCCCCCCCCCCCCCCCCAAAGATCAGATCTGAATCAGACAGGTTTTTGTTTTTTGTTTTCAAAGTTTAGACTTTGCTTCTATTGGACTTTTTATCAGTAACACGTGCTTACTTTTTGCAGGAACAGTTGAAACTAACATAAATAACTCAAGAGCTGATCGTCAGCAGGGGGTTTACAAGTTGTGTGCCACGTTGTCGGCGGTATAAGCTCGACCACTTGCAAGGTGAGCTGGCAGACATCACTGAATTCATCAGAGATGATTAGGTTCATTTTGACAAAGTGAGCAGATATTTAACCTCCTAGGACCTGGCGTCCACATATGTGGACATCACATTTTGGGTTGTTTAGACCAAAATACTCAATTTTGCTCTACAAGGGCCTGATATCCACTTACGAGGATGTTATACTGCCACTGTGCTATCGAAATTTTAGACCAATATCCTCATATGTGGCTCTCATTTTTCTCAGAAACAAAAATATGGTAAAAAAAAAAATCTGGTAATTCTTTGTTTTACATTCATCAGGTCCCAATCAGCCCAAATATCAAAGAGAAATTAAAAATGAATGCCACGGAGGAGTTCGGGTCTTAGGAGGTTAAAGATGATGCCACTACATTCTTGTCTAGAAGATATTAAAGTGTATTTGGTGACACACAAGAAAGGGTAAAGTTTAAGTATAGTTTGGGTCCACACATGTCCAAACCCTGGTGTGTAGGCCTACTTAGCTTTGAGAAATTGTCATGGGACCGGGGTCTGGGTGACCCAGGGCCTGTAAGAAGTTATGGACATGTGTGTTTTTGGTGCTGCTGTCTCCTGTTTCCATGTTTGTGTATCTAGGTGTGTGTGTGTGGGTGTGTCAGCCAGGAGCCTGGCCACACCTGTGGAGGAGAATTACTCACACCTGCAGCTGATCAAGCCTCGTCAGAGGAGCTACTTAGGAGTGTGGTGGAGCTCTCTCCGATGCTGGATCATTGCGTAACTTCACGTTAGTCTCTTGGCAAGTTAGTTAAGGTTAGTCTGCCGCATTGTGGCGTTGCTGACGGCTGCCTCTTCTTTATTCCCCAGGAGGAGTGTGGAGACGAGAGGGCAGCGAGCACGGGGTGCTCAGACACTGAGGAGCGGAGACAAAGAACACTAACACTGGCAAGAGGACATGTCAGAGTCGGGAACGCACTGGGGATTTATTGTTGTTTGGAATATTTTGGATCACTGTAAATAAATGCACTGACCTCATCAAAGAGTCCAGCATTTGGGTCCTCCTTCCCCTCATCATAGTCTGCCACGCAGGCCGTGACAGAAAAGCCCACTAAAAGAACGCCCACCAGACCAAAGCAATGGTTTTGACTTGATCAGCATTAACCCCGCCCCCTGACTTTGATGGGTGAAGCTGACAAATAAAATGTATTTATGAAAACCGATGCAGGGCCAGGAGTAGCAACGTGAATTAAATAAATACATCATTAAATAATTCATTAAATGTGTCAGTAAAATAATTAAAATAGAAAACAAACCAATAATTGATTAAATATGTAATTAACTCATTTGAATTGTATATAAACAAATAATGAAACATTTTAAATGAAATTAATGGATAATTCATTATTAATATATTTCTTTAATTAATTATGTACATTTTTTTAATTAATTACTGAAATAGTTAATTCATTAGTGATGTCTTTATTTAATACAACCATAAAATTATTGTCTAGTTTACATAAAATCAATTTAGGACATCATTATTAAAGGTTCAATTATGATAATGAATACATGCAACTATAACTGATGACATTTACATAAAAATGAGGATTTCTTGAGCTAAAGCCAAAGTGCTGACTCATTTGGCATGTTACTCTCAAATGTTTTCCCTAATAACAATAACATAATTACACTTTAGCCACAAGAGGGCAGCAGCATTAATATAAGTCGCATGTATATAAAGGTACAGTGATTATATTACAGTGATTTTGACAAAAACAAAACAGAAGTTGATGGCAGTGTGTTTTTCCATGACACGATAATTACGCACACCCCACTTTGCAGTTATTTATTTGTAAAAAATGTTTGGAATCATGTATGATTGTCGTTCCACTTCTCACGTGTTCACCACTTTGTGTTGGTCTTTCACGTGGAATTTCAATAAAATTGATTCATGTTTGTGGCTGTAATGTGACAAAATGTGGGAAAGTTCAAGGGGGCCGAATACTTTTGCAAGCCACTGTAAAGTTCACTATCAGTAGCATCATAGCACCCACCCAGCTGTATAGAAACTCCGTCATGCTAGCTAGCACGCAGTACGAGTTATTGTAACTGACTGTAAAAAGTCAGCACAAGGAAAATAAACTCCACCTAAACTTGGTTTATATCTGACCCAGATAGACTGCAGCTCATAACTTCTTACCTGAAGCCGCCTCGGGTCTCTGCTCCTCCTACCTCCCCTTTCCCTCATCCACCTGCTGCCTCTGTGGAAGCTCCGCCATAGCCACCACCAAACAACTGACTTATTTTTACACATCGACCAGCATCCGGCCAATCCACCACCTTTCATTGTTTATACCGTTACAAAAAAATAAAAAAACATCATCGGCTCATAAAAACGAAAAATCACCATCGGTATGCCCGATGGCCAGTCCAGCTATGGGCGTGCCATCAGTTAACCCTTCACGTGGCAGCTGTAACACGCGTGCCCAGGGTTGCCGACCCGTGCTCTAAAGCATCTCATTTGGATTCCTGAGATCAAATATATTTTCCTTTGGGTTTGTTTTCTTTCCATTTGTGGCTTTAATGTAGTGTTACATCCTGTTTGTTTGCTTCCATCTGTATACATGTCCAGATTCACTGTTATGTTTCTATTCTTACATTGCTGTGTGATCACTGTTCCCTCTGCTAACTGATTTGACCTTTTGTATCGTACACTGATACTTGTCATATTTGTATCTGCGCCTAAAAGACAAAAATAAAAAAGTTTTCCATGCTGAAACACAGCTCCACCTCCTGCAGTTCTCCCTCTGAACCACTAGATGTCTCTGTTATCTAAATGAAGACGTGCAGCACAGCAACCACAGCAGCGCTCAGATCACACGTGTCCTGTTATTATGTATAAAAGCATGAAACAGGTGAGACAGGTGGGATCAATATTAATGTTGTGGAAATATATGAAAAAGCAACAGAAGAGACAAAACATTTCGTGTTTCTAGAAAGATCTTTCAGCTCATAGCTGCTCACAGACTGTATTTACAAGTGACAAACTGCAACTCTACAGTACATCTACAGTATATATCAAATATATTCTGTATTCAAATCTATTGAGTGATGTTTGAAAGTCTTTCCAGGTGAGTTTGATCCAGGAGGGTCTGAAGCCAGAGTCAGACAGAGACTGTGCAGAGACTGTAGAAGGACAGAGCAGCAGCAGAGCAGTCCAGATACACTGATGATCCTCTGTCAGATCCAGAGGGACACACAGGGATGATGCTGGACTCTACATTGTGTCTGACAGTGGAGCTGTTCTCAGAGCAGTTCACTCTGCAGCACTGACAGTCATCTGCACTTCATTCCTCTGTCAGTCACTGCTGGATGAAGCTCTCCTCTCCACCTCCCAGTAACATGGCCCAGTCAGAGCGTCTCTACACACAAGCTGCTGCTGCTTCAACCTCTCTGGATCATCAGGACACAGCTGCTCCTCTCTCAGCACACACACCGTCCTGTTTACCATCATCACCTGCAGAGAGAAGGAGGAAGAGCAGAGGAGATAAACGAGTGTTTCCAGAGACTCTTCATCAGCTGTCAGTCAGTGATGCAGCACATCCAGTATAAAGAGCAGCAGGGACTTCAGTGCTGGGACTGGACTAGGACTCATTGTTGCTTCACTTTCTCTAATCTTTGGATTTTTATTGAAGTTGATGGAAATGTTTTTCCCTCCTAGTTTGAGTTTGGACTTTCATTCATTAGAAGAACCTTGGTGTGTCCACTCTGAGCTCTGTAGGAACCCCAACAACAAGCCCAACAATCCAGATGGACGTTCCAGCTGTTAACTGGAGGAATTCCATCCAAACATCTGCTCTCACTAAATTCTTCCTCACCTACAGACTGTGTTCTTCACTGCTTTAAACTTGGAAATGAATGCAGTCATTGGTCTGCGTGCTGCTTTGTTCAGAGAGCTGATTGGCTGTTGACAGTGTTTGATCAGAGCGTGTCAGCCGTTACTATGGTGACCATAAAGGTGACAAAAAGGCAGAAACAGGAGGTGTTTGTGTCCAATCCTGAAGCCTGTCACCGTTCTCCTCTCACAGCTTCACTGAGAAGCTGCAGCTTTACAGGAAACACTGGATCTTTGTTTCATACTGACTGTGTTTAGTACAATACTGCTGACAGCACCACCCACTCACTCCATCACTCTACTGACCTCAGAGTCTCCAGTCTGTAGTCTGGACTCTGCTGAAGATCAGACAGCTGCTTCACATCTGGATCCTTCAGGTTGTTTCCCGACAGCTCCAGCTGTCTCAGATGGGAGGGGTTGGACTTCAGTGCTGCTGCCAGATAATCACAGCTGATCTTTGACAAACCACAGCGCCCCAATCTGTATAAAGAATGAAAGATGTAAGTTTATTAGACAAAGTGCTTGAAATCATTCAGTGTTTCATCATCTGTTCAGAGCTGAAGAAGGTTCAGAACGTAGAAGTTTAGGAAATGGAAACTCCAAACAGCTGAAGCCAACAGGAAGCAGCTTCAAACAGGAAACTGTGCAGAGTTTCAGACTATATGTCCTGATGCAGCCAGTTGGATTTTGGAGATTTGAATCTCTGTTCTGTGACTAAGTCCTTGAATCATTTCTTCCAGTTGGTCCAACAAGACAGACTAAGTATTGGACATGTGTTGTGGCTCCATTAGGGGAGCTTCTAAATGTGATGTGATGGCCCCTCTGGGCCTGTCAGGTCACAGCACTGAAGAGAGCTCAAACTGGGCACACAGTTGTTCCAGTCTGGACCAAAGACTCTATACTGGGACTGAGGGACTGCTTTGACTGCACCCACTGGGACATTTCTTTCTGGGAAAAATGGGGATTACTTTGGAAACAGGAAGTATTTTCCCCAATAAGCAGCCCTGGATTAGTAAATCACTCCAACATGTTCTCAGGCAGAAGAAGCTGTCTTGTTATGAGGGAGAGAAGAAAAAGATTGAGGCACAGAAACTTGTTGAAAGAGAGATAAAGTAGCTAAAATCAGGTGTAAAAGTAAAGCAGAGGATGAGCTGAATAAAGGACACTCAAGGCTGGCTTGGAAAGGAATGAAGTCCATGGTGGGGATGCAGAACAAGGAGCAAAGATGAATGTGATGCTGAATCAGCAGAAGACTTGGACTCATTTGATTCCAGCTTTGATATCATTGATTTCAATGAAGAGCTTTGTGATTGTAGCAAAGGGCTGGTAGCTCTGAGAGTCCCACTGATGAGGTGTTTGTGTGGAAATCTCTTAGTGGGACCAAAGAGAGAAAAAGCCCTGGTCCTGATGCTGTGGGAGGGAAATGATTGAAGTGTGCTGTGAGGAACTGACTGGGAGATTTTCACACATTTTCCAGTCCTCCTTGGAACAACAGGAAGTTCCCAGCATATGGAAACAAAGGTTAAGTGTCCTATGGCACTCAGTGATGATGGTGCTGTGGCCCCACCACCTCCACCTCTTTGTAAAGGAACTAACTGGAATCTGAAGCTTCAAATGGAACTAAGACTTCCTCCACTAGGTGGCAGTGTCTGATGAGAAAGTGTTAGTGGAGCTGGCCTGGAGTCAGAAACAGGAAGATGCAGGATTTGGGCTGAAATGGGGAAAAGTGGTTCGCACTAGTGCCTTAAAGCAAGAAGGTTGTAGGTTGAAGCTTGTTGGCCTTTCTGTGGAGGTTGGATGTTCTCCCACAGTCCAATGAAATGCTGCTTAGGTTCATTGGTGCTTCTAAATTGGCTGTAGGTGTGGATGTGAGAGAGTGCTTCTCTGTCTCTCTCTGTTGGCCCTGTGATGGACTGCTCACCTGTGCAGGTGGACCACGCCTCTTGCCCTATGACAGCTAGGGCACAGGCTGCAGCCCTGTGAGCCTAAGCTGAATAAACAGTTAGCAAAAATGATCCATAGATGGCCTGAAATCCCCCAGTTAGCAGTTTGGTAGATAGCTATGACATGCTAATCCCATCCAGCAGCTGTATTCTACCTGTAAGCTGATCCCTGCTGAGCCAAAGCACTTTTTCATATACAAATTACAACCTTTAATAGAAACCTATTGGTCAGCATCTTATTAGCCTGCTGTTAGCTTCATTCCACAGAAAACTGAGAGAAACTAACAGAGTTGATAAAGAATAAAGAGAAATGTGCTGATTTAAAGCCTTTGAAGTGCTTCAGATGATCTCTGTCCACTTCTGTCCACTCATTCATTCATGTAAGCTTTCTAATGCAGCTTTGATCTTCACAGTCTGCTTCATGAAGCTCATTCTAACCCTGAATGTCAGAGTGTTCCTCCTTCTCTTTCCCATCATTCATGCTGGCAGTGGAGGAGATTTGGATGTTGGACTGTGTTTTGGATGATGTGTGTATGTTTGTGTTGGACTGCTGTCTGTAAAGCAAACGCACATTTTGCTTTGGATTTCAGTGTCACACAGACTTTAAGGTGGAATGAAGAGTTGGAGAGTTTCACAGTGAATTATCCAGTGGAGGATTTTTCTTCTTCTTTGAAGGTTTGAAATGTGAACATTGTTCTGCTGCAGTCAATGGACTAAACCAGAGAAGAAGAAAACAGACTTTACCATGAAGATCCTCAGTGTGGATCAGTATAATATCAGCCTGATGTCTGCAGTTTAGTGTCAGCACAACTTTCACATCATATTCATCTCAGCACAACTAAAACATGCTGACTGACCTCAGAGTTTCAAGTTTACATCCTGGACTCTCCAGGAAACCACACAGATGCTTCAGTCCTGAATCCTGCAGGTTGTCATTGTAGCTCAGCTCCAGCTTTCTCAGATGGGAGGGGTTGGACTTCAGTGCTGCTGCCAGATAATCACAGCTGATCTCTGACAAACCACAGCTCTCCAATCTGTATAAAGAATGAAAGATGTAAGTTTATTAGACAAAGTGCTTGAAATCATTCAGTGTTTCATCATCTGTTCAGAGCTGAAGAAGGTTCAGAATGTAGAAGTTTAGAAAATGGAAACTCCAAACAGCTGAAGCCAACAGGAAGCAGCTTCAAACAAACACAACAAGAGAAAAAACTCTGAATGTTTCACATTAAAGTCGTACATTTATCATAAAAACAGGACAAAGACTTGAAAAAGTCGTGTTTTTCCTTCCAGGAACCACAAGGCTTCACTTTTAAAGGTGAAGTGTGAAAGAAATGGACATATTTGAAGTCCAACACCTTTTTCCAGTCACATTATTAAAGCAGACAAACTACAAGCTCATTTTCATTCCAACAAGTCATCTTCTGACCTGGACTAACAACACTGGTCTCTATGTGCAGCTGGCTGTGAGACCAGTGCTCAGGGAGCGTCTACAAAGTGCAACACTGAAAGAACATCACACACTCATTTGCTTCCATCATCCAACCTGAAGAGGAAACAGAGACGGCTCCCCTTCAAAGTAAAAGCTGCTCCTTTTGGACACAGTATCAAAGAAAGTCTACAGTATAACATAGAAAAGACAGAACAAAGTTTGGGTTGTTTTTAAATTGTGCAGAAATGAAACTACACTAAGCTCAATTATGTGACAGACATTTCATCCCATGTCAGTTTGGCCTCATCCTGGGCCGGATTATCCAGCACACACTCTGACCACAGGCCCAGGGGCCACGCACAGCTGGGCTCCATCCAAGAGACAGGAAACAAACCAACACAATAAGAAAAAGCACCATGTGATCTTCTTACATCTTCAAGACAAACACAGTAAAAACATGAGCATATTTGTTTCCTGATAAAATGATGTGACAGGTAGAACAGAGTAAAGTGGTGGTGTTACAGCCTTTCTCCCCTCTGCTGCCGAGGCTGTTAGTCTCTCCCAAACTCAGCTACAGGACTTCCACATGAATGAAAGCAGCAGAAGTGGCTTTACAAATGAAAGAGGAAGAGGAGAAGAAGAGGAGAGGGAGGCCACCCTGACCATCACTCCAGCTGAAAACATCACACTTCCATTAAAGTTGGTGAGAAAATGTTGAGCAGGATGAGCTGCTGGCTAATCTGGAGGCTGTAGCAGCAGCTCACAGTCACCGTGGATTTCCACTCATGAAAAAGCTCTGGCTGCTTCATTTCTCATCTCATATCAGAGACTTTAAAGCTTCACTGAAGCTGTACTGTGATGCTTCCATATTCCAGTGAGGCCTCCATAATGATTTCAGCTGTTCTGTACACACTGTGTGCCCTGTATGGCTCAAAGTCTCTGCAGCCTGTTTTTATCTGCTATCATCAGATCTTCATCATCCTCATTCACATCCCTCACACACTCTACAGCCTCATCAGCACTGACTTCATCTTCACTGACTGATGGAGCACAACATGAACCTGTGGAGGCTGAAACACTGTCCTGTCAAACATCTCCCCGTCACCACTCCACTTCTGTCAGCCTTTAAATGAACCCTGCTCAAGTCTGTCACTTCTGTTTGGAGCCAAAAGGAAAAACTGTTGTTCAGTCGTTTGGAAAGACAACATTTCTGAAAGCACTCAAACTTCTTCACATTTGTCTTCAGACACATCCTGAACATTTAGGAACTAAAGAAAGTTTCAAACATCAATCAAAGACCTGAAATATAGAAAAACAACAACAGCCGCAGTCAGTGAACTCACCTCAGAGTCTCCAGCCGACAGTTTGGACTCTCCAGTCCAGCACACAGAAGCTTCACACCTGAATCCTGCAGGTTGAGGTTGAAACTCATGTCCAGCTCTGTCAGATGGGAGGGGTTGGACTTCAGAGCTGAGGCCACAACTTCACAGTGAGTCTCTGAGAGTTGACACCAAGTCAGTCTGTGATGATAGAAAATATAAAATGTGTTATTATAAAAGCAGAAAATCTGCATTATAAACACAGACTGAATGTATATGAAGACAAAACAGAGTGAGGTCATAATCTGATGAATCTGCTCTTCACATCTGTGCTTCAGCTCCTCTTACTGTGTTTGACATGACACAACGATTGAGTCTCTCTCAGACCTGCAGACTTTTAATGAGAATCTTTGTTTGGCTTTAATCTGCAGATGAAGGAGGAAGATGGTGTCACATTTAGGCTTCCATAATGTCCACAGTCTGTCACTGAGATCTGATCCAGAGTCAGAGTGAAGACACACATTTGGACTGTTTCCTGTTTTGACTCCAGAACATTTTGAATGAGTTCAGCTCAGTGAAGAGTTCCAGCTGGAAAGATGATCTCTGTTTGCTACCTGCTGTCAGGTACGACTGTTCACGTCCACACGCAGGAAAAACCTGCTGACTGTTACCAAACGGAGCAGAAATCTCATCACTGGACAATAATGATGAATGAACTCAGAGCTGCTGATATCAGATCTGATTTCAGGAACTAAACACAGAAATGATTGGCTCATTTTAGCTTTCTGAGCCATTATCTGCTGGTGTGTCGCTAGTTGGCAGAAAATGATTTGTATTCCTGTTCAGGGCTTCAGTGTTTATGAGTCCAGATCCAGGTGACAGCAAGTCAAAATGATGTCACCTGTCTGTGTCCAGCAGCAGCCTGTATTCACTTTGAATATTGTTATCACCTGACATGGATCAGTTTGTCTTTGATTGGTTTGTAAATGTCACTGTTTCCATTGGACCTGAGTGACGGTACAAAGACAGAGAGGGAGAGAAAGGAGAGAGAGGATGGAGACAGCAAAGAGAGAGCAAACACACACAGGTGAGAGTGGACAGGTGACCAAGGTCAGCAACCAATCAGAGAGCTTCTGTTTGACCCACAGTCACTGATGATGACTGCACATAACCATCAGTGTGTTACTCTGATATCAAATATGGATGCTGCTCTTATAATAATGATCATCAGATGATATTATTGTTATTTTGTAGCTGAATACGATGTTTGTGTGATTATCAGTGAAAGCAGCAGTGAGGAGGATGGAGAGAGAGAGAGGACAGAGGGGGAAGTTAGAAACACTAAAAGGATTTTTCATGGATTTCATGGATGATTTGAGTGATTTCCAGCAGGACACTTAAACATGTCAGTGGACGTCCTAAAGAACATATTCACTGATATGAAACGTGTCATTGAACAGGATCAATATCAGTGGAAACATGGTGGAAACAGCTGTGACTGCATGGATGTGACACACTTCAAATCTGTTCTCCACTCTTGGATTTGGGATCCATGGAGCTGCTGCTGAGTCTGTACGATAAAGGATGGTGTGGAAGGTTGCAGCGTACGGACACAAACACTTTGTGGTTACAATCTGATTTTATTTTCAACATTAAACTACTAACCTACACTGATCAATGATGTTAATGATCACATCTGGACTCACCGAGCCTTTCTGCAGTTCCTCACAGCTGGAATCAGTCTCAGTCGTCCCTGCTCTGATGTGTTGTACTTCATCAGGTCCAACTCATCCAGAACCTCCTCTGACATCTGCAGCATGAAGGCCAGAGCTGAGCACTGGATCTCAGAGAGATACTGTGATCTGTTCTCTGACTTCAGGAACTCTTGGATCTCCTGATGTACTGAGAGGTCGTTCATCTCCATCAGACAGTGGAAGATGTTGATGCTTCTGTCAGGAGAGATTTCATCACTGTTCATCTTCTTCAGGTTGTTGATGACTCTCTGGATGGTTCCTGGACCGTTCTCTGTCTGACCCAGCAGACCTACTAAGAGTCTCTGGTTGGACTCCAGACAGAGGCCATGAAGGAAGCGAACAAAAAGGTCCAGGTGGCCATTTTTACTCTGGAGGGATTTCTCCATGACTTTAGCCAAAAAGGCATCCATTGATGAGAAGCTATAAGACTTGAACATGTTCTTCCCTATAAAACCTTCTACCACCTTTGTCTTCCTGTTGGTGTGACAGTGGAACATGTAGACTGCAGCCAGAAACTCCTGGATGCTCAGATGAACAAAGCAGTAGACTGGTTTCTGGAAGATCACACACTCTCTTTTGAAGATCTCTGTACAAACTCCTGAGTACACCGAGGCCTCTGTCACATCCAGACCACACTGCTCCATTGTTTTTTTAACAATCTGGGTTCATTAAAAAAATCACCATCCCTTCAGCTTGTTTGTGGCCAAAAGTGTCCATGTGTTATGTTTTTGTTTTTTTTTGTTTTTGTTTCTTTGCTACTTTTTCTGCATAAAGTTGTTTCATAAATATAAAATAGTCATTACGTTTTACATTTGTAATCCTTCAAACACCATTTTCTAGTACAATGCACTTGTTTGAAGACAACCTCAAAACTCACCATTTCATATATCAGCAGTGCTACTGGAAATTATTGTACAGTGGTCCCTCACTGTAACGCGGTTCACCTTTCGCGGACTCGCTGTTTCACTGATTTTTTTTTTCTTTAACAGCACATTGTGTTGTGCGTTCTGATTGCTGTAGACCATTGTCAATCAATCTAGTGCCGTGTCTTCTGCACGGCAGCGGTCCCCAACACCCGGGCCCGTTTGGTACCGCGCCGCGAGAGTTGAGGCTCGGGTGTGAAGTGTATGGTTTTCAGGGGTTTTAATCGTTAAGTCGGGTTCCCTGGGTCTTTTCCCGTGTTGTGGTCGTGTGTCTTATTTTGAAAGAACTATTTACGCATTACCATAGCGACCAGAGAGCATTTAGAACCAGAGAGGAGGATGTTACTCTCAGTGTTGTTGGTGCATTTCAGGAGGACGCTGCTAATAAAGTTACACAATCACACAGTGATTTACAAAATACCACAGTTTTTGTCTTTGTCTGTGTAACCCAACCAGTGCAGGGGCCTCCCTACACCCCGGACTCTGCGTTGTGTAAGTTTGTGTTGGATTGGGGTGCACAGTAGAGAGACCAGTCGGACACAGGCGTTCAATTTGTGGCTCGGACCGCGCCGTTTATTCAGATGCTGGGGCAAACACCACTCCAACTCTGCTGCTGGCCCTTTGCAAATCACAGTAAACACTGCGTATTATCAACATAGTAAAAGCCAACAACAAATATATAAAACACACATTAAGAAAAATAATCATGTCTTTACAAAATTCCTCGGTCTCAGGAATGTGTATGACACAAAACTAACATAGCTGGACTACCAGCAAATTGTAGCTGAAAAGCTAATGCTTCATCTTGCATTACTTTGCCCGAATGAGTGCTCTGCTAACAAGCGGGAATGTAGCCCGAAATTGCGGCAGATATTACAAAATGGAACATGCACACAAACTGCTCATACTCTCATTAGACAGCACATGAACCTCTCAATAAACAAAATATATGCTTAGCAAACCGTCATTTTACACAGTGGAACACTTATTTTTAAACAAAAAACCAATGCAGTACACCACTGACAGTGCTTACCTTTGCAAATCACAGTAAACACTGAACCAAGATGTCGCCCGCGCGAACGAGAAATCTGAACTACGGTGTCCTGCAGAGGACAAATGGTCAAAATTGCTAAAATTTACAATGTATATGCAGCTCAACAGCGACACCTTGTGACCTATTCCAGTCACTGCCTTACATCTGTATCATTTTATTTTGTTGTATTTATCTGCGACACCTTAAAGGCCGCTCTGTGAAAATATTGTCTGACATTAAACTGGACAGTGGAGCAAAACACGTTGGAGACCGCTGCTGTACAGTACAGAATGAGTTTAGTTTGTCGAATTAATATAAATCTTCGATCGCTAGCAGTGTAACTCTGAAGTGCTGCACTGTATGTTTGTAAGTTTTCTCCCCAACAAACACAACAATGCCGACGAAACGTTTTGCACGGTTTCATTGTATAATACTGGACTTATGTTTCTACCAAGGTTTGAACTTTAAGAGTGTTTAAACAAAAGAAAAAAGTGTGAAAACGTTCGTGCCTGTCTGAGGAAAGTGTATAAACAACTCGTTCTCACTCCCGACGCGTAAAATACTGATGATTTGTCACGTCCCTTAACTTCTCATGCTGAGACTCATGCTTTTTATGAGACGCTGTGGGTTGTCAATTCATTCCAATATGAACCCGCTCGCGGCGATAAGACACGCTTCGAGCAGAGGCTCCAGCCATCCATTTACTCCAATAATAACCCCGTCACGGCGAAACATGAAGCACAATCTAACTGGAGAACCGGGGACCCTCTCCCCCGACGTGGTTTTCTCCCTAATTCAAAGCTTTCTTTCTTTCTAAAGCAGTTTTTGCGCTAAGAGTTCTGCTAGCTCTTTACAAACTGATGATGCTAACGTTAATTGCTAACGTTAACCAGAGCGCCAAGACTGAAAATCATTTGAATTGCGTTAGTTATGTGTTTATGTCACTGAGTTCTGCAAAAATCTCTTTCCTCTTTAGTTTGAAAATGAGTGATTCAGAGGATCCCGAGCTGGAGGAAGAGCTTCAAGCTGCTGACGAACTCCTTCAAGACATGCAGGTGACATTTTTTTTTAATGTGATGTAGTGGAAACAATTGTTAAAGAGGGAACACACTTGTCTAATATATTGTACGTAGTAAACGTTATATTATTTGATATATATATATATATGTGTGTGTGTATATATGTATATAGATATATATATATACACATATATAAATATTTATATATATATATATGTATATATATATATATATTAGGGGTGCAACGATACTCGTATCGATATTGAACCGTTCGATACAGTGCTTTCGGTTCGGTACGCATATGTATCGAACAATACAAAATTTTTAATTTATTTTATCAACTTTCCTTCTGACGGTGCTGTCTGTGTTGAGCGCTCAGTGGATCTGCGCTCGACAGTGCAGCCTAGGCGGAGTAGTCGAACACAGATTCACTGAGCGCAGGGCAAGCTAGCGACACAGAAGTTAAGCTCTCCTTGCAACATGGCAAATTGAACCTCCCCCACCCTCATTCAGATCTGGCGTTTGGAACTATTTTGGTCTTCATGTGACGTATGACCCTGATGGTAAGCGCGTCATGGACTAAAGTAAAACAGTATGTTGGATGTGCCAGCAATGCTCAATTACATGGGTGGGAACTAGTGTGTTAGCGCAGTTAGCTCGTTAACGTGTTGGCCGTCCAGCCCTGCACGAGGCGATCCGCGGTAGCTCGTTAACGGAGATTTGCCGTGTTGTGGCTAACCTCATTTCAGATTAACGCTGACAGCACTAGTGGGAACACAACGAATATGACTGCACATTTACTCCGACATCATCCTCGTGCAAAGACAAGTGGAAGCAGACAAAAACAACAAGCAGCATGCTACAAACTTTACCCGAGTCATTTAGACAACCGTTAGCACATGATTCTCCTTATGGAGACCTGATATGTTTAATATGCTGCTGAGAATATAGCCCAGAAGAAGCGTATAGTAGAGCTTTTATTTTGGAAAGAGACATTTCTCTGTAATAAATTCTCTTTTCCAAAGATGAGTGATTCCTCAATCAGATACAGGGCTCACAAAATCGCTAGCCCGATGTCCCGGGGCTAGCGATTTTTCGGGCTACCAAAATCTCTCTGCCCTGCCCGTTGGTCTATCGTAGGAAGGAAAAATATATGTCAATGCTTTTGCATTCTTTCGGAAATGTAGCTGGGTAATTATGTCATTGGCATCGGCCACTGTCAATATGTGACATATTGAAATCGCGTTTGAATTTGCGCTTGTTTTTTGCTTTCACTTTGTAATCGCGTGAACTGTGTATAGAGAGCGACAGCACTGATTGGTGAGTGATGATAATTTGCGCACCAATTCCTCTGATGTCGTCTTATCAATCGTTAGCTTACTATGCAAACATGACAAGTGAAATCTCCCGCAGCTTAAACATGTGAGAGGTTGATCGCAGAGAATCGCTGAGTGTTATGTGAGTGCGTGTGTAAAATCAGCAGGATATATATTTTAGTTCTGCTGAGCCAAATAAGAAGGTCAGGGTGAAGAAGTGACAGCCAAAGAAAAGCTTACCACAAAACGGAAAAGTTATGACAAATCAGACTATAAGGCAAAAAGAAAGTGCAGCTTTATGGTTTCATGGACAAAAGAATTTCTGTGGCTGCAACATGACGAGCTAAATAACCAGGGCTGCACATAAGTGGTCCGCAGGTGCGCATTCGCTGTCAAAATAAAAAACGCGCACAAGATAAGAAGTTGCAACGCGTGTTTGCGTCCATAAGATTTTCTGGAGGAGGACAGACATTTGTTTAGAACTCTTAAAGATGTCGAAGAAGCTCCTTTAAGGAGTTACTTTGGTTTTCCTCCACCTCCAAAGAAATGTCAGAAGGAGTCCGAACCACAAAAGAAGCGCGTATTCTCGGAAAAGTGGTTGCAGGAGGTGAGCTGGCTTCAAACAAATGATGAACGCACAGAGATGTGGTGCAGAATGTGCCGTGAAAATTTAATAAATTACAAATTAAACAGCATGAACATTTTTTTTTTGTATCGAAAAAATATCGAACCGTGACACCAAAGTATCGAACCGAACCGTGAATTTTGTGTATCGTTGCACCCCTAGTGTTTTCCCTTCCTGTCCTTTCCAGGAGAAGATTCCAGAACCACAGCAAAACCACGAAGGGGTTGGTGAGAATCCAGGAACCAAGAGGAGGGGCACCCAAAAGAAGCACAGAGCACAGAGAAACCTCTCAGAAAATGTGTTGTTTAGATTGAAAAGAACATTAAAAGCTTGTTAGACAGAGGTTATAATGTGAGCACAAAGTAATGAAGGGTACTGGGAGGATTAGCTTTAGTAATAGTTTGTATGATTTTAATGTGATGTCAATTGCCCAAACACAGTGTTCAGACCGGATATGCTCCACCCGTTAAAGGGGGCGAAGGGACAAAGTGAACTGTAAGTGTGTGCTTAGAAACCAGGAGGAAATGTTTAAAAGAGGAAACGGGTTAACTGTGTAGAGATCGTTTCCATAGACTGACAAAAGTAATGTTGGAGCTTTTTACCAGGACAAAGTTAATTATATCTGATTTTAGTTCACAGTAGTTATTGAGGGAGTCAGTTAATTAGGTTAACTCAAAAAATGAGTTAAAAAGGGGGAGACTGTTACGCAATAAATATATATATTCTTAGTGCTTATTTTCTGATTATATTGTTTTTTGTGCTTTGTAATAAAGTCTGTGAGAGAGGTCAGAGGGTGAAAGGTCGCCTAGCAACAGAGGCTTTAGTAAGGGGAAGTTAAGAAACAGGAAGTTTAGTGCAGAGCTGCAGAGGCATATTAATAAAATACAGGAAACCAGACAGAAAAAGCAGAACTAAGTAACACACACACACATTAGTCAGAGCAGAAGGAGTTGTTTTGATGGAAACTGTGTGTGTCTGTGTGTGACCTATAGCAGAACTATGTATACCCATTCTGGCTTCTAATGCTTTCAGACCTGAGCGTGTGTTAGTGGGTACAGGTCTCCGTTTCCAGAAATGTACAATAAAGATCATTTTTTGAACTTGACCACTCTGAGTCGGAAGTCTTTCTCTGTCGCCAAAAGAATTCAAAAGAAGGGAATTTAATAGTCACATAGCATCGATTTGTCACATGGCATCGGTGTGTTAGGTTTTGGGATGAGAACGTGTTGGATGGTTACCTGTCTTGGTCTGGTGGAGGTCTCTTCCCATAAGAAGACTGATGACTTTTTCATTAACACTGAAGTGTTTCTTTCTTCTCTCTCCCCTCAGATGACGTCACACTATAACCAAGGACACCTCATAGGGGATCATCTGATTGTGGCTTCTCTAATAATCTTTCTAATAGTAATATTGTTCACTGTTATGTTACAGAGTGAAGTGAGATTAGTGCTGTAAAACTTCCATAACACTGAACAGATGCCACCACAGATATGTTGAAATCTCAGTCAAAACAAGTAAAAACAAATGAAATCCATGAATCAGAAATGCTGATTGTTGAACAGATAATTCAGTCTGTACATGAGGAGGATCCACTTTAGACTAAACTACATACAGAAACACAGGAACCAGGGCACAGTGTAAATCCAGGACCTCTGTGTGCAACAGCTGACCTGTATGAACACAAAACATTGATTGAAGTCCACGTTGATGCTTTCTGTCTGTTTAACTTTTACATTTGAAGTAACACAAACTTCAAACACACAGATCAGGTAGAAAACTGTGGATTAGAAAACAAATTCATCAAGAAGGTCCTGAAGCAACAAGTTCATCATTGCATAGAGTAAGAAAAAGGACATGAATCATCCCACGGGTATGTGCAGTCGTTATATTATCATCACCTAAATCATGTCTGCATACTGTGTGTGTGTGTGTGTGTGTGTGTGTGTGTGTGTGTGTTGCTTTTTTAAATATTCTACTTAGAGTTCAAATTTGGATAGTGATAAAAACATTGCACTGCTTCATTTAATATTTAATTGAACACATCTGTGGTTGAATTTGAATCTTAAATGTTTTGATTTCAAAGATGTGGTTCTGATATGAAGGAACAGAAAGTAAATTGTTGCCATGGATACAGTGAGACAGACGCCTCAGACCCTTATTTTTTATTTCTTTTACTTTTTATTTTATTGATTCATTTCTTTATTTTTACATTTGAAAAAGTGTATTTGTCTGAATGAACTAATCCCCATTTTCCATGCTTTGTATCACTGGTCATACTGGGAACAGCCATAGAAAATGTTTGTAAAGAAGAAATCTTAAACATGAGCAGATTCTCAGGCGATTTCTGTTTCCTAACCATTGTTTCAGTGCACACGTCCCATCACTACATGTGTGTTAAAGATTTCTTTGGGATCCAAATAATCCACTGACAGTTATCAGTACAAACAGAATGCAAAAATCAAAAGTTCATACTTCAGAGTTACTAAAACAGAGATCTGAGGAAAAATGGTTATTCACACGACTTTTCATGTGTGAACAGTAGGGATGGGTATCGTTTAGGTTTTATCCGATACCGGTGCCAAACCGGTACTTTTGAAACGGTGCCGGTGCTTAAACGGTGCTTAAAGAATGGAGAACACACACTTTGTCCAAAAACCTCTCATGTTCAGCTGTTTTTTTGTAAAAAGATAACAATGTTAGCCTTTTCTGCAGCTATGGGGCATATATGGTATCACTCTTGGCTGGAAGCAGCTTAAACAATGGAAAAAACACAAACTTTGTCCAAAAACCTCTCATGTTTAACTGTTTTCCACTTTTTCTTTGGTCATTTTAGCCTTTTTGTCCAGGGTGAAGGGAGTATCTGCCATCAAACAAGAAGACAGCTGCATGTAGCTATGATGATGTTTGCTAGTTCACCTTACATGCATTAATGTAATAACGTGGTTAGCCTACTCAACGTAAATTACACACGAACAACATTAAGCTACTCACGCAGAGAAGAACGGCTGCTGCTGCATCATCATCCTCATCATTTCTGCTACACTGGCAGGGCTAGGGGCCAGGACTCTCCTCTTCGGGTTTTTGGGGGATGTTGCTAACTCCGGGTCGATAACAGGCACCACACCCACCGTAGATGTGCTCGGTGTGAGGTCTCGCAGCAAGCTATCAAATACAGTGCATTTCTCGGCTTTTAAAAAAAACGCTATGCGTCGCCAGGTGTTTCATCAGATTTGAGGTGTTACCTCCTTTGACAGTATCACAATATCAGCTTAAAGCACTTGTTGCAGCTGCTGAGTTTGCATCTTTTGCTGTGAAGTACAGCCAGACTTTGACCGCTTCGCCTTGGGCATTTTTAATCTGTAGCTCTGCTCTAAAAGAACGTACGTACCTGGGCCCACCTACTATCCTCGGAAACGTAAAATGATTGGCTAGAATCCAAAGTGTATCACAGCTCAGGGAAATAAAGCACCGAAATGTGCACTGCTTTTCAGTCTGGTTACTACCATTTATGTCAGAACCGGTACCCATCCCTAGTGAACAGTAGAGGTGGTTTCATTTTCAAATGTAGGTATTGCAGTGAGGATTGCAGGGCGACATTTGCTGAATAGCTGGCAGCTCTGCTCCTGTAGACTGCCTCTGAATGTGTGTGTGGTAATAAAGTCACTTTAATTAAATGTCACCTGTTAGGGAAAACTTTGTATTAACTGAAGAAAGTTCACTTCTCTTTCATTGCAGCTCCACTCTTATTTTTGATGCACTCATTTGTTTAATAAATGATTTCAATGATTTTGCCACACCTCTCCATTGTCAGGTCGGAGCATGTGTGCTTTTGATGAAATGCTGATATGATTACGCTTGATTGGGGAAAGATTTCCACAGGTGGTGTTGTTGGTCTCCTTTCTTCCAGTTTTCTTGTTGCTGCCTCTCTCCTCACCTCAGTTGCTGCAGCTGTATCATGTATGTTGTTATGTTACATACAAAGAGGAACAGGAATTTGTGACATTAAAGAGTAAAGATTCTTCTAATTGTTTTCCATCTCATCTCCTACTGCTTTAGTGTGCGTGGACAATATATGAGTAAATCATTACCAAGCCAGATTATATTTGGAATATTTAAAACAGAGTAATTACAGTGAAATCTGCTTTCAATGTGACATTTACTTTGATCCTTTAAGACACAGTTTATACATCAGACAAACTGTTTGTAGAGCGACTAAATGTTTAATATTGTTGTTAAAGTTGTACAGATGAGCGTTAATCACCAACAGCTTCATTAATGTGGATGAACTGGACGGTTCCAGGGAAACTATCAGGATCACATGCCTCCAGTGGTCACTGTGAGTAACTACAACTCTGCACATACAATAATTAAGATGAAGATATGTTTTTATTGTAGAAAGATGAACCAAATTTAGTTTGACTCTCTGACAAACGATGGCAAGATGAAAGTAGTTTGTTAAAAAAAATGGTAACGAAGAAAACAAATACAAACAACAGCATATCCTGATATGAGGCTCACAGGATCAGGATCAATACAATACATAGCAACCGACATTGATGTTGCCATGGTGACCGCTGCCATATATAGTATTTCTGTTACCTCACTTGTCTTAAACATCAACGCTGGCTGTTTTTCATTTTACTAATGAGTACAGTGTACATTTTAGGACATCGTCAGGTCTCAGGAAAAAAGTTCTCAGGTCTCAGACTCACACGAAAAAACAAGAAAAAAAAAAGTTAAACAAGAATCAGTCCATTCACCATGGAAACATCAAAGTAGAAAGTGATGTCAGTTATGATTGGCTGCACAGCTGGATCACATGACCAGGTGAGTGGAACAAATAACAGGAAGCTTCTCTTGTGGCGTTCTAATAATCATTTGAATTGATAACTTGTGATTTCCAGACTGTTCTTTATCTTTTCATTGTCGTCTGAAACACAGAAAAATATCAATGTTGGAAAATATGACATTTATATCTAGTTTCTAAAGGATGGTTTAATTCTCCAAAGGCCACCACAGACATGACAAAGTTATTTCATCATTATAATGCACAAAAATAAAAATCAGGATGAGCCCTGCTGCTCACCAAACTTGTGTTGAATAACAATTTGTGAATCATTTAGTTTAAAACAGCTGCCAGGCCCCCCTTTGTTTTACAAGAAAAATGTTCGCGCCCCCCCTCGTGCGTGCACGCACGCACACATCCTCCAACCACACACATATTTTGCTCCATTGCAGTTTATTTCACACCTCAAACATTTAGTGAACAATTAAGCAAATACAAGTAATCTGCAATACATTACAGGTAGTAAGAAAATTAACTACTAACTCTTTTACGCTGCGTCCGCACTTTTTTAAAAAACGCAGCTGTTTCGTCCACGCGTAAACGGCGTTTCGAATCACCAAAAACAAAGATTTTTTAAAACTCCCTTTTTGCGTATACGTGTGGACGAGGAATACAGAGTTCATTTCGCAACGTCAAAGGTATGTGCCTTTTTTCACGTCACGCTGTGCACCACGTTATTGTTTACATGAGATGAATTGCAGAATGATGGAGACAAAATACTGTTAATCTGACTGTCTGCAGGTTTTACACGCAGTTACTGTCCCTCTGTTTACAAAGGCAGAGGCGTCACCGTGTGATTATTTTACATGTAGTTGGTTTTTTCCTGTGTAATAATATTCAACATTGCATCAATACATTTTTCAAAAAATGTCTCTCTGTGCAAAATGGGTTCAAAAACATAAACAGCTGTTGGATCCTGTTTGTCTGTTATTTGAACCGGGGGAACAAATCGTAGCAGGATCAGCCTGATGTTATTTGTATCCTGCTGTAACTTTACTGTATAAAGAGCTAGCATCTCCAACATGTCAGGAGTAGTTAGTCATTACAACAAGTGTTTGTGAACTACAAATCAAGAATGTGGGATCCTGTTTGTCCGTGATTTAAACAGCCCAGCGCTGCTCCCGATGCAGGGAAAACCAACCCTGCAGGGAGACCTACCTCGGCACTTGTGCAGGTGAAACCAAAGGGAAGATTTGCTTCACCATATTTTCTAGTCTTTGGCTTAGAATGAAGTTGGTTTGGAAAAATATTCAGCGATGCTTCATCTCCTGCTTTGCGTTTGTGGACGCGCCCCGTGCTAGCAGTGTCCAAGCATTGTTTTTGTTTTGTTTTTTCCATTTCTTACCTCTTCAGACCATCTCTACACAGCAGCTGTTCACAAACATCAAATCTGTCTGGATGATCAGGATATGACTGAACCTCCTCCACATGTGTCACCTTCCTGTTGTTGTCAGACAGTTGGAGCTTTGTGTTCACTGTGTTTGTGTCGATTGTGAGTTGACAGGAATCTGATGGAGAGAACAAACACAATCCAGCTGCAGTTATTGATCCATCATCTGTTCATTGATTGACACTTTGATGATGACTCCTGACATGATGAAGATGGTTGAATGTGTGCTGCTTTGTTTTCATGAATCCCATTAAAAACACACTTACACTTCCTCAGACCTGGTCTCAACCATCGGACTCCAGCAGGCTCCACCCTGAAAGGAGGAGGGGGGTCAGAGCAGCACAGTCAGCATGCACACATGGACATTACATGGCTCTCATACACACACTGTTACACACTGATAAAGGAACAGTCCAACATTTTGACACATAAATGTTTCAACTTCAAAAGAGCAAAACTCATAATCACATCACATTTAATCTCCTTTATTAAGCACGATGTCCAGGGAGCATTGACATGTGCCACAGTCAAGGTTCAACACACTGTGACATTCATGCTGTCAGGGAGTGGCTGCATATTAAATGTAAAGACTGGGACTGGCTACAAAAACTGATTCAGTACAGGTAGAGTGCAGCAGCCAGTGCATCACATATTTTGAGCTAATGCAGCGGTCATCACACCACATACTGCTTTCTATGTAAAGGAGCCTTCATTCTCAGATTAGGGCTTTTTGTGACCATAAAGTCTGTCTCACAAGGGCAGCCACTGGTCCAGGCGAGGAGGCCTCCACAGTGGGATGTCTGAGGGTGCAGACATGGGTGAAGTTAGGACCAGGTGCCAGTGGACCTGTGGACCTCTGGAGATAGGAGTTATTGTTTCACTCCACCAAAAGCTGGAGAGAAAGATGTTTATTAATAATCCTTCTAATTAATAAATGCTCTGTAGAGCAAATTTGTTGAAGGTAAACAAACATAAATGATGGAAACAGCATCAACCAATCACAACGCTGCACTCTTGCAGGAGGAGGTTGTGATTTGATGCATGTGATGAATATATTTATTTCTTATTCTCCTAACAGGAAAATGATCTTTTATTTTTGTATATTTATACTAACATAAGTGCATGTAAAGGCTCGTCATCTTGATTTATTTATTCAGAAATGATATCAAACAATAATACAGGGAAACCCTGAATTAAATGACACAATTCTTGGTCATTGATGGTTACAGCTAACAGTGTCTCTGGGACCACTTTTGACAGCATTTGACTGAAGTGCTGGTTGGCTGCAGGGCCACCATGAAGGCTCTTTCTGGAGCTCTCAGTGCTGCAACACATATCCTGCAGTGCAGGCTGCAGGGTAACAGGACCAGTGGTTGTTAGTGCTACATCCACTTTACAGTCAAAAACACCCACTAGTCTGGGCCTAACACCCAACTGGTGACCCGGTTTCCTCCACCAGCTCCATCCCTTTGTTTCTTAATCTCTTCTTTCTGTTGGAATGATTATTTCTTATTATAATTATAATTTTAAGGTTGATCGACCAAAGTTCACTTTGACTGCATTCTATTTTTCTGTTGTTTTCCACTAACTATTATCACAAAGTCCAGAAGATCAATTTGATATTTTAGCACAAACAAGTTTCAGTAGTAAACGTTCAGAAGCAGCAAACTAGCAGTGCAAAATAGCCCATTTTAGTAGGTGGCCAGTTAAGTTGAGTGACCTAGTAATCCATTTACTTTTAATAATATGTCTTTCTAAGCTGGAGAAACAACTTCCCCCTAATTCTAGTTCATGCTGGGCCAGGCTAAACATGTCCTGGACATGGTCTCTGCACACAGATAAAACTTAAAATAAATAAAGAGAGTGAAAATGTCAGTTCCTTTCCAGAGATCAGTTTGAACAGGCTGCACCGTTGTTGCTGACAGAGATTTTGTCCTTTGAGACCCCATACAGACATCTACTGTTTAAGTTAGACCAGAAATGGGAAAAATGTTCCTATATGTGTGATTGTTCAAATAACACTGGTTTCCAGCATTAAGTAATCAGACAGAGCCAGTTTCCTCATCTATCAGACACTGTTTGTGGCTGTAACGGCCATCTACATACCTCAGAGTGTCCAGTCTTAGCTGCTCAAGCATCTTCACTCCTGCCTCTCCTGGGTTATTGTAGCTCGGTCCAGCTCTTTCAGATGGGAAGAACTGGAGCTAAAAGCTGAGACCAGAGACTTGCAACCTTCCTCTGTGATCAGGCAGCCTGACAGCCTGCAGACATGACAAATACTCTTAGAGAATAGCAAAATAGCTAAATGCTAACAGGAAATTGCAGCCAAAAATCATGAAGAAATGGCATGACTAAAACAGGAGTTAAAAATAGCCATTAGTCAATCTAAACCTTAGATTGTAAACCTCTAAACCTCATCTACTGAACATTTCAAGAACGCTGACCTGAGTGTTTCCAGTTCACAAAATGGACCTTTCAGTCCAGAAGACAAAACTTTCACTCCAGAGTCCTTCAGGTCATTGTGACTCAGGTCAAGCTGTCTCAAACTAGAGGGCTGGGAGCTGAGTAGTGAAGACAGAGTTTCACAGCTTCTCTCTGAGAGATTACAGACACTCAATCTGAAGAGACAATAATGAGAAAAATAATCATGTTAAACTTTCTGGTCTGAACCTTTGAAAAAAACACGATCTAGATAAAATATCATCTCTATAGAGGTTAAATCATGTGGAGGGTTAATTAATCATCAATAATTAATCAATTAGTCATCATTAAATAATTTATTAAATGTCATTAATGAATTAAGTTCAAAATACTTAATAAATTAAATATATACATAATTGATTTAATGCCATGTAATTTCCAATAAATGAATTTCAATTTGATTGATTTTTAAATATATTTAATTAAACAATTATTGACACATTTAATTAATTATTTAAGAATCTATTTATTTAATTCATTTTGGCCCTTCTAGCCCTGCAGCTGTGCATGTGCTTACATATCCACTGGTATGTATCCTACAGGTATTCTCACAGCAGTGCTGCTGAACATTAAATGACCAGCAGATGTCAGTTCTTCATAATAAGCAGTTAAACGAGGCTTTGTGTGATCTGCCTTTGGGCGAAGCAACTGGCCAGAAAAATTGGACACATTCACAGAGCTTTACCACACCATCACTAGACAACAATGGAATTATTTGAACTAAAAACAAATAATCAGAAAGTCTTCTGCCTGGTCTCGTACCTCTGTGTTTCTGTAACATGAATAATGAGCTGAAATTCTCCTCACGACACCACCGATCAGCTCGAAGGGCCCTCGAGTTTACCTGCATGCATCCTGTTCACCTGTCAGCTGTTTACCACCTGCTGCTTATTCAGGAAACACGCCCACATTACCTGGTGACAGTCACAGTTTAATGTGGGCCGCTGTTTGTCAATATAAAAGAATTTAGTTCCAATATTGTGCACATTGGTATTGCAAACGCACCATATTTTACAGACCATAAGGCTCACTGGATTATAAGGCGCATTAAGTGAAACAAAAATGTTGCATAAGTCAAACTTTACTCAGCTCATTCTTCTTGCTTCCTCCACTTCCGTACCATTGATTCATTAATGTGTAATTCTCTCACAGCTGCTTTATTCCCATGTTGGGAAGGGCGATGGACACTAAGATAACTACAGAATACTTTATAAGTGAACCTGATGCTTTAATAAGGATTTGGGCTATTTGCATTTAAATTAAATAGATTTATTGACAGACATCAATTAAATAAGTAAACGTGTACCTCAGTAATATAGTTCTGCCACTTATCTGCTCTAATGACTGGAAATCTGATATCCAGTCACCAGCACAGCTTACTCACTTACAGTCACTTACTTCACTGTTTTTGCTCCTGAGCAAATCAGTTTGTTTTAGATTAAAGTTGTTTCATAACTGCATCATTTTACTGAAGTTTAATGTGTCAGCGGAGCACATGTGGAACTGAACCATTCGCTTGTCTTAATTATCTGATGTTTATATGTGTCACACTTTTTTAATCTTTCATTTTAAATTGAAACTAACATTTAAAAACATTTGGTACAATGTGGAAAGAGGAAGAGTATTTCCACCAGGAGCAGAAACGTCTGACTCAGCATGACGATGCTGTTGGTGGATACTGAAGAGCTCAGCCTGTCAAGACAGGATTAGGTCATCGTTTTTAAAAATGTTTATTCAATTATATTCTGAGGCCAGTTATCTGGTATAATTTTTGGAAGTCTATTAAAATAAAAACAAAATCAGATGTGTGGTCTTTTGGTTGTTTTGTTTTTGTTCAATAAGCAGATGTTGATGTTTCAGCAATGCAGTAACTTAAGTTTAAAAGGCTTGTTAGAAACTATGAAACACATCATACAGACTTGTGGACATTAGAAGACAACTAATAATCATCATGAATAAGACTAAAGGCAGGAAGGTGTCCTTTATAACTAATAATATTAATAGTGGTTGGCACCTCCAAATTTATATCATAGTCTGTCTGCAGCTGAGACAATACAAACTCAAACTGTGGGGAGAAGATTATATCACTTCAGTTTAAATTGACCTGGAAGCGCCACATTTTCACACACTTCTTTATTTATAGCATTTTTTAAGTGCTGTATAGATTATACAGTTAGGTCCATAAATATCTGGACAGAGAGAACTTAATTTCTAATTTTGGTTCTGTACATACACTAAAATCAATTTTAAATGAAACAACTCAGATGTGTTTGAAGTGCAGACTTTCAGCTTTAATTCAGGGGGTTGAACAAAGAAACTGCAGAAAAATGTGAGGAACTAAAGCATGTTTAACACAATCCCTTCATTTCAGGGGAAATGTAGAGGAAAAATTAGGAAAATTAAATAACTTAATTAAATTAATTAAATAATAAGATTGTCAGCTGATAACCAGCTTCATGCGACCGCTTATCCTGGTCCCAGTGTTAGGGTCAGTGAATCCAGTTAACAGAAAGATATCCTGGATATACTTGACTGACTTTTTAGACTCAAGATTAATAATCATAACAAAAATTATAGTCTAACATCCAGAAATCTGCATGATGTGTTTCATTATGTCTAACAAGCCTTGTACAGTTAAAGCTAACAGTTACTACATGACTGAAACACCAACATTATCTCTTTTATTAAAACATGCATATTAGGGCTGGGTATCGTCACTCATTTCTAGAATCGATTCGATCCACGATTCCATTCAATTTGATTCAATTTGAATCGGGGAAATTTTGCCTCAGACAGTCAGAAATATTATCATTCAGATCATGCATCAGTACATTTCTATATTTTTATATCTATAAAAAGAAATCTGACACTTGCGAGACTTTATCAAAGGTGTGAGCATCACAGCCTTTGTGTCAAAGTAGCTGAAGATAAAACAGAAAAACATGAAGGTTTTCCTGGCCTGGGATTTTATACAAATATTCTGCAGTACATCAAAAACGAAAGAAAACCATTAATGAACATATGAACATTACCTGATGCTGCTGACGTGAAGCAGAGCAAAGTTACAGAGGTTTTATTAGAGACACAGCTGAACATTTTGCAATTTTGCATCATTTTAAAAAGTTTAAATTTGTTCAGTATTGAACGGCAGAAATGAGGCTTTGTTTTCAGAAGTAAGTAAAAGAAAAAAAAACAGCGGCCGACAGGCTGTAAGAACGGTAGACTTGTGCATAACAAGCAAGCGAATAATGCAGAAAACAGATTTTTAGACGGGAAACTGTTCTTGAAGTACAGAGAGAGAGAGAGAGAGAGAGCTGTGCATGAAGTGTGATTTTATCCTGGTGGCAGCAAAACAATCAGAGTGAAGTCATGACGATGTTTATGTGAAGCGTAGTTTGGATCTTCTTTTGCTGCTGGTTCGGTCAATATTGTTTGGAGAGAGATAAACTAACAGCTTTAGAATCGGCGCAAAAAGGGCGTAAACACAAAGCGCCGACCCGCCGAAACATCAGAGTCAGCAAGCTGTCGGCTTTCAGCTCGTGTCCGTGCAGTCAGGTGAGAAAGTCACAGCTCACTGATTCTGATGCGTCAGCGGCTCCGCGCTTTGTGTTTACGTCTTTGTGCAGAATCCGTGTTCCTGCTCTCATTTACTGTTTTAGCTGTTTGGTGGTTGTTGAAATTTTGGGAGGTTTAACCTGAGATTCTGGCGTTTTGGCCAAAATAAATTTATATTAAAAAATCGATTCAGGATTTTAATGAATCGATATCACGTTATCCAAGCCAGAATCGATTTTAATCGATAAATCGATAATCGATAATCAAAACCCACCCCTGATGCATATAAACGGGTCACACTGCTTATTGAACCCCCCCCCCTGAGATCAGATCAGAATCAGACAGGTTTTTGTTTTTTGTTTTCAAAGTTTAGACTTTGCTTCTATTGGACTTTTTATCAGTAACACGTGCTTACTTTTTGCAGGAACAGTTGAAACTAACATAAATAACTCAAGAGCTGATCGTCAGCAGGGGGTTTACAAGTTGTGTGCCACGTTGTCGGCGGTATAAGCTCGACCACTTGCAAGGTGAGCTGGCAGACATCACTGAATTCATCAGAGATGATTAGGTTCATTTTGACAAAGTGAGCAGATATTTAACCTCCTAGGACCTGGCGTCCACATATGTGGACATCACATTTTGGGTTGTTTAGACCAAAATACTCAATTTTGCTCTACAAGGGCCTGATATCCACTTACGAGGATGTTATACTGCCACTGTGCTATCGAAATTTTAGACAAATATCCTCATATGTGGCTCTCATCTTTCTCAGAAACAAAAATTTGGTAAAAAAATAAATCTGGTAATTCTTTGTTTTTACATTCATCAGGTCCCAATCAGCCCAAATATCAAAGAGAAATTAAAAATGAATGCCACGGAGGAGTTCGGGTCTTAGGAGGTTAAAGATGATGCCACTACATTCTTGTCTAGAAGATATTAAAGTGTATTTGGTGACACACAAGAAAGGGTAAAGTTTAAGTATAGTTTGGGTCCACACATGTCCAAACCCTGGTGTGTAGGCCTACTTAGCTTTGAGAAATTGTCATGGGACCGGGGTCTGGGTGACCCAGGGCCTGTAAGAAGTTATGGACATGTGTGTTTTTGGTGCTGCTGTCTCCTGTTTCCATGTTTGTGTATCTAGGTGTGTGTGTGTGGGTGTGTCAGCCAGGAGCCTGGCCACACCTGTGGAGGAGAATTACTCACACCTGCAGCTGATCAAGCCTCGTCAGAGGAGCTACTTAGGAGTGTGGTGGAGCTCTCTCCGATGCTGGATCATTGCGTAACTTCACGTTAGTCTCTTGGCAAGTTAGTTAAGGTTAGTCTGCCGCATTGTGGCGTTGCTGACGGCTGCCTCTTCTTTATTCCCCAGGAGGAGTGTGGAGACGAGAGGGCAGCGAGCACGGGGTGCTCAGACACTGAGGAGCGGAGACAAAGAACACTAACACTGGCAAGAGGACATGTCAGAGTCGGGAACGCACTGGGGATTTATTGTTGTTTGGAATATTTTGCATCACTGTAAATAAATGCACTGACCTCATCAAAGAGTCCAGCATTTGGGTCCTCCTTCCCCTCATCATAGTCTGCCATGCAGGCCGTGACAGAAAAGCCCACTAAAAGAACGCCCACCAGACCAAAGCAATGGTTTTGACTTGATCAGCATTAACCCCGCCCCCTGACTTTGATGGGTGAGGCTGACAAATAAAATGTATTTATGAAAACCGATGCAGGGCCAGGAGTAGCAACGTGAATTAAATAAATACATCATTAAAAAATTCATTAAATGTGTCAGTAAAATAATTAAAATAGAAAACAAACCAATAATTGATTAAATATGTAATTAACTCATTTGAATTGTATATAAACAAATAATGAAACATTTTAAATGAAATTAATGGATAATTCATTATTAATATATTTCTTTAATTAATTATGTACATTTTTTTAAAATAATTACTGAAATAGTTAATTCATTAGTGATGTCTTTATTTAATACAACCATAAAATTATTGTCTAGTTTACATAAAATCAATTTAGGACATCATTATTAAAGGTTAAATTATGATAATGAATACATGCAACTATAACTGATGACATTTACATAAAAATGAGGATTTCTTGAGCTAAAGCCAAAGTGCTGACTCATTTGGCATGTTACTCTCAAATGTTTTCCCTAATAACAATAACAGAATTACACTTTAGCCACAAGAGGGCAGCAGCATTAATATAAGTCGCATGTATATAAAGGTACAGTGATTATATTACAGTGATTTTGACAAAAACAAAACAGAAGTTGATGGCAGTGTGTTTTTCCATGACACGATAATCACGCACACCCCACTTTGCAGTTATTTATTTGTAAAAAATGTTTGGAATCATGTATGATTTTCGTTCCACTTCTCACGTGTTCACCACTTTGTGTTGGTCTTTCACGTGGAATTTCAATAAAATTGATTCATGTTTGTGGCTGTAATGTGACAAAATGTGGGAAAGTTCAAGGGGGCCGAATACTTTTGCAAGCCACTGTAAAGTTCACTATCAGTAGCATCATAGCACCCACCCAGCTGTATAGAAACTCCGTCATGCTAGCTAGCACGCAGTACGAGTTATTGTAACTGAGTGTAAAAAGTCAGCACAAGGAAAATAAACTCCACCTAAACTTGGTTTATATCTCACCCAGATAGACTGCAGCTCATAACTTCTTACCTGAAGCCGCCTCGGGTCTCTGCTCCTCCTACCTCCCCTTTCCCTCATCCACCTGCTGCCTCTGTGGAAGCTCCGCCATAGCCACCACCAAACAACTGACTTATTTTTACACATCGACCAGCATCCGGCCAATCCACCACCTTTCATTGTTTATACCGTTACAAAAAAATAAAAAAACATCATCGGCTCATAAAAACGAAAAATCACCATCGGTATGCCCGATGGCCAGTCCAGCTATGGGCGTGCCATCAGTTAACCCTTCACGTGGCAGCTGTAACACGTGTGCCCAGGGTTGCCGACCCGTGCTCTAAAGCATCTCATTTGGATTCCTGAGATCAAATATATTTTCCTTTGGGTTTGTTTTCTTTCCATTTGTGGCTTTAATGTAGTGTTACATCCTGTTTGTTTGCTTCCATCTGTATACATGTCCAGATTCACTGTTATGTTTCTATTCTTACATTGCTGTGTGATCACTGTTCCCTCTGCTAACTGATTTGACCTTTTGTATCGTACACTGATACTTGTCATATTTGTATCTGCGCCTAAAAGATAAAAATAAAAAAGTTTTCCATGCTGAAACACAGCTCCACCTCCTGCAGTTCTCCCTCTGAACCACTAGATGTCTCTGTTATCTAAATGAAGACGTGCAGCACAGCAACCACAGCAGCGCTCAGATCACACGTGTCCTGTTATTATGTATAAAAGCATGAAACAGGTGAGACAGGTGGGATCAATATTAATGTTGTGGAAATATATGAAAAAGCAACAGAAGAGACAAAACATTTCGTGTTTCTAGAAACATCTTTCAGCTCATAGCTGCTCACAGACTGTATTTACAAGTGACAAACTGCAACTCTACAGTACATCTACAGTATATATCAAATATATTCTGTATTCAAATCTATTGAGTGATGTTTGAAAGTCTTTCCAGGTGAGTTTGATCCAGGAGGGTCTGAAGCCAGAGTGAGACAGAGACTGTGCAGAGACTGTAGAAGGACAGAGCAGCAGCAGAGCAGTCCAGATACACTGATGATCCTCTGTCAGATCCAGAGGGACACACAGGGATGATGCTGGACTCTACATTGTGTCTGACAGTGGAGCTGTTCTCAGAGCAGTTCACTCTGCAGCACTGACAGTCATCTGCACTTCATTCCTCTGTCAGTCACTGCTGGATGAAGCTCTCCTCTCCACCTCCCAGTAACATGGCCCAGTCAGAGCGTCTCTACACACAAGCTGCTGCTGCTTCAACCTCTCTGGATCATCAGGACACAGCTGCTCCTCTCTCAGCACACACACCGTCCTGTTTACCATCATCACCACCTGCAGAGAGAAGGAGGAAGAGCAGAGGAGATAAACGAGTGTTTCCAGAGACTCTTCATCAGCTGTCAGTCAGTGATGCAGCACATCCAGTATAAAGAGCAGCAGGGACTTCAGTGCTGGGACTGGACTAGGACTCATTGTTGCTTCACTTTTTCTAATCTTTGGATTTTTATTGAAGTTGATGGAAATGTTTTTCCCTCCTAGTTTGAGTTTGGACTTTCATTCGTTAGAAGAACCTTGGTGTGTCCACTCTGAGCTCTGTAGGAACCCCAACAACAAGCCCAACAATCCAGATGGACGTTCCAGCTGTTAACTGGAGGAATTCCATCCAAACATCTGCTCTCACTAAATTCTTCCTCACCTACAGACTGTGTTCTTCACTGCTTTAAACTTGGAAATCAATGCAGTCATTGGTCTGCGTGCTGCTTTGTTCAGAGAGCTGATTGGCTGTTGACAGTGTTTGATCAGAGCGTGTCAGCTGTTACTATGGTGACCATAAAGGTGACAAAAAGGCAGAAACAGGAAGTGTTTGTGTCCAATCCTGAAGCCTGTCACCGTTCTCCTCTCACAGCTTCACTGAGAAGCTGCAGCTTTACAGGAAACACTGGATCTTTGTTTCATACTGACTGTGTTTAGTACAATACTGCTGACAGCACCACCCACTCACTCCATCACTCTACTGACCTCAGAGTCTCCAGTCTGTAGTCTGGACTCTGCTGAAGATCAGACAGCTGCTTCACATCTGTATCCTTCAGGTTGTTAAGTTGTAGGTCCAGCTCTCTCAGATGGGAGGGGTTGGACTTCAGTGCTGCTGCCAGATAATCACAGCTGATCTTTGACAAACCACAGCTCTCCAATCTGTATAAAGAATGAAAGATGTAAGTTTATTAGACAAAGTGCTTGAAATCATTCAGTGTTTCATCATCTGTTCAGAGCTGAAGAAGGTTCAGAATGTAGAAGTTTAGAAAATGGAAACTCCAAACAGCTGAAGCCAACAGGAAGCAGCTTCAAACAGGAAACTGTGCAGAGTTTCAGACTATATGTCCTGATGCAGCCAGTTGGATTTTGGAGATTTGAATCTCTGTTCTGTGACTAAGTCCTTGAATCATTTCTTCCAGTTGGTCCAACAAGACAGACTAAGTATTGGACATGTGTTGTGGCTCCATTAGGGGAGCTTCTAAATGTGATGTGATGGCCCCTCTGGGTCTGTCAGGTCACAGCACTGAAGAGAGCTCAAACTGGGCACACAGTTGTTCCAGTCTGGACCAAAGACTCTATACTGGGACTGAGGGACTGCTTTGACTGCACCCACTGGGACTTTTTAAAGGCTCATGTTCTCACTTAGATCATCGATTTCTACTGACATTTCTTTCTGGGAAAAATGGGGATTACTTTGGAAACAGGAAGTATTTTCCCCAATAAGCAGCCCTGGATTAGTAAATCACTCCAACATGTTCTCAGGCAGAAGAAGCTGTCTTGTTATGAGGGAGAGAAGAAAAAGATTGAGGCACAGAAACTTGTTGAAAGAGAGATAAAGCAGCTAAAATCAGGTGTAAAAGTAAAGTGATGCTGAATCAGCAGAAGACTTGGACTCATTTGATTCCAGCTTTGATATCATTGATTTCAATGAAGAGCTTTGTGATTGTAGCAAAGGGCTGGTAGCTCTGAGAGTCCCACTGATGAGGTGTTTGTGTGGAAATCTCTTAGTGGGACCAAAGAGAGAAAAAGCCCTGGTCCTGATGCTGTGGGAGGGAAATGATTGAAGTGTGCTGTGAGGAACTGACTGGGAGATTTTCACACATTTTCCAGTCCTCCTTGGAACAACAGGAAGTTCCCAGCATATGGAAACAAAGGTTAAGTGTCCTATGGCACTCAGTGATGATGGTGCTGTGGCCCCACCACCTCCACCTCTTTGTAAAGGAACTAACTGGAATCTGAAGCATCAAATGGAACTAAGACTTCCTCCACTAGGTGGCAGTGTCTGATGAGAAAGTGTTAGTGGAGCTGGCCTGGAGTCAGAAACAGGAAGATGCAGGATTTGGGCTGAAATGGGGAAAAGTGGTTCGCACTAGTGCCTTAAAGCAAGAAGGTTGTAGGTTGAAGCTTGCTGGCCTTTCTGTGGAGGTTGGATGTTCTCCCACAGTCCAATGAAATGCTGCTTAGGTTCATTGGTGCTTCTAAATTGGCTGTAGGTGTGGATGTGAGAGAGTGCTTCTCTGTCTCTCTCTGTTGGCCCTGTGATGGACTGCTCACCTGTGCAGGTGGACCACGCCTCTTGCCCTATGACAGCTAGGGCACAGGCTGCAGCCCTGTGAGCCTAAGCTGAATAAACAGTTAGCAAAAATGATCCATAGATGGCCTGAAATCCCCCAGTTAGCAGTTTGGTAGATAGCTATGACATGCTAATCCCATCCAGCAGCTGTATTTTCTTCTCGTTTGGCTCTCAGCGAAGGCGGTCGCACTTTTCTCCTCTCCTCCTTACCCTTATCTTCCCTGCTTAGCCTCTGTGTCCTTGTCTGTCTCATGTGCATTACTTTCCCTGGAACAGTCTCTCACTGTTGTTCTCTAAAACCTAAAAGAGAATTATGGATTTGATCAACTGGTCTCTGAATGCTATTGACACCCTCTTCTCAATGAGAAGTCTGGGCTCGGGAGAGCCCGAGTGCCCTGGAGGGAATTTCCCTGCCGGATACACGATGGACGGGTGGCAGAACTGGAGGGTCATGTGCCAGGCGGGACTGTCGATCGAGGACGCTGAAGATATCTACCTATTCGGAACCATGATAACAGGTTTCTTGCTGATCGGAGCTGGCATGGCCCTGACTTATCGGAGAATTGAGAGAGCGGAACCGGCTGTTCAAACCCCCCCAAAGCTGCCCGCTGGAATCGAAGCGACGGGACGAGTCGCGACCTCTCACAACGAACGCAGCATGGTTAACACCTTGGAGACGCTTACAGCTGCTGTGAAGGCTCAAAACAACACCATTGAGCGTATGGTGGGATACATCAGAGAGGGCCCTGCTCAAAATGACAACCTTGAGTGAAAGTTGGATCACATCACAGAACGGATCACTGCAGTTGTGAGGTCTCAGAATCAAAAGAATGACAACACGACGGATCAGAAGTTTGATACCATCATGGGGAGGCTCGCGGCTCTCCAACAGAAGATCGAGAGACCAGCATCAGAGTGTTAAAGATCAGCTTTGAAAATTCTCGTGAGCTGCTCGTATGGAAAGAAAATCAACAAAATCAACAAATTCGGGATCAAAATGCAGACACCACCACGGCGCCAGCTGCAGGCCCAAGGCTGAAGCCGGGCAAACACTCCCTGATAACGACTGTGTGATGACTATTCTCCCCATCCCATGCAAGGCCACCTGGATTGGCTGGAGGACTGTTTACTTAGCCTGATAGGGCGAAGGACACTGTCTCAGCTGAACTATGGACACGCACACACATACACTTACACTGATAAGCACTCACTCATCTCCCCTTCCCTTTCCAACGCCTTCAATGCTTGTTGCCTTCGATGCTTGTTACCTCCTGGGAACACGAGGCGGGTCTGGGCCCGCGCTGGCGAGTCAGCGCAGTGGCAGGATGGCTGCTGTGTTGCCTGGGATTACTCCTTATCCCCTACCCAACCCTGTTGCTGGTCACGTTCTCTATAATGTTGTACTGTGGACATTTATGTGCTTTTCTGTGCAGAGGAGTTTTTTTGTTTCCTGTTCTCATGCTGTCCTCCTGTAGCCCAGCATGAGTAGAGGTCTCTTTTTTTCCTCTTGTACTTTTCCCATTGTAGTGTCCATTTCAGTGTTTTTTTTCTGTATTGCAACCGTTCTCTGACTTGTATCCCCATGTGATGTCTGTGTTGTGTGTGTAAGGTCGGGGGGCGGGTTCATTCCACTGCAGGGCAACCTACCACTGCATGTGGCGAATAAAATTTGAACTTGAACTTGAACTATTCTACCTGTAAGCTGATCCCTGCTGAGCCAAAGCACTTTTTCATATACAAATTACAACCTTTAATATAAACCTATTGGTCAGCATCTTATTAGCCTGCTGTTAGCTTCATTCCACAGAAAACTGAGAGAAACTAACAGAGTTGATAAAGAATAAAGAGAAATGTGCTGATTTAAAGCCTTTGAAGTGCTTCAGATGATCTCTGTCCACTTCTGTCCACTCATCCATTCATGTAAGCTTTCTAATGCAGCTTTGATCTTCACAGTCTGCTTCATGAAACTCATTCTAACCCTGAATGTCAGAGTGTTCCTCCTTCTCTTTCCCATCATTCATGCTGGCAGTGGAGGAGATTTGGATGTTGGACTGTGTTTTGGATGATGTGTGTATGTTTGTGTTGGACTGCTGTCTGTAAAGCAAACGCACATTTTGCTTTGGATTTCAGTGTCACACAGACTTTAAGGTGGAATGAAGAGATGGAGAGTTTCACAGTGAATTATCCAGTGGAGGATTTTTCTTCTTCTTTGAAGGTTTGAAATGTGAACATTGTTCTGCTGCAGTCAATGGACTAAACCAGAGAAGAAGAAAACAGACTTTACCATGAAGATCCTCAGTGTGGATCAGTATAATATCAGCCTGATGGCTGCAGTTTAGTGTCAGCACAACTTTCACATAATATTCATCTCAGCACAACTAAAACATGCTGACTGACCTCAGAGTTTCAAGTCCACATCCTGGACTCTCCAGGAAACCACACAGATGCTTCACTCCTGAATCCTGCAGGTCATTGGAGCTCAGCTCCAGCTGTCTCAGATGGGAGGGGTTGGACTTCAGTGCTGCTGCCAGATAATCACAGCAGATCTCTGACAAACCACAGCTCATCAATCTGTATAAAGAATGAAAGATGTAAGTTTATTAGACAAAGTGCTTGAAATCATTCAGTGTTTCATCATCTGTTCAGAGCTGAAGAAGGTTCAGAATGTAGAAGTTTAGAAAATGGAAACTCCAAACAGCTGAAGCCAACAGGAAGCAGCTTCAAACAAACACAACAAGAGAAAAAACTCTGAATGTTTCACATTAAATGGTAAATGGTAAATGGCCTGTATTTGTATAGCGCTTTTCTAGTCCCAAAGGACCCCAAAGCGCTTTACACAACCTGTCATCCACCCATTCACACGCACATTCACACACTGGTGATGGCAGCTACATTGTAGCCACAGCCACCCTGGGGCACACTGACAGAGGCGAGGCTGCCGGACACTGGCGCCACCGGCCCCTCTGACCACCACCAGTAGGCAACGGGTGAAGTGTCTTGCCCAAGGACACAACAACCGAGACTGTCCGAGCCGGGGCTCGAACCGGCAACCTTTCGATTACAAGGCGAACTCCCAACTCTTGAGCCACGATCGTACATAAAGTCGTACATTTCTCATAAAAACAGGACAAAGACTTGAAAAAGTCGTGTTTTTCCTTCCAGGAACCACAAGGCTTCACTTTTAAAGGTGAAGGGTGAAAGAATTCAATTCAATTCAATTTTCTTTATATTGCGCCAAATCACAACAAAAGTCGCCTCAAGGCGCTTCATAGATACAGAGAAAAACCCAACAATCATATGACCCCCTATGAGCAAGCACTTTGGTGACAGTGGGGAGGAAAAACTCCCTTTTAACAGGAAGAAACCTCCGGCAGAACCAGGCTCAGGGAGGGGCGGCCATCTGCTGTGATTGGTTGGGGTGAGAGAAGGAAGACAGGATAAAGACATGCTGTGGAAGAGAGACAGAGGTTAATAACAGATACGATTCAATGCAGAGAGGTCTGTTAACACATAGTGAGTGAGAAAGGTGACTGGAAAGGAAAAACTCAATGCATCATGGGAATTCCCCGGCAGCCTACGTCTATTGCAGCATAACTAAGGGAGGATTCAGGGTCACCTGGTCCAGCCCTAACTATATGCTTTAGCAAAAAGGAAAGTTTGAAGCCTAATCTTGAAAGTAGAGATAGTGTCTGTCTCCCGAATCCAAACTGGAAGCTGGTTCCACAGAAGAGGGGCCTGAAAACTGAAGGCTCTGCCTCCCATTCTACTTTTAAATACTCTAGGAACAACAAGTAGGCCTGCAGTGTGAGAGCGAAGTGCTCTAATAGGGTGATATGGTACTACAAGGTCATTAAGATAAGATGGGGCCTGATTATTTAAGACCTTGTATGTGAGGAGCAGGATTTTGAATTCTGTATTTAACAGGAAGCCAAAACAGGAGAAATATGCTCTCTCTTTCTAGTCCCTGTCAGGACTCTTGCTGCAGCATTTTGGATTAACTGAAGGCTTTTCAGGGAGTTTTTAGGACTTCCTGATAATAATGAATTGCAGTCGTCCAGCCTGGAAGTAATAAATGCATGAACTAGTTTTTCAGCGTCACTCTGAGACAGGATATTTCTAACTTTAGAGATGTTGCACAAATGGAAGAAAGCAGTCTTACATATTTGTTTAATATGTGCATTGAAGGACATGTCCTAGTCAAAAATGACTCAAAGGTTCCTCACAGTGTTACTGGAGGCCAAGGTAATGCCATCCAGAGTAAGAATCTGGTTAGATACCATATTTCTAAGCTTTTCAGGGCCGAGTACAATAACCTCAGTTTGATCTGAATTAAGAAGCAGAAAGTTAGCGGCCATCCAGGTCTTTATGTCTTTAAGACATTCCTGCAGTTTAACTCATTGGTGTGTGTTATCTGGCTTCATGGACAGATAGAGCTGGGTGTCATCTGCATAGCAGTGAAAATGTATGCTATGTGTTCTAATGATGCTGCCTAAGGGAAGCCTGTATAATGCAAACAGAATTGGTCCTAGCACTGAACCCTGTGCAACTCCATAATTAACCTCAGTGTGTGAAGAGGACTCTCCATTTACATGCACAAACTGGAGCCTATTAGATAGATATGATACAAACCACTGCAGCACAGTACCTGTAATACCTACAGCATGTTCTAATTGCTCTAATAGGATATTATGGTCAACAGTATCGAACGCTGCACTGATGTCTAGCAGGACAAGCACAGAGATGAGTCCACTGTCAGAGGCCATAAGAAGATCATTTGTAACCTTCACTAAAGCTGTTTCTGTGCTGTGATGAGCTCTGAAACCTGACTGAAACTCTTCAAATAAGCCATTCCTCTGTAGATGATCTGTTAGCTGTTTGACAACTACTCTTTCAAGGATGTTTGATATGAAAGGAAGGTTGGAGATTGATCTATAATTAGCTAAGACTGCTGGGTCTAGAGATGCTTTTTGAGTAAAGGTTTAACTACAGCCAGCTTGAAGGCCTGTGGTACATAGCCGATTATTAGAGATAGGTTGATCATATTTAAGATCGAAGAATTAATTAATGGCAGGACTTCTTTGAGCAGTTTTGTAGGAATGGGGTCTAAAAGACACATTGATGGTTTGGAGGAAGTAATTATTGAAGTTAACTCAGAAAGATCAATTGGATAAAAAGAGTCTAACTTAACATCAATGGTACTAAGAGTAGCTGTAGATAATATTACATCTGTGGGATGATTATTGGTAATTTTTTCTCTAATGATAAAAATTTTATTTGTGAAGAAGTTCATGAAGTCATCACTAGTTAACGTTAAAGGGATGGTTGGCTCAAAAGAGCTCTGACTGTTTATCAGCCTGGCTACAGAGCTGAAGAGAAACCTGGGGTTGTTCTTATTTTCTTCAATCAGTGACGAATAGTAAGATGTTCTGGCTTTGCGGAGGGCTTTCTTATAAAGCAGCAAACTATTTCTCCAGGCTAAATGATGATCCTCTAAATTTGTGACACGCCATTTCCTCTCCAGATTACGAGTCATCTGCTTTAGGCTATGTGTTTGAGAATTATACCACGGAGTCAGGTACTTCTGATTAGAGACCTTAGTTTTCACCGGAGCTACAGTATCCAGATTCGTACGTAGTGAGGAGGTGAAATTATTAACAAGATGATCGACCTCTGTTGGGAAAGAAATGGACATATTTGAAGTCCAACACCTTCTTCCAGTCACATTATTAAAGCAGACAAACTACAAGCTCATTTTCATTCCAACAAGTCATCTTCTGACCTGGACTAACAACACTGGTCTCTATGTGCAGCTGGCTGTGAGACCAGTGCTCAGGGAGCATCTACAAAGTGCAACACTGAAAGAACATCACACACTCATTTGCTTCCAGCACTTTCACACAAACATTTACTGTCATTATTGTCACCAAACTCTGTGGATCCTTTATTGCAAATTAAAATGGGACCAAATGGTCAGACAAAAGAGGGTTATGAGGAAATATGATGAAATGTTGTGTATTAGCAGCAAGTTATTGAATCATTTTCCTCAGAAACCAAACAAAATGATTGACAAACATGTTTTTACAAACTCAGTGTTGGACTTGGATCAGCAGGATAAGCTGATGTTTAAAGGCATTTGAGTCTCGCTGTATGAGAGTCCAGTTATTACTCAATATTTATGGATGATGTTCTTTCAGTGTTGCACTCTGTAGACGCTCCCTGAGCCTCACAGCCAGCTGCACATGGACCAGCTGACATTACCTAGCATTAGAGGCGGCTGTAAAAAAATGGATTTTCCTATTTAAATGGTTTTAATTTGAATAAAGCGATGTTGATTCATTCGACCCTGAATCGATTTTTAATATAAATGTATTTTGCCAGAATCTCAGGTTAAAGCTCCCAAAAGTATTTCAACAACAACCAAACAGATAAAACAGTAAATGAGAGCAGCTAAACACACAAAGATGGAAACACAGAGCGTGGATCGTTCACTCGACGGCACGTACACGGACACGCCGTCGGGGCTGAAAGTGGACAGCTCACAGATCCTGAAGCTGCAGGTTTCATCTGTCTCCAACCAAAACTGAGTGAACCAGCAGCAAAAGAAGATCCAAACTACGCTTTACGTTTGATGAACATCGTCATGAATTCTCTCTGACTTTGACGTTTACTTCCTGCACAGCTCTCTCTCTCTCAGTGTACTTCAAGAACAGTTTACCTTCAAAAATCTGTTTTCTGCATCATTCACTGCTTATTACGCACCAGTCTGCTGTTGTGTTCACTGCTGTCGGCCTCTGAAAACAAAGCCTCATTTCTGCTGTTCAATACTGAAGAAATTTAAACCTTTTAAAATGATGACAGATTACAAACTCTCAGCTGTGTCTGTAATCAAACCTCTGTAACTCTGCTTCATTTCAGCAGCATCAGCTCATGTTCACATGTTGATTCATGGTTTGCTTCAGTTTTTGATCGACTGCAGAAGATTTTGAAGGTTATCTGCTATAAAAAGCCAGAACAGGGGGGCGCGCTGTTAGACACTATGGTGTGAAGACGTGTTTCCCGTGGCTCCGCAAAGCAGTGACAAAAATATTGTTTTAAGAGGCATCCGCACTTTCTATATCAGCCCTGTGGGCTCTAAATAACCCTTTTTGCCGCTGAGCGCCCGCTTGTTTATTTATTTTCACTTTTTCACTCTCTGAGGTCGGGAAACCTATTTTTGACAAGTTCTGGGAAAGGCCGCAGGAGTTTCCTTCCTGGTTGGCTGTGGTGACCGTAGCATCCGGACAATCAAGTTCTCTCACTAAAAGTCCCACCATTTGCCCTTTATTCTTTTTTTGCATAATGGCCGTCCTGACCCCGTTTTCGGCGTTTTCGAGCAAAGTCGAAAACGTCAAAAACGGGGTCAGGCCGGCGTGGGTGGTTCACAGAGCCCGGAGCTGGGTCGCGAATCTCAACGTGACGCGGCTTTCACGGAGAGCAGCTACGAGCAGGGCACGGGCGCACCGCTCGGCGAAGTCACATTTACCAGAGCATTGGAGGTTCTGAAACGGGACATCTGCGACAAGCTTGAATGCAAGATTGATACAGTTACCCATACACTGCGGTCAGAAATATCATCTGTGAAGGCTGAGTTTAAAGCTGCTATAACCACCCTACAGGCCACCGTTAATGCTCACGGGACCACCATTAAAGATTTGGAGCTTTCAGCTACAACCTGCAGTGACGACCTGACCTCTCTTCAATCTGCTGTAAGTGTTCTAACGGAGGAGGTCAGACAACTGCAAGCTAAATGTGAGGATCTAGGAGGAAGATCAAGGCGTAATAATATTCGCCTAATTGGCATCCCCGAGGGTTTGGAGACTTCTAACCCTAGGGAGTTTATTTCCCATCTCCTGCAAGATCTTCTGAAACTGAATGAAGCACCTCTGTTGGATCGGGTTCACAGATCCCTTGGACCAAAGCCCAGAGAGGGAGCGCCTCCTCGCCCACTCCTCATTAGAGTCCACTACTTCCATGTCAAGGAACAGCTGCTACGTCTTGCAGGGGCAAACTCTCCTCTACTTTACCAGGGCAGAAGGATCTCCATCTTTCCAAACTTCACACCTGCAGTGGCTAAAAAACGTTCACAGTTTACTGGTGTCAAGCGCCTTCTGCACTCTTGTCCTGGGATCAAGTTCGGCCTGTTCTATCCTGCGGAACTGAGGGTGACACTTCCAGATGGAGTTGTACGTAAGTTTACTGATCCTGCGTTTGCCACGGACTTTGCCAATAAGATCCTGGGGGGCCCTGCCTCTCAGGGCACATAAGTGTATAAGCCCATTGGACTGATATGTCCATCTTGGTTAATTTCTGTGAAATATTTTATTCTATTTTGTTTTCTCTTTCTTCACTGTTTTTTATTTTATTTTTTATTGTATCTTATTGTATTTTTTTTAAGTAACATACTTTTGTTTATTTGAGGTGAGCTTGACTTATAGGATGTGTCTTGTCCTAATATATTTTCATACAATCCTTGATTTGTCTCTGCCTTGTATTGCAAGGAGCTTGAACTCAACTGGGACTTCGAATGGTTGGGAGGAAGTGCTCAAGGGTGTGTTTGGTGGGGGGTGCGCGCATCTTGTTAGGGAAGATGCTTCAGCATTTAGGGGGAAGTTTGGGTGTTCTCTGTTTTTTATGTTGTACTGTTCTGTACACTGACTTTGTTTTTTCTGTGTTTTTCATCGGTCAGCTTTTGTTTTTTTCAATCTACGTTCTAACATGGTATCGCAATTAAATATTAATAATCAACAAGCAGGTCACTCGTTTAAGTTCTGTAGCTGGAATTGTAAAGGTCTGAACCAACCTATTAATAGGAGCAAGGTCCTCCATCATTTGCAAGTTTTGGGCGCCCAGGTTGTGTTTTTACAAGAAACACACCTAAAAATTTCAGATCCTTTTAGACTTCGTAAGGGATGGGTGGGCCAACTCTATTACTCTACATTTAAATCCAAAGTTCGTGGTGCTGCTATTTTAATACACAAATCAGTGCCATTTGTTTCTTCTAATGTTATAGCGGACCAGAATGGTAGATTCATTATTGTAAGTGGTAGTATTTTGAACACTAAATTCATTTTTGCCAATGTCTATGCTCCCAATTGGGACAATCAAATTTTTTTAGCACTTTTTTCACTAAAATTCCTGACTTGTCTTCCCACTATTTAGTTCTTGGTGGCGATTTTAATTGTTGGCTCGGATCGATCCTCAAATAAGCCTGGTAGGCAATCCAACTCTTCCAAAATTATTAATATGTTCCTTGAAGAATTTTCTGTTATTGATGCCTGGCGTTTTCTCAACCCCACACGTAGAGAGTACACCTTTTTCTCCCCTGTTCATCATACATACACTCGTATTGATTACTTTCTACAGTCGACTTACTTCACAGATTCGCTCTTGCTCTCATAGTGCTATTGTCATTTCATCATGCTCCGTTGACTCTAGATTTGGCAGTGGAACAAAGTTCTCCACCAGTTCCATGGCGTTTGAACACACGCTTGCTGTCAGACGATAAGTTCATCACATTTGTGACTTCCAAGATAGACTTATTTATAGAGACAAACATTACACCAGGAATATCACCCTCCATTTTGTGGGAAACGTTTAAGGCTTTTATCAGGGGACATATTATATCTTATGCTGGTTTTGAGGCAAATCAAAGGAAAGTAAAGTTATCCGAGCTCATAAAACGCATATCGCAATTAGATGAGTTGTATGCTGTCTGCCCGGCACCAGAGGTCTATAATGACAGGCTGTCTTTGCAACAGCGTTTGATCACCTGTCCTCTGCTCGGGCTGAAGAGATGTTGTTGAAGTGTCAGTACTCCCAGTATGAGTATGGGGAAAAGGCCAGTAAACTGCTCTCCCATCAGCTTCGTAGTGCAGCAGCTGCACATTCCATTCCTCGGATTCAGACATCAAGCGGTGTTTCTACGGATCCTAAAATAATTAATGACCAATTTCGAGACTTTTATTCATCTCTTTATGCGTCTGAGTGAGCATTTAGCACTGAGGCTTTGGATTCCTTTTTCAATCATCTTAAGCTCCCATCAATTGATCAGACACACAGTCTTCGGCTGGAGGGACCAGTAACTGTAGAAGAGATCCTGCAAGCTATCAGCAAGTTGCAGTGTTCTAAGTGTCCAGGACAGGACGGGTTTCCTGTTGAGTTCTATCGTAAATTTATGCCTAAACTGGCCCTGCTCATGATAAATATGTATAAGCATTCACTGGAAGTTGGATCCCTCCCACCCTCTCTACTGCAGGCATCTATATCCTTGATCTTAAAAAAGGTTAAGGATCCATTACAATGTGGCTCATACCGTCCCATTTCTTTGTTAAATGTGGACTATAAACTCCTTGCTAAACTTTTAGCGATGCGTGTGGAAGCAGTCTTGCCATCTGTAATTAACCTGGATCAAACAGGCTTTATTAAAGGGAGATATGCCTTCTCTAACCTTAGGCGTTTGTTTAATGTTCTTTACAATCCCTCAGACTCCAACCCTGAGTTTGGGATCAGTTTAGATGCTGAGAAGGCTTTTGACAGGGTCGAGTGGGGATACCTTTTTTATGTTTTGGATAAATTCGGCTTTGGTAAAATAATCATCTCCTGGTTGAAACTTCTTTATACTTCCCCGCTTGCCGCTGTCAAAACAAATGGCACATGTTCTGACTTTTTTCCTCTGTTTAGGGGGACTGGGCAGGGCTGTCCCATGTCGCCGTTGCTCTTTGCAATTGCAATTGAGCCCCTGGCCATATCGCTGAGATCAAACCCAGGTATCACCGGGGTTACTAGAAATGGTATAGAACAAAGGGTCTCCTTATACGCAGATGATTTGCTTCTTTATAGCTCTTTGGTGCTCTCAATACTTGAACAATTTAGCCTTATTTCTGGCTATAAGCTGAATCTCGCCAAGAGTGAACTGTTCCCTCTGAATGCTGATGCACAGAAATATCAGTGTACAGCACTGCCTTTTCGAGTTGTATCGGACAACTTTACATATTTAGGGATTAAAATTACAAGACTATTTCATGCTCTTTTCAAGCTTAATTTCGACCAACTTGTGGAGAAAGTTAGGCAGGATTTGGACAGATGGTCTCTACTCCATCTGTCTGTAGCAGGGCGCATGAATAAAATTAAAATGAAAATCCTTCCAAGATTTTCTTTTCTTTTTCAGTGTGTCCCTGTATTTATCCCAATTTCCTTTTTTGTTAAATTAGACAAGATTCTCTCTGGGTTCATTTGGAACAAAAAAACCCTAGAATACGCAAGACATATCTTCAAAGACCGAAAAAGATGGGGGGGATGGCTTTACCAAACCTTATGTTCTATTATTGGGCATGTAATATTCGTATTCTCAGGTACTGGCTACAGGGGGAAGGCATGAATAATGCCCCGGCATGGCTGAGCTTGGAGATTTCTTCTTGTGCCTTATCCTCTTTACCAGCCCTGATTTATGCCCAAAAGCAGCCTCCGAGTGCAGGTTTTTATAATAACTCTATTGTCAAAGTCACCTTGAAAATATGGCGTCAATTTCGTCATTATTTTAAGTTGACCTTTTTTCCCTTCAGTCACCCATTTTGAAAAATCCCTCTTTTCAGCCTTCGTTAGTTGATGGTGCTTTTTATTTGTGGGCCTCCTTGGGTATCAGGTCTTTTTCTGATCTGTATATTCAGAATACATTTGCCTCCTTTGAACAGCTCTCATTGAAATTTGGCCTTGCAAAAAGTCACTTTTTTCACTACTTACAAATCCGGAGTTTTGTTAAGGAGAAATCCTCCCAGTTCCCATCTAGACCTCCTTGTCATGACTTTGATAACCTTCTGTCGCCTCCCCCTTCATCACAGGGCCTGATCTCTTGTCTGTATGGGAGAATATGTTCCTTTGGCAACTCCTCAACCTCAGCTATTAAAATGGCATGAGAGCAGGATTTGGGGTGTGTGATTCAGGATGACTCTTGGGATAAAATTCTTTACCGGGTCCATGGCTCCTCATTATGTGCCAAACACGGATTGATTCAATGTAAGATTCTGCACCGCGTACACTGGACTAAAGCCAGACTAGCTCAAATATACCCCAACCTTAGCCCTGATTGCAACCGCTGTCATCAAACACCTGCCTCTCTAATACATATGTTTTGGTCATGTCCATCCCTCAAACAATACTGGATTAATATTTTTCTGACTTTATCAAAGATCATCCAGCTAACCCTCCAACCTGTGCCCTTAACTGCTTTGTTTGGGGTTCTCCCTGATACAGTTGTCTTGCCGACGCCCCAAGCGGATCTGGTAGCATTTCTCACCTTATTGGCAAGACGCAGATTATTGTTATGTTGGAAGTCCCCTTCTCCCCCATCCTGGGAAATCTGGATCAGAGACGCTTTGCATTTTAGCAAACTCGAAAAGATTAAATTCACCCTGCGTGGGTCTATGGCCAAATTTTTTAAGATCTGGCAACCCTTTTTTGACCTTGTTCAGACTTTGCAGTCCTGCAACGCTCCCAATTAGCCAGCTCAGACTTTATTCTATTTTATTTTATGTTTAAGTATATGGACTCTATTGAGCCTGCGCCATATGATGGCATTTACTTACCTACTTTATACATGTTTCTTTTCTCTTACAGATTTGACTTATCTCTACAACTAAGCTGACCACTCACTATGTTTGTGTTTGTGTTTTTTTTTTCTTGTTTTGTTTGTTTTGTTTTTTCTGTGCCTGTGTGGGGGTGTGGGTTCTGAAACTCTCCACATCTCTCTTGTACACTCAGGAACTGTTATCTTGTACTCCAGGGTTTACTATTCGTATTATAAGATTGGATCCTTTCTTTTTTCTTTTTGTACCCAGTGGTACTCCTATAGTTATGAGGTGGGAGTGTATGTTTCATATTGTTTTATGTTCTTCAAAAAGAAAATGGCATATTGTTCAATTTGTCTTTTGTAAAAATGGATGCAGAAAATTTAAAAAAACAAAAAAAAAAAGCCAGAGCAGGAAAATCTGCTTCATGTGTTTCTGTTTGATCCTCAGTGACTTTGACACAAAGGCCTTTGCTGTGATGATCACACCTCTGATCAAGTCTCACAGTGTCAGCTTTGTTTTTATACATATGGATATGTGCTGATAAATGATCAGAGTTATAATATTTCCCACTGTCTGCTGTGTGCCGTGACCTTTGACCTGCTAAAGACAGTCAGCTGTGGATTATTCATTGTTGTGTCTGATACTTAGAACTGTGAGGAAGAAGCTACACAGTTAATCAGGGTCCCCTCTCTCTGAATCAGGAAAGGTGGGCAGGCCGCATGTGGGCCGCGGGCCATACGTTGAGTATCACTGTTTGAAATGTGAACATTGTCCTGCTGCAGTCAATGGACTAAACCAGAGAAGAAGAAAACAGACTTTACCATGAAGATCCTCAGTGTGGATCAGTATAATATCAGCCTGATGTCTGCAGTTTAGTGTCAGAACAACTTTCACATCATATTCATCTCAGCACAACTAAGACATGCTGACTGACCTCAGAGTTTCAAGTCCACATCCTGGACTCTCCAGGAAATCACACAGATGCTTCACTCCTGGATCCTGCAGGTTGTTTTTGGTCGAAGACAAGAAGTCACTACTCAGGTCCAGCTGTCTCAGATGGGAGGGGTTGGACTTCAGTGCTGCTGCCAGATAATCACAGCTGATCTCTGACAAACCACAGCCCATCAATCTGTATAAAGAATGAAAGATGTAAGTTTATTAGACAAGGTGCTTGAAATCATTCAGTGTTTCATCATCTGTTCAGAGCTGAAGAAGGTTCAGAATGTAGAAGTTTAGAAAATGGAAACTCCAAACAGCTGAAGCCAACAGGAAGCAGCTTCAAACAAACACAACAAGAGAAAAAACTCTGAATCTTTCACATTAAAGTCGTACATTTCTCATAAAAACAGGACAAAGACTTGAAAAAGTCGTGTTTTTCCTTCCAGGAACCACAAGGCTTCACTTTTAAAGGTGAAGTGTGAAAGAAATGGACATATTTGAAGTCCAACACCTTTTTCCAGTCACATTATTATAAAGCAGACAAACTACAAGCTCATTTTCATTCCAACAAGTCATCTTCTGACCTGGACTAACAACACTGGTCTCTATGTGCAGCTGGCTGTGAGACCAGTGCTCAGGGACCGTCTACAAAGTGCAACACTGAAAGAACATCACACACTCATTTGCTTCCATCATCCAACCTGAAGAGGAAACAGAGACGCCTCCCCTTCAAAGTAAAAGCTGCTCCTTTTGGACACAGTATCAAAGAAAGTCTACAGTATAACATAGAAAAGACAGAACAAAGTTTGGGTTGTTTTTAAATTGTGCAGAAATGAAACTACACTAAGATCAATTATGTGACAGACATTTCATCCCATGTCAGTTTGGCCTCATCCTGGGCCGGATTATCCAGCACACACTCTGACCACAGGCCCAGGGGCCACGCACAGCTGGGCTCCATCCAAGAGACAGGAAACAAACCAACACAATAAGAAAAAGCACCATGTGATCTTCTTACATCTTCAAGACAAACATAGTAAAAACATTAGCATATTTGTTTCCTGATAAAATGATGTGACAGGTAGAACAGAGTAAAGTGGTGGTGTTACAGCCTTTCTCCCCTCTGCTGCCGAGGCTGTTAGTCTCTCCCAAACTCAGCTACAGGACTTCCACATGAATGAAAGCAGCAGAAGTGGCTTTACAAATGAAAGAGGAAGAGGAGAAGAAGAGGAGAGGGAGGCCACCCTGACCATCACTCCAGCTGAAAACATCACACTTCCATTAAAGTTGGTGAGAAAATGTTGAGCAGGATGAGCTGCTGGCTAATCTGGAGGCTGTAGCAGCAGCTCACAGTCACCGTGGATTTCCACTCATGAAAAAGCTCTGGCTGCTTTATTTCTCATCTCATATCAGAGACTTTAAAGCTTCACTGAAGCTGTACTGTGATGCTTCCATATTCCAGTGAGGCCTCCATAATGATTTCAGCTGTTCTGTACACACTGTGTGCCCTGTATGGCTCAAAGTCTCTGCAGCCTGTTTTTATCTGCTATCATCAGATCTTCATCATCCTCATTCACATCCCTCACACACTCTACAGCCTCATCAGCACTGACTTCATCTTCACTGACTGATGGAGCACAACATGAACCTGTGGAGGCTGAAACACTGTCCTGTCAAACATCTCCCCGTCACCACTCCACTTCTGTCAGCCTTTAAATGAACCCTGCTCAAGTCTGTCACTTCTGTTTGGAGCCAAAAGGAAAAACTGTTGTTCAGTCGTTTGGAAAGACAACATTTCTGAAAGCACTCAAACTTCTTCACATTTGTCTTCAGAAACATCCTGAACATTTAGGAACTAAAGAAAGTTTCAAACATCAATCAAAGACCTGAAATATAGAAAAACAACAACAGCCGCAGTCAGTGAACTCACCTCAGAGTCTCCAGTCGACAGTTTGGACTCTCCAGTCCAGCACACAGAAGCTTCACACCTGAATCCTGCAGGTCATCATTTCTACTCATGTCCAGCTCTGTCAAATGGGAGGGGTTGGACTTCAGAGCTGAGGCCACAACTTCACAGTGAGTCTTTGAGAGTCGACAGTCAGTCAGTCTGTGATGATAGAAAATATAAAATGTGTTATTATAAAAGCAGAAAATCTGCATTATAAACACAGACTGAATGTATATGAAGACAAAACAGAGTGAGGTCATAATCTGATGAATCTGCTCTTCACATCTGTGCTTCAGCTCCTCTTACTGTGTTTGACATGACACAACGATTGAGTCTCTCTCAGACCTGCAGACTTTTAATGAGAATCTTTGTTTGGCTTTAATCTGCAGATGAAGGAGGAAGATGGTGTCACATTTAGGCTTCCATAATGTCCACAGTCTGTCACTGAGATCTGATCCAGAGTCAGAGTGAAGACACACATTTGGACTGTTTCCTGTTTTGACTCCAGAACATTTTGAATGAGTTCAGCTCAGTGAAGAGTTCCAGCTGGAAAGATGATCTCTGTTTGCTACCTGCTGTCAGGTACGACTGTTCACGTCCACACGCAGGAAAAACCTGCTGACTGTTACCAAACGGAGCAGAAATCTCATCACTGGACAATAATGATGAATGAACTCAGAGCTGCTGATATCAGATCTGATTTCAGGAACTAAACACAGAAATGATTGGCTCATTTTAGCTTTCTGAGCCATTATCTGCTGGTGTGTCGCTAGTTGGCAGAAAATGATTTGTATTCCTGTTCAGGGCTTCAGTGTTTATTAGTCCAGATCCAGGTGACAGCAAGTCAAAATGATGTCACCTGTCTGTGTCCAGCAGCAGCCTGTATTCACTTTGAATATTGTTATCACCTGACATGGATCAGTTTGTCTTTGATTGGTTTGTAAATGTCACTGTTTCCATTGGACCTGAGTGACGGTACAAAGACAGAGAGGGAGAGAAAGGAGAGAGAGGATGGAGACAGCAAAGAGAGAGCAAACACACACAGGTGAGAGTGGACAGGTGACCAAGGTCAGCAACCAATCAGAGAGCTTCTGTTTGACCCACAGTCACTGATGATGACTGCACATAACCATCAGTGTGTTACTCTGATATCAAATATGGATGCTGCTCTTCTAACAATGATCATCAGATGATATTATTGTTATTTTGTAGCTGAATACGATGTTTGTGTGATTATCAGTGAAAGCAGCAGTGAGGAGGATGGAGAGAGAGAGAGGACAGAGGGGGAAGTTAGAAACACTAAAAGGATTTTTCATGGATTTCATGGATGATTTGAGTGATTTCCAGCAGGACACTTAAACATGTCAGTGGACGTCCTGAAGAACATATTCACTGATATGAAACGTGTCATTGAACAGGATCAATATCAGTGGAAACATGGTGGAAACAGCTGTGACTGCATGGATGTGACACACTTCAAATCTGTTCTCCACTCTTGGATTTGGGATCCATGGAGCTGCTGCTGAGTCTGTACGATAAAGGATGGTGTGGAAGGTTGCAGCGTACGGACACAAACACTTTGTGGTTACAATCTGATTTTATTTTCAACATTAAACTACTAACCTACACTGATCAATGATGTTAATGATCACATCTGGACTCACCCAGCCTGTCTGCAGTTCCTCACAGCTGGAATCAGTCTCTGTCGTCCCCGCCATGATGTTTTGTACTTCTGCAGGTCCAACTCATCCAGAACCTCCTCTGACATCAGCAGCATTAAGGCCAGAGCTGAGCACTGGATCTCAGAGAGAAACTTTGATTTGTTCTCTGACTTCAGGAACTCTTGGATCTCCTGATGTACTGAGAGGTCGTTCATCTCCATCAGACAGTGGAAGATGTTGATGCTTCTGTCAGGAGAGATTTCATCACTGTTCATCTTCTTCAGGTTGTTGATGACTCTCTGGATGGTTCCTGGACTGATCTTTGTCTGACCCAGCAGACCTACTAAGAGTCTCTGGTTGGACTCCAGACAGAGGCCATGAAGGAAGCGAACAAAAAGGTCCAGGTGGCCATTTTTACTCTGGAGGGATTTCTCCATGGCTCGTTTAAGGAAATCATCCAGAGAGGACTCGTTGTATTCTTTTCCCAAAAGGTTCTTCAGCACCTCTGTCTTCCTGTTGGTGTGACAGTGGAACATGTAGACTGCAGCCAGAAACTCCTGGAGGCTCAGATGAACAAAGCAGTAGACTGGTTTCTGGAAGATCACACACTCTCTTTTGAAGATCTCTGTACAAACTCCTGAGTACACCGAGGCCTCTGTCACATCCAGACCACACTGCTCCAGGTCTTCTTGGTAGAACATGATGTTTCCTTTCTCCAGATGTTCAAACGCCAACCTCCCCAGCTTCAGAAGAACTTCCCTGTCAGCCTCCGTCAGCTCCTGTGGACTCGTCTCATGTCCCTCGTGGTACTTGTTCTTCTTCCTCTTTGTCTGAACCAGCAGGAAGTGTGAGTACATGTCAGTCAGGGCCTTGGGCAGCTCTCCTCTCTGCTCTGTAGTCAACATGTGCTCCAGAACTGTAGCAGTGATCCAGCAGAAGACTGGGATTCTACACATGATGTGGAGGCTCCTGGATGTCTTCATGTGGGAGATGATTCTGCTGGACAGCTCTTCATCACTGAATCTCCTCCTGAAGTACTCCTCCTTCTGGGCATCAGTGAAGCCTCGTACTTCTGTTAGCCTGTCAACACATGTAGGAGGGATCTGATTGGCTGCTGCAGGTCGGGAAGTTATCCAGACGAGAGCCGAGGGAAGCAGATTCCCCTGGATGAGGTTTGTCAGCAGCTGGCTGACTGATGACTTCTGTGTGACATCAGACAGCAGCTTCCTGTTGGTGAAATCCAATGAAAGTCTGCTTTCATCCAGGCCGTCAAAGATGAACAAAAGCTGAGAGACAGCCAGCTTCTCTGCTGTGACCTTCTGTAATGTTGGATGGAAAACATGGAGCAGCTCCAGAAGACTGTACTGCTCATCTCTGATCAGGTTCAGCTCCCTGAATGAAAGCAGAACCACCACACTGACATGTTGGTTCTCCAAGCCCTCTGCCCAGTCCAGAGTGAACTTCTGCACTGAGAAGGTTTTTCCAACACCAGCCACGCCGTTGGTCAGAACCACTCTGATGGGTCTCTGTTGGTCAGGTAAGGCTTTAAAGATGTCCTGGCACCTGATTGGAGCGTCATGGAGGGCGTCCATCTTGGAAGCTGTCTCCAGCTGCCTCACCTCATGTTGGGTATGAACCTCTTCACTCTGTCCCTCTGTGATGTAGAGCTCAGTGTAGATGGTGTTGAGGAGGGTTCTACTTCCTGTTTCATCACTTCCTTCAGTCACACGTTCACATCTCCTCCTCAGACTGATCTTATGTTCATCTAAAACCTCCTGCAGACCAACATCTGCTGAAAGAAAGAAAAACAATGAGACTAAAGAGAAAGAAAACTCTTCAATGTCTGAACAACACAAGAAGTCCAGTTTTCAGAAATGAGTCCATCAGCAGACAGATGTTCAGTCTTACTTTGTACACAGCTGCTCTGACTGGCTGTCTGCAGTCCAGCTGTGCTTCTGGATCTTTCTCCACACTGTGCAGAAGCTCTGATGGTGACACAGAAAAGTCAAAGTGGAGATACTTCTGTCCACCTTTGATTAGACTCATTATAAAAAGGAAAACAAAGTTTGAACACAGTCATGTTTCCAGTTCACTGACTTACATTTATTCCATGGACACTCACTCTAACCTGAAGCACAGCTACAACCCAACATTGTTGAGGCCTCATCTCCTCCTTTCCTGACTGTAGAGGTTAAATATGCAACAACCAACAAATAAAAGAATTTGGTTCATTTCAAAGAAATTCACACGGTGACCAAGTAAAGTAACCGTAGTAAAGGAGACAACATCCCGTTGATGGTGGGATTATTTGAAAGATTTGCTTTAGTCACGTCACCAAATGCAGTTGAAGCACCCGTGGATCCATGTTTGACCATTCTACCACTCTGAGCTCTGCTTTTTAATCATTTTATTATTATCATCATTCATTTATTCATTCTTTGGAGGGGGGCTATTTCCTAATGCCGCCCTAATAAGGTGATGTTCAAGGGGAAATAGAACAGAAACTCTTTCAGTGTTGTTCATTAATAAATTAACAGATAAACTGTGAAGAAGAAAAAAACTGAGATTTAAAGGAGAGAGTGAGAAACTTGATCATCCATCCTCATAATACATGTTTATGAGTATCTGCTGTGACCATACTGCAGTAATAACTACAAGTCTACATTTCTGTGACTGTTGATCAATCACAGCAGGAATCTGAGCTCATCTCTGCACACAGAGCAGCTTCAGCTCTGGGATAAACTGCTCGCTTCACGTCCTTCTCAGCTCACAGACACTCATCCTGATATTTTCCTTTAACATTTGATGGTATGATTCATCTGAGTTTACACTTTACCTGCATAAATACAGAAAAACAGACCCAAACACCAGAAACCATCAGTTTCACCATGTAGAATATATTGTTGTTTCCTTGCTTTTAATTCAGAGAAAAACTCTGATTTAGATTTTCTCTGTTCTCTTTGCCACAGCCCATCCCAGCAGCAGCTGAAGCAGCTGACTGTCACAACACTGAACAACACTTTAGGAGGAATTTCAGAGGTCAGTAAAGCTCCAGTTTCAACATCAGTTAATTAATCATAGTTCATCATAAATGTTAACCTGGCTGGCACACATGTTAATGTTAGCCATTTAAATATTAGCAGTTAGCTGAGGCCACGAGAAGAAGAGGCCCTAGAAGAACAATGGATGATAACATTAGATTTTCAAGACTAGGCAGAGACGTGTTTTCCTTTACTGTCTCTTACAGAGGAGGGAGCAGATACCAGACGAGGTCACGGAGGTACGGGGAGGATTCGCAGCAGACAGCAAGACTGCCACGTCCATGCGAGAGAGCGATGGTTACGATAATCTCTGTTTTTGTCTCACTATATAATGTTGTACAGCCCATTTGAGGGTTATCCTCTCTGTGAACCAGATGCTTGATTTCACACAGAGGTCCACCAACTCAATTTGATCAGTTATGGGACGATTTACCTCGACAGGCTCCTTCACTCGCTGCTTTTAAACCTCCTTTAAAACACACTTTTACTCCCTGACCTTTGACCCAGTGTGACATGTTGACTCACTACCTCAGACAGCTTAAAAATAGTCTTTTTGTTTTTTGGTGCTGCCTAAAAGAACCGTAAAATATCTGTCCTATATACAGTTATGTTCAGATATTTTTGTACTACATCAGGAAACTCAAAAATATAGTTTGTAATATTTTAATCCTTATTTTTAAAACTGTTTTTGTCATTTTTTTTCTCCCATTGCATCAAAAATCATTATTTACACTGAATAAATGAGTCAGCAGCTCTCTTACTTTGTTGCTGCAGGTTCATTACTGAAGTCTGGAGGTTCTTCTTTGGACCGGTCACTCCTCACAGACACACAGCTGGATGCTGCAGATCCTGCTCCATCCTTTTCCTCCATCTTCTTGATGTCAGGGTGCAGTTAGTCTGAGAGGCAAACAGACACACTCAGAGGTGCTGTTGTACTGGAAGCATCACACTGACGGGTTTCTAAAGCTCTCATTGATCATTTCATGGAGTTTCTGTGGTAAACACTGTCCTGTGACGTATGTGTTATGGTGAGGGTCATGAGGGCGAACCAGCCCCACTCCTTACTCCTCATATTTCAGCCTGAAGCACAATAACAGCCTAAACCTAACCAGGAGGCTGTAACCTCAAAGGGACTTCATGGTTAGAAATAAAGGTTCAATGAAATGAAGCAGATCATAAAAACACGAGTTCCAACTTTAAAAGAAGCATCCACACGATGACGGCACAGCAGAGGAGCACTTTCTCTAACACACTGATTCAGTTCCACTGACACAAGGACACACACACACAAGCCTTTATAAGAAACAACACAATCATCTGCGCTTGACTTGTCAATCCAAGTCCTTAGCCCATGAGCCCGCGGTATCACACCACAGATATTCCCTTACTTTGAAAAAATAAAGCCAGTTTTCAGAACAGACCTGATGTTTATGCTACAGCCTGTTTACCAATATAATCAATATCAGATATCAGAGCAACAGAAACCTCGGTGATCAGGACGCTGGGACTGAGAACAGGAAGTGGCTCAAACGTCACAGTTTCATAACGTCACCCTGAACTCCACTCACGGAGTTTCTGTCGCCATTGTAGTTTTTAAAGTCCCGTGATAAAGGCGGGTCTTTCTGTGAATCCGCACGCTCATTGGCTAATAACTTGAGATTGACAAGTCGTTATCCAATGAGCGTGCGGGAACTTCCGACATAAAGTTGTTTCCTTTGAAAAACCAAAGTCTGATTATTTTTGCCTCCACTGACGGAGCCTGTTGTTCCCGCCACAGAGACAGTAACGTCAGAGCGGTGTTAACACTCACCCTGCCTCAGCACAGCTCTCACTCTCCTCCTGCTCTCTCAGCTAAACGGAGGCTCAGCTAAACTCACTTCCTCTCTACTTACAGGAAACCAGCGCTCAGAGGAGCCGACCGGCCTCACATTTCACCCACAGACACGAACAGCGTGGAATTATTTTATGTCATAAGAAGAAACATATTCATGTTAACACTCACCACCTTCCTGCTGCTGCTGCTCTGAACGGAGGCTCAATACTTTCACTTTCACTGCTGCTCCCTAAACACAGAGGATGCTGGGACTTGTAGTTTTGTCCTTCCGGTGCGGTCTTCCTCTTTGTTTGTTTGTGTTTGTGTTCAAGTTATTTCGATCATGTAAACATCAACAGAACACGTGAAGCCACACAGAGTTTGTATGTCGAGGTGGGTAGGCGGGTTTGAGGGTTTGGGGAGGGGTCAGAGGGAAGAGGTCTCTCAGTCTTGACAATCCACATTGATGGCACAAGAGCATCTGGCTGCAGCCATTAGGCAAGGGTGTGGAAGATCTCCGTTGTTATTCATAATGGTTGTGGAGATGCTGCAATTCTAATTAAAAACAGCAGCGTTGCCGGAATTGAGATTATGGATAATTTTTTAATAATTAGTCAACTTGCGGATGACACTACTCTTTTCTTAAAAAATGAACATCAGATTCCCCTGGTAAAACAAATAATCACTACATTCTTAAAAGCTTCAGGCTTCAAGTTAAATTTAAATAAATGTGAACTATTGGCATTAAAGGAGTGTCATTCACAATTACTGTACGGTATAAAGGTGAAGAAGGAGGTCAAATATTTGGGCATCACAATTTCAAAAGATCACAAAGTCTTAGAAAAAGTAAATATTTCAGATAATGTTGACAAATGTAAGACAATCCTAAATAAGTGGTTACAAAGAGACATCACAATTTTTGGAAGAATATTATTAACCAAAATGGATAGTTTATCTAGATTTATATATCCAGCTTACTCTTTATCAATATCAAATAAAGTTATTAAAACAATTAATATCTTGATTTTTAATTTTATTTGGAGGAATAAGTGCCATTATATATCTAAAGATGATTTGGTTAAGCCATACATTGAAGGTGGTGGAAACGCATTTGACTTTGATATAATGAATGGTGTTTTGAAACTTAAATGGTTAAAATCCTTCCTAAATAATCCACACTCCATTTGGTTTTTTATACCAAGTAAGGTCTTTAACACACTGGGGGGTATTGATTTTCTCCTAAAGTGTGACTTTGAAATTACTAAGCTACCTGTTAAACTCTCTGAATTCCATAAACAGGTCCTTCTTTATTGGAAAATGTTATTTAAACATAATTTCACTCCACATAATAGCCCAATTTGGAACAATAGATATATACTGATGAACAGAAAATCTATTTTTATTCAAGATTGGTTATCAAAAGGTGTTTGGGCAATTGCCCATTTTGTAGATGAGGAAGGACATGTTCTAGGACATCAAGATTTTTGCCAAAAGTTTAATATCCAATGTTCTAAAAGTAAATTTAATCGGGTTATAAAATCCATTCCATTGTCACTTAAAAACCTAGTTGTAAATGATATAATATATTCTGACATCTCCCCCAAGTTAAGGCAATTATATATAGATGGTATTTGATTTTGTGATGTTAAATGCAATAATAAGTTTCTAAGATCTTCATTAAGGAGTCTTTATTCTCCAAATTTACTTAGACGTAATTACATATTAAAAGATTTCCAAAGGGAAGAAATTGAAAAAATAAGAACTGATTATATCACCTTCCCTATCCCTCCTAAAGGGAAAGAAGTCCAATTTAAAATTTTGAATAAAATTTACCCGACAAATAGACTCAAAATAGATTCATAGATTCAAAATAGAAACTGGTAATTGTGTATTTTGTGAAACAGAAGAGGAGGATTTGGACCATCTATTCTTTTTGTGCAATTTTATACAAATATTTTGGTTGGATTTTCATACCTGGCTTTATTCCAGTGGGATTCAAATTACCCCATTTACCTTAAATATGATAATGTTTGGAGTGTTTTTGAAAGAAAAGAAAGCTAATTATGGTGTTAATGTGTTATTAATCTTGTGCAAGCAATTTATACATAAATGTCGTTTTTTTTAAGACCAAACCAACACTAGCTTACTAGAAAAACGACTTAAACCTGTTGGTTAAATCTTTGACCTTAGTTCAAAAGAAAAAAGCTGCTTTTTTTGTTTCCTTTGTGGAAGATTTTGATTTAGTGATTTAATAATCTGTTAAATTATGTGACCCCATCTTTATATTTTCTTTTTCCTATGTATGAAAGTTGCTAATATGTAAGGAATGTTTATTCTCTGAATGTGTAATATATGGTGCATTTTCTTTGTATGTTAATATTACTAATAAAAAAATTAAAAAACACCATCTGGCTGCAGCCACCGGAAAGCGCCATATTGCGACCTCCACAGTAACCGGAAACACGTAATTTCAGTTAAATCGACTTTGACAGCGAAAATTAAATTGTATTTTTGTTACTATTGATGCTGCTGATAAATAAATTTGATTCTAATTGGTTTTTAACAATCTGGGTTCATTAAAAAAATCACCATCCCTTCAGCTTGTTTGTGGCCAAAAGTGTCCATGTGTTATGTTTTTGGTTTTTTTGTTTTTGTTTCTTTGCTACTGTTACGGATTCAAATATTGGGGATGGATACAAGAGGAAAACCAAAATAACAACACTGGTCCGGCCGGGTTGAGTCAAACGATGATTTAATGAACACACGCGTGGGAGATGGACACCATACAGCAGACAGCATCAGATCTCAAAATGGTGGAGCCTTGATCAAACTCTTATAGCCTCTAGTGGCCCCCACCTCATCATAAAAGCCTAAACATTCACATTCTTTCTCACACAGCGCCTAAGCTATGACCTTGGCTCCCTGTTTATCTGCTCCTGCTGAGATGGGGCAGTATGCTCTGTTCTCTTCCAACCAGACAAATAAGGCGATGACTTTCTGGAACCGTATTTCTTATAACTCAGCAGTATAATGCATCATAAAACAATATCATTCATTCACAATAAATCAGCAGTCTAATGTAATGCAGATCAGTTTAACAAATGTAACAGTTATCACCTTCTTCTAATTCAGGAGAATAATGCAAACTAAAACTACATAATAATTCACAATCTTTAATTAGGGGTCTAACATGGCATAAAATAATATTATAATCCAACAATTCCCCCTGATGAGCTCTTTAGACTTAAAGAGCTCACTTACACCCTGCAATCCAGTGTTGCCGGGTTCATTTCTTCTTACTCCTGAGGCCCTTTGTCCCCCTGTTGGGTGAACCATATGTGAGATGACCTCTGTGTTTGCGCAGTTCAGATGCAAGAAAAACTATCATTACAACAACAATAGTGGGTACAGATGACACTCCCATTACTCCCCAGTTCTCCCACAGCTTTATTTCGGTGCTACCTTATACCCTCCAAACGTACTCAGACTAGAACCTCTGTCCGAGGAGCTTTTAGCCTTTATTTTATGGCTGTAGGCACCAGTGTCTTCCAGTCGGGTGATCCTCTGCTCTTCTTTCTTCAACCTCAGGGGTTAGACAACCCTTCAGTCGTTGCACAGATCAGGGGATTATTCTGCCCCGATTTCAAACAATGATCTGTGTATTCTGGGGTCACAGCTGTGTTCCCCAGAAAAAGGAACAGGAACGTGTCCCCCTTTCGACCAAGAGCCTCTCGAACCTCGTTGGTCTGGTGTTCCTGGATTTCCGCCAACCCCTTCATGGTTATTGCTGTGTTTATGGGATCCATCCTTTTGAGGTAACTAGCTGGAGCCCAAGATGCCATGACACTTGAACCCAGTTGGTGTTTCAGCAGTCACTGTGTCTGTGTCTGCTGCGAAGGATCCTCGTATATCTGTGACCTCGTCTGGTGTCTGTTCCTTTCTCTGTAAGAGACAGAAAACCAAAACACCTCTCTTCCTAGCTCTAACAATCTAATGTTGCTGTCTACTGATCTTTTGGTGGTTCAGAATTGGTTTAGAACATTCAGAATGTCCCAAGGACTTATCCTAATTTAGTGTATGTGTGTGTAAGCGTGTTTGCATTTAGCCCGCTGCACTGGCATTTCCTACACTTTATCAGTCCGGACTATCGCCGAACGAAGCTTATGACCTTCAAAAGACTATCAAAAGGCTATCATCATCCTACCCAATTATGTTTCTTTTAATCAGAGTATGCTGTTTTAATGACTTTACAATATCATTTACATTGTGTTCCTTACATTTTCCCTAATTGTATGTTATATTAATCCTATATTTCCGTTTTAATACCAACCATGACAGCCATTCACTCTATGGCTTTATTCATGGTGTATTTTACCCCTTCACCAAAGGCCGTTCTCGTTTCCAACATTATATTTGCAGTGTTCGTCTATCTATCAATATCTGCGGAGTATGGTTTTGTACCGAGTATCCTATTTTCTAAAGCACAGCATGTAAAGGGTAGCTCGGTTAGCAGGAAGCTAGCATGTAGCGCTTAGTGAGACACGCCTCAGACGAGTTGAGCAAAGACCCCGTCTGTGTACTTTATACGTGAGCAACGGATTTAAATAAAATTAACGTTTCAAAAGACAAACTTCAAGATAAAAAACAATATACTTACCGGAGAACTGCCAGGGTTTGCCGCTGCCATCTTGCCGCTCCTAAATTCAAAACTGCCTCTGCAGACAGGCAGGGGAGGCGTGGAAATTGTCTTTGAGTTAGTCAAACGTTTTCCTTAGTTCGAGTAGATGATAAAATAAAAGAAAAATGAATGGGATTTTAAGTAGGACTAGGCGTTCTGTAATGATCTCTATTTAGGAGAAAAACTTGATCACTCACCTTTAAACAGCTCTCTTTTAGGAGACACACTGCTGGCTAACGGTGTCATGTGATCAAGCAGCGTAATTTAATTGGCTGAGAGGCGCTCGACTCGATCTAGTGCTGATTGCTCTGGCTTGGGTCAAAAGTTCATCACTTTTGCAGGTGAACTTTTGCAGGTGAATTTTTTGCAGGTGAATTTTTTGCAGGTGAATTTTTGATGGTGAATATTTGATGGTGAATTTTTTGCAGGTGAATTTTTGCAGGTGAATTTTTTGCAGGTGAATTTTTGCAGGTGAAATTTTTTGCAGGGAAATTTGGAGGATAAAAATTCAGTGTTACAAATTTAATGTCTAAAAATACTTGAATTCTGATGATACTATATTTCTTCCATAGAAACGCTCTCACACACACTACTGAAATTTTAGCTCTCACACACACTACTGAAAAACCAAGGCATTTCAGTTGAACAGGAAGGCATTTCAGCAGGGCCGTGCAGAGAGGTTTAAAGGGGCGGGTGCTCAAAGTTAAACAGGGGCACATTGAACCAGGCTGAATAACAACAACACACATTCATCAAGAATCTAATATGGGAAGGGCAGGGCTGTGTTGATCTGAGAATGTAGACATTAAAAAGTCCATAGGAGAGATGGTAGCTGATTAAACAAGTGTCATGAGATAATAACAAAATGCAAAGATTGGTGACAGCGCTTGGAACCATAAAGCAACAAAAAACTGTGAGAAATAATTTAGGCGCTGCCTGTGAATCACTCTTTGCTTCTCTTCTTCCTTCCATCCCATCATTTCATATATCACTCTCCACTTGCTGTCTATCTGAGAACAAGGCACAACTTGCTATTGCAATAAACTATAATCTAATTATCCACACCTAACAACTCCAGCACTTAATCTATAATAAAATGATGACAGAAAAATGTTATAGCTCTGCCTTTAGTAGCCTCACACAGCTCCTACTGTTTCCTCCTCATGTCCTTACCAGCCATGTCTGGACAATGTTATATCATGAGTAATAATTTTAAAAAATCCATCTAAATAAAACACACACATGCACGCACACACAGTGACATTTTAGACCTTCTTCAGAATACTGTATATACTATGGGCATCATGGTGCTGATCCAGAATCCTTACATTATTATTTATTACTAGAGCTACAATAATAAAGCAATGAGGAGGGGGAAGTAATAAATATGAAATAATGTATTTATGATGATTCCATTTGTTTCACGATCCACTCTGTGCAGGAGCAAAGCTTATTACATTTTTAAACTGTAGAGATACAATAATTTTACTGCTGTAAAATCCAAATTTTGTCTTATTTAAAATATAAATCTAATATAATCTGCTTCTTAATGTATGTTCTTTAAAATACAGCATGTGTTTTTTAATATATTATAATTATAATAATGCATAATTATGTGGACATGCATATTAGATCGTTTTTAGTGAAATATAATCCCCCCAGAAAGGCAGGAAAAGCCCGGAAACTTACTTTAAAACTAAATATGTTCCCTAAAACGGTGACAGAGCTACAGACCCATGACAGCCTTACACAGGTAGCCAGCAGCTATGACCAGCACTACTTGTGCAGTTAATAAAAGGACAGGTAATGTTTGTCACGCTGTTGCACACACAGCACGCTCATTTGTTTCAGTTCGTCAGTTGCAACAGTCTGTGTCTCTGAGTTAACTTGTGTTTCTCCTACAGCTCTGGACCGTAACCAGCACGTTCTGCCGTCAAGGGCGATCATTGGTTAAATGTGATCATGTGACTGATGCAAGCCAGATCCTTTTATTTAGCAAAACTGTGATTAATAGTTAAATATTATTGTTGAGGGGCACAGACAGGACTCCGCACGCACACACACATTAAAAAAAAAAAAAAAAATTAAAAAAGTTGCCTCAACAAAAGGGCACTTTGGGCACCCATCAGGAAAGGGGCGGGTGCTCAAGCCCCTCTAGCCCCCCCCCCCCCCCCCTCTGCACGTGCCTGCATTTCAGTTGAACAGGAAGTTGACAAGTAAACTGAAGGAAAAAGTGGTAGATTTCAAACAAACCACTACACAGATGTCTAATCAGCAGCCTGCTAGTTAGGGGTGGGTTTTTATAATCGATTTATCAATTAAAATCGATTCTGGCTTGGATAACGTGAAATCGATTCATTAAATTCCTGAATCAATTTTTAAATATAAATTTATTTTGCCTGAAATGCCAGAATCTCAGGTGAAACCTCACAAAATTTCAACAACCACCAAACAGCTAAGACAGTAAATGAGAGCAGGACCACAGATTCTGCACAAAGAGTAAACACTCAGTGTGGACCCGGATCAGAATCAGTGAGATGTCGCCTTTCTCACCCGACGGCACAGACACGGTCGGGGCTGAAAGCCGACAGCTCGCTGATTCTGATCTGTCGGCGGGTCCGCGCTTTGTTTTCACTTCGTTTTTGCGCCACTTTGGATAGAGCCTCCAAAAATGTTACAGCTATGGAAAGCCAGGCCATCTTCACCTGCTCCATCAGAGATGACATGGTCCAGAAAATCCTGAAAGAAATCAGCACCGGTGCAAACTTCCACCAGTTGAACAACCTCTTTCATTTTATGTACTTTCTTTAAAATGTACATAAAATGTTCTTTTGTCATTAGTCAGTTTTTCTATAGGCAGAAAACATTTGAATGAATATTAAAAGCTCATATTCTTTAAATCACTGGAATAGTAGAATTGTGTATTTTAAATGTCTAAACTCAACAATCTTAACCCTAGAACACTATCGCTATAAATAGTAACACCATCACTAACGCCGGGTGATTTTTACCCAATATAATATACCCAACAAAAAGTACTTGTCATCAAAATATATGAAATATATGACAACACATGACAAATTAGAGTGGTTTTCTTTTATTTTCAGCTGTGCCATATCTAACAAAATGGGAAAAAAGTTTCATGGGGGGACCCTAAAAAATGCTCCAAAATTTCTGGAAAATTAGCAGTTGGAGAACAAAACAAATCCTAAACAAAAATATAATGATGCTGGAAACTTGGTCTTTGGTCCACCCATTCCTGGGATATTTGAGTCTTCCCTGGTGAAGGCACAGTCTCCTTGACACGTGAACAGCTGCAGGAGAGAGAAACAAAAAATGACATTTTTTCAGTGGGTAAAAATGACCAGTTGACTAAAATATTTTTTTTACCATGTGAATTCCCTTGGAAATCACCACTTGTTGATATTTATTCATAACCACTGCACTAAATAAGGATAACATGCAAATTCCAGGACCACTCTTACTTACCTATTCCTTATATGCAGTCAGTACACACAGGGTAGTAATGGCGTGGACACACCGGTCGACGGCAGACATGGCACCTGTATCGCGTCTTCCTGTTCAAGCCTGTGGGGCAGTCAGCACACCTCACTAAGGGACCACTGCTTTCTGCTGCCACTGGTCCTGCCTCACCTTCAAGAGTACCAGGGGTAGGGATGTCGAGCACGCTACAGATCAGGACTATGAGTTGACGTGACAGATTTGAAGAGGGGAGCCTCTGCTCTGCCCATGGTTTGATGAGTGCCAATGCCAAAGCCTGCATATAAGGCCTCCTCTGCATTTGGTTTTCACCTCTCTTCATTGCATTCTCATTGTGAATGATCCATGAGTTTATCACACCAGCATTGATCATGCCATAGAACACGCAAAGGGGCCATCTCTTGGTTTTTTTTCCACAACCATAGTGAGCGCACATCTGGTCAAAAGTATCGACACCTCCCTTTGTTTTGTTGTAAAATTCAATCACTTCGGCCTTACGAGTGGGTCCTATGCTTGGTTGTGTATGCATGGATGACAGGAGCAGTACAACCTTCTTTTCTGAAGCTTTGTCAGGGAGGAAGGACACCAAGGTTAGTTCTTTGGTAAAGAGAAATGCACTGGAGCCTGGCGCGTGATTTTCTTTAACTTTCATCACTTGTGGGATCTCCCTTTTGTTTGCTTTTATTGTTCCCACTAAGCTCATGCCACAGCTAGCTACATAACATAGCTTTTAGATTAAAAAAAAGAAAAGAAAAAGAAATCTAATCAGCTAACAATTGCCAAGTTAAACAAACCTTACCTATGTGTTACTCACTAGCTGGGATGCCAAAGACACTAAACCTGCAACAGGGTGACAGCTGTAGTTCAAGAGGGACAGTAAATATGGTGAGCCTGAATGTTCTCACCCTTGAAATGCAGCAAGATCACCTGATTTTATACACTAACGCTATCACCGGGTGAAATCCACCCAAAACCTACTTTACCCTCTATCACTATTGCCGGGTGAAATTCACCCGAACACATGCCTGTAGGAAAAAGTGGGATTTGGGGTAGGGAAACACCCACGCCTTCAAAGACGTCAAAGACAATGCTGAAGCTACCCAGGGACCCACCACACTCAGACAAACGCAACATATTGAAAATTATGTAAATACATTTGCTCGGGTGAAAATCACCCGGCGATAGTGTTCTAGGGTTAAATGACAAACCAGAAGCACACATGTCTAAAGGAAGAAGAATCTAATGTTGGCTGAATGGTTTTCTGCTGACTTCAGTCCTGACGTTCTTGTGTAACAGACATCATGCTTGTGTTAAACTCAGGTTTGCTCTCATATTTACACATTTAGATGAATAAATTGACCAAGTCAAAAAACTTACAAACTTACAGAAAATCTTCATGTTTGACTGCATGAAGACCATGCTGTAATTTGATTAAGGTCTTTTTAAAATCTTCAATATTAACAAAAGGAAAAGAGAGAATAAGACATGGTTTCATCTTTCAAAGTATTTGACTCAGGTAATAAACATGTCAAGTGTGGACATGAGGACACACAATGCCCTGTTATGCAAGGTCTTGGAAACATGGCACATGTCCCAACTATGTTCTGGAACGGCGTTCAAAGCACGTGGTTATTGATTGGTCTCATTATCTGCTGGGTTTGATTAAGGCCACAAATCTATTAAAGACACAAGTAGGACTTATTGAGATATCATGAATCTTGCTGTTTATTGTCACACACACACACACACACACACACACACTTCAGCTCCTCTATGACAGTGTCTTTCCTCACTGAAGGGTATAAGCACATATAAAACAGGAGTTCGTCAGGGCTCTGTGTGTGGGCAGGCGGAGAGGAGGATCCAAACGCAGGACTCGAACACTGAATTGTAACTCAAAAAAACCTCAGCTTTATTTGCTGGCAGAAAACAAAACAAACTGAGCAATGGTACTGAACACAAAAACACACAGGCATAATCCGAAGGTACGACGCGACAGGGAGCACAGGAACACACGGGGCTTATATACACAGGGAGGTAATCGGGGAATGAGAAACTGGAGGGAGACACAGCTGGGAGAAATTGGACTAACGAGACAGGGGAGCAGTCGAACCGAACACACTCACATGAGACACAGACCTTCACAATAAAACAGGAAACAAGAACTCACTAAACAAAGACGCAGACAGAATATAACACAAGCAACTCAAACAATACATGAAACAACAAATCCTTAAACAGAAACAAGAAACTAATAATAATCTATCATCATCATCATCACCATCATCATCATCACCACCACAAGCACTACAAGAGAATAAGAAAACACAAAAACACACCAAAATAACTGAAACACAGATGCATCATAAAACCCAACAAAGCACGAGAGAAACATAAAGAACAATCCATCATTCAAAAATAAACCAAACCATAACAACTCAAAATACTGGGCCAAACAGTGTGAGTCATATATGTTATTTGCTTGTGTGGCAGCTTTATGGTCAATGGTTTTATCTGGTGATACCGTGTCAAACTGCATAACATGAAATCCACAGTCAGCTGCTGCCATCAAGTGTTCATACACAGCAACTGTTCTCCACTCAGATACTGAAAAATGTGGAATTAAAGGGTTGTGAAATATTTCTTTATTTGGCACAAAATTACTTGAATAAAACCTCATATTTCTAAGCTCATATCTATATGGTCGGAATAAATAGTGTGTCTGTATTTATTTGCAGAAACCTAAAATTTTATATTTCAGTTAACAACAGCAAACAACAAAGGAACACATCGTATTTTATGACTGTAATGGCAATTTAAAAAAAGAATATAAGGAAATTCCAGCATAACAAAACAGACCTCTCAGACTCAGTCAGGTCAAAAGCAATAACAGCTCTAACACCAGGCTTTTACTTAATAAGCTGAGCTAAAGCAGTTGGTACCCCGAAGAACATAAAATCTGAAAGTGGTGACTCTCCAAAGTCACCAACCGCATGCGTTTACTGTAGCCACGCCTCTCCAGGTCTGGTAAACTTGCAATTAAGCCCTTACTGTTAATTCAGATTGATCTAACAGACAGGCAGGGTATATAAAACGTTGCAACTACAAATTGAAAGTGCTAGCATCACTTTAACCCTCATGTCTGGGTTATATTCCAGTTATGGACGATTTTCTACAAGTCTCTCATCTTGGGCTGACGGTTGTAATGTTCGGTGCTTCTGTTTTTATTCCACGTTATAGATACAAACTGAAGACATCAAATATTTGGAATTATGTAGCAAAGAGAAAATTGATAAATAACTCTAAATATGTTTTATAGTTTAGATTCCTGACAGTAGCCGCCCTTTGCTTTGTTGACAGCGCTGCAAACCCTCGGCCTTCTCTCATTGAGCTTCATGATGTAGTCACCTAAAATCTCACAGGTGAGCCTGTCAGGGTGCATTGGTGGACTTTCTTGCCTTCTTAATGGGGTTGGGACCATCAGTTGTGTTGTGCAGCAGTCAGGTTGGTGCACAGCTGACAGCTCTGTTTGACAACTGATAGAAATCATATTATGGCAAGAACCAATCAGCTAAGTAAAGAGAAACAACAGCCCATCATTACTGTAAGGACTGAAGGTCAGTCAGTCTGCAACATTGCTAAAGCTTTATCCCCAAGTGCAGTCGCAAAAACCATCAAGACTACGATGAAACTGTCTGACATGAGGACGCCCCAGGAAAGGAAGACCAGGAGTCCCTCTGCTGCTGAGGATACATTCATCTGATGATGAGTCCACAGCTGAGATCTTTGGTTCCACCTGTTGTGTGTTTGTGCGATGGTGAACGATGGTCTCTACATGCATGGTTCCCACTGTGAAGCCTGGAGGAGGTGTGATGGTGTGGGGGGGCTTTGCTGCTGACACTGTTGGGGATTTATTCAAAATTGAAGGCAGACTGAAGCAGCATGGCCACCACAGCATCCTGCAGCCACATCCCATCATTTATTCTTCAACAGGACAATGACCCCAAACACACCTCCAGGCTGTGAGGGCTCTGTGACCAAGAAGGAGAGATGGAGGGCTGCACCTGATGGTCTGGCCTCCACAGTCACCTGACCTAAACCCAGTGGAGATGGTTTGGGATGAGATGGAGGACCAACAAGAGCTCAGCATCTCTGGAACTCCTTCAAGACTGTTGGAAACCATTTCAGGTGACGACCTCAAAAACCATTAAATGAGAAGCTGTGTCCAAACCTTATACTGGTAGTGTAAATATGCATATGTGAGATTTTGCACCGACATATTAGACAACACTCAGCTTCATCATCACAACAGCAAACAAAGGAATACATTTTGTAGTAGACTTCCAGAGACTTGGTTCCAGGAAGAGTCAACGGTTCAGTGAAGCTGCTCTGTTAGTGTGTGGTGAATAAAACGATTTAGTTCCCTATTTGTAATAGTCCATTATAGATATGTAGCAGATAGAGTCTAACACAGGGGTACTGGGGAGAGAGAGATAACACCACACAGGGCCAGTTTACAGTCAGCAGTTATCCTAAACTAGATTCTTCAGACTCTTTAAGAATCTAGTTTTAATGAAACAGCATAAAAATGCAAACTCCACACAGAAAGCTGGTTGGACACTCAGAGCCCTGTGAGGTATCAGTGTTAGTCCACTGCATCATCATGCTGCTGAAGGTGGAACATGAGGTTTGTAAAGACCACCCGTCAACACTAGGGGGAGTACTTGTTTTCCGTATCTCTGTCACAATATTTCCCAACATATGATAGCCCTGATGACAATTCAGCCATTTTCAGAGGACTCTATTGTATTGTGTCATTATTTGCTCTGTGTTATTGTTTCCTGGGATGCCCTCACACTGACCTCTTCCTCTGAGCTGTAGTGCAAATAGATGGTCCTCTGGTGCCTGGTGAGTTTATACCACTGCCTGCCGACAAAGATAAGAAATCATACGCCACAGGATGAATATGGACCATCATCCATCTGAAATGAGGGGTGTTGTTCTCGACAAAAAGCCTGGAACGATGTCATTTAACTGCTGCGACACAGTGAAAAGGTCGAAGGAAGGAGATGGATACACATGTGGTTTCTGAATTAGAGATGAAGTGAGAAACTCATGTATGCTCCTCCACTGTCAGTGTTTTCATCTGATGGTGATGAATTCTTCTGTTTCTGTGACGATGCATTCATGGTCCAGTCTCTGAGTCTTGAAAGGCTGTATCGAGACTCACCTGTCCACCACAACCCAGAGCCAAACGAGGACCCAATCACATCAGAGTTTGATAAAACCAAGTCCATCATAACCACAGATTTCACATGATTTCCTGTTTTAATTGATGTGAAGCCTTTGTAATCATGCCCCACAGAGTTAAGCTTAAAGTATTTTTACAAAATGCAAAGAAACAAAAAACGAAGAGTTCACACACAGTCTGTAACTAAAAGCCATATAAGCACTTCTGTGAGGTCTGAGCCATTCTCGGTGACAACGCCGACCCCAGAACACACAAGAAATGTAAAAAGGGTTTGGTGCGTGTCAGTAGAAATTATTATTTTTTTTGTCAGCTAACTGCCAAGACGTGGGAGAGCTGTAAAGCAAAGGCTTGATGGCATTAAAATAATGTACACAAGAACAATTAATTCATGACAATTACATTAAACCCCCAAATCAGGAATGGGTTTTACAGATGGTGTCACAGGTGGAGGCCACTGACATCTTTTTGTTTTTGGATGGGGTCAGTGTCACTACAGGTACTGTGAGACAGTACTTGGACCCTACAGAGGCTGCACACAGTAGTTTAACTCCTCCAGGATGGCGCATCAATATGTGCCATTGCCAGAAAGGTTGCTGTGTCTCCCAGCAGAAGTCAAGAGCATGGAGGAAATTCCAGGAAATATGCAGATACTCTAGGAGAGCTGGACAGGCCAGCAGAAGCTCCATCAGCAGGACTGGTATCTGCTCCTCTGGGCGAGGAGGAACAGTGCTCTACAAAATAACCTCCAGCAGGCCACTGGTGTGAATATCTCTGATCAAACAATGAAGGTGACCGGAGGGCCCAACATCTTCTAGAGAGCCTGTACTGTGGAACCTGATTGCATTTGAATTGTTTGGTCCTCCACTGGTGCCCTGTGTTTCACAGATGACAGCAGGTTCACTCTGAGCACAGGCCACAGACGTGAAGGGGACTGAAGACCCCGTGGGTAACGTTATGCTGCCTGTAACATCATTTAGCATGACCAGTTTGGTGATGGGTCAGTGAGGCATATCCATGGAGGGATGCACAGACCTACGCTGGTTCCTCCTGGTGCACAATAATGTGTGGCCTTATGTGGAGTATGTGGTGTTACGTTCTTAGTCTAGGCGAGTATTGAACGCAACAATAAGTTGGCCCACTCACACACCACCCAAGCAAGAACACAAACAACAATATCTTTTAAAGTGCTACGCAGCCATTTATTTTCTTCAGCAGTGCCAAAAATAACAAACAAAACTCCCTAATGGTCCCTACGCTTTCCTACACAAATAAAAAAAAACAACCAAAAGACAATTCACTTACCTAACTTCCTAAATGAAAAACAGGAGAAAACGTAATCAACACACAATCTCACGCCTACTAGGCTGCTGCAGTGAAGGATTTAAACAAGGTGAACAAAACACACAATTGCTGCTTCACAAATCTGTTACAGCTATTTACAAAATTGAGGTACTAACGCCAGACACACACACACACGAGGTTATACTTGCAAATCATTTTGGCAAAGAAACTCTACACAGCAACGACTCAACAACACAGGTTCTTTGTTGGATGGTGGAGGTTAGGAGAGAGGGGTCATCTGGTAGTTAAATACTGGAGGTGATTAGCCAATTATCCAATCCAAGGACAGGAGGAGACTCCACCCAACTACTCAGCAGGCACGCCCAGGTGTCCACCTCCTAAGAGAGAAAAGGGGAAGAAACCCACAGCCATCCTCTGGTGGGAGGAGTCACACATAAAACAAGCACAACATTGGATCATAACAATGGGCAGTTCCTAAAGGATGAAGAATTTGATTTTGCATACCATCATAAACTGCTGAGACCATTTTGAGTTGCTGTGATGACATTTTGGCCTACATGTTGATTTTTGGTCTGTGAATTCAGCCCTCTGCAGGTTGATCATTTTCCATCAAATACTGTGGCATACATTACCCAGTAAATGCATCCAGAATGATTTTTCCCCACTGAGATCCTTATGAAGCGTTACTTTCATTTCTGAGCAGTGTAGCTTAACCCTTTCATGCATGAATTATGACATCAGGATTTTTTCTTAAGTATTTTTATTCATCTTTAGGCATTAAAAGATGAATAAAGAGGAATAAAGTACTTAAGAAAAAAATCCTGACTGAGGTTGTCATAATTCATGCATGACAGGGTTAAATAACAACAATTACAATGAAATACATCGCACATCTATAGTCACATTAAACGAGCAGCGGGTGGCAGCGTGTGGAGCGACACATCGGTGTTCAATGTAGCGGTTAATGTGCAAGTACACCATCAACACTGACAAGGACAAGGAAACAGCGTTTGAACAGCTGTAACTGTAGTGACCACGGTGAAAGGGTTAATAGATAATCGACAAGATCACAACAATTCAATAAAATCCTAATAATTCATTCACTCACTCCAGTTCTGGGCAGTGGAGGTGTTGGAGCCTCACCCAGCTGTATGGAAGGAGAAGGGTGCAAACAAACCCACTGAAATAGATCAAATATACAAATATAGTCATGTAAAAAAGATGTTACCTGGTTTGTAATCCTGTGCTCAGCAGTGCGTTAATGTTTCTGGGCTACATCTGGATCTGTTGTTTCAGGACTGCTGTCATATCACTGAATGACTGCATACCTGTGTGCTGAAGCAGTTATACAGCTGGTCATTGCTTTGTACAACATAAATGAGGAGTCAGGTCTGTGTCAGTTCAGTATTCACACTGTGACAGAAATACAAACATGAATAGTGTGTATCTGACGAACCACACAAACAATCGCTGCCTCAGACACGAGCGAGGTGTGAATTTTCCTCAAAACACGGAGCTTTGATCTGTGGATGTGGGCACACTCGTCGGCATTTTCCTGCTCTGTGTCTGTTGTTGTGGGTCTCTGGTGCTGAGCTCTACAGAGCAAGTGGGTGTGGGGGACTAATTGAGTGTCGGAACTATGTGAATAAAGCCACTCTGGTAATAGTCTGGCTCAGCAGCAAATGGGAGTGATAAGTAGAGCCAAGTTGATATGGCATCAAAAAGAGGAGTTTTCTCCCTCTTTGCTGCGATCAGTTTTTCCTTTCTCCGGCTGTCTGCAGTAGAGGCTCCGATAATGTTCCTGGGAAGAGGAATGCACTCTCAGCCCTTAATGTTGATAATAGCATCATCTTCTGCCACTGAATGGGCAGTGGGATGGGGGGGTGGGGGGGTACATTAGGAAGTCAGTGGCAAGCAGTGCAATATGTGAGGCGCCCTGTGCACCTGCAGTACCTGAAGAGATCAACCGTATCTATATATATATTTACGTTTACACAGATGTTTTAATGCTTGATTATTTTCCTCCAGTTGTTACGCTAAAGCACCTTACTGTAACTGTAGCTGAGTGTTAATCACTGCGGTGTATTATTAATGTAATCGTTACTCAAATAATCCTGGACAAGTAGAAGACTGGATTCATTTTTTGCTATTGTTTGTCTTTTTCAGTTAATTGTCTAACAACAGTTAAATACTCGAACCGCCACTAAACTGTTTAACTGTTTAACACAGTGAAGCTTTTAGGATTTAAAGAGAGTTGGTTTAAATCGGGGAACAGACGACAGAGACACAGTTTCAAATGAATGACATCGTTGCTCAAAGTACAACAGAGCTAACGCTAACTATAGCACGATTAACTAAATATGAGTTTATACATGAGCTCAGACCTGCTGAGGTCTTTGTAGTGGACACAGATCGTTTACCAACTTGGTCTTAATCGAGACTATCCAAGAGGTCCTTCATGTGTTGACCACAGGCCCTCTGTCTGGCACATCAGCGTTTCAGCAGTGGAGGAAAATAGTCATGAGTCATGAGAGGGACTCCTTCACAAAAGTGAAAACCACCACATAGTCAAATAACTACACATAAACCAACAACAACGTCCCTGTGACTGACAAAAAAACCACAGACGGAGCAGCAGCTGTGCCATCGACTCTACGCCCTCCATTGTTGTGTTATGTTTGTGTCGTGGGGCTTTTAGCTGCTATAATGACACCACGCCCATCGTGGTGGTACTCAGTTATGGTGGAAAATGAAGGAAACTGAGCAGAGTCGAGTTGGTAGTGGAGAGACGTTACACATGTCCCAGCAGGTCCTGACACAAATCCGTAAAACAAAAAGCACAAAAATATTTAATGACTAATTGGAATATCCTCTCCAATGATAATAAACAACTTAATCAACATTAATGAAATGATGAGTATGAAATGCAAACATCTGTCTCGCCTGCTCTTCAGGGGACAGAGCAGGACATGTCTCCTGGATTTCAGAGACTGCACTCCCCATCTCGACAATCTCCTTCCTCCTGAGGGGGAACGTGGAGCCATCTTTTATCTGATGACATGCCTTTTCCTCTTTCTTTCATTGCACCAATCAAGATGCATCGTTGGCCTTTCAATACTTCACGATCATTTATTTCAGGTTGACGATTTTCCTTTATCTGCATCTTCATCCCTCAGCCTTTTTCTGTTTTACACAGACCTCATTATCGCCAGCTTGGAGCAGCTTTGTTTGGTAGTTTCCCAGTTTGTATTTCATGCTGGTTGTCCAGGTATCATATCCTGTAGGCTCCCTAAGGCAGGATGTTTAGTGACAACTTCAAAGGCAGACTGTTTCTATTTCATGTCTGTCAGTTTAGCCTTTTAGGAAAATGTCTCTTGTGCCAGCTTGTCTAGAATTTCCATTTTCATGTCTCTCATTACATTTAGACCTTTTCCAGTTTTCTTATACACATCATTGTGCTCAGCTTTAACTCAACATCATATAAGAAAGGGGTGTAGAGGCAGGTGAACTGATGCTGGCTGCTTTGACCGATCAGTCTGGAGGGACTCAAACGCAAGACTCAGGAGTGCAGGTTCAGTGATTTTATTTACAGTGCAAGTGAAAGTTGAGCCATTTACAAAGTCCTCAAGCAGGTCTCGATTCAGAATTTATTTACAAAATCCACAAGTCCATCAGTGAGCCCTGAGTTTCAGATCTGTAACTAGACACACCCACACAGAGATCAACCGGCATACAAACAGAGAAGGACAGCGAGAGAAAGAAAAGACAGTACAGAGGAAGAGCTTTTAGCTTTTCAGGCTTTTGTCATACGTTATCATCTTCCAGTTTCTCTGCAGATTCTGGGCTCTCTGGAGTTTCTACACGAGTTTTGGGTTTATGTTTACTTAAAATAAAAGTGAAAACAAACAAATCTACTCTGCCTGAACTCATGTGGCTAATAATTGAAAACTCCATTAATTGCAAAATGAATCACAAAGTTTGGAATCCCCCACGTCTGGGATAACAAGTCAGTTAAACCAGAAGTTAAGTAGTTACGGGGGTTGTTAAACAGTTTTAGCTATTTTGGTGTTAATAAAACTGATAATAAATCGTTAATAAAAACAGGTTCACCAGGTAACAATGAGACAACGCCCAAACATGTCTATAGTTGTTATAGTTAGTTATAGTTATAGTTAACAGATCTGGCTGTACATCCTGTCAAACCACGTTCTTCCTCTCGCCCCTGGTGTCGGGGGCGTCGGGGTTCAACTGGCTCATTTTTTTAGTATGAACGGCCATAAGGGAGGTTTTTTATCAGGAGGAAAAACTGTAAACTTACAAAAATTCAGTTAAAAGTCCACAATTTCTGCTTGTGCTTGTTTGTGAGCAGCAGATCAAACAAGCTTCAAGCCACATTCAGGCCTGTGAGACTCATTTATGCACTCAGACGCCCAAAACAACTGAAATGCAGCCAGATGCTGCTCATCTTACATTGTGACTCTTTTTTCACCTTTTCCTGACATGCTTGCATTTAAATCCAGTACCTGGGCTGTACCACTACACTTGCTGTCTTTGGAACATCTGCCCTCCTTCTTTCTTTCACATAATGGTTTGATCCCAGTCTCTGCTTGTGATTGGCTGCATGGTCTGCCACACCTGCCTGCGTGGATTCTCAGCAGCACTGAAGATTCAGTTCCCACACAGGCCTTTATTAACTGACATATGAAAGTTTCGAATGGGCCAGATATCGTGGACCATGCGTTTTTTTTAACTTCTTACTTTTTTATTCTGTGAATAATAATTCATGAAAACCAACTGTGAGACGGTACAAAGCCAACAAACTGGAGGTTGTCCTCAAGCATGTATAAGGTGACCTTCGTATCACAGTGAATGCAGTAACATGAGATGATTCCCTACTTCTTATAGTAACATGAATTATTAATTTATTTATTTTACTTGTGGTTTGTAGGACATTTATTTAAACAGTTTTTATTCATGATCAAGAAAAGCATAAAACATAACAAAGCAGACAAGAAAGAAAGAAAAGAAAAGAAAAGAAAAAAACCCAAAAGGAATATATTAAAGTCCTTATAAACCTGTACAAATACACAAAGAGGTTTGACACCCCTGCTATATGCAGAATCTCTAGTTAGTGTTTGTGGGTGTGATACTGCAAACTTTGATATCGATCCAATACCAAGTAAATTAAGAGCAGTATTGCTGACACTGATACCAGTATGGGTACTTGTAACCTATAAAGGGAGCTTATGTCGGGGAGAGCAGTGTACTGTGAGCTGAATCATTGTGAATCACTGTGAATCATTGTGAACTGGCCAAATTCTGAACATATTTTAATGAACACCAACACAACAGTGTTGTAAATTTAACCACCCAAAATAATTAGTTAACACCATCTTCTTATATATTCATCCTGTGTGTTTTTAGATACTTTAGATACTTTGGGTCAGCTTCTGTTGTTTAAATGTGCTCTAGGCTATAAAGAGTTGAGGATATTTTTTCAAGATAATAAAGATAATAACATGTATTTAACACAGTTCAGTGGGATACGGTGGGGTGAGGTTAACTGGTGATTCTAAACTGCCCTTAGGTGTGAATGTGAACGTCTCTATCTGCTAACCCTGCCAGAGACTGGTGACCAGTCCAGGCTGTGACCAGTCCAGGCTGTACCCCGCCTCTCGCTCTGAGCTCGACTCCTCCGGCCCCATGTATCAGTAATATCGATCGATCTGCCCACCTGTAGCTCGCATAAGGTTTGGGAGAAAATTAAGAAGGGGAAAAGGTTTCCCTTTTATTTATTTGTAATTTTAGCTGAAGGACAAAAACGTCAGTGCTGAACGCCTGTGTGGAAGTCCTCATTTATACAAACAAGTGGTACATACTAGGTGCTATAAAGAATCTATGGTAACCACTCTACAACCCAGGGTGACAGCCCAGACTAACACCTTTCCTTCGTACAACATGATTTCTTAAATTCAGAATTTCTAAATAAACGTGACCTTCAGATCTGAAAGTTAAAGATGAACTGTTTGGGTTAAAGCACCACCTAAAGGCTCTCGTCATGTGGTGAACGGTGTCAGTCACTCCGTCACGCGGGGTTAGACCCGGTACTGCCATGTTGCGGCAGCGCGGCGCAGCTGCGCGCCATCAGGTCGGGTGCAGCAGCCTTTGGCATAAGGACTTCACTTCCTCCACTCTTCCCTGCTCGGCTGCGTTCAGGCAAAGGTGGCGTGGCTGAGGGCGGGGGAAAAAGAAAAAAATAGGATGCCCATTTGTACTAAACATACCGAGAGCAGCTGCGCGACGGGGGTAAGTTTCTCCATGAGAAATTCTAAACATTGGTGCAAAGAGCTATTGAAAAGTTGTGAGCAATGTGCTGCTGTTAATTATTCTGTTAAGTGGGTCACAGAGGGACCGTGATTTCTTGTGTCCGGGCACCTGACCCGTTTGTTTTGGCGCCGCCGGGAAGTGATGGATCCGGACACTTGGTCACATTGTGCGTCGCGGCATCTCTGAAATTTTAGTTTTAGATTTTTTAAAAATAATGTAATATTTGAGGTGGTCTGGTGGTCATCAGCGGTGAACGTGGTGCACTGGAGAGGAGATGGTTTGTACAGTAATGATGATGTTGATGCATTTACCTGTTGCAGCCCACTCCTGACTGTGAAACGGTCCATCAGGGGAAGTGCAGGTTTGCATCACCTCGTGATATGATGTGCAGCATCACTCCCACCCAGCATGCCCCTTGATTCATTCAGCTGCTTTCAAGCCAAGAATTGAATTCTGATTTCAACAAAAAGACAAAGGAAAGCCCTGGATAAATGTATTTATTCATACATTTGTCTTGAAAACAGTCACAACAATATCATAACTTCATTTCTTAACACTGAGTGTTTCTGCTCTCATCCCCTCCTCGTGGGAGCAGGTGGGGGTAGCTCTCGCTACCTGAGAGTCAAAGAGAGGCTCCTCTCTTCCTGCAGGGTTTGGAGGCGCTTCTCAATGTGAAAGCTCATTTCCCATGCTTTTCATGCCTGGAGTTTAAACCCTTTGATGTTTTCTAATGCTGGAATCGCTCTCCAGTATGTCAATGTTCTCAGACTGACTTACGAATCTTTTAATTAACCCACTTGTATGCGCACAGCAGCATTGTCCTCTGTGAAATGCCATCGAGGGGGTGGGGAGCCATGACAGAATGGCATGCTGTCAGTGGGAATTTCAAAGTCAATGGCAATTTTAGCTTTAAATGATGGTTGGTTTGATAGTGCCTCCGACTTATTACCACCAGAAAAAAATACTCCTTTATACAGTACAGCAGTGAAGCTGGTGATTAAGACTTCAGCTACACGATGCAATATTAATGACTTTGGAAGATATCAAAGGATAACATCAGTGGCGCAATAGCCTGGAGTAAGCCTGCATTAATAATGTGCTTAATTCCATCAGCAATGTTTCTTGTGCCAAAATGAAAGATCTTTAATTATTCCATACATTTTAATTTGACTCTAATGTGCGTCTCCTATTCCTCGTTGAACTTCTCCTTCTATAGCTCCATCACATGGATCATTTTTCAAATGTGACTTTTTCTTCATGGACGACGCGAGTCATATTGTTACGCACCGTGTGCCTGAACGATATATGAATCCGAATACTTTAATGATCCCTAAGGAAATGATGTTAAAGCTGCATATAAAATGTGATTGGTCATGTGATTACCAGTAACAGTCGGCAGATGGCAAAATGCTCTCAGGGATAGGAGATGGTCTGTTAGGCTTCTGTGTGACTTGCTCCACTCCACAGATGCTGGCCGAGTGTCAGAGAAGTAGCTGCTGCTTCACTTCGCTTCTCTTTCTTAGTTCAGTTGTAACACTAAGCTCAGGAGTCTTCAGTGAAATGCATTCAGCCTCATTACATGAGAGGTTCTTGGTTAGTTCAGTAGTTAAACTCTGAAAAATTCAGAGGTTGCAAAATTCTGTTCTTAATAATTACAAGTAATGATACTTGTGTTAAGTAATACTCTGATAAAAATAAATACTACTGATGATTATTCAAAGAAAAGGAAAAATGTAAGAAGTAATTCTATTTGCTATATTAATTTAACATACAAGTGGGACTTGGCAGGTAGGGGAACCCTGAAATTGGCTGTAGTAGCTCTGCGTGTGAAACATAATCACAGCTTGCAATAATTTCTATCCAGGTTTTCTTTGTGTGCAGGCTTTGATCACCTGACCTGTGCTGCTGCTCTGAGGTTTACTGCTCCTCGTGGATTTACACAATGACTTAAACCAGATGTAAACAGATGTTTCCCAGCTAAGCTATCTTGGCTGATATTACAGTTACTATAATGGTTGAATCTAAACTGCTTAAATTCAAATGAATCTCTGTTACACTCGATGCAACCAAACTGACCATGAACACCACAGCCACTGTGCACCAGTCCATCATAGACCTTTACTGTAAAATCATCAAAGGAAGTCACGCTAACTCGTTTATCCTGCACTAAACTCCCACGTCATGCAACATTTGAATAACAGAAACTTTGTATACCTCATTTTTATGGGAAGTTTCATAAATGCAAAACATGGCTTCACATCATAAACAAATCCAGTGTGTGATTGAAAAAATGAGGACATTAAATAAAGCTTTAAATATTCACATGGCAGTCCTATCTTAAACTGCTAGCAAAATTTCAGGGCGCTGGCAAGATGGACTTTTGGACATTTACAATAGAAATGTGCTTAGAAAGGCTCATTCTATTATTAATAGTGTGAACCATCCACTTCACAGTGAGCTTGAGTTGTTGCCTTCCGGCCGCCGTTTTAGAGTACGAGGAGGACTAAAAGACTCCAGGTCTCTTTTATCCCTACTGCGTCTTGTCTCCTTAATGGCAAATTATTGTCCTCGAACTTTCTATCATTATTATTGTTATTATTATTTTATTGTTCTGTTTATTTTTATCCTGCTGCTAAACTAATTTCCCCTTGTGGGACAATAAAGAAATTGAATTGAATTGAATATCTTTTTAAATGAAGCTTTAAAGATTCACATGGCAGTCCTATCTTTTTAAATGTAACCGCTCTTCTTCCTTTCTTATCTTCAGTCTCTGAATGAAGTTATCTCACAATCTTTTCTTTTGCTGGAAAATATTCCAGCTATGCCTTTAGCTAGCAGACACACTATTGTGACACACAATGTGATACATTTTATGTGATGCATAAAATGTATCACAGAAATGTAGCAATCCACTACTTAAAACTACTGAATAAAACCCAGCTTCTCTTCAATTTATCCCTGTCAGGGTCACCAGGGTAGGTGGGGGAGCTGGAGCCTATCCAAGCTGTCTTAGGGCAATAGGCAGGGTACACTCTGGACAGGTTGCCAGTCTGTCACAACCATGGCCACCTATGGCCAATTTAGTGTTACTAATTAACATATCCCCACCGCATGTCTTTGGACTGTGGGAGGAAGCCGGAGTACCTGGAAAAACCCCACAGAGACATGCGGAGAACATGAAAACTCCACACAGAAAGGCCCCAGCCAGGTGGTGGAATTAAACTCAGGCCCATCTTGCTGTGAGGAAACAGCGCTAACCACCGTGCTGCCAGATCAGCATTTAAATGGTTCACTTTCACAAGTTCACAGCTTCACACTTGACTTAAACAGTCAATCTCCATCCTGGCTAAAAAATAAAAACAATTCTTATCTAAAAACACGTACAATGTCTAAACTCCCTGTCCAGCCACAAAACAGGAGAAAACTAGTTTAAAGAAAATGGCAGAACTTTACTTTTAAAACAGATCTAAGTACAGAATGACTCAGACACGGGGTACACAAGATTAAGTTTCATGTCTGCACCAAACATGCTGTTTTGGTTCCCTGCAGCCTCAGTACAGCTTTATAAATGTTGCATGAGTTTTTTTGATTTAGCCTCTTTCAGCTCTTTGTATGAGACAAGCTGTGAATGTCTTTACTTTGTTAGGGTTCCTCCGTTTAGGCTCACATTGGTTTGGTGTTTAAAGGCAATGTTGTCAAGTTAAAACTGAAATGTTATGGTGTACAATGCTGGAGTCCTGCTCTAGAAAAAATAAACTCCAAACATGCAACCATGACATGTGGTCATGGTATTTGTTTGCCTGTTGGTCATAATTTATTACAGTATAGAATTCCCTGTTATTCATTTACACAGTTTTTCCTACTAAATTTGCATTTGTGTGTTTTTTTTATTTTTAAAGAGACATTTGTAGAAATGTTCTTGTTTCTATTGTCTGGGTTAAGATGGGCAGGTGTGTTACAGCATGTTTACACTGAACCAGTTCAGTTTCTGCTCTGATCCAGTACCGGTTTCTGCTGATACCTGATCAATATCAGTTTTAAATTGATAAGCTGTTATCCTTGCTGTGGGGCAGTGACTTGGAATCATTCTTTCACCTGTAGGATAATGTCAGGCTTGAAGTAAGCAGCTTTGCTAGCTTAGAAGAATATAATTTACTCAGTTTATGTCAGGTCTGAGGTAATGAGAGGACCCAAACGCAGGACTTTACAGCAGCAAACAGTGAACAAGGATGTGCAAATCCCAGCACTCTGTGCCGTTTTCTCCCAGATCCCGCACAGGACTCGTGTCCATGGCAGGAATCGTGGAACAGCAACTTCCAATCTGTACAGTGGCTCCGCTGCTGTGACAGACTCCTAGTGAAGAAACACTAACACTGAACTTCCTGCCCTGACACAGGAAGTGTGAGCTCTGCTGGGCCTTTTTGGTTATTGTGTCTATGTTGGTTGAAAACATCAGATCCTGGGTGACTGTAGAAGGTTTCCACAGCAGACACAGTGCTGTTGAGTAAGGTGAGGTATCCTTTTAAATTACTTTCAGCTGGATCTGGAGCTATTATCATTTAGGTTTTATCTGATACCGGTGCCAAACCGGTACTTTTGAAACGGTGCCGGTGCTTAAAGAATGGAGAACACAAAATTGGTCCAAAAACCTCTCATGTTCAGCTGTTTTTTTGTAAAAAGATAACAATGTTAGCCTTTTCTGCAGCTATGGGGCATATATGGTATCACTCTCGGCTGGAAGCAGCTTAAACAATGGAAAAAACACAAACTTTGTCCAAAAACCTCTCATGTTTAACTGTTTCCCACTTTTTCTTTGGTCATTTTAGCCTTTTTGTCCAGGGTGAAGGGAGTATCTGCCATCAAACAAGAAGACAGCTGCATGTAGCTATGATGGTGTTTGCTAGTTCACCTTACATGCATTAATGTAATAACGTGGTTAGCCTACTCAACGTAAATTACACACGAACAACATGAAGCTACTCACGCAGAGAAGAACGGCTGCTGCTGCATCATCATCCTCATCATTTCTGCTACACTGGCAGGGCTAGGGGCCAGGACTCTCCTCTTCGGGTTTTTGGGGGATGTTGCTAACTCCGGGTCGATAACAGGCACCACACCCGCAGTAGATGTGCTCGGTGTGAGGTCTCGCAGCAAGCTATCAAATACGGCGCATTTCTCGGCTTTTAAAAAATGCTATACGTCGCCAGGTGTTTCATCAGATTCGAGGTGTTACCTCCTTTGACAGTATCACAGTATCAGCTTAAAGCACTTGTTGCAGCTGCTGAGTTTGCATCTTTTGCTGTGAAGTACAGCCAGACTTTGACCGCTTCACCTTGGGCATTTTAATCTGTATGGAAACGTAAAATGATTGGCTAGAATCCAAAGTGTATCACATCTCAGGAAAAAAAAAGCACCGAAATGTGCGCTGCTTTTCTGTCTAGTTACTACCGTTTATGTCAGAACCGGTGCCATCATGGCACCGGATACCGGTACCCATCCCTACTCCATGGCTGGCAACAAATGATATAGAAGCAGACTAGTCAGTCTTAAAGCTACAATAAGCTCAAAATCTATAGTGATCTAGTTTACATTAGCAAATGTTTTTAATGTGATTCAGAGTACAGATGAAAAGCAGACACAGGTAAAGGTAAAATGTGTTTTATCATGAAATTAACTCTTTATCTCCTTTTAACCGCAGTAACGCAACACTGCACAGTTGAACCGTTTATAATTCTAACCTATACGGTGTTCAATAGACAATAAAGGTAAATATTAACATTACTGTAAAAGACGATGTCATCAAATACCACTGAAACTGCTATTTTCATCTTAAGTCATTCTATGATGAAATTTAGAGGTCTAAGGCTCGACTTCACACAAAGACAGAAAGGCAAACAATCACAGAGACAAGACTGACTTAGAAGGTGTGAGGAACACAGGGGAGGCATGATAACAGAAACAAGAGATGAAATGTAAGGAAACTAAAATCTAGATAACAAAACTAAGAAGACTTGAGAAAAACAAATGACACACAGAGGAAACCAAACTACACTGAGACCCCAAACCAAACAAAGAGACCTAAAAGAAAGATATTTAAAAAATATATATCATAGATTCATTGAAATAAGAAGAATTTAACATGTTTTATTGAGATAGAAAATGAACACATTAAACATCAATAACCATATTAGCAGAACAGAATCATAGCAGTGATAGGATTTAGGACAGGACCTCCCGGGGTCTTGATGGTGGTGGTGACGATGAGGCTTGGATGGAGCTCTAAGTGAAAGTCTGATGGGGAGAAAGACAAAACATTTGTAAACCAATCTGACGCTGACTGGCTGAAATAGGTGGGCAAGAAGGTGACTGGACTAGAGTAATGATGTCAGTATTGTGTTGGACATGGTTTTGAATGTGGTAATGGTGTAACGAACAGACGAGCAGCTGAACACCCAAGAAAGCAGCAGTGATTACAGATTTTCCTTACTGAACTTATGCATAAGCTACATTTATATACCGTACTTTCCACACAATAAGGTGCACTAAAAATCCTTTAATTTTCTCAAAAATCGACAGTGTGCCTTATGTATGAATTCTGGTTGTGCTTACTGACCTCGAACTGATTTTATGTGGTACACGGCGCTCAGAAATCTTTCAAAAATATTTTAGTGCGACTTTGGTGAGCTACGAAGCCGCACCGCTTGATGGATTGTCGGAGCATTATGGCTACCGTAGTCAGGAGCCTCTCTGAGTAATCTGGGTCCTAAACTCCGTCAGCTTCAGGTCCCAAAGTCAAACAAACACTGCAGTATCATTAAGAGTGAAAAACTGTCTAAATTCTTTCATCTGTAATAAAATGATCAGCGTTGCTGCTTTACCAGCATCAGTCCACGTAACTATTTAAGATGCATAATGTGCTAATGTACAGTATAGTAAGACTTAAGACAGGGCGACATATTGAGTTTTTAACCCTTTAAAGCCGGTCAGAGCAGCACGCTCCGTTTTGCGTAACTACTTTTAAATCCCTGTAGCTCTGCAACCACGTGAGCTAGCGCAATAATTTTTTTTGCATATGAAACCGGAGGAGTTGTACTTACATCTTATGCCATCAGCTTGTCCTCGGTCATGGTTTCCTTCCACATATAGCTTTGCAAAAACTGCATAAAAAGCGCTTGCAGCAACAAAAACATAATATTCCAGAAACACGCTTTGCCAATCCGATCAGCTGTTCGTAACACTTCCTAGGTTGGAATAGACGTCAGCGCGAACTATCGTATGTCCGCCATTACCTGGCCGAAACTGGAAGTGACATCATTCTAGCGGAAAATTCAAGGCCTTATAAGCCTATACTGGTGTTTTTAAAAGTCATATTTGGCTTTATGCTTTTCTGAATAGTTTCTGGGATGCTCAGAACCCAAAAGGCACTGCTGGAAATAGTTTATTTTGAAGCACATGCTGTTTTTTTTTCAAATTTGCACTATAATATTTATTTTCGTTTTTCCTGCAGTGTATAAAAATTGGTGTATCTCAAAAATAAAACTATGAAGACACTCAAAATAAATTTCCTGTGGTGGGAAACTATTTTGTGCAACTTTTTTGTATTTACAGTTTTGAGCAATCAACCTCTTAAATTTCTCTAACTAGAAATATATGTAAAAAAAACAAAACAAAAAACGATTTACAATTTGTTTTGTAGTTTAGTGCACTTTTTTGGATTTATGTAGTTTCTTTGGACTTAATGCAGACATATTATTAAAATTTGGGCTATAATGGTTGTATTGATGTATAGCAACTTGAAATGCTCCCAAAAATGGCTCCACAGCATGTAAACATATAATATTAGCTCTGGCAGACTTGGTTCTATGGTCGGTCTTAAAGGATTAAATATATCAATATATTTTTATACGAGATATAAGATCTGCCTCTCTTTCGTCCACTTTTGTCTCTACACAGCGTTACTCTGCCTCGCCTCTCTTTCACTGAACTCCCCCATCGCTTCACCTGCAGGCAGCACAAGACGGACACGGCAGCTATCAAAGAGGAGCTGCTCGTTAAAAAGAAAACATTTGGAGATTATTATTTTAGTGCTGTCAGCGTTAATCTCGTTAAAATGATATTAACAGCATAACTGCATTAACACAGCAAATCTCCCTTAACAAGTTACCACGGATCGCCCCGTGCGTGGGGGCTACACGGCGTCAACGCGTTAATGAGCTGACCGCACTCACTGCGCTAACCCGTTGACGCCGTGCAGCCCCACGCATCTCAAAAATCAACAGTGCACCTTATGTATGAATTCTGGTTGTGTTTACTGACCGCGAACCGATTTTATGTGGCAATCTGTCAAAGTTTAGTACGACTTTGGTAAACTATGAAGCCGCACCGCTTGATTGTTGGAGCATTACGGCTACCGTAGTCGGGAGCCTCGCGGAGTGATACGTACTCTGCTTCAACGTAATATTACCGTATTGTGTGTGTGTAAGGGCCATAAATGGCACCTGTTCAGAGACGTGGTTACAAAGAGGATTTCAAACTCCAGGCTGTCAGTCACACAGGTGAACTTGGGAACAGAGCAGCTGCTTGTTATTATGCTCAGCATCTGTTAGTTTACACTTTGACTGCACAATTGTGAGCTTTTTGTTATGCACAAAAACAACATTGTTTTATTTTATTTATGGACATGTATCATTTAATGAATGCTGATAATTTATTTCTGAGTATTTTTTTCTTGCACATCTATGCTGTATGTTAATAAAAGTGCCTGTGTGACATCTGGGACACAGCTTTGACTAAGAACTCTCGTTTTGTTCTTACCTTATGGCTTTAAAAAAATATCGAGATATATATCGTATATCGCCATCCAGCTAAAGAATCTCGAGATATGAATTTTGGGTCATATCGCCCAGTCCTAGTAAGACTGCTTTTATGCAAAATATTTACCTTTAACTGTAAAAATCATTCTTAATAAAGATATCACAAATATCGCTCTCACTGTTAGGTTGTAAGTTATGACGTAATTAAACATGCATGGCTAGGGAAAGCAGTAATTACAAACCATGTAGAGAGTCGGGATGTGGATAGGTCAGAAAAAAAGTAGACCAGATTATATGGAAGCTTTGATGCTGTGTCTGGCTATGGGAATCTTAGGGTGCCTTCCGGGAAAGAGCCTCTCACACAACATCAATAATGAATGAAAGATATCTTGTTCAGTGGAAGACTGAACTTAACTGGCATACTGATTTGCTACTATGAACCTTATGTAAAAATTGCATCAGTGTGTTTGTTATGCTTCATTAGCTAGATGAGAAGCTGTCACTGATGACTGTGAATGCAGATGGGATGTTGAAACAGGAATCAAGAAAAAAGACGACTTTCTGCATCACTCCATTGTTTTGACTGGTTTCTTAACTGTTGAGGTGTTCACCTCATTTGTATAATACATAATAATGGTGGTGTCCATATGGGGAAGTGTACTATTGTCCCAGCTATTTATACTATTCCACAGGCTGCTGTGTAACTGGATGGTATACTGTTTATATTAGAAAAAGTAAAGCATGTGCACATCAGTTATTTATTTAAGAATAGTATTAATTTACTCTTACTAAGTTAATACTATTCTTAAATGCTGTTAAGTTATTACTAACTCACGACTGCATATATGGTGCATATTTATTCTCCTACCTTCGATCCGTCTCGTGTACCTCTTCAAGCGACTGGCCAAGGCTGTGAGTCGTTGCTTGGCAGTTTCCAAGGCCCCGGGTATGGACAGCTTGCTTCTTCGTAGGCACCTTCTTCATCGCACTTTTCTGCAGCTCCAATAGTTGGCTAACCTCCCCCTGTGCTACCTTGATCTTAGCCTCTAGCCTCCTTCTCTATGGAGGGTACTGCTCCTTGTGGCTGTTCAACATGTATCCAAGCATCTCACTGATCACTGCTGCCGTAGTATAGATCAGCTTATAAGTCTCAGTAATAATAATAATAATAATAATAATAATGATGATAATACATTTTATTTATAGGCGCCTTTCAGACCCTCAAGGTCACCTTACAGTAACACGTAAACAATACCATAAAAAACATAAGAAAAATGTATATATAACAAACATGGTGGATAAAATTTAGACATCAACAGTCATAAAAGTATAAAAGCAAATATAAAAACTGAGCAAGGTAAAAATGGTCTAAGACAAATCAGGTGTATGCAATTCTAAACAGATGAGTTTTGAGTAGTGATTTAAAAGTGGTGAGACAGTGTGTGGTCCGTAGACCAAGAGGAAGTGCATCCAAAGTCTCGGGGCAGAACAACTAAAGGCTCTGAGTCCCACTGTAGTCAGGCGAGCAGGTGCAGTAATGGTGTTTGTAGGTATCGTTCGTAGTGCTGCATTAACATCATCTAGCAGACCTTCTGAGGGTACTTCACGTAGTCTTGATAATACTGTCATAATCTCTTCATTTCTATAATGGAATTGTGTCGTTTGATATCTATCTATCTATCTATCTATCTATCTATCTATCTCTCTATCTATAGATATATATGTATGTATATATATGATTTCTGAGGCATTATAAATAATTCAGACATTATACCAAATTGTGAATAGGATGCTATGATATTTTACTTTTTTAAAAAAAATTATCTACATTCTAATAATTATTTGTAGAAATAAGAAGAAACTGCACCCAGAAAATGTGGAATCACAGTGAAGTTATCAGGTATAAAAATACACTACTCTCAAATTTGAGGCTATGGACCTTAGTTGATTGTATTGTATTGTCCATTTTGATTTTATTAATTGGTTTTATTTATTTCATTTTAATTTATTTAAATGTTGAGTATTGTGTTAAAATTTTCTGGATTTTTAGTGTAATATTACGTGTAACTATATAATTTTAATGTTCAGCACTTAGGTCAACTCTGTGCTATATAACTAAACTTTACCTTGACTTCTCTGAGAAGTCAGAAATAATCAAGTATAATGTTTAACTACTAAAACTATTTTTTCTTTTCAGGAATGCAAGTAACAAACTGTAACTTGGTATCGTAATCAAAAAATATTCATGTGGTTAATAATAATCATTTTGCATTAAAATATGTGATTTTGATTAAAGAGCTTATGCATGCTGGTGGATTAAAATGATTTTGATAACCATTACAATACATTACATTACATTCAGTGGTGGTTTAATAAATTTGTGGCACACGACACAATTGCATTATAGAAATGAAGAGATTATGACAGTCTGGAGTTTCTATGAGAAATGGAGGATCCAATGATAATTCAGTGTGGCGGTAAAGTTTAGCATGGAAGTGCTAACTCTTCCTGCCTTATAACTTTTTTAACACTGGGGAGAGCTGGGACTTCTCTGCAGCAGGAGAAATTTGAAGGGCATGTTGCTGTGCTTTAAATACTGTTTTAATTTGCAATGCTAATAACTTGATTCTTATTTGAATAATCGTGTTTGTTACCTAATACTCTATCATGTGCGTTGTAGGCTTGCTGCTTTGATAATCCACTTGTATTCTTTGTCACTCCCTGCTACCTAAACCAAAAGCTCTTAAATAATAACAGTGGTTGTTTGTTTTTAACCTCTGGATTAGTGGGGTTTCTCATTTTAGGGCATGTTTTTTTTGTGACTGAAGCCATACAGTCTATAATGTGCACTATTTAGCCTGAACATTGTGAAGAATAGTGATTATTAGCTGGTAATCGAACTGTTCTTCTCTTTTCATGCATGATCTCTGGAAACTGGTGGGGGAATCAGGCTAGGACATTGTCTGAAGTTGTTCTTTCTTACATGCAACACACAGCAGCAGACAGTGTGCTTTATATATATACTCACCAGCCACTTCATTTTGTAGACACATTCAAAGGATTTTTAATGCAAATATATAATTAATAAAGTCCAGTTAGCTAAGAACAGGAAACTAAAGCCACAATTTGCAATGTTCAACAAAATTGGACAATAGACAACTGAAAACGTTGCCTGGTCTGGTGAATCTTGATTTCTTCTGTGATATTTGGATGGTAGGATTAGAGTTTGGCATAAACAACCTGAATGAATGGATCCATCCTGCCTTGTGTCAAGTTTTCTGGCTGGTGGTGATGGTTTAATTGTGTGGGAGCTATTTTGCTGGCATACTATGGGTATCATGGTTTTGGGTCTTTTTTTAAATTGAACTTTTAAGAACATTTTATACAAAAGAGAAACAAACAAAAAGCGCAATGAAACAAAAACAATGGGTGGAGAGATGTTATACAAAGTCACAGGATTAAAAATATAGTGATAAGTGGACATCAAGCATACAGCAGCATGAAGCAATTCCAGAATTGGTCCAGGAAAGTCCAGGGATGGTTTCCAGATGGCCTGGAAACTGGTGGGAGACTTGCCTTTACAGCAATGAATCTGCTCAAGTCTAGTGAGAAGTAGTATTTCATTGAGCAACCTTTTAAAACTGGGAGGTGATGATAGGATTTTCATTCTAGTAAGATTATTCTCTTTATCATGCCTTCCCTGAGGAGTTTCCTTTGGTGAGATGGACGTGGCCAAGTCCTATCAGAGCAGCTAGTGATGGCCAGGTTCCAGTCTAGTTGGATGTCCCTAACAAACTGCTTAGAAAACTTCAAAAATGGCCCTCCAGAAATTGTCTAGGACCACACCAAAACAGTTGTGAGAGTGACTCTTCTGTGACACCACATTTATCACATAAGAGGGAGACAGTACCAAAAGTTTTGTCGAGTTTTGTCTTGGTGACTGAAACAGCACAATCCCCCTCTTTTTCAATCGAGGAAGACTGTATTCATCAGCGCTGGCCGATGGCTGTTGGTCATAGAAGAGTAAAAAGGGAAATGCAGATGGTTCAAAATCATCAGAGTTTCTAAGAATGACGTTATCACCAAAGGCGGCATAGGAAGGCAGTTTTCCAAAAACAGCAGCACTGGCGGGGAATAATCCATAACTAATGAGGATTCAGGCTTTAGCTTTGGAGATACGAGGTTTATTCCTCCACACAAAGGAAAGAATAAGAGAATCACATTTTTTAAGAAAAGACACTGGTAGATAAATGCACACGTTCTCAGAGAGATCTAAAACATGACAGCACAACCATTTTTATAAGGTTGATGTGGCCAATCATAGAAAGCAGGAGGAGAGACCACTTTTTACCACTTGGCTTTTAATTTATCTAACCAGTCTTCTCTTGTGCTTTTACTCTTCTTGTCTTGTTATCCCCGATTTGTTCCCACTATGTCTCCTAGCTGTTTTTACTCCCCTCATTATCTGGTGAGTATTTATTGTCCGAGTTGTAGAGGATCAGAAGAGTCACACGTAGCAAATTTGTTTTGAAGTTTCTGTCCTGCATTTGGGTTCAAATTGTGCCACACAGCGACATACGACAAACAAATGTAACTAGATTGGACTCAGCAAGCATGGATTTGGATGTGTGGCAGCAGTTGGCTTACTGTTTTAGAAAGGACTCTCAAATAAATGTCCTGGCTTACCCCAGGGTACGAGCCGCACTACTGGGGAATGGAGATGCTGTTCATCTTCTTCATGAGAGGTGGAGCTCTGCTGCTTTACACTGGTGCAGTTGTTTGCCTTGTTTTCTTTCCTTCTTCTTCTTCTTTTTTTTTTTTTTGCCTGTCCCGTTTGGATCTTTAATAATAATAATGATAATAATAATGGATTGGATTTATATAGCGCTTTTCAAGGCACCCAAAGCGCTTTACAATTCCACTATTCATTCACTCTCACATTCACACACTGGTGGAGGCAGCTACGGTTGTAGCCACAGCTGCCCTGGGGCAGACTGACAGAAGCGAGGCTGCCATATCGCGCCATCGGCCCCTCTGGCCAACACCAGTAGGCGGTAGGGTAAAGTGTCTTGCCCAAGGACACAATGACCAGGACAGAGAGCCCAGCCATCAGAATTGTTGTCTGAATCATGGCCTTGCCATATTGGTCCATTTGATTGACCTTTATTATAATTATGTATTTATTTGATTTGACTTTCGGTTGTTACAGATGGGACAGACATGACTGGGGGATAGGACAGGGAGAAAGAATGAAAGAAAGAGAGGGAGAGAAAGAAAAATAGAGGAGGGGAGAAGAGACGGTGAGAAAGGGGGGAAGAAAGAAAAAAGAAAAACAAACAAAACATCTTGATCACCTGTATGCAGATAAAAAAAACAGAAGAGAAAACAAACAAGAAAGAGCAAAATAATAAAAACAGCACCATCACAATAAACTAGCTAACAGTAGATAACCGTAGATACTAAATATTACGTGTTATTGTGCAGCACGCAAGATAGACAGCGCACAATGTGCTTTGAGGCAGCAGCCAAGAAAGGTGTAGTTTGTGTCTGTAAACACCCGTGTGTACACCTGTGTGCATCAGCATGCTTGTATTCCAAAGGTTTCTCCTCCAATGATCTGCTAGGGAGTGTGGGGAGCCATAGCCCCGTCCCCCAGGACATGAAGCAGGTATGGAGGAGAAGAAGGCCCCAGACATCCAGAGGCCCCAGAGTACGAGGACCCAAGGAGGACCACCAAAGGGGCAACCGTGCCACCCTCCTGGGAAGAGCTGGAGAGCCCCAAACGAGAGGTCACCCAGCAGCCACCAAGCAGAGGCCAGAGAGGGTTGCAGTGACGTGCCTGTGGGCTCTGCCGGCAACCAGCTGTGCCAGAGAGGACTGGGCCTCAGGCCCAGAGGCTAGAGGCCTGAGGGCACCCCACCCCCTGGAAGGGGCCCAGCCGGGCCACAGGCACCAGGCCCCGCCAATCCCCACCAAGAGTGAGCTGGTACATACATGAGTGCCCAGCCCCGACACCAAGAACCACCAACACACCAACGTCTGAGGGCATCAGCCACCGGCAGGGAGTGTGGTGAGGGGAGATGGGCCTCCATACCTCAGAGAGCCTGAGATGTACCCAGAGAGGTTGAGTCTAAGACCCAAGCTGACATATAGACACAGACGAACAGGCGCACGCAGACACAAACGTGCATTCCCACCCTCATATACACAACCAAATACTCAGCACTCACCCAATGTGTAGACAGATACAAATAGACACTGCACAGACAATCACACTCCCCAAACATACTCTATATCCCAGGTCCAGGTACCCCCGCCCCCAGAGGGGCAAGCCGCACCTAGAGCCAGGAGATGTAGCCCTTCTCTCTGGGGTGGAGGCAAGCGGACCACCTCCTTGTCTGCAGTAGCAGGGAGGCCCCGCATCCCAGACCCCAATCTGACGGCCAGCACCTCCTCCCAGCCCCCCAGCCCTGACGGCTAACAAGACCGGGGTGAGTGAAGACCCCAAACCTCCCTCCGCCCGCTCATATGTAGTGTTGCTGTGTGTTGTTCTAAAGTGCATTTAAAACACAGGAGAGCATGGTTCCTGCTTCCTATCAGTGCATCAGACATGAATGCTTTTAAAGCATTCATGTCGTTGGATGTTTGAGCTGATAAATGGTAGGTCTGAAATTTCTAGATTATTACATAGTGCGCGTTCTACATCTAGCCAAGGTTCATCTCAGAAGGTGTGTGTGAACGGGTGGGTGATTGGATGTGTAAAGCGCTTTGGGGTCCTTAGGGACTAGTAAAGCGCTATACAAATACAGGCCATTTACCATCTACCATCTAGAGATGAACTGAAGCCTGTTGGCTAAAAAGTAGTGATTAAAGTTAGGCAGATCTAGTCCTCCTTTGTCCTTGGTCTTTTGTAATGTTTTTAAGCTGATACGCGGGAGTTTGTCTTTCCAAAGGAATTTAGAAATATACGAGTCTAGAGATCTGAACCAGTCTTGTGATGGCTTACTTGGGATCATTGAAAATAAATAGTTTATTTTTGGTAAGACCATCATTTTTATAGTGGCAGTCCTTCCCATGAGTGATATGGGTAAAGATTTCCATCTAGCCAGATCGCCTTCTACTGTCTTTAAAAGTGGGATGTGGTTTAATTTAGTTAATTCTGCAAGCTTAGGAGAAATATTGATACCTAACTATTCAATATTTCCAGATTGCAGTCAGGTAGATGAAGAATTATGGAAGGAGCAATTAATCGGAAGAACTGTAGATTTTGAGCAGTTAATTGAATAATCTGAGACTCTTGTGAAAGAGTTGGTCAATGCAATTACCCCAGAGAGATTGGTTTGTGAGTTTTGGAGAAAGAGTAACACATCATCCACATAAAAGCTGATTTTATGTTCCACGTTCTTACATTTTATGCCCTTAATTACTGAACTCTGTCTAACTGCTGCTGCTAGTGGCTCAATAAAAATTGCAAACAGTTAAGGGGAGAGTGGGCATCCCTGCCTGGTGCCCTCAGGAGACAGAAGCTGGAGGATGTTTGGTCATTTGTTCTGACACAAGCTGTTGGGGAGTTATATAATATTTTTAACCAGCTTATGAAAGAGTTTCCAAAACCAAATTTGTGTAAAGTTGCAAATAGAAATTTCTAGTTAACTCTGTCAAACTCTGCCTTTTCTGCATCATAATCTATGTGTATTTGTTGATGAGTGCCTACCTTTTATGAAACCAGTTTGGTCAGGATGAATTAAGAGGGGGGTTATTTTCTCTAATCAAAGGAGCTTGCAAAGAAAAGCGTCTGGACTTCTTTAAGTTGCTTGAAGACGTTTCACCTCTCATCCGAGAAGCTTCTTCAGTTCTAAGGTCAAATGGTGGAGAGTCCCAGATTTAAACCTAGTGGGAGTATCCCCCCGCAGAGGGACAAAAGGACCCCCTGATGATCCTCTAATTGCCTGAGCCAAGGTGCATCCTTTAGATGCAGATGGACAGATGAGTCTTGTCCTGTGGAGGTGGCTCTTCTATGTTGTGCCATGCGCTTGTGAAGTGGCTGTTTGGTCTCTCCAATGTAGAGGTCTGGGCATTCCTCGCTGCACTGTACAGCATACACCACATTGTTAAGTCTGTGTTTTGGACAATGTGGTGTATGCTGTACAGTGCAGCGAGGAATGCCCAGACCTCTACATTGGATTTCATTTAATTCTAGTTTTGTTTTGCGTATTTCGTTCAATGTTTTCTGATCTTGGTGGGACACATAGTCATTTTCTAAGGATTTGATGTTTTTTTCTAATTCCTGAACATTTTTGTTTTCTTCTTTCTTCTTATGTGATGAGAAAGAAATTATTTTACCTCTCATCACAGCTTTCCCTGCTTCCCAGAGGACAGACGCTGATGTTCCAGGAGTGTCATTATAGCCTAAATATAGAGTCCACTCTTTTTTAAAGTATTTGATAAACTCTCCATCTTTGAGTAGTGATGTATTAAATCTCCAGTTTTTACTTGGCGTAGTATTATTCTTGTGCATTAGTGTTAAAGATACAGGAGCATGATTGCTGACAGCTATAGGGTGAATCTCAGTGTCTGAAATGTCGCTCAGCAGTGAGCTGCTGACCAAAAAATAATCCAGACGAGAGTAGGAGTGATGAACATGTGAGAAAAAAGAATATTCCTTACTGTTGGGGTGAAGGGAGCGCCATGCATCGCAAAGACCAAAGTCGCTCATATACTGTTTGATTATATTTGTGGACTGCCAATTGCGCTGAGTTCCTGCTGTATTGAGCCTATGCAATTTTTTCATTTAGTCCCATGCTGAGGTCGCCCCCAAGAATAAGTGTGCAATCAAGGTGTTCAGAGAGTGCACTAAAGAATCTGTGGAAGAATGAGGGGTCATCAACATTTAGACCATATACACTTACAATACATAGCTTTTGATTAAGTATAGATAGTTTAACGATTAGGAATCTGCCCTCTGGATCTATAACTGTGTCGAATATTGTGTAATTAATATTTTTATGTATTAAAATTGCTACTCCTCTTTGTCTAGAATTATAACAGGCTGAGAACACATTAGGAAACTCAGGTGTTTTAAGTTCATTCAAGCCTGTGACAGGCCTGTGAGTCTCTTGTAATAAAACAACGTCTGCCTATAGGTTTTTAAGTTGGTTAAACACTTTTAACCTTTTTTCTCTGGAGCCAGCTCCATGCTAACACAACAGCCTCTCTTTGCAATCACCTGCTAATGCTAAGCTAGCCAAGAACCCAGAGTGATGTTAGCTGAGTGAATGCCAGATAGCTGCCCAACACCCAGACCCTGAACTTCAACGGGTAACAAACTGATAAGCAGCAACCCGAGGGTCTTTGCTGTCATTGCCAAACCCCAGCCATGCCACAGGAGTCTCCATCATCCCCATACATAGTGCTGTGTGGCAGGCAGGGGTAGGACTCAAATGCAAGACTCTTAACTCAAAGGGACGAACAAAAGAAGGCAGCTCTATTGCTGTTAAAAAACTCAAAGATTTGGTTCAAGAAAAAAAACTAAACCAAAAACTAGAAACAAGGAACTAAACCGAGAAAAACTGAGAAACTAAGACTGGAAACTGAGAGCACGGAAAACCTGGAACATGGAGAAACACACAGCAACGAGAGACGATGGAAGAATGAGGACGAAATACACAGAGTATAATGAGGGGATGGGAAACAGGAGAACACAGCTGGGACTAATCAGATTTAATGAGACAGGGAGGAAGCAAAACCGAATACAATGAACATGAGACAAAGGATTATCAAAATAAAACAGGAAACATGAGACACAAAACAGAGAATTGACACTGGGACCGGGAAGAGACAGACATGAAAACAAAAGTGACAGAGGAGACAGAAAGGAAACACAGAACGAACACAAAGACGAGAATGACTAGACGTGAAACGCAGAACACGGGAGAGGCACAGCAACAAGAAGCCAAAGACTAATAAAATAACTAAGAATAAGAAATGCAAATGATTTGGCTAGGAAACTGAACCATGAATAACTCAAAGAATATAACAAAGAAACACAAAACGTTGGGTGACAAACCTAGGAACATGACACCCCCCTGATACCAGCCTACAGTTGAACCACCTGAGGTATCCTGTCACCTCTGCTGCCGTCAGCCTCCTGATGGTTCTGGTTCTGTTGTGGGCCTCCTGGCTGGTCCCCAACATCTCTTCCTCCCTGTCACCAGCCTCTGCCTCTGAACCTAGCCCAGTGGCTGGGCCAACCTCCTACACCGCTTCACCCTCCCTGTCTTGCCTCTTTGCCAGACCAACCCCCAGACTTTTTTTCTGTTTTGTTTGGACTAGGAAGTGCTCTGATTTTTCTTCTGTTATTGTTTTTTGTTTTATTTTGATAGTCTCTTGTCTCTGGTACTTTGCATTTAGTTCTACTTCCTTCTTCTTGTTATCTCTAATTTGTTCCCACTTTGTCTCCCACCTTTTTCCTCTCCCCTTATTGTGTCCTTCTAATCTGTATCTCAAACATAGGTGTCTTAAAAACATGTCACTTGAATTACTTCTTATGCAATACTTATTTGTTTTGTGTGAACACTCTTTAATTAACCCTCTGGGGCACGTCAAAATCACATGACCAATTTAAGACGACACAGCTACAAGATGCAGCGACCCAGAGTCTCCATTTCAACTTGGGTTGAAGTGCGGACTTCAAACTATATACCAGTTTTTGAATTGTGTCGATGGGCCACGTAAAACCAGAGTTATGATAAAAAAAATACACGCGGTGCTTTTTTCTGAACAAAACAGTGGTGTAAAAACGACGTTTTCTACGGACAGCGCTAGCAAACACTCTCCACTTACAAGTGAAAAAAGAGAAAGAAAAAACACCCCTTCCCTATTGGTGTTAGAGTTTACCATGTCAGCCAATCAAAAAATGATATGGCAACATGTGACACTTGGTTGTTTAGGGAGACGGAGAAGTTTTAGGAGCAACACCAGCGAGAGAAAGAGAGAGAGCGAGTTTTCACATGTGAGACATCAGTGACATTTAGCGTGTTTGAAAGTTATAGTTAGTGTGTTGTGTAGTTATTGTTTTGTATTGTGTGTCAGTTATACTGCTGAATGTCACACTTGCTCCAAAAAAGCCGTCAAAGGCAGATTCCAGTGTAAACGCTGTTCCCACATTGAAAACTGGACTGATGCACCTCCTGCTGTCAGACCTGCAGGTTTAGGCCTGTGCTCTTCTCCTCTGTCTTATACCGAACACAAACTAGTTTTTGGACTGGCACAAATAATTTGTGTGCCTTCTTATTTGATGCAGCCCAGCTGATTGTTCTGTAAATAGATTTAAATGGTTATATAAAAAAACGCCTGAGGCCTTGGCTGCATTTTTAGGTAAATAGTACCAAATAACTTTGTTGTTTGCAAAACTTGTGCATAATTTTTAGAAATGTACAATTTCTATTTGCATTTCAAGTTATGAAAATGATTCGTTAAACATGTTTTCTACTCGGATTTTAATTTTTTTGTCTAAATTTAGATCAATTGTGCTAATATAGTCAAAATGAAACAATAACTCCAATTTCAGATATTTGAGGTTGTGCTGAAAATAATGAGATGACCAATTTTTAAAGGTGAAATATAGAGGTCAAATTAAAAGTAGTCAATTATACCCTGGAGCCCAGAGGGTTAATGATAAAGGCAAAACATTCTAATTGACAATGTGTTGCTTACAGTTATTGCTGCCACTCTTTTAGTCAAAGAGCGAATGGTCAGTGTTGCAAAGTTCAACTTTTTCAGACTCTCGCAAAGTTGATGTTAGTTTTGCAGCTCAGCTGTGGAGGTTCTCCTTCCACAGCAAATCTGTCAAACTTTCTAAACATGTGAATTTATATTTGACATAATTGCTACAGTGCTGTAGTTCCTCTGCTGCTTCCCTCTCTTCTCACCTTCATTGAACTTCCTGCTGCCTCTGCATCACGTTCGTCCTACTGGAATTTATTTCTGTTTGAGGCTTTTCTGAAGGTAATTAAGGCAACCACACATATTACTAAATAGCAGAACATAGCTGAATTTTAAGATGCAGAAAGTTATAGCTATAATGAACTACACAAGTCAAGTTAACAGACTTACACCCACACTGTTTCTTCTTTTCCCTGCTGAGAGGTGGGAGGAGCATTTATAAGTTTGATGCATGTCTCGTAAATCTGATTTACTAAAAAACAGCACTACCTTTTAAGATCTTATCATTGTCTTAGGGTTTGCAATCAAGCATTATTTTTGAAACTCCTTAGTGTTATATCAGAAGGTGCTTAAATGTCTGAGGTGTTAATGTTGTTCCTTCAGGCGACCGTTATCTTTCAGTTTAATATTGAATTCCAGTCATCTGCAGAAAAGCCTGGCTAAGCTGTGGATTTAGATGTTTAGTGTTCAGCTCTTTTGTGAAAGCACCAAGCTCCTACATGCTCACAAAAATGATTCAGACACTGATTAAAAGTAATAAAGTGTGTGTGCGGAGATTTAAAGTAGATGTAGTTTGCATCTGTATCTTGAATCTGTATTTCTCTCTGTACGTAGTTTAAATAATTATGACTGATATAAGAATGAAATTGCTCTTATTATATTTTAACTCTTTATTGTCATTGCAGCATATAAACAGCATATATACAGAATAAATTGTATGTGCAGACACGCAGTAGTAGTACCACATATACATGCAGTAAACAGCACCGAAACAGCTGCTTGTCTGGTTGGCTTCTCTCAGTTTATACTAAATATAATATTGTAATGATCTGGTTGAACTGGTATGTAGACTTTGACGATACTTGGGTGGACCGTGGGCTAAGGAACTGTTGCATTTCTTGAATGAGGTTCAAATCATCCTTTGACATCAATTTCTATCATATTTGATTTTTCATTGGTGTAGGTGGTTTTCCAATCTTTGAACCAAGCCTCACTAAAGTTATTCTCCTGTGAGGCTGAAACAATAAAACATTTGTCTAATTTTAGCTCTGCATGTATCTCTCAAACATTTGTGCCTTTCAAAAATTAGATTGTGTGTGGGACTTTGGTTTTAGTTTACTTTGTTTTAATTCTTTATCATTAATAACGAATGATTTATTTCTTTAACCCCAATAATCTGATACTGACATAGTATCCTGCCTGTTCCACGCTATAACAACAGGACTGCATGTCTGTTTTAGTTTGTTAGTGAACTGTAAAGTGTAAGATGCTCTGCACCTACAGTTTGTGTAAGTGAAGAGGACAAACTGGCAGATAACATTTGAAGCAGAGAGATAGCAGAAGTGGTTTCAATCATACCTCTCCAACAGATCTTTTAGTGTTTTTGCGAATCGGTCTTAGAATAAGACTTTAGAATGTGCCTAATTATAAGTCTTAGGACTTATAATTAGGCAGTTCCCCGAGGTGTCTTATCACTTCTATGCTGATGATATTCAGCTCTATTGCTCTTTTAAGCCGATGGAAGTCCATAAACTGTCCTCTTTAAATAAATGTTTAGCTTCCATTGAACAGTGGCTTGGTGACAACTACTTACAGTTGAACTCTGAGAAGTCAGAAACATTAATTATTGCCCCCGACAACCAGATATCTCTAATCAAACAGCATCTTGGTTCTCTTGGCTCATCTGTTCACCTGAGCCTCAGGTACCTTGGTGTGATCTTTGATTCTGCCATGTCCCTAGAACAACGCTCTCGCCAGTTAATTAGGAACTGCTTTTTCAGCTAAGAAACATCTCCAAACTGCGAACTTTGCTCTCTAAATCTGAGTTAGAAATGGTTATTCATGCTTTTATTTCATCTCGCTTAGATTATTTTAACAGCCTTTTTCTTTGTTTGAGCAAAAGGAATCTTGACCGTCTCCAGTTAGTCCAGAATGCTGCTGCGAGGCTTTTAACTAAGACACGAAAAAGAGAGCACATTACACCAGTGTTAAGTTCATTACACTGGCTTCCAGTACATTTTAGAATTCATTTTAAAATCTTGGTACTGACTTTTAAAGCTTTGAATTGTGATGCCCCTTCCTACATTTCTGATCTTTTAGAACCCCACGCTCCCTCTCGCAGCCTGAGATCTTCTAATCAAGGCTGTTGGTAGTCCCACGAACATATTTTAAAACCAGAAGTGATAGCTCTTTTAGAGCGGTGGCCCCCAGGTTGTGGAAGTCTCTCCCTCCATCATTACGTTGCCTTGATTGTATTTATTCTTTTAAAAAGCAGCTTAAAACTCATTTATTTAGATTGGCTTTTAATTAGATTTGTGCTGTGTTTTATTATTAATGTATTTTATGTATTTCTGTTTTATATTACTGTGAAGCACTTTGTGGTTTTTATCCTGTGAAAAGTGCTACATAAATAAATTGATTTGATTTGATTTGAAACACTCCTGAGGGTCATGACTCCAAAAAATGGAGGTTTAAACCACTTCAGCGATCTGTGCTTGTGAAAATAACATGATTATCATGCTTACTGATTTTAATTTCAATGTTAATATTTCACCATGTAAAGTTGACATGTCAAATATGATTATATTATATATCATAAATTAGTAACTGGCTTTATCTCTGAAACTGAGACAAAATTGGTGTTTTTGTGAAATTAGAAATTAGCTTCAATACTGCTGCATTAGTGACGTGTTTAAGAGAATTAACTGCTGCAGCTGTCGTACTGGTAATGTTGGTGAGTCACTCATTTAGTATGTGTAAGGAGATTTAACATGGACCTTCTAATTTGTTGCATCTAATGACATTAATTTAAAACAAAACAAAGCGTTTCATATTTACATATTTGTATCCACTGTCTGTGGACAGGAACACATCGGTGACTTGTCATTGGCTAGTTCTTAATATAGTTGTCCTTTTTTGGTTTGTAGTTTCCGGCTGCTCATATTTGCAGCTGCAGCTGGTGGCAGTGTGCATTGTATGGTATGTCATTGCATTTCTGTGTTTGCTTCTGGTGATAGATGATTCACCTCTCACTGAACCTTCAGAGTCGATGGTTGCCAGAGTAGCTGTTGGCAAATCTGTTTCCACACTGTGCCAAGCGTTTGTACCCATCCACTGTGTCTGGCAAGGGAGCTGTCCCTGGCATGTAGCCACCCCCAGTCTCCCCTTTGACAGTGATAAGAGGGCTAGTTTTGGGGGTGGAGGGGTGTGTGTTGTAAAAATCCTCTTCATACTCTCTTGCGGAGCGAGAGCCATTTACTTTGTTCCTGAAAATCATGCCCTATAACGACGAAGCATTTAATTGATGTTCTACACACGTGCAATACCATCTTCATTTTTTTATTGGTTTCTGCTTAATAGACAAATGCACTACAGTCTTTTTAACTTGTTCCTGTTTTTATTGTGATTTTCTGTTGTCTGTTCTGAAACCAAATCACAATGGCCCTTGCATGTTGCTGCCACTCCAGTGATTGATGCCTCACATGCCTGAAATTCCAGTCGTCATTTTAGGGCAGTTAGCAGAGAGGATTCCTGTTCAGAATAAGGACATGTCTTACAGCCCTACTCATCGACTTTGCTCTGTATTTCTGCTGGTCGTACTGGTTTGGATCATGCTGCAGTTACTTAGTCAGGGCTTCAAAGTTTCAGCATCCTGTCACATAGCTGGCAGAACAGTCCAATCACAGGAGAACTAAACAGATGTGAAATTCTTTATCCATAGTGTTAGGTTTGGAAGTCAGCGTGAAGGAGAAACAGCAATCAGACAAGAATTCCTCTGAACAGCTTTAATAGCCACTTGATTGGTTCCAGTACAGCAGCATAAGGGATGCGTTTTCACACATTTGCTCTGACGCTCCGGTCCCTCAGAGCTCAGCCTCATCCTAAAAGGCCACCTAATGGTGAACACAACACACACACCCCCCCCCCTTACTTGAAAAACTGCATATATCCATTAAAACACATCGATGAACATTAACCTTAGTTAACTGATGTATATGATGTCATAAGCTTAACCTTAACTGTTATGACTTCAAGTTAAGTGGTTATTTAAGTACTCAACACCAACAAAGTAAATGGGTATTTCATAACTCTCACATTTGAATTTACTGTATAACAAAATCATCACATGTCAGTGACATTGCAAAGTACAAAACCAGTTGTTTCCACACAAACCTTCACCATTAAGAGCTGCGAACACCCCCTTCAGTCTGTGCGGACCCAGAGTCAGCAGCATCTCCCAGTACAGCTCGCACTGGTTCCACTGCTGTAGCAAAGTGAGTCGAAGAGATTAACCCCAGAAAGGAATGATGCAAGATCACATGGTGGTGGACAGTGTTGGGAAGGTTTTAAAATGTATCCCACTACAGATTACAGATTACATGCCCCATATTTTGTAACGAATTCTAAACACTTTGGATTACTTAATATATTATCATGCTTTTTACAGCTACATGAATGTACTATTGCTGTGTGATTTATTACTATTACTGAAGGTTACTCTCCATACCAACACCAGCTAGATGTTTAAATCTTAATATAAACGAGTAACAGTAGGTGGACATTAGGTAAGGCTGCACTTTTTGCAGCGATCTCGTGTGTTTTCTTTTGTCTGTTAATAATCATGTGGAACTGCAGATGATTATTTGCAGCTAGCAGGTTGTTCATGCTATCCATCAAGTCTATAACAGCATGTTAATACGTGGAGATCCTGAAGGCTGCTCCAAAAATGATCAGATTATATTTTAAATATTTGTTCAGTTCTCTTCCAAACTCCAGCAGCTGTCTATTGTAAGTTTTGAGTAATTACTACAATACAGATAAAAGTGTTTTTATTCAGGCATACATGTGTACTATGTTTATTAAGAGAGATGAAGCTTATTAGACATTATGAAACAGATGATAAGTAATAGCGAATTTTGCCAAAGTGCTTAAGATACTTTTTTAAATGATCTTTTTTTTCTTAAATCATGTGTAATTTTCATTGCAAATATGGAGCTGTGATGTCATCAAATACACTGCCGTTCCAATTGTAGAATAACCGTCTCGGGAAGTCTGAACTTATGAAGTCCGGGCTGGCGAGAATGCGAGTACGGACTTGAGTATTTAGAAACGGCGTAACAGTCTGCAGTCTATGAACTAACCCCAGCTAACAATGTTAGCTCAGTGGTGAGTAGCCTTCATTTCATTTATTTATTTAATTCATTTATACTAATAAATATCACATATCAAATATCAGCAATAGTACACTGAAGATACTGAAGTTTCACCGTCCCGTTCTTCTTATGAAGTGGTGCCAGAATTTCCAGGTAACAAATGCATTCCTGCCCGTGCACTGCTGCTCTGTTGTGCTGGCTCTGGGTCCATTGTGTAACTGACACCACCAACATTAACATGACACGTAATTTAGAGCCTGTTATTGCGTGTTTTGTTTGGATTTCCGGTAATCAGAATCAGAGAAACTGTATTGATCCCAGATGGAAAATGAGTAAAAATTATTTTTTTTTTAAAATTTCTTTTAAAAAAGGGCTGCCGGTCACACTCAGCTATGAGCCATGTAATTGCATGCTCATCCAACTGAGCTAAACCTGCGCCTAATTGGATTTAATCACAAAAATTGGAGAAGCGATGAAGAAGGGATAGCCTAACATATGAAACAGGAAGTGACCCCTGTGTATTCTATTTATTTCCACAAAGTAACTGTATTCTGATTGTTACCTTTTTAAACTGTAACTGTAACAGTTACTTATATTTTGTATTTTAAATATGTAACACTGGGACATGTATTCCGTTACTCTCCAACACTGGTGGTGGGGCATCACGGATGCTGCGCTATGATCTGTGTCAGGAAGAATATCATCCTTGGAGAGCTAGATTTCTGAGGCTGGACTGTCTAAATGAACATTTTTGCATGTTGAGAACATCACGCAGGCATTCATCGTGTCCTGCACAGAAGATCCTGCAACAGTTACATCATCTGAATAATTATGCACACTGGGTAGAACTTTAAGCACAGTTTCAATAACTTTTTGGAGCGCCGATGAAGCAGAGGCCAAACTGTAAGGAACACGGCAGTAGTGGGAAAGTCGTTTGTTTGTGATAAAAGCAGTGAGGTCATGACTGTCCTCATCCAGTACAAGCTGGTGGTACACAGGGGACAGATGGAAAACAGGTGGAAAACACAGAAGCAGCCCTGAGCTCACTCAAAAGCTCATCCCTGTGGGTCGAGGGGTGGCTGTGGGCAACAAAAGCTTTATTGGGTTCACTTAAATCAACACAGTCTTGGTCTGCTGTCTCTTCTTGTTGTGACTAAAATAGGTGAAGTCCAGGGAGAGACATCTGTGCATTCAATAATGCCCTCCCTCAGAAGCAGTTCCAGTTCATCTGACACTGCTTCACGTCTTGTAAAAAGAAGACATCAGAGTTTTGTTGTACTTGCAATGTATCCTCACATATTTGAGCTTTGTGCACAAACCAAGCAACAGGACCAGTGGAAGCAGTCTGGTTTTGTTAGCATGGTCAAAACCAGGGGGTGGAATCATGAATGAGTGTCTATTTCAGTAATGCATACCCTCCTTGCACCACATTCCCATCAAACTTGGCAACCTCACCTTGAAAACAAGGATCCATGAAGCTGTCCACATGTGTGACGGTTTGCCAAGAAATCGTTCTAAAACATAATCTCCTCCATAAGACTTTACAAACTTAGTTGATTACCAAAATATTTAGGATGTTTATAATTTTATCATTCAATTAATCTTTATTTATATAGCACCAATTCACAACAAAGTGCTTTTCATTGTAGTCTAAAGACCCACATTATCAGAATGAAACCCCAACAATCAGATGACCCCCTGTGCACTAACATTGTTCTTCCTATGCTGTATACCTAGAGTGAATATCCAGTCATGTTGCTAATCAAATAAATGGGAATTTTTAATTTGTCCTTTAACTCACAGGTTACTAGCTTCAGCTCTGACATTAGCATCTTATCTGACTTAAGTTTACTAATTATTATGCATGTTAGTAGAGGAATGTGTGATCACTAATAGGGAGATATAATGTTAATTAGTTAGTTAATTAATTTGGATGTTTCTATTTAGTATCATGTTAATAACTGATGAAAGCAAACTTTAAGATGCACGATGATTACATTAGAAATATCTGTGGTAGTTCCTGTGAAAGAAGCCAGAATCAAGGGTGCAAAATGCAAAACTGCCCGTTTATATTTAATGCAAAATTAATAACCTGTTAAAGCTTAAAGTTAAAGCTTCAAGAAGTGTGATGATTACCTGAAAAGGAATTAGGGCAGCAAAATGCAAAACTGCCTTGATTCCTTTTTAATATTAATAAGTGATTAAAAAACAGTGTTCAATAATTCTGATGATGAACTGGAAATAATTATGCAAAAATGCTAAACTGCCTGCTTCAAAAACAATAATTAATGAATATTTAAAAGTAAACACTAAAGATGTATAAAACATTAATAAATGCTAGCTGGAAAATAATGCATGCTAAATTATTTTTGATCGCATATAACAAATTAGTCCATTTAAAATGGTTTTTGACAATCTTAAAAATAATAGATATGAACACATTAGAGTTACATGGGACTGTTGGATGCTCTTCCGCAGCATATTTTATATCCAGATGACAACACATAACACTGATAAATGTATAATGTATGAGTGTTCATGACAAACAGTTTAAAATGTCCACTACACAAAAATGAGAGGCCATCCATGTTCTCCTGTCATCACGTCATCAAGCACGAGGTGGGGTAGACCCTACAAATCATACCGCAGTGCAATGCTCCCTCTAATGTTTCATGTGTCTGAGCGAACACACAAACTCCCTGAGCGTCCCTTGGACCACTGTGAGCAACAGCAGACGTGTGAACTGTGGTCACGCCAGCATCGAATCCATCCAAGTTACATGTTTATTAAAGTAATCAAATTACAGCATTTACATTTATGTTAGACTACTTTTAATTAACTGCTTTAGCCCACTTACAATGAAAATTAAAAAAAAAACTTGTTCCTGACCTGTGTAGTATGTTAACACTATTGGAAGTAAAAATAACTTGAACTCCAATTTTGAAAACAAAACGTTCTTTCTTTCTTTCTTTTTTTTATAAAGCTCTGACTTGTATTATGAGTCTGTGGTCTGGGAGAGAGTCCTGTAACTCTAACTAATTATATAGTTACTTCTTCAAAAAAGTAACTGAGTTTTGCAAACAACAACGTTTTTTTGCAGCTGTTTACCTAAAAATGCAGCCAAGGCGTTTTTTTAAATAAACATTTCAAACTATTTACAGAACAATCAGCTGTTCTGCATCAAATCTGATGCCACACAAATTATTTGTGCCACTCCAAAAATAATTTCTGTCACTATGAGATGAAGGAGAACAACAGCCTGATACCTGCAGGCCTGACAGCAGCAGATGTATCACTGCTGTAACACCTGTAACATTCAGCAGTCGCCTCATTGTTCTGACACACACAACAACACTATTGACTACACTACACACTGACTACACACTGACTACACACTGACTACACACTGACTACACACTAACTACACACTAACTACACACTAACTACACAAGATTTGTGCTAAATGTCGCAAATCTCTCACATCTCAAACACGCCGTCACTCCTAAAACTTCCCCCGTCCTAAACAACTAAAGGCCATGTTGCCATATCATTCTTTGATTGGTCCACATGGTACATTTGTCCACCAATAGGAAAGGCTGGGATTTTTTTGGTTTTGTCTTTGTTCACAGGCTTTCGAGCGTTTTCCTTATAAAACGCCGTTTTCACCGTTTCTTCCTGCAGTAAATATAAACAACGACAGTATTCAGGAAGAAAACCAAACATTGCAGATATTTTTATCATAACTCTGGTTTTACGTGGCCGATCAACACAATTTAAAAACTGGTATAAAGTCCACACTTTCTCTGTCAGTTGTTCCGTCTGTCCTGCTCACATCTCCAATGGTTGTACATGTTGTCATTAACGTGGCTTCACTCCACATCAGCCGCTTTGCTCGCTAAAACACCGGTGTCGGCTAGTGCTGTGTCGGTCGCAAACGAAACTGCTCTTAGAGCCGTATCTTTGACGTGAACGACGCGAGCCGTGGGGTTTTTTTTCTTTCTCTCTCTCTCTCTCGCACTTTTTCCCGCTTCACTCCGCACGCGAGCCTTGTGCTTTGCGCTGAGCAGAGGGGGGAGGGGCGGTAGTTACACTCAGTAGCACAGGAACAGAGCGGGAGGGAGAGAGAAAGAGAGCCAGGGACAACAACGTCACATTAGAAAGGTATAGTGATCATCCACAACTATTTTCAGTTGCAGATGATTAAGGATTCAGAAAGTTTATTCATGCAGGTCCATATGACAGAGAATATGCATCTTCTTTTTGTTTTCATATTTTAATTTATATTTAATTGTGTTGTGGTTTGCAGTGTTTTGTGTTGTTTCACTTTAAATTTGTTTAAAAGGAAAAAGCTGAAAATTTAAATAGTTAAAAGTTGAAATGTGAATTGTTGGTTTTTGTATTAAATGATTTATTTATTACATTTTATGTGGAGTGAATAAATAAAAGTATATTTACGGTGGCCCCTAGAGACAAAACACGTACAAACTCCAAAACACGTACAAACACAACAGAAGTGCTCCAGGACACTAGGGGGCAGTGTTGAGCTTTTGTTACCTAGTGACTACACAAGCCAGCAAGTACCAACGACCGGATTTGGTGTGTGGTAGTAACAGGTAAATGAACATTTCTTTAAATTATTTGAATATATATGAGTGCTTGTGTATAAATACACAAACAATACACACATGCTTTCAATTGTGTAATTTAAGTGATCTAAGTAGCTCTGCTTTGGAAGTTCAGTTCATGCTAGAAATGTGTTTTGGAGTTTGTACGTGTTTTGTCTCTAGGGGCCACCGTATATATTTATATAAAAACATTTATAAATAAAACCACTTTTCTTTTTTACATTAGTAATTCCCTTTGTGCATAATTTTATATTATTGTTAATAATAAATTAATTAAAGCAACAAAACAACCTGAATAGCCGGTTCAGAGCCGAAAGAGCCGGTTCTCTAAAAAGAGCCGGAAATCCCATCACTAGTCATTAACGTGGCTTCACTCCACATCAGCCGCTTTGCTAAAACACCGATGTCGCACATAAGGACGCTGTCATAGCCTGTCAACCACGTTGATTAGCTGCGTTTATACGAATGTGAATCGCATCATTGGCTGGACTTTGGGATAAGGTGGCATCGTTCTGATCCCATACGGGAGCAGCCAGTCACTGACTAACACTGCAGAACAGAATTGTTAAAGTATTAGTTTTAATTCAGGTTAGATTTTTTTTGTGTGTGCAACACAGATTTTCTGTGTGCAGAGACGTGCCAGCAGTGCGCAATTGCACACGCGTGCAGCTTAGAGGGAACATTGCCACAACACAGCAACACCATGCTGCCTTCATCACTGGCTGACCTCACATCTAAAGATCCAGCCTCTCCTGCACCATTTCCCCAGCTGGATACTAAAAAATTTTACCTTTTGAAAGAAAAGCAACGTTGAAGCACGCAATGTTTTAATTGGCTTTAATTTGAGCAACAAATTAAGAAAAATATGTATTGTTTTAAAATGCACCGTTATAATTTGTGTATAAAGTAAAATAATACATTTTTCTTTTTTCTATTTCTGCCCAAATAACATATTTGAACACATATTTGCTAAGTCATTGGAGCGATCTATTGGTTTAAACACATTTTCATCTTGAAGTGTTCACAACTAAATTTTTACTTGTCACTATTATCTGTTGAGGATAATGAGGATGTTGAATTGAAACCAGTAAGTCTCACTTAAGAAGCCCCAGCCATATTTTTAAGGCTCTGTGAGTGGATTAAAAAACAACAACAACAACAAAAAGAGTTTGCAGTAAACAGAGTGTCAAGTCTTGGTTTTAAGTACATTTGCAAAGAATAGTTCCAAATGGCAAGAGTTCAACAGTAATTTGAGACTCGGTAACTAAATATTCCTTGGAGAACTTGGTCTTCTTTCAGTGTCACTTCATTAACAAAAGTGCTCATATGGCTCAGAGCGTGTGCTGTCTTTCAACATGATGAGTGAAGCGATGCAATGGAAGTGAAGGAATTAACATCCTAGTAGGAATACCTCTCCACTTCCTTCGTATGCTTGCCTCTTCTCCCTCAACACGACTGCGGACTTGAAGCTGGCACATTTGGCTGCTGCTGCCGCTCTCCTGATATTGACCGATCTCACAAAGACTTGATCTTTTCTCAGTTTAGTAGTATAGTATAATATAGTCAGACAAGCTTGCCTTTGCTGCCTGTTGTGTTCTGTTGCCCTACCTGTTTGGCTGGTGTGTTCTGGGCCATACTTGCTGTCATCTGTCAGCATCAGCTGCAGGTTGTTTTCTGACACAACAACATCGTGTGGATTCAGGTCCTGTTTGCCCGGGCTCTACCTGCTCTGTTTATTCAGCTTTCCATTATCGTTTCTGTCTTATCTACTATACGGTTCACTCCCTTAGAATTATTCAATCTGGCTTTCCTACACCGGCTTTACTTATGCACTTGGTGTTCATGTCCAAAGTATCCACTGTGGAGCCAGGCGGAGCTACAACAGCAACATTGCTCTGCTGGGATATCCGGGGGACGGACTGCTGACCATAGTGTGCTAGCCAGGCTTTCCATGCTTTCAGCCACTACAAGTGGTCGTCTAATGGATACGCCCAGTGATGCTTAGCATTAGAGATGGCACGATACCACTTTTTTATGTCCGATACCGATACCGATATCATAAATTTGGATATCTGCCGATACCGATATGAATCCGATATAGTGTGTTTTTTAATCAATAAAACGTTTTTTTAATATCTTGCTGCATTTTGTATAAGTTTATACTCAAGTTTAAATAAATAACAACACTAAAGCTATTCTGTTATACCTGTATGTAAAAAATACACTGCGCCCAAAATATTTCATAGTTCAGCAATACTGATCAATCTAATAAATGTAAACCTGCTCCATCCTATCAAGCAACCTAACTAATAGGGTTGCAAACTCCCAGCAAAAAAAAAAAAATAGGGAACCACCCCCACCCTCCAGCTCATGATGCTTAATCGATGTAATCAAATTTAATTTGATGCAGGGGGAAAAATGCACAGAAATAAATTATTTTTCAAGAATAATTAAATAGATTCAACATCTTTCTTCAACAGAATTACAGACTGCACAGATGGTATCTTCCCAAAGGAAAAAGTAGTATATCTTACTAGGGTATATTAGACTTAACAGTTACTATATACAGTAATGGACTTCTATATATTTTACATCAGATTAAAACTTTGGGTGTAAGAGTCAGATAATTATTTATTAAAAGCTCGACATTTTAAATGAGAATAAGAAAGAAAAGTATGTCTTTGTGCCCCCTTTTCCCTGTTCATGCCCTATCGGCCCCCCTGGCTAAACTTTGCTAGATCCGCCCCTGCACAGTTACCAGCCGTCAGCTGCGTAGAAAACGATCCTGGTGTAGAAAGTAATATCAAATAAATTCTAACAACAGCTGATCAAGCTGAATAGTGCTGCTGTTGTTCAGCCGCTGGTTTCCTCTTTCTGGTGAGAAGTGGGCCAAAAACTAAGAAGAGAGACGGACTCGCGGCAGAAAAGCCGATCAGCTGATCATTAAGCAGTTTCACGATTGAAGTAGCAGCAGGAGAGAGAGAGAGAGAGAGAGAGAGGCAGTCGCTCCATATATCTGTTGTTAAGCTTAAGGTGGGAATGCTTTACAGACATTCAGAGATGAACTTACACACTTGCTTTACTTCTCTCTGGGAAAACTTCCTCGGAGATGAAATGCTGGTTTGCTAGCAAGGCTACAAATACACACAGCGGCTCTATCACGTGAGGCATACTGCTGCGAAGTGCTACGGTTATGAGCCGAGTTACGCCGTGTAGCAAGCTTTGTGAGGTGCTTTTTTGATATTTAATGGATCGGATTACATTTTTTTATTTCTCGCCGATATCCGATCCAGTAATTTGGGTCAGTATCGGACCGATACCGATACGTAATATCGGATCGGTCCATCTCTACTTAGCATATCCTTTGCAAGGTATGCATAGGGCGATTGTGGCTCAAGAGTTGGGAGTTCGCCTTGTAATTGGAAGGTTGCCGGTTCGAGCCCCGGCTTGGTCAGTCTCGGTCGTTGTGTCCTTGGGCAAGACACTTCACCCGTTGCCTACTGGTGCTGGTCAGAGGGCCCGGTGGCACCAGTGTCCGGCAGCCTCGCCTCTGTCAGTGCGCCCCAGGGTGGCTGTGGCTACAATGTAGCTGCCATCACCTGTGTGTGTGAATGGGTGGATGACAGGATGTGTAAAGTGCTTTGGGGTCCTTAGGGACTAGAAAAAAGCGCTATACAAATAAAGGCCATTTACCATTTACCAAGGTATGGCCTAGCTTCACTGAGCTCCACTGAAGCTAGGGCATCTTACTATTCATCACTGTTCGAAGAAAATAATAACAAATCCAAGTTTCTCTGAGTCAGGTTTCAGTAACCTTAACTAGTAATGAATTCATTAATTTCTTACGCATCAAAAACTTACAGAGAAAAAAATTATGTATCATTACTACCAATACTTTTAATACTATTCATATTTATTTAAACATTTTTCTCACCCATTGATCTCTCTATGTTAACTTTAGTAATCACTTAATCCAAACATTACAGTGTCTCCATAATTTTTTTTACAGTATATGTAGAAATCCTGAATGTATGAGCTGTACATCGATGAATTGTGGCCGAGCATGCAACTGTAGACATTACCTTACGCTGCCACATACGTGCAACACTTTTTCTTGGATGTACACTTCAGCAGGCTTCTGTTCTTGACATTTTATCCATCTCACCTTGGGCCTGATGGACTCCATCACCTCTTCTGAGCGCTCTGACCTAGTCCAGGCAGTCCACTCACGTCTGCAGGCCCTCAGAGCTGTCTTAAACACCGCACAGATCATTTTACTCTCAGTTGCTTTGATCTCACAAAGACAGCACTGACTTCTCAGAGGCACAATCCATACTAAAGCTTTTGGACTCTATAGTGCCAAAGCCATCGAGCAAATGATACTGGGATATGGGTTTTTCCTAAATAATAGATTGATTTCCACCTATTGAGACGGACTCCACGGAGACATCCAAAAAAGCAAGAAGGAAAGAAAAAAACAAAACAGAACAAATAATATTGCTGACTGTGCAGCTAACAGAATACTAATGACCACTTTTATATTTCACCCAGTATGCTACTTGTACACCAAAGGCACAGTGATGTGCACTGCACTGCAGAGAGGCGGTTCTGGCTTCAGAGACGAGGTTTACATTTTAATTTTTATCCAGCAGGATTTATTTTGTGTCCTGGGGAACAGATTAATAAACAGGTATAGTGAAGCAATCTCTGTGACATACTACTGATGTAAGTAAACTGACCACCTAAGTTATTAAAAAGAAACTAAATATTTATAATAAAAACATACAGATCTAAATAGTATTTCACAGATACAGACGTATACATTTGTTGGTACCCTTATACAATAATAGCAAACAAACAAAAAATAATCTCTTAAATCATTTTAATTAACATGCCTCATTTTTTATTTCACAATAAACTCTGACTTTGATTACTGATTTGGTTGAATATTTTGTATAATATATGTAAATGGCGTGAACAAAAAATATGCTGCCTTACTTTAATATTTGGTCCTACGACGTTTTGCAGCAGTCAGTACTAACAGGTGGAATTTCCAATATTCAGATATTTCCATAGATTTCCAACGGGATCCAAATCCGGGCTCACGGCCATTTAAGAAGAGTACAGTGGCTTGTTTCTCAGCCATTGTTGACTGCGTTTGGTCGTGTGCTTTAGGTAATTACCTTGTTGAGGCTGAGCTTTCTGACACTGAGGAGTATGTTTTGCTCCAAGATGCCTTAATAGTCTTGAGACTTCATTGTACTGTTCACAGATTCAAGGTTCCCGTGCCAGATGCAGCTTTGCAGTCCCTAGCCCCTCCATGTTTCACAGTAGGTTTGGTGCTTAATTTTTCCTTTTGCAAACCTACAGCTGATGTAAGTGGCTGGAAAACTCTGGACGTTCTCCCAGAAAGTTTTGAACATGTCAACAAGCAGGGATAGCTCAGGAGTGAGAGTAGGCCTCATCATCGGAAGGTTGGGGGTTCGATTCCCCTGAACAGCTACCCCGAGGTAATTCTGAGCAAGGTACCATCCCTACACTGCTCCCCGGGTGCCCAATGGCTGCCCACTGCTTCACTAAGTGAATGCAGAGATGAATTTGCCCGGATGTTATTATTAACATGCATTTTGGTTCATTCCAGTTTGGCTTTTTTGTGCTTTTCTGTTAATAGCTGAGCTCTCCTGGGTCTTCTTCATGGAGCCCATTACTGTTCAAAATGCGATGGATGGTATGATCAAAAAGTGACGTACCTTGAGTTTCCGATGGTTTCCTTGGTTGTTTTTCTAACATTTGCAGTATCATTTGATACTGCAACCTGGGGTTGGTAACCACACCCTGGGAGGCTGGCTACAGTCTCATGAACCTTATAGTTTTTAATAATATTGGCAGTCGTGGTCACAGAAACATGAAACTGCTTGGAAATGGTCGTATGTTTAATATGGATATCTATAATCTTCTTCTGGAGAACCTCCATACGGTTACAGCAGATCGCTGTCTTTCCCTGAGCCTGGCTCTGCTGGAGGTTTCTTCCTGATAAAGTTTTCCTCCCACAAAGAATGATATTGCTGACGAAAACATAGAAAGCAGATGTAGGAAAGTTTAAATTGTATCATCTCTGTCATGTTCCTGGTTCTGTTGACCCAGCGTTTTAAGTTTTAGTTTCTTTGGATGTTGTTTATGTTTAAGTTCATTAGATTAGCGAAGTTCATTTGGTTATTAGACTCCTTGTGTTTTCTTCCCCTGTATTTAAGTTTCCCTCACCCTTTGTGTTTCATGCTGCGTGTCATCAAGTTTGTATTATCATGTCTGTCTCATGTTTCCTGTTTTATTTTGAAGGAGTCGTGTGTTCTTTGTTCATTGTATGTAGTTTCACTTCCCTTGTCCTGTCATTAGGCTCATGTCAGTCAGCTGTTCCTCCATGTGTTCCCACTTCCGCTAATCACCTCCTGTGTATTTAAGTCCTCTGTTTTCAGTGTGTCATGGTCAGGTCGTCTGTTGTCCACGCCATGTTTCCCACGCCATGCTTCCAAGTTTCTTGTCTAGGTTTTTCTTATTGTTTGTTTAGATTTCCCAGTTTAGGTTTGTGTTAATTTTGCTTCAGTTTGCCCTTTGTTTGTACCTTTTTTACCAGCCATATTAAACGGCTCGCTTTTTGTTAACATTTCAAGTTTTGTTCCCTGTTCCTTGGAGTCTGCGTTTTGGGTCCTTTTTTCAATTCTTACAGTCTGCCCTCGCCAGACTGTGACAATCTCAGAACAAACTAGAATGATTTGCTCATTCTTTATTAATGTGAACATAAAAATGTCATAAAATAACAAAGAACTTCATGATTTTTTGTCATTTATTGTGAAGTAAAATTTAGCGCAGGGCAGCTTGGTAGCTCAATGGTTAGCACTATTGCCTTTTGGCAAGAAGGTCCTGGATTTGAATCCCCCATCTGGCCATGGCCTTTCTGTGTGCAGTTTGAATGTTCTCCCCATGTTTGCTTTGGTTCTCGCTCATTGCTCCAGCTTCCTCCCACAGTCCAAAGACATGCATTTGGCATCCAGGATATACACTGCTTCTTTGGATAGACTCTAAAAAACAACAAACTATAGTGACTTTACTGTATCTCACAAAAACAGACAAAACTCAACTGTTACTAATTTGCAAACTAAACACGTTAGTGACTAATTGGACAATTCCATTAAATTCTATTTATATAGCACCAAATCACAATATCAGTCTCGTCAAGATGCTTTATATCATAAGGCAAAGACCTTACAATAATACAAATGACCTCCTTTGAGCTAGCACTTGTCAATATTAGGAAGGAAAAACTCCCCATTAACAGGAAGAAACCATCAGCAGAACCAGGCTCAGGGAGAGGGAGACAGCTGCTGCAGCTGGTTGGGGCTGATGGGAGGGAGATCGACAGCCTAATTTGCCAAATGAGTAGCTACATAACAGCTGGATTGTCTAGTATCTGAAAGGAAGTCCAACAAACACATTGACCAACATTCTGACATATTCTGTGTATTTAATGGTATAATGCATTTTTAAAGCTACACCTCAGTAAAGTGTGTGTGTTTCACTGTATATAGCAGTATCTACTTGTGAATAAGCTCTTTTGACTCTTAGATTGCCATTGCTCACACTGACTTGAACAAATTTAGTGTGGTGAATTGATCACGTCAGGACTGAAAAAGAACTCTCCTTCCCCCCTGTGTATCCCCATTGCTTTCTCCCACACTCACACACATGCACCAACAAGCAAACAAAAGTATTGATTAATTGTGTGATGCAGTAGATGATATATGATGACCTCTGTTTTGCCTCTGCTATTGTCATTGTTCCATAGCATGAAGGATGCGCATGAGAAAGCAAACCAATGATTTTTCCCCATCCATCCCAAAGCCTCAGAGTCTGAATAATTCAATTTGTATCCATCAAAGCCACATTTGTCATAGCTGGTATTTGCTTGGGGCTCTTTACCCAGCATGCTTTGCTCTATACACTTTGATTCAACACATTTAGAGCAGGTTTGAAGAGATCAGTGAGCACATTGGCAAGCCAGGTATACTGTATTTCACATTTTAAAAAATGTTTTCCAAAGATTCACATGATGGTACAAATATGTTACAACATATACTGCATAATTTATTTTTTTGCAGTTAGAACACGATGCAACTTCAACAGCATTTCTACACATACTGTAGACTGTACTGTACTGAGACATGTAAAATGTACTGAGAAATTCTTGATACAAATTTGCTGTTATCCGCCAGTATGATGAGGATGAAATGAGGATGGATGTTTAAGCAAGGCGATGATTCCAAACCATACAACCAAGAAAACTGTTAGACTGGCCCAGCCAATCGCCCGACCTAAATCCAGTGCAATAGTTTCTCTTTACAGGAGGCACCTTGAGTGAGGCATCACCAATAAAGGTTACATGAAGTACTAAATAAATTTTAACGGTGTCATTTCTCATTATTATACATAATTTATAAGCATGTATGGTTGGATGTCTTTGCATGTGTGGATTGGAGGCGGTGTTATCAACATCTGGTGAGAATTCATGTCATGCCTCAATGTCAATAGCACCTTTATAAATAAATCCCAAAAAGTTGATTCTGTTGATCTGGATGTTTTCAGTGGGAGAGTTAATGAACATTAATCAAGTCAGGTGAAGTGAATATTAGGCGTCTTTTCTCTTCTTCTTCAGCCACCTGACAATTTTCCATCTCAGTTTTACTGCACTTAGCAGTGTAATATTTCTATGGCCTTTTTCAATACCAAGATTAGTAATATATAGATCAGCAGTTGGCTCTAGATAATTCCACATATAGCACACTGTATGACTCCCCTTCCTCTGTCGTCTCTACTTTCACTCTCCTGACTTTTGAGGAAATATCTGGATTTATTAGGAAATCTAAACCTTCTACCTGTCGCCTCGACCCACTTCCTGCTCAGGTGGCTAAATCCTCTCTCTCACTTTACTGACATTAATTATTCTTCCCTAATCTCTGCCTGTTCAGATCTAGTCTTTTCCCTTACTAACAATGATCTATTTGTGTCATGGGGGCCAGAAGGCCGGTATGTGGGAGTGGACTCAAATGCAGATTCAAACGTGATAAGGTCTTTCACAAGCTTTATTGTCAAACACAAAGGTAGGCAATGACACGAAGGGAATACTCTCTGACGATACTGTAAACAAAGGGAGAGTGAGGTTATGAACTGAGCCAGGGAAGCTGGGACTGGTGAGGTGAAGATTACCGAATGTGTGGCTTACTTTGCAGGTAGAGAGCATGAGACTCTGAATAGAATAGAATTAGAATAGAATTCAACTTTATTGTCATTGCACATGCACAGGTACCGGGCAACGAAATGCAGTTTGCATCCATCCAGAAGTGTTTTAGCCATGATATAGATATATTACAATATATATTAGCAATAATATAGATATCTAAGTATATTACAGAAATGGGTCTATTATGGTATGTTGGCTGTAGGGGATATTGCCAGATGAGCATCCTGAATGGTGAGCGATACAGAGGAGACGGTATCTAACAACCCTTATTATGGTATAGCACTGCTAGGGGGTGTCGTCCAATTATTGTAGTAGTTGGAGAGTCTCCTAGCGTGAGTGCAGCTGAGGATGCTGCTCTCTGTGCATCTGTTTACAGGGTTCGTACGGGTGCTTGAAATCCTTGAAAATGCTTGAATTTTAATATTGTCTTTTTAAGGTTTGAAAAGTGCTTGAATTTCAGATGTGGTGCTTAAAAGTGCTTGAAAGTGTAACACTGACACAGTACACACATTTATATGTGTATTTGTACATGAACATTTCAGACTTTAAGGCTGCCTGTTTATTTAAGAGAGTGCAAAGTACACTAGAATTGTACATAATAATATCATAGATGATAGATTAAAAAATAGATTTTAAGTAGATGCTTGTGCATTCTTATAGTCTTATATGTTGAACTGAACTATGTGATGTGTTCAAAGCCTCCCAGTCAGTGCTGTTCTCCGTGCCTGTCTGACATGATGTTATTAGCACAAACACTTCAAAGGTGATCGTTTAGGACTTCAGCAATAATACAGACAGCAATGTAGTTAAACATTTACAGTTAGTTTTATTGGGAATTAACTTAAAAAACCAACAAACAAATATCTGTCTCCTATTTTTTGTGTCACACAGGAAAGAAGCATCAATATCTGATGAGAAGACTTGTTTATTTATTTTTATTTTTTCAACAGAAGAACATCTCTAACAAGTTGATTTGTTCACATTTTCATATCTTAATTTTTAAGTGAAATGTGCATTTTGAGTTTATACACAATATGCATATAAGGCTACCGTTTGCTTTTGCAGTATTTTTGTGTGGTGCGTTTTTCTATGTCTTAAAACAAAGGTGTTTAAGTTTATCTAGGATGATTTGTTCTAATTTTCACAGTCTTACTGCTTGAAAGTGGACCTTGAAAGTGGACCTTGAAAGTGCTTACAAACTGCTTGAATTTGACCCTGAAAAAGGCGTATGAACCCTGAGAGGCTGTACCATTGTAATAACCTGGCGCCTGGCGCCAGTGTCTACCTAACCCCGGCACATGTATGTACTAGAGCTGTACTTGGTGTACTAGTAGAGCCGTGGAGATCTGGCTTGTGTTAATTCCAAATAAAGGTCTTTTGTTCTATTTAACTGACTGACCTCCAAGTTGTCCGGCTAACCTCCACACCACACACCCGCTGGACCTGCTAGCTGCTCCTTCCTCACCAGACCACGTTACAGAGTGGCGCCTGAACAGGGACCGTTACAGGCAGGAGGACAGGCGAGTGAGAGCGCTGAAATGATTTGTTACAAGAAGCAAACTGCAGACTGGAAGCAGTGCGTCTTGCCATGGAGACCAGCGTGCAGACTGTCAAGCTGCAGGTGAGTTGAATAATTCAAGATGGCGAGTTATTTCAAGATGGTGGCGTGCACAGACGCAGCGGCTTCAGGCTCTCCACTTAGGTGCTTTTCTTTTCCTTCCTTTTCCTTTTGTTTTTCTTATTGCAAAGCCAAATTTACCTACAATTTTCTGGAATTATGCAACATCAGATATAACAGCCAGATCAACAACATCCCCTCGGAGATAGCGAGAACATCAGGCGCTCCGTGGATTGTTATCGGCTCTGCCAAGCAACGGAGGCGGCGGAAGGAACGCAAACAAAAGCGGGGCTGCCGGTCAGGCCTGCTAGCCAGGCCAAAGAAGCAGCCTTTTAAACCACCGCTCCCCAGCATCTTCCTGACCAACGCACAGTTGGTCGTTAACAAAATAGATGAACTGAACCTACTTCTCGCCACACAGCCACTTCTTCGCGACTGTTGTGTCACGGAGACATGGCTACAAGAGGAAATTCCTGACACCTCAATGCAGCTAGCAGGCCGCTATTACCAGACACCTCAATGCAGCTAGCAGGCCGCACAATGCACCGCAGCGAGAGAAAGACTACAGCGGGAAAAAGCAGAGGAGGAGGTTTGTGCATTTACACACATAAAAACTGGTGCACAAACACTAAGATCATCACCACAGTCTGCTCCCCGGACATAGAGGCAATGTCTGTCACGTGCAGACCTTTCTACTTGCCTAGAGAACTGCCTAGCCTACCTGCACGACTCAATATCTGAACAGCAACGGCCATATCCAGAGGGAGTACATTGCAGGGGATTTCAACAAAGCATGCTTGTGAACTGTGCTACCTAAATTTGTTCAACATGTGAAATGCTGTATGAGAAGGAAAAACACCTTGGACCATGTTTACTTAAATATCAGGCAAGCCTACAGATCTGTTCCCCTCACCCACCTGAGGCTGTCCGACCAGCTCTCTCTGCTTGTTGTCCCGGCATACACACCACTCAGGAAAAGGACAAAGCCCACCATCAGAATCATTAACACCTTTTCTGAGGAAACTCTGGCTCAGTTGCAGGAGTGTTTTGCCCTTACAGAGTGGAGTGTCTTTGAACATGATGACCAAGAGACTCACACAGTTGCAGTGCTGGGTTACATCACGCATTGCATGGACACTGCCACCTCGGAAAAGCAGGTGCGGTTCTACCCCAACCATAAACCTCTCAGTTTGCAACTCCAGATAGGTATGGGAGGGTCTGAAACAAATTACCAATTACAAAGGCAACGGAACAAATACAAATAACATGGACATCTCATTAGCAGAGGAACCTAACCACTTCTTTGTTCGTTTGAGAGAAGTGCAGACACCTCTACTATGCACACCGTCCTACCCACAGCCTCCTCTGAGCACAGCCCCACACATTTAGCCTCCAAGAACACCAGGTTTGCAGTGTGTTCAGAGAAGTAAATCAGAGGAAAGCTGCTGGACCTGACAGAATACCTGGTAGAGTGCTCAAAGTCTGCGCTGACCAGCTGGCTCCTGTGTTCACCAGACTATTCAACCTCTCCCTGTTACATGTCACTGTCCCTCACTGCCTAAAGTCAGGAACAATAGTCCCAGTACCCAAGTCCACCACCATCAGTGGCCTCAGTGACTACAGACCCATGACTCCAGTGCAGGGGTGGCAAACTCCGCTACACCTGCAGGACACCAGCTCTCGAGGCCTGGAGTTTGCCACCCCTGCTCCAGTAGTTGTAAAGTGCTTTGAGAAGCTGGTCCTAAAGCACATAAAGGACTGCCTCCCACCTAGCTTCGACCCCCACCAGTTTGCCTATAAGGTAAACAGGTCCACCGAGGATGCAATTTCCACTGCCCTTCACTCTGCTCTGCATCACCTGGAGAATCCTGGGACTTCAGTAAGGATGCTCCTCGTTGATTTCAGCTCGGCTTTTAATACCATCATCCCACCTGGTAAAACTGGACCCTACATGTGCATGGATCAGAAATGTTCTTACTGACCGAACACAATTAGTCAAGGAGATCATCCACCCTGTCACTCAGCACTGGCTCACCACAGGGATGTGTGCTGAGTCCTCTCCTATACACCATCTACACCAGTGACTGCATCCCCACGCACCCTGCAATATCATCATCAAATTTGCAGACGACACCTCTCTGATGGGGCTCATCACCAACGATGATGACACCGCCTACAGAGATGAGGTCATGAGGTCCAGCGTCTGACAGAATGGTGTGACTACAATAACCTCACCCTCAACACCAGGAAAGGCAAGGAAGTGGTCAAGGGCTCCCGCAAAACAAGAACTGATCCCCCTCCCCTCTCCATAAAAGGTGACTATGTGGGAAGGGTGTCCTCCTTTAAGTTCCTCGGTACCCACGTATCCGAGGACCGATCTTGTACCACAAACACATCAGCCCTAATGAATAAATCCCAGCACCGCTTCCATTTCTTGAGGGTTCTGATATGGAACAGGCTGCAGACTGACCTACCAGTGTCCTTCTATTGAGCCACAACTGAGAGTGTGGTGGTGCACACCATCTCTGTGTGGTACGTTGGTTACACAACAGCCAATAAGAAGAGACTCCAGAGGGTCATCAGAATTGCAGAGAAGGTGATCGGCTGTACACGCTCCTCCCTGGACTCCATTGCTAGTTCGAGATGTCTCTCCAGAGCCAGGGCTATTATAAAAGACCACCTCCATCATAACCACCACCTCTTCAACATTCTGCCCTCTGGAAAAAGATTCACATCCGTCAGGTGCAAAATCAACAGACTGAAAAACAGCTTCTTCCCGTGGTCTGTCAGAACTTTTAATGCAAACTAAGAGTGTGAGCAGACCTTTCTCATACAATCACACTGTCGCTGCTATTGCCAGTGCAATACTTCGTTCTTTCCTTGTTCTGTGCAGTATTTTCTGAGCAGTATCGAGGCTCCGCCTACTGGGCAGGTACCGGAGAAAATAGGAAAATGGTGGAAAAACACTAGATGCTCACTCATCTTTAAAGCCAGCCTTAAAACACATTTTGTAAAGCTTGCCTATTCTGTTTGATTTTAATTTTATGATGTGATTTTATCCATAATGTGATTTTGTTATTTATTTGCTTCTATTTTGACAGATGCCTATAAATAAAACGTATTAATATTATTTATTATTATTATGTTCAGGGGAATATGGATGTAAGTCATGTAGAAAGAGAGCTTAAGATTTGCTAACAGGTCTTTGGAGGTTGAACATATATCTGCTGAAATACACGTCCATTATTGTGGATAAATGTTCAGCTGGAGCTGCTTGTCAAACATAAATCTTGATATAGTTTAGTGCGACTGTGTGCAAATTTGTGCAGTCCTTAACATTAAATAGCAGTGAGCAGTATAATAAAAAATACTGCATTTCTGTATTGCTTTCTGTTTCGATCTGTTTGTTATTCGATTAAATGTTTTAGGCATTTGTTAAGCTAAATGAATATAACCTACTAAATCCCTAGACTAAACCACACATCACAAATATTTTACAATGCTATAAAGCATTTTTTGGCAGGTGAGAGAAACCAACTTCTCTGTTTTTAAAATACGGATGCAATGTCAGACATTTCAGCTCTGCTGCAGTTTAATAAACGTGTACATAGAAACAGAAAGAGATACAGCGAAACAGAGATTACTGGGAGATGGAGGAAAAAGTGAGAACAAATTGTGTAAATGTGTGTTACAGAGATAAAGCTCTGCACTATTTATGGCTAAATAAAACCCACCATGCCAAAATGTAAATGAAAACGCTGTGCTTAGCTGAAAAAAATGAAAGAATGTAATTCTTGTCTTACAAAGAGATGAATGGCTGCTTGTATTAGAAATATGAAACAGAATATGAGAGTGAATGAGTGAAATGAAGTTCAATATGAGGTAAAGTACAGTTCACATAAATATTCTGCTGTTCCACAGCTAGGATTTCTTTTCTGCGATCCTCTGAGGTGTCCTTAGATATTCACTCTTTGTATTAATGAGCATCTGTGCCTGGGAACATTTTCTCGCTTGACACATCGAGGACAAAATGGTTTAAAAAGAGTCAAATCCAGACCGAAGGGTTGATGCAATTTTGTGATTGTCAAAATTCACTTTGGTCATGCCGCTTAATTGTCCTACAGATGGTGGAGACTTGAAATGCAAGTGACAAAAGGCATAAACATCGGGAAATACCTTGAAGCAGTATGACTGCTGTTCCAGTACTGAGCAAACAGGAGTAGTTAGCTAACAGCTGCTACTTTTGCTCTTCACTCTTAAAATGTTGGATGTTTCTTTTGAAAATAATGGAAATCACCATGTGACAGTTTTTCTCCTTTTATTTGCAGCAGGACAGAAAAAGGACAGGGCTGTGGAATATTTAGTTGTGAGAAAATTTCACAACTCGACTCGATGCACAGGTGGCGTCCTGTCACGGTGTCATGCAGGAATGCAGTGAGAGCGACCCATTCTTTCATAAATGTTTGCTGAAGGAGTCTGCATGCTTGATTTTGTAGACGTGTGCTTATGAAAGTGATGTGGTGGGTAGTTTTGGCAACATAGTTTATCTTAAGCATCTCACTGTATCATCACTGTATTGTTTTAAAAGTAGAGCCTTCAGTTTTCAGGCCCCTCTCTTATAGAACCAGCTCCCACATTAAATTTGGGAGACAGTAACCCTTTCTACTTTTAACATTAGCTTAAAATGCACTTTTTTGATGAAGTTTCCAAAGTGCTTTTTGAACAGAACAAAATATTTTCAACAGAAAATTTCTAAATATACTAGTTTTCTTGAGAAAGCATAAATTATTTCTATTTGCACACAATAACAGAATTATTCCAGAAAAAAACAAACAATTGGCAAGTGAATGACATAGTCAAGTTGGGATTTGTAGTTTCAAAGAGGACAATCACTACAACTAGAGCTGCCACAAACTATTATTTTGATAGTCGACTAGTCACCGATTATTTTTGTGATTAGTCGACTAATCAGATCATCATCCATTGGACGTAAAACGTACAGCTTATTGCACCAGCAGCATCTGCTCTTATATAACTATCATTAGCTTACAGCTTTAAGTGTTTCAGGTATGTGCTAACTAAAAATAAAGACAAGATGATAGTTTATTAAATTTTAATGAAATTTGCAGATCGTTTCGGTGAAGTTTAATAAACTCCTTGCTATCTAAAATATAACAGGACACCGGAGTAAATTCTCGAGCATCTCACACTTCTGATAATCAGCTGTCTGCTTGACGTTTATTCAGCTGTGTAAAAACTATAACTTTAATCTCAGCCAAACCGATTTACTCAGGAACAAATAAAATACTAAAAAAAAGCCAAACAATAACATTTTTAAGTTATCTAAGTGACTTATATATCATGTTTAACCTGAGTAGCGAAAGACGGCGGTGGGTTTGAAAACGATTTGCGGGAGTCCGGTGTTCTCACGGCTCTAGTTAGCCTAGCCGCCGGCTAGCTATCGAGCTAGTGGGTAACAGACGTCTCCGAAAACGTCGGAGCGCTTTTGAAAATATGTGGTGTCTTGATAAACTGAGCAGATATTTGAGGTTTACACAGCTACATTCTCGCCTGAAAATATGTTAAACGTTTATTTTGTGACCCAGAAAGAATAATAAGAGTAATATTAAAACTAACTAGCTGCCGCCATTGTTGGAAACTGAGCTGGGCTGTGCTATGAATTCTGGGACAGAGCTTCTTCTTCTTCGGGGTTTAACGGCAGCTGGCATCCTTGTACATGCAGTGCTGCCATCTTCTGTTTCAGTCCATTATTACACTCTTAAATCCTGCTACTTATTCCTGCGTCTTTCAGGATCTTACAAAGCTTCAAACGACGCGTCGACTATTAAATTAGTAATCGTGACTAGTCGACTAATCGTGGCAGCCCTAACTACAACTCTGCACAATAAAGGGCAAACTCCACTAATGCATAAGATACACATTTAAACTAGACTGAAGGACGACCTGCAGAAAGATTATAAATACTGGAAGTTTGTCATTTGGTCAGATGAGATGAAAATAGAGCTCTTTGGAGAGATGCTGCTTATGTTTGGTGAAAGAAAGGAGAGGCATACCGTCCCCACACTGAAACACAATAGTGTATGTATTATGCTGTGGGGATGCCTCAGTGTGTCCCGGGCTGGGATTCTCATCAAGGTGTGAAGAGTCATGAAGAAAGAAGAATCTGTGAAGAATCTGGAAGAAAACCTCAAGCAGTCAGCTGCAAAACTGGCACTGGGTCATCACTTTGTCTTCAAACATGTCAGTGACCCAAAGAGCTCCTGGTGAAGAGCTACCTCCTGAAGGCCAAAGTGAACATTACTGACTGGCTTGCACAAAGCCCTGATTCGAATCCTGCTGAAAATCTTTGGGACAAACTGAAGACAAAGGTTTTCGTGAGAAGACCATCAAATCTGGAGGAGCTGGAGAGATTTGCCGGAGAACAGGCTAGGATTACTCAGGAGATATGTGTGACAGTAAAACAAACAACTGAAAACAAAAAGGACACATGGTTGACCAGATGACTAATAACAAGTAGTAGTCTGGAAATAATTGCATCGCAAGTCTGTGTGTAAATTAAATGTCTCATTTAGTATTTGAAACTAAACTCTCCCAAATCCATCTGTATACAAGCTGCTGTGGGAACATGTGGATTTAAAAAAAAGTCCTTATCGACAAGATTTGAACTATTAGACCTTCTTAAGACATTTCTATTATTACCATTCCTTCTGCAGTTTTGAATCACAGGTTTGAACTTGTGCCTCTATCTCTGGGGAAAATTGTTACTCTAACCTGGCTCTCCTCTCTGCTCAGTTATAAACAAAAGCTCACAAACATCAACCTGACCTCAGGCAGGGTACCTGGAAGTTGTAAACATGCAGGGGTACAGCTCTGCTGAAATGCCTTTGTTGGCTCTTCAGTCTTAGACTAGTAGTGGCCTCTCAGGTGCTGTATTTTTAAACACTCACAGCATTTTTGGGTGTTTCGGTTAATTTTTAAAGCTTTCCACAGCACAGTCTGCACTTTTGAAAGTTTGAAAGTTTCAACCAAGCTGGCATTACAGGCACTGCCATGTTCAATTGGTACATGACTGACAAAGGGGTTTCTGTCTCGCTTGGTCATTTTTGTTCACCTAAGTTGAGTGGTTCAAGGTTCCATCCTTGGGACACTTCTTCCCATTGGTAACGGTAAATGGTAAATGGTAAATGGCCTGTATTTGTATAGCGCTTTTACTAGTCCCACCTAGGGACCCCAAAGTGGCGATCGTGGCTCAAGAGTTGGGAGTTTGTCTTGTAATTGGAAGGTTGCCGGTTCGAGCCCCGGCTCCGACAGTCTCGGTCGTTGTGTCCTTGGGCAAGACACTTCACCCGTTGCCTACTGGTGGTGGTCAGAGGGCCCGGTGGTGCCAGTGTCCGGCAGCCTCGCTTCTGTCAGTGCGCCCCAGGGTGGCTGTGGCTACAATGTAGCTGCCATCACCAGTGTGTGAATGTGTGTGTGAATGTGTGGATGACTGATTGTGTAAAGCGCTTTGGGGTCCTTAGGGACTAAAAAAGCGCTATACAAATACAGACCATTTACCAAGCGCTTTAGACACCCAGTCATCCACCCATTCATACACAGGCAGCTGCAGCTGCCCTGGGTCGTTGTGGGGCGCACTGACAGAAGTGAGGCTGCCATATCGCGCCATCGGCCCTTCTGGCCAACACCAGTAGGTGGTAGGTGAAGTGTCTTGCCCAAGGACACAACAACTGAGACTGTCCGAGCCGGGGCTCGAACCGGCAAAGTTCACATTACAAGGCGAACCAGTTTCCAATTTTGTTGTACTAGGTATGACTGCAATGACAATAAAGAGTTATCTCTTATCTCTATTGGTCCAGGTGTCCCACCTCCCCACTTGGTTCTCTTGTATGTCAGATCAGTTGTCATCAACTTTGGGGTGAACATTTAAAAACAAAAACAAAGAAACACATAAATACAAACTGCCAAAGCTTTTTTAGCTGTTTCGTTTTGTTTCTTTTAGTGGCTTGGAGAGACAAGTTTTTGTGACCACTTGTCTTCAGTACTGCAATGGACTGTATGTTGTTACTGTTAAGGCCTCACAGTCACACTTATAAATGGTCCAGATTTAAAAATGCACCTTTTCTTCTCTGCATTTCAAGACTGGTACCAGAGTTAGCGTCTAGTCGGTTTTAATCACTCTTTAATCTTTTTGTTTTTTTAGTATTCATCCATCCATTCGCTTCCGCTTCTCAGGGTCGCGGGGGGCGCTGGAGCCTATCCCAGCTGTCAAAGGGCGAGAGGCGGGGTACACCCTGGACAGGTCGCCAGTCTGTCGCAGGGCCAACACACAGGGACAGACAACCATTCGCACTCACATTCATTCGCACCTAGTGGCAATTTGGATTAATCAATTAACCTATCCCCACAAGCTGCATGTCTTTGGACGGTGGGAGGAAGCCGGAGTACCCGGAGAGGGGAGAACATGCAAACTCCACACAGAAAGACCCCGGCCTGATGGTGGAATTGAACTCAGGACCTTCTTGCTGTGCGGCAACAGTGCTAACCACCGTGCCACCGTGCTGCCAGGGTTAGGGGCCGTGTTATTTTAGTATTATTTATTGTAAATATCATTTTCAGTTTTTATGTTTACTTTTCATATTTCATTGATGCTTAACTATGTGTTTTTGTATTTTATTGCTGTCTTTCAACTATGTTGTTTTTAAAGTGCTCTCTAAGCAAAGTTACATTGGATTAGATTTGCAAGCCAGTAAGGTATGTTGAGAGGATGACTTCCTCACCTACATCACACTGCTAATGCTTTGACTGGTTGCCACCTCGACTCTCACACTAATGACTAATGCTGCCATCAGCAACTCCATTGATGACTTCAGTCATCAGAAGTGTAGATTAGGCCACAATTTTATAAATGGGCTGAGTTGTACATTATGTGTATCAACATGCATCGTGGGGAAACTTAGCTGCCCCGGTGCTGTTCTCATTTCATAAAAGCTAATGTTTTATTAATGGCATGGTTACTCTGAGAAAGGCACAGTTGTGAAAAATGGGTCCATCGCTCTCCCTCCCTCATGAAATGAAGAGTTGTTCATTGTGTGTCAATAACTTTCACAGTTCATTTGTCTAGTTTGATCAAATGAAAACTCATTTCAGACTGTGGGAGTCTCACCATTCGCTCATTGTGAGTCTCTGTCGTCTGTAATTGTGCTTAACAGCTGTTTTTTTTTATTTAACGCTGACTGATGCTCACTGCTTTTTAAAGGCCCCATGATTTCAAAGGTGCTTGATGCACAAAGCTTTAACTGTAAGCATGGCTCTTAACCACGTACAGTCATGTGACAAAATAAGCACAACCTATGAAAACATGTTGTTTAGCATATTTGGACATATAGATATATATCTTTAATATAATTGTCACAATATTAGGGGACTCCAGTACTTACATAAATCAAAAGTGAAGAAAAGACTTTTCCGTAAAATGTAAATCTTTAAAACGTGTATTTTCTGGTAAACAGTAAATTAGGACATTCCCACTTAAAATACCTAAATTCACACAGAGGCGTTTCACATCGGGTGAAAAAGATTAGAACATTGTTACTCATTGTCACGCCTTTTGGGGGAGGGTTGCCTTAAACCGCACATATTTGGTCCGAGTTGGACAAACACAAACACAACGGTGAGATCAAATAGCTTCAGACAGCTGTAGCAACTTATGAGCCTGATAAGAGATTTAAAAAGGTCTGAAAGTCATTTGAAATCCGTTATTCTGTGGTTCAGAAAATATTCTACCTTATATCAGAGGATGCTTGAGAAACACGCGAGACAAGCTGAACATGACAATGACCCAGAGTAAATCCATGTAGGACTGGCTAAAATCCAAAACACGGAGAGTTCTGGAAGAATTAAACCTTCACCAAGAACAGAAACCAGGAACCATAAATACAACACAAATAGAAAAACATAATTCAAAGAGTATAACTTAAACAAAGAACACGAACACTGGGTTACCAGACATTGATATGTAAACTGTGAACTTACTGTGTGTGTTTATGTTGTTGTACCTTACTTGGCAGTAGGGCTGGGCCATATCATACCGTTCACGGTAATACCGGTATAATTTTGGGCAACGATAGAAAAATGAAATATCGCAATAGAATATGGGTAAAACACGCATGCGCAGTGCCTTTGTTTACATATGCACACGTCGGAAAAAGCATGGCGGTGAAAGCAAATCATAAAATGAAACAGATAAACCAGAACTGGTTTGTAAAAATGCTGCAGCTTCAGTGGTGTGGAACTGGTTTAGCTTTCGTCCGTCAGATACACAACAAAGCATTATTTTTGGTAGAGCATGCTAGCGGGCCGTCGTTATTACCGTGTTGTTTGGAAAACACGGCGCACTTAAAATCAATCCTTTGATTTTTCTGAACATCGACAGAGCCCCTTATAATCCCGTGTGCCTTATGTATGAACTCTGGTTGTGTTTACTGACCTCGAAACAATTTTATGTACACGGCGCTCGAAAATCTGTCAAATGTTTTAGTACGACTTTGCTAAGCTACGAAGCCGCACCGCTTGATGGATTGTCGGAGCATTACGGCGGAGTGATACGTACTGTGCTTCAACATAATGTTACCGTATTGTGTGTGTATAACCTCTGTTTAAGTGTTGTGGATATTATACATGGTTATGCTGAGGATATGTCGGCCAGTTTCCACTGGAAATGCCTTTTGGTTAAACTGTCAGCGAGGAATTTGCATTTGCACTGTTACATTTTTATGTAACTTTAATGCACATAAAAAACAGCTGCTTGTTTAAGTGAAAATACATTGATGGGTTTTTTTGCACATCAAAGTTGTGGAGTTGTAAAGTATTTTGTCTCGTGTCAATTATATCGTCAATTATATTGTTATTGCAAATTTTCAAATGTATATCGTGATAAATATTGTTGGTCATATCGCCCTGCTCTACTTGGCAGCAGTGCCCAGTTGTTATATGTTGCTGTATTTATTTGGGTTTTTTGTTGTTTTTTGTAAGTCTGTTTTGAACGACTTTTATATGTCAATTGGCCCGTATGTGGAAAAGTAAAATATTCTGAACTTTACTAAATGTGTTATTCAATATTCAAATGTTTCATCTTTATAATAAATGTATGAAATCAATGTTAAGTAATGCTACATCTGGGCGTAACTCACCCATGTTTTGGGCTTTACTGGGAATGTCTACTTAGAAAAAACAACAATCTGCACTGCAACAGTAAAGCTGTCTGAGGGAACTGGTTGGTGATTCGGGGACAGCCAATATCACTGAATTTGAAGTCGTGTTTGCTTTGAAGACCGCTCACAGACCTGTGTGAAGACGATGGAATCAGTGTGCTCTCAGTCTGTGATTGAGTGCGATCAGGTTGGCAGTTAGTTGCCATCTGTTTGCAATAATAAAGCAATTAACTTAAGAATGACAATTTAACTGCTAAATGATAGAGGTCAGTGGTCTGTCCAGCTGCCTGTTTTTCTATTGAAGACCGCGACAGCGTGCATGGTGAGCCGTCTCACTTTGTTCTTATGTTGCCCTGATGGCTCTGCTTTACTCATTTTTGAACACCAAACACTTCTGAGTCTTTGTCCAGTTAAACTACAAAAGTTTGATCTGACAAATAAGCCAGGGAGTCTTCCTCGACTACTGGTGGACATAACACTCTGTCTTTCTTGGAGCACTTTCCCTGCGTTTGTTCATTTATTAGCTCTCCCTGGATCACTGGTTAAGGTGGCTGCCTCAGCATGTTGTTGTTGGCAGCTGTCACCTGTCTTCTAAACTAGATTCAAAGTGCCACCAAAATGTGTCATGGATTTTAATCTTGATTTTGCCAACTTGCTGAGGAGTCTTAGGATATAATTGTGTTTTAATAGTTGGTGAGTTTAACATCCATGTTTGCTGTGAGTGTAATAAAAGACTTCCTCACTCTTATTGACTCAGTGAGTGAGTGATCCAACTCATGACAAAAGAAATACACTCAATCTGACAGAAAACTAAAGACTAGGAACTAAAAACACAACAAAACCATGAAAAACAACTAATCAAAGAACATAACTTAAACCACAGTTACAATAAACTTTCCTTCAAGATGGTCTAACTGCCACAAAATCTTGAATCTCTGGGTCTAATCCAGTTGATCCATACCCCATGGGTATGGGTATGGATGATTTCCATTTCTCTCCCACTCAAATCATTGCTGTATTTGACTTTTCAAATTTAGAATAAACTTTTAATTATTTGATTATTCCTGTTAAAGCACAGCATTGTATTAAACTTTTGTACTTTTGTATCATTGTAAACTTGATGACCATGAAGCCAATCTCCAGCAGTAAGCTGGTATCTTTAGTAAATGAATGCATCTAATTCCTGAGAGTGATGAGCTTATATTTTAGCTCTGTTGGCTCAAGCTGTGTGCCAAATGTACCAAAAGAAGCGTTCTTGCACGGTGAAATAACAGTGAAATTTCCAAAAATATATGAATCGTTCTATGGAAATATTACAGCAATTACTCAAGATTGTAGACATTTTAAACATAAACAAGAGAACACTGATGAAGAGTGGATCATGCCACAGTGGACTTCTTTGGTTAGTGGAGGGAGGAAAAGGGGACAACAACCAGGATGCCACGTGAAAACTCACAGCATTAAACAACATTAAAAAAGAAGAAAATAAAATAGTTCATGCTGAAACTATAAAACACATACATGCGAATCAGAGATGCAGCAATAATGATACTTTATAACTATTTTCAACATACAAATGATTGTTTTTATACAAGATTACATTGTGTCACATGTCACAGAAAAGACACATTGTGTACTTTTAATTGAAACACTTTTTTACCTTTAGGGTTTTAATTGCACGACTGTTTTTGCACTGCTGAATCTGTTTCTTTTATTCCTCTTTGCCTGAACCATTGCATTGGTGGTAATAATGGGATTTGTATTGTTTTCCCTTCGTGGTGTCTCTGTGAAACACAACTACATAACTGCCCTTCATTCCTGACTGTCATTAGCTCGTCTGTCTTACTGTCCTGCAGTCTCACATTGCCCATATCACGGTTCTGGTTCTGTGAGTCAGTGTTTGAGTTTCGGGACTTGTTGTTTTATTGTTTTGACCTTGAAGAATTGTTTCCATCTCTCTCTCTCCGTGTCTTATCCCTAAACTGTTCCCATGTTTCTCTCTTTTTCTTGTTCCCATGTGTTTCTCAGTGTCCAGCCGTGTGTTTTAGTTTACGTCTCGGTGTGCTTCCTGTGTTATTTTGACAGTCCCGTGTTCAGTGCGCTCAGTTTACTTCCCCCGTCTCGTTATGTCTATTTGTTCCAGCTGTGTTCCCATGTATCTCTATTTTCCCTGCTGTGTTTATATTGTGACCGTTTCCCTTTGTCTCTTGTCAGGTTAGCAGCTCTTCTCCCTTTGTGTTTCAGGTGTCACGTTCTGTGTTCTTAGAGTTTAGCATGACAAAAGCAACATGGCAAGAACAGGGAGAGCTCTTTCAATCAGCAAATTTAGACATGGCACAGTGTAAAAGGAGTCACCAATAATAAAGTAAATATGTGAGAGAAAATAAAGTTAAAGCAAAGGAAACATTGGACCAGCTATTTCACTCTCGGTTTCAGCCTTAAATTAATATTTATATCAAGAATAATATTAAATCTATGTATTCTTATTCTCTAATACTTGGACAGTCTGCATTGTTAAGATCAGCAACATCTAGGAGACTTCTCAAGTAATAATAATAATACATTTTATTTGAGGGTGCCTTTCTAAACCCCAAGGTCACCTTACAAAGAGAAAAAGACATCAATAAAACAGTCAAATAAAATAGATTAAAATACAGAAACCAGCAAATTACAACCACAAACAACAAAGTAAAAAACAAAAAACGATTTGACAGCAAGTAAAATCTGTATTAAAGCGAGTAAGCCAGTTTAAACAAGTAGGTTTTGAGGAATCTATATTTCTTAAGGCTGAAGGAAGTGAGTTTCAGAGCCGAGGAGCAGAGTGACGGAAAGCTCTGCTCCCCACAGTGATGACACGAGCAGAAGGAACAACAAGATGAGTGGCAGACGAAGATCTGAGAGAGCAGGAAACAGTGGTGATATGAAGCAGATCACAGAGATGAGGCGTAAGGTTATGGATGCACTTACATATGAGATGTAAGATTTTAAAGTTTATCCTTTATCCTGTATATTTTTTTTCTTTCTTATTTTCTTTTCTAAATGTACTTGTATATTGTTCACATGTTGAAATAAATTACCAATCAATCAATCAATCCTGGTTTCTATGGGCAACCAGTGAAGCTGTTGAAGAAATGGGATAATATGGTCTCTTAAGGGAGTACGAGTTATGACCCGAGCTGCAGAATTCTGAAGAAGCGGAATTTTATGGAGGGACTTATTGGGGAGACTAAATAAGAGGGAGTTGCAATAATCGATCCAGGAAGTAATAAGACTGTGGATGAGGATGGCAGCAGCATGGGGGGTAAGGAAGGGACGAAGTCGGTTAATGTTACGTAAGTGAAAGTATGCAGAAAGGGTTATGTAATTGATGTGAGACTGAAATGAGAGAGTACTGTCAAATATGACACAACTCTTAACCTGCGGGGAGGGAAGGATGGGGGAATTTTCAATATTAATGGAAAAACTGAGATTTTGTTAAGGTAGAGGCCGTGCCAACGAGTAAGACTTCTGTTTTATTACTGTTAGGTTTGAGGAAATTGGAGGAGAACCAAGATCTGATATCCATGAGACAGTTCGAGAGGGAGGTAGGGGGGAGGGATGAATTGGGTTTGGAGGAAATGTAGAGCTGGGTGTCATCAGCATAACAATGAAAACTGATATTATATTTTTGAGGGAGGGAGCATGTAGATAACGAATAAAAGAGGCCCTGATACTGAACCCTGTGGCACACCAGCAGAAACAGGATAGAGAGTTGAAGAGTGTGATTGAAGTTGGATAAACTGAGTGCGGTCTGACAGATATGAGGTGAACCAGGTGTGACTAATGCCAATGGATGCTAATCTGCTCAGGAGGACTTTATGAGAAATTGTGCCAAATGCCGCACTAAGATCCAGAAGGATGAGAATCAGCTGCTATCAGAAGGTCATTAGTAATCCTTAACAAAGCAGTTTCTGTAGTATGATCAGGGCGGAAACCAGACAGAAATTGTTCGTAGAGATTATGGTCACTGAGGTACGAGTGAAGCTGGGAGGCAACAACTTTCTCAAGGATCTTTAAAATGAAGGGGAGGTTTGATATAGGGTGGAGATTATTGGGATCTGCATCAGGCCTTTTGAGAATTAGAGTGACAGAAGCAGTTTTCAAGGATGGAGGAAAAATTCCAGTGTTAAAGGAAGAGTGGATAATACTAGTTATGAGAGGAGCCAATGAGGGAACACAAGCTTTACTAACACAGTGGGAAGAGGGTCGAGCTGACAAGTGGATCATTTAGATTTTTAAATAAGATTTGATCAAAGGAGCTTGCAAAGAAAAGCGTCTGGACTTCTTTAAGTTGCTTGAAGACGTTTCACCTCTCATCCGAGAAGCTTCTTCAGTTCTAAGGTCAAATGGTGGGGAGTCCCAGATTTAAACCTAGTGGGAGTTTCTCCCCACAGAGGGACAAAAGGACCCCCTGATGATCCTCTAATCGCCTGAGCCAAGGTGTGAAACTGGGTGAGGCAGAGGTCTAACAGTGTGCAGGTCTGATCGGGTGTGAAGTTGGTCCTGTCCTCCAAGGAGCTGTCTTCTTGTAGTCGTTTTCTGACAGTCTCCACTGCCTCCGTGGTGGGTATGCAAGTGAAGAGAGAGACTACATCAAAGGACACCATCGTTTTGGATCCAGATGATCCACATTGGAGAGACCAAACAGCCACTTCACAAGCGCATGGCACAACACAGAAGAGCCACCTCCACAGGACAAGACTCAGCTGTCCATCTGCATCTAAAGGTCAAAGGTCACTCTTTCGAGGATGCCAATGTTCACATTTTGGACAGAGAGGACAGATGGTTTGAAAGAGGAGTGAAAGAAGCATCTATGTCCACTGTGAGCGACCATCTTTGAACAGAGGCGGTGGTTTACGACACCAACTGTCTGCCATCTATAATCCAGTTTTGAGTTCCCTCCCCAGACGCCTTAACGCCCACTCACATCCTGGGCCATCTGACCTCAGGAGAATCACATGATAGGGTGGGGCCAGGTTTCACAATAAACTCACCCGAAACTCTGGCTGATTGGGACCCACACCCAGTTTCACACCTTGGCTCAGGTGATTAGAGGATCATCAGGGGGTCCTTTTGTCCCTCTGTGGGGGGAAACTCCCACTAGGTTTAAATCTGGGACTCCCCACCATTTGACCTTAGAACTGAAGAAGCTTCTCGGATGAGAGGTGAAACGTCTTCAAGCAACTTAAAGAAGTCCAGACGCTTTTCTTTGCAAGCTCCTTTGACTATGATGACCTGGATGACTGAGAACCTTCACAGACAAATAAGATTTGATACATCAGCTATAGAGGGAAGAGTAAAACTTGAAAATGTCTCACAGGAAGACAGTGAGGAAAACAGAAAGTCTACTTCACAGTTAGAAGCTCCCACAGAGTAATATTAAAATGGTTGTTTAAATTCCACCTGGTCAAATCCATCTGAGGCACTCCGGCCTCTCTCCGCTGATAAGTTGTTTCAATGAGATGGAAGCTGAGGGGCTGTCAGCAGAACACTCACATCCACCTGTTAGCTGTGTCTGTGGGTTTCTCGCTGCAGACAGCTGAAGCATGAGCTGTATTTACAGAAAGCGATATCAGACGAGCAGTAGAAGCATGAGCAGCAATGGTAGTTTCCAAAATCTTACTCTGAATCTTTCATCAGACCCTGGTCACTGGGTGAGCACATGACTGGAGTTACTAAACAAACTTTGGGTGTTGTGTATATCAACCATATGGGGAAGAGAGCCAGGAGGCCTCTTTTTGGGCATGCTTCATGTTGTACATGATTTACAGTGAACCAAATATGTGTCAGATCCAGTGACACATTTGGCTAAAGGTTAGTAGTCTTTATTATCTTTGTTGCATTTTAAGTTTAACTTTAAACCCCCACATTTCTAGAAATAATGAGTGCATACATATGACTACGATGTGGCTTTTAAATTTTTTGCCAGGAAGTTTAAATCATGTCACACGAGTTTAAAATTTGATTGAAACAGCAGTTATTACACATTTATCCATTTTAATTTATAATGGCACAAACCATGAGTCTGTCACTGGCTGGTATTCTAAATGAAAGATTACAGGCAAAGGAGGGTTGAATCAATTATTTAGGCTAAAACGAAAACTACAAAAGGCACAATTTCACTGCCTGCAGCAAGCCTTGAAAATTAGGTCAGTTTCATAATATTCTAGTGGGATCTAAGCTCTGCAGCTGCTGCACTAAAGGGAGCTCGGAAACAGCCACCGATAGACCTGAAGAAGCTCCACTGCTGTCAATGAAAGCGTGCAGACTTCCACTTTATATGTGCCCATCACTTTGGTTTGTTGTGAATTTCCCACAGGTAGTTACAATTTACAAGTACTGAAACAGTTAAAGCTGCTTTATATAGCAGGCCAATTTAATTACATTTGTTCTAATTTGACCATAAAAATAATGATAATTCTGTGATAAGACTCAAACATCTATCAGGACTGTATTGCTTTCCAATAGTGCTGAAGAATAATACAGTTTCACAGTCATTATATACTTTGGTTATTCACATTTCAAGTAGACATGGGATGAAATAGACGTGCAACACGTTGGATTGTTAAAGACAAACTAAAAATGATACTTACAAGCAGTCAAACTACTTGCTAAACATATGCAGATGATCAAATTAGCTGTTTGTTTGCTGGTGTGTTAATAGAAGTTTTATCAATAGAGGCTACATTCATATTGTTTCATGGGTAAATCAGCAACACCCAAAAAGGTTGATGCTGTTCATCTGGACGTTTTCAGTGCGAGAAACGTTTCATCATCATCAGGTGACTTCTTCAGTCTCAGCTGACTGCAGGTTTCTCCAACCTTATAAACAGGACATTTACACAATAACTGAAACCAGGCAGTAAAGCAGGCAGTTATTAGTCATACAAAGCATGAAAAAATACTTTGAAATGTCAGGAAGACCTTAAAACTCAAACAAGTCTTCTCAGCGGGAAAAAACAGACAAAGCACAAAATACTGAACATATTTATAATAATACATAATAATAGATAATTTCCTTTGGGATTCATAAAGTATTCTGATTCTGATTATTAGAAGATACAAATATAACTCACTTAGGTTCCCAGAATACTGAAATTTTAAACATGTTTTAATGCTGTTTGGAAAACTTATATGGAAGTTCAAAATATAAACAGCAGGGCACTGATAGCTGTTCTCGCTAACCTTAACCTTATTCAACACTACAAACTTGCTTCATGAGTTTTAATCCCTGATAGTCTACCTCTCAGACCTACAGTGGCTGGGAAGTGAAAACCACATTTACAACATAAAAAAAAAAAGAAAATTGACAACATGTTTGTTGTTGATGTTGTAAATGTGATTTGCACGTCCCAGCCACCATACAGACGTCTGTATATGCACTGTGGATGAGGTTAGAAAGGATGCAATATGCCAGGATCCTTCTGGACTCTCTGTTAGGCTTTTAATGAGTGCTCCTGTACCGACTCAAGGCCCTGGGGTTGCAATCAAAGAGGAGAGGGATTGGAGGCTGATTATCTTGTTCTCAAGTGCTGGATCTTCCTTTGATTTCAGTTGAGTGCTTTGCAGCGTCTATCAGCACAACATTCTCTGTGCCTGACCATGCATTATTACCTTTGTTAGGAAAGTAGTAGGAAGTAGTATTTCTGACACTATACTCTGACTGGAACCTTAATTATGTAACTTCTCACAGTTTCCCACTGGTTTACAGTATTATCAGCAACATTTTAACAGCTACTGTTAGGTTCCATTATATACACCAGTGAGGCATTTTGAACACTGACAGGTGACGTGAATAATATTAATTATCTCTTCATCATGACGCCTGTTAGTGGGCGGGATATTGAGTTAGGTTATAAACATTCACGGCCAGTGTGTGAATGTGTGTGTGAATGGGTGGATGACTGGATATGTAAAGCGCTTTGGGGTCCTTAGGTCCTTAGTAAGGCGCTATATAAATACAGGCCATTTACCATTTACCATAAATATTTGGAAAACTTTTTTCTAATTTTGGTTCTTTGCTTTATGACAATAAATGTTAAATGAACAGAATAGAATAGCCCTTTGTAGGTGCTCCATGCCAGTAGTGCTATTCAACAGGAATAAATAGCAAACAGAAGAGATACAATCTTGTGGGACAAATACAAAACAGTAGACAGGCACACACTGGAGAGCAAAGTGTGAAACAACTCAGATGTAGCTGAAGTGAAGGTTGAACAAAAGGATTGCATAAAAATGTGAGGAACTAATGCATTTTTAAGACAATTCCTTCATTTCAATCTGTGTTATAACTAAGCAGATAAAAGGCCTGCAGTTGATTTGAGGTGTGGTGCTTACATTTGGAAGATTTTGCTGTGAACAGACAACATGTGGTCAAAGGAGCTCTCCATGCAGGTGAAACAGGCCGTACTTAAACTGTGGAAACAGGAAAACTCATCTGAGAAATGGCTACAATATTAGGAGTGGGAAAATCTACAGATTGTACATCCTGAGAAAGAAAGAAAGCACTGGTGAACTCAGCAACACAAAAAGACCTGGACGTCCACAGAAGACAGCAGTGGTGGATGATCACAGAATCATTTCCACGGTGAAGAGAAACTCCATCACAACCAGGTGAACACTCAGAATAGAAAGGCTAGTTTGGATTTTGATTTAAAACAACCCCCCCCCCCCCCCCCAAAAAAAAAAAAAAAAAAAAGTAGCACAGTTGTGGAAAAACATCCTTTGGACAGATGAAACCAAGATCAACCAGAGCGATGGCAAGAAAACAGTATGACGAAGGTGTGGAACAGCTCGTGACCACATCATCTGTAAAACACAGTGTGATGGCTCGGGTGTGCATGGCTGCCAGTGGCACTGGGAGACTGTTGTCTATTAACGTTGTGACAGAGGCAGCAGCATGAACTCTGAGGTGTTCAGAGACAGCCTGTCTGCTCACATCCAGCTAAACGCAGTCAAACTGAATGCTCCATAGTTCAGGTGATACAGGTATTGAACAGGCTTACTGAAATTTATTTAACACACCACCGTTGTTGATGATGACAGCTTCATGATACATCCCGTATAGAGTACCTAGTTGCATGCATTGTTCAGGTGTGAATGAATGATTTTCATTATTTGACAGTTTATTTAAAGCTAATAGTGCTATAATAGAATATATCTATGTGTGATTCTGCTAGTAGCTAATTATGCATAAATCTAATCAATATAATGAATGAGGAAAAATAACCTGTGTAATGTAATGATTGACCGTTGCCCTAGTTTGTATTGTGTGTGTGTGTGTGTGTGTGTGTGTGTGTGTGTGTGTGTGTGTGTGTGTGTGTGTGTGTGTATTGAGATGAAACGAGGAAGTGCACTAAAGTACAGCTGAAAGAGGGAAGTACAGGAGATACAGGAACACGTCCATGTAGGTCCTCAGTCATCCAGGTCATCGTACTCTAAGGAGCATGGAATGAAAGCATCTGGTCTCCTGCAAAGGTTTTCCTCAGTGTTTCGCTTATAAGGATCCAGATGTTCTTGTTTTTGTTTTGTTATGTTGAGTAATAGTTTCATGGGTTCTCTAAAGGCCTTTCAAAGGGTTTCTTTGAATATTGGCTGCACTTCCATTCATTTTCAATCCTTTCCTTGTATCTGACCATTTTCAGATAAACCTTTTTTGTTTGCTTGTTAAGCCATTTGACACTGACCTACAAATCACTCAAACATTGCATCTAACTGGTTCAGCTATCGTGTCTCCACATAACAGAAAAGGTGGCAAAGAATACATTGTATAGACTATGTCCATATGCACTTTCTTAGCAAAAGCCTCTTGTAGAACCGATCATTTGTTTGCATTTCTTTAGTTAAATATATAAAAACGCATTACATTACATTTACATTTTTGTACCAACAAGATGATAAAAGCATATCCACACAATGGAACAATGAGTCATGGATTGGCCTCACCATACCCCACACCTGAAGGTCCTTGAAACAGGGGTCAATTTGACAGAGAACAGAACAAAATGCATCAAACTCAATGGATCAGAAAAGCTTTGGATTGTCCTCTGAAAAGCCTGGAGAACTATTCCTGAAGACTACTAGAATAAATTACAAAATCGTTTGCCTTAGAGAGTTCAGGATTCGTTGAAGAATAAAGGTGACTTTCAAGCTCGTTTGGATAAAAAACTATTTTTCTAAAAGAAATGCTAAACTTATTTCCCATTTTCCTGGCAAATATGGATGGCTGAAGAGCTAGAGGAAAGGATTGTAATATAACTTGCTGATCTTTAATGATCACATTGAAAACATTGAACACACATGGATCTCTCCTCACACAAGTCCATTAAGACAGTTACAGCAGGGCAGGTGAGAAGGAGTCACGCAGGTGGATGCAGTGGAGTCTGTAGTGCTCGCAGGAATCTGTGTGTCAGTATGAAATTTTAATGATGGTGGGTGGTTGGCCATGAGCACTGAGACATCTGTATTAGGAGCTGTACTGGCTGGCAGGCTGGAAGTCCTTGGAGAGACAAATGAGGAGCTCATCCAGGGAAGGGGAGCTTTGATCAGCTCCTCTTATTTCCATTTCACAATACGCCAACCACTCGTCCTGCTAAATGAAAGACTGCATGGATTATGACTAACTGGGTTCAAGCAGCAGAACTGCATGCGCTCACTGCTTGGACAAAATTGAGAATTATGATCCATTGCTCCGTTGAGTTCATCCTGTGCCACTTCAGCTTTATTTTCACAGTCCTGATCAAAGGTTTAAGACCATTTAAAAAATGTCAACAAAATCATATTTTGCATGGTTGGATCTTAACAAGGTTCCAAGTAGAGCTTCAGCATGAAACCAGAAGAAATGGGAGTGAGACAAAATATTTCTTTGAGAATGCAATTTATTGAAAACAACTGAAACAGGCTGTTCTACAGCTGAGTATTGAACACTATTGAAGTGTTGAACAGATAATAAATTCATTTAATACTTCATTCAAAAGCCTTTGTTGGTGATGAAAGCTTCAAGTGGAGAAACCAGTTGCATGCATTGCTCATTCTTCCACACAGTCTTCAAACCCTGAAGGTTCTGTGGGCCACTTCTATGAACTCTGCTCTTTAGTTCTTCCTATAGATTTTCAGTTGGAGTCAGGTCAGATGATTGGCTGGGCCATTCTAGCATCATACTGATGGAGTTAGATCAGTGAGAGTGTGTCTCACTCACTCCTGATATACAGCTTGACCTCATCCATCTACAGGAGGTGGCTCATGATCACTCTGCTCCTGAAGCTACATCCATAGCTGTTTTTATGAGCTGGCTTAGGGGATTGAGGCTATGCAGAACACCAGTGGGCACAATGCATTGCTTTGGTATAATAAGCAGCTGATAGTGACTTCTGCCATTGTCTTCCAGTTGTCTCCATTGTTGTCTTCCACAGTCCTGCAGGGTTCCTGTTTAATGTTATCAGGATACTGTTAGTCTTGTACAGTGCCAAGCACTCCAGTATCCATGTGTGAGTCATCGGCTTTCTTGTAGCCAATCCAGGTGGTGCTGAGGTTGGTCTGTCTGGTCTTAGAGTGCTGGTGTCCTGTTCTATCAACCAGGACCTGGTGCTTTGACCCTTTGGTTTTATTTTCAAAGCCTTTTTGACCTGTCCTTGTGTGGATGCTTGTGTTGGTTGCTGTGATGCCCTAAAGGACCCTACATGTTGTAGAGAGGCAGGGTAGTCGGCTGATAGTAGCAAATGGGTCTTGGAAGCATGGGGACCCTAAAAAAATGTAAAATGTTGATCCCATTTTAAACACAATTTCTGTTTAATATTCAGCATCATATTGTATAAAGCACATGTTTGTGGTGGTTGTCCTCTGAGGACCACATATCTATAAAAAGAGAATTGTTGTTTATGAGTTCAGTCATACAGCCCCCCACCATAACCCCCCCTCCATCAAACTTTACACTTGGCACAGTGTAAGTCAGACTAGTACTGCTGTCCACACCCAGACTTGTCCATTGGATTGTCAGTGAAGTGTCACTCCAGAGAACACATCTTCACTGCTCTAGAGTCCTGTGGTGGCCTTCTATGCACTTCTTGAGCTAATCTAAAGGCCACATAACATTTGGAGGTCTGTAGTGATCCTGTCTGTAGAAAGTTGGCAAACTGTGCCCTAACACTTTGTGGCTGAGTTGGTTTTGTTCCCAATCACTACTTTCTTTTGATACCACTGACAGTTAACTGTGAAGTATTTAGTAGCAAGGCATATTCACAGGACTATCACTATTCCTCTCACTGTACCACTGGAATTCACTGAGTTCCTGACAGCAAATGTTTATAGAAGCAGTCTGCATGAATTATGATTCCTGTGGCCGTGGAAGTGACTGCAACACCTAAATTTAGGGATTTTGGTGGGTGAATGAATGTGTCAGAGGCAAAGAAAGAAAAAAAGATTTCTATAGAATATAACCTATTAGTAATTACTCACAGAATGAACTGTATTGATGGTAAATACGGAAAAAACAATCAAACAACCCCTTTTGAGCAAACACTTGGCCACAGCTGGAGTGTGTTGCTATGTAAGGTTATCAAGATTTCTGCCCTTTACATTTTGTGGTTGTCAGATAAAGAAACAAAAATGTAGAGTTACAGTGCTGTGAACAAGTATTTGCCTCTTTTCTGATGACACAGGATGTTGAATATGGAGCTGCCAGGCAGGAGTGAGGAAGACCACAGAGGAAATTCATGAATGGAGCTGTCCCTGTAGGAGACATTACAAGTAAGTACATTTTGTAAATTTACATTCAAATAGAGAAGATAATCAATCAATCAATCAATCAAGGCTTTATTCGCCACCTGCAGGTTGCCCTGCAGTGAAATAGGACCCCCCCCCCCCCCCCCGACCTTACACACACAACACAGACATCACATGGGGATACAGCGTTACAGAAAAAAAACACTGAAATATACACTACAATGGGAAAGTACAAGAGGAAAAAAAGAGACCTCTACTCATGCTGGGCTCCTGGGAGGACAGCATGAGAACAGGAAACAAAAAAACTCCTCTGCACAAAAACTCCACAGCACAACATTATGGAGCACGTTACAAGCCACAGGGTCGGGTGGGGGGGGGGGGGGGGGTGAGGAGTAATCCGAAGCAAACACAGCAGCCATCCTGCACAGCGCTACCATTCCAGCGCAGGCTCAGACCCCCCGTGTTCCCCCGCAGGAAACAAGCATCAAAGGTGTTTGGAAAGGGAGGGGGGATGAGTGTGTGCATATCAGTGTATATCTATGTGTGTGTGTCCATAATTCAGCTGAGACAGTGTCCTTCGCCCTGCTAGGTTAAGTAAACAGTCTTCCAGCCAACCCAGGTGGCCTTGCATGGAATGGGAAGGAACAGACTAAACACAGTCGTTATCAGGGTGTTGTTGTTCAGCTCCAGCCTTGCGACCGCAGCTGGCGCCGCGAGGGTATCCGCATGAAGTCATGGTGCTTTTTACTTTAGTGCGAACAGCTCATATGAATTTCAAAGCAGTTCTACAGTCCAACACTGGTCTCTCAATCTCCCGTTGGAGAGCCGTGAGCTTCTCCATGATGTTATCAACCTTGCGCTTGGTGATGTTGTCATTCTTGTGCTCAAAGAGCCCCAAGATGTCATCCAATTTGAGCTCAGAGATGTTATGCCGGGCTAGCCCTTCCAAGATGTATCCAGTCTGCAGTCAGAGATCTTATTCTGAGTATTCACAGCAGCCGTAGCCTCTCCAAGATCTTATCCGTGCTGCACTCAATGAGCCCATTTTGAGAAACTCATACCTCTTCCCATCGTTCCAATCCCAGCGGGCAGCCTTGTGGGGGTTTGAACAGCCGGTTCCGCTTTCTTAATTCTTCAATAAGTCAGGGCCAATCCAGCTCCGATCAGCAAGAACCCTGTTACCATGGTTCCAAATAGGTAGATATCTTCAGCACTCAGGCTCACCCAAGCCCAAACTTCTCGTTGAGAAAGGGGTGTCGATTGCATTTAGGGACCAGTTGATCAAATCCATAATTCCTCTTTTAGGTTTTAGAGAACAGACTGTGAGAGAGTGTTCCAGGGAAAATACAAAAAAACCACGAGACTAGACAAGGACATAAGCAGGGAAGATAAGGGAGAGGAGGAGAGGAGATAAGTGCGACCGCCTTCATCAAGAGCAAGAGCAGAAAAACAAATCTGGTAATACAAAAAAAACCTATTAATTAAAACTAAAACTAATCTCACTTAAATTAAAATGATCTGTACTGCATGGTGTGCATCTCACTAACAAGGATACAACATTTAATAGGGTGCAGTGGTATCTGCAATAAACTAGAAGCTCCGGTTTTTGTGAATATACTAAATTAAATGTTCAGATTTGTGCATATCTTCATTCATTTTCTGCATAATCAAAATGAAATAAATTCTTACTATTCTCCTTATATGTGTAGACTAACACTGTTAGTTTTTATAGGAAAGTAAACAAAAGAATGAGCACTCCTTACTGAATGTACTGCAGGGTGCAGAGCGGCTCTATCAAACTGTCAATTCTCTATGCACCATCTCGCTGTTTTTAATGCTATTTTTATTCAGCTTGTGCTCGGTGGCTCTGTGGTTTCTATCCACAGCATACACAGTATGAGTTATACTTCTAAAATTAAACCTCATGAATTATTCTTGCAGTGTTTTACCCCTTCTTTTTTCCCACAATGAAGGAAGAACATTGTCTTGAAGGAGACTGTTAAGAAGTTGCAGGATGCCTCTGCAATAGCCAGTGACTGCTGTGTGAATAACACCAACCTACAAAGAGTAACATTGCCAACAATGTTAGAATCCTTCCCTCAAAGTACAGGAGACTGTCTGTGAACATGTGTAATCCAATTTACCCTGCCTCATGTCCTGGTTTGAGCTTTTGAGTCTAAATGAAAAACCAAGTATCTTGACGACTTCTCAAAAGCATCAACAAGACTTTAACATATTGATGAGTGAATGTTATTTGGATAATTAGGTAAATAATACTAATAATATAAACTAATTCATACAAGAAAAACTGATAAAACGATAAAACAAAGAACAGATGACTCAGCTTCCCTTTTCTAAAAAAAAACACTGCATATAGTCCTTAGAAACATGTTCACCACAATGTTTACCTATGGCATGTTTTCCTATTAAGAGCTGCAGGGAAATGCCATGTCAACACAGGATGAGTAGAACCCAATTCCAAAAATGTTTGGATGCCATGTAAAATTTTAATAAACATGGAATACAATGCAGGAAGGCAGAAGCTTAACGGAAAAATAATGTTTTCAATGTTGATCAAGTTTGTGGGGTTAGGCTAACTAGTGATTCTAAACTGGTGATTTGGCTAAACTGCGATTCTAACAGGTGAGCTGTACACTTGGAAAAATTGAGAAAATAAGGAAGTGGCACAGAACAGAACAGGAGGATATGATGAAGTTGACACAAGGAGAAAACAGGCGGACATAGAGAAAAAGGTGGTACAGAAGGAGAAACAGAATGGACCCACAAAGGGAATTAACTAAAGAGAGTAAGAAAGCTAAGAACAGAAGAACAACTCAGTACATCCAAACAAAACACTGACAGACAGACAGAGGTACACAGACACTCAGTCCTAAAATATAACCTACATTTTGTAGGACTGTAAAATTAAAAATGGAGATCTCTTGATAAACAATAATAAGCAAAACGGAGACAGTTATAATAGATTTTAAGAAGGAAACAATGAACAGAATCACTTAACAAATTAACAAAAAACTCGATACTCAAACGTTTTAAGTATCGAGTATCAAAAAAAAAGAATGAAATCATAATTTAAAAACAAATGGTCACACAACTGGTTACTAGGCTGAAGAGACACACCAGACAAGCAGAGGCAAGGAGAACTAATGGCCTGCTCTCCAAGTATCCATACAGGGTGCACAGGAAAATAGAGATTGAACAATACATGAAATACATGTATTGTTCATGAAAACCATCTGGGAGAAAGGAGCTCCATGACAACACAAAGTAACTGGTGGACATAAGAGCAGACCACAGGAAAAAAACCCTGAAGGGTTAGAGTCTGACCAGACATCCAATCTGGCACAGAGAGGAGGAAAGTGTCAGAAACAAACGTCATTCAAGGCTTCTGGCTAAAGATACTAATGGCAGCAACTAAATGGGTCCATGGAAGGCAACAAAGGAGGCCAACTTGAAGGCAATGGCACAAGTCACTATCAGGTGCAGAAAATATTAACCGCCTAGGACCTGGCGTCCACATATGTGGACATCACATTTTGGGTTATTTAGAAAGAAATACTTGATTTTGCTCAACAAGGGCCTGATATCCACTTACGAGGACATTATGCTGCTACTGTTCTACTGAAATTTTAAATGAATATATGTGGCTCTCATTTTTCTTAGAAACAAAAATCAGGTTAAAAAAAAGCCTGACGAGCTCTGTTAGAGCCTTCCTTCAACCTGATTAGTTCAATTTTATTTACATAGTGCTAAATCAAAACAGTCGCCTTCATGAATTTCTTTGAATAAAAATTTAAGATTAAAAATAAATACTCATAACCACATCAGAGATATAATCACATAATAATCATTTCCTCCAAATCATCAATGTGTCTATAAGATCCCATTTCTTCAAGCCTGCTCAGACACGTCTTACCATTAATTAAGGCTCCAATCTTAAATATGATCAGTGTAGTTCTATTAATGGCTGCATACCACAGGCCTTCAAGCTGGCAGTAATTAAACCATTACTTGAAAAGATATCACTTGAGCTATTTTAGCTAATTATAGTCCAATCTCCAACCTTCATTTTCTAGCTGAAATTCTTGAAAGAGTAGTTGTGCTCTGAAGAGTTTCAGTCAGGTTTCAGAACTCATCACAGTGTTAGTGACAGTGGACTCATCTCTGTGCTTGTCCTGCTAGACCTCAGTGCAGCGTTCGATACTGTCGACCACAATATTTTATTACAGAGATTAAAGCATGCCATATAAATGGAAGGTAATATACTTCAGTGGTAACCAGATGCTTACTCTAGATCTGTCAGATATGCAGAACCCACACGCAGGGCTCTTTGAATGAAGACTGTTTGCTTACAGTGAGGTGAGTGACAAAGTGCAGAATATTTTCTTCTGGTGACGATGGCCCGTGTCTGCGTTTCCTCTGTTCCCAAAACCCGTGCGTCAGTTCGACCCACCTGTTTCCGAGGTCCTGCAGGAAACACCACAAAAGCTGTTGTTAGAAAACTGCATGTTAGCCGAGAATCACACACTTCCTGATATCTAAATCAACTGGGAAACTGACAGTTTCTCAGACAACGATCCAGCGCTGATGGATGCTCAGCCGCTCTGCTCTCGAGATGAGACTGATCAGCTGCAGGTGTGATTGCGTTCCGGTGTGGCGAGTCCCATGACGGGGACACCACTCTCTGGGCTTGTCCTGCTTGGAGGAATACCAGATCTCTCTCTCTCTCTCTCACACACACACACACACACACACACACACACACACACACACACACACACACACACACAAGTAAATGGGGAACATGATGACACAACACCATGGCAGGGCACCCAGTGAGGACAGCGGGCCATGACAAGATGGCCTTTAGTAACACTGTGAAATCATGGAGCCATTTTTGACCTTATCTTTCAGATGTAGGACTGCTTTCTTCCATTTGTGCAACATCTCTAAAGTTAGAAATATCCTGTCTCAGAGTGACGCTGAAAAACTAGTTCATGCATTTATTACTTCCAGGCTGGACGACTGTAATTCATTATTATCAGGATGTCCAAAAAACTCACTGAAAAGCCTTCAGTTAATCCAAAATGCTGCAGCAAGAGTACTGACAGGGACTAGAAAGAGAGAGCAGATTTCTCCTGTTTTGGCTTCCTATTAAATCCAGAATTCAAAATCCTGCTCCTCACATACAAGGTCTTAAATAATCAGGCCCCATCTTATCTTTAGATGGGGCCTGCACTGCTGGCACGGTCTCTGCACACAGAAAATCTGTGTTGCGCACACACAAAAAATCTAACTTGAATTGAAATTAAAATTAAAACTTTAACAATTCTGTTTTGCAGTGTTAGTCAGTGATTGGCTGCTCCCGTATGGGATTAGAATGATGCCACCTTATCCTGTCCAGCCAATGATGCGATTCACATTCGTATATACACAGCTAATCATCGTGGTTGACAGGCTATGACAGTGTCCTTATGTGCCGAAACCGGTGTTTTAGCAAGTGTTTTAGCTAGCAAAGCGGCTTGGCTGATGTGGAGTGAAGCCACGTTTAATGACAACGTGTACAACCATTGGAGATGTGAGCAGGACAGACGGAACAACTGACGGAAAAAGTGTGGACTTTATACCAGTTTTTAAATTGTGTTGATCGACCACGTAAAACCAGAGTTATGATAAAATATCTGCAATGTTTGGTTTTCTTCCTGAATACTGTCGTTGTTTATATTTACTGCGGGAAGAAACAGTAAAAACTGCATTTTATAAGGAAAACGCTAAAAAGCCTGTGGTACTTTTTTCCGTGTCGACCAATCAAAAAATGTAAAGCAGTTAATTAAAAGTCGTCTAACATAAATGTAAATGCTGTAATTTGATTATTTTAATAAACCATGTAACTTGGATGCCGGCGTGACCACAGTGCACACGTCTGCTGTTGTTCACTGTGGTCCAAGGGCAGCTCAGGGAGTTTGTGTTCGCTCAGGCACATGAAAAATTAGAGGGAACATTGATTATAACTATACATAGAAGCAAGACCAGAATTAAATTCATTGCTAAATAACAGAAAAGTAAAACACAAAGAAATCACAGAAACACCACAAACTCAAAATGCTGGGTCAAAATGTCCCAGAACCATGTTGTCCATGTTGATTAGAGATGAAATGACCCTATTAAAGTTTTAAATGTGATGTCAATCACAATCACAATCATGAAATGTTAACTCAAGTGAACAGCTATGGTAAATTTTGGATAGATGTATTTGACAGTGCTCTCCACCATCATCATCTGAAAGACGAATGTATGTATCTTTTGACTTTGATCACTTCCAAGGTGGACTAAAGCTGTAGTGGCATGTGGTAGTTTAACTCTTTGCTAAGTCATTTTATGTTCATTTATCCTTAAATATAAGAATGACATTTGGGCGATCGTGGCTCAAGAGTTGGGCGTTGTAATCGGAAGGTTGCCGGTTCGAGCCCCGGCTCTGACAGTCTCGGTCGTTGTGTCCTTGGGCAAGACACTTCACCTGTTGCCTACTGGTGGTGGTCAGAGGGCCTGGTGGCGCCAGTGTCCGGCAGCCTCGCCTCTGTCAGTGCGCCCCAGGGTGGCTGTGGCTACAATGTAGCTGCCATCACCAGTGTGTGAATGTGTGTGTGAATGGGTGGATGACTGTGTATAGTGTAAAGCACTTTGGGGTCCTTAGGACCAAGTAAAGCGCTATACAAATACAGACCATTTACCATTTACATTTGGAATTATTTTCAGCACTGCAGTAAGCTTAGAAAAGTGCTGAAAATAAAAAGTGCTGAAAACAAAATAATATTTATACACATACAGATACAGCTAATGAGGTGCTCCCATCTGAAAAGCACCAGCAGTGACATAATTTACATGTGCTGCAGATTCTTCTATATACAGTGACGGTATTTTGTGACTTTTTTGTTTCTCGAAGAAGTATGTAGGTGCAATATTTTTGGCAATCTTATTTTTGCTTATTTCCCCACCCGCCAATCCACAGCGCCACCCCTATTCATGGCCCAGTCCTGCCAATCATGACAGTAGAGGTCAAAGACGCCATGAAGAAGGTGAAAAATGGAAAAGTACCTGGCCCCAAAGATATCCCAGCAGGAGCCTGGAAACTCCTTGGCCAGCAAAGTATCACAATTGTTTTATCATGGATGGCAAAGTGCCAGAAGCCTGGACCAACCGCATCACGGTAACAATTTGGAAAGCCAGTGGCGATGCCATCAACTGGGCCAACTACCGCCCAATCCCTTTTCTATGCCATACCATGAAGATATTTGTACGGATCCTGGATGCCCATCCTGGGAGTCTCACCATCAACGTGGGTGTATCCCCGGGTACGGCCCTTTCGCCCCTCCTGTTCATCTTTTGCATAGACACTAAGATTACCGATCTCCAAACACCTCACCCATGGTCACTCCTCTATGCCGACAACGTCTTCCTGGCAAATCCATCCAGAACAGACCTGCGACACCACATGCAGCAATGGAAGACATGCCTGGCTGACTATGGCAGGAGACTCAACACCAGGAAGACCGATTACATGGACACCCAACAAGATGTTGATGAAGATTAAGAAGACCTAAAGAAGACCAATGAATGTAAGTACCTGATGATCAGTAGTGATGTGGATATCCTCCCTGACATCCAGGCAAGGGCCAAAGCCGCTTGGACGAATTGGTATCAAGTAACGGATGTCAGATTGTCATCTGCCATCTTGAGGCAAAGATCTACAAGATCATTATCTGCCCAGTCACCCTCTACGGATCAGAATGCTGGTCAGCCACCGCAAAACATAAACAGGCTCCACATATGATGGAAATGGAAACCTTTTGCTGCAGGTGGGGATGAAGCAGCCCCTCCAGAAGAGCTTGAGGTAGTTTCTAGAGTTGGGAAAGAGCTGGTGGCGGATGATGAATGTCCTGACATCTGACTCACGGACTGCATTTCAGTTAGAAGTTGAGCTTTTACCAGTGTTGGGACTAACGCGTTATTAAGTAACGCGTTACAGTAACTACGTTATTATTGTGGTAACGAGCACGGTAACTAGTTATTATGTCAAAATCAGGAACGCGTTAGTCGTTACTGGGATTTAGATAGGGTCGTTACTCGTTACTTCGTGTGGTGGCTATCGCGGAGCTTCCACAGATTCTGTAACATTAGCAAGTGGTGGAGGCAGCAGGTGGATGAGGGAAAGGGGACGCAGAAGGAAAAGAGACCCGAGGCGGCCGCCGGTCCAAGTGTGAACTGAACTTCAGGTAAGAAGTTATGACCTGCAGTCTATCTGGGTCAGATATAAACCAAGTTTAGGTGGAGTTTATTTTCGTTATTCTGACTTTTTCCGTACTGCGTACTAGCTAGCATGACGGAGTTTCTATACAGCTGGGTGGGTGCTATGAAGTTAATGATGTTAAACTTTATTTTGTCCATAAGTTATTAGAGTTGCCAACCGTCCCGTCTGGTATTCAGAGAAAATATTACGCGTTTCTTATTGAGGTGAAAAGGAACAGTTTGTCCCGTAATTCGGCTACATTGAAATAGGCACAAAGCTGGAGTTATTCTGTGTCTTTGCTGCACAGCTGCCTCTTCTTCTTTCATTCTTCCCCCTCCCTTTCCCGTTTCTACTTCAATCATGAAAACTGATCAATGATCAGCTGATCGGCTCTCTTGTTTGTTTATCGCCCACTTTGCGCCAGAAACAGGAAACCAGCCGATGTCGCGTTAAACAACAGCAGCACGTTTAAGCTTGATCAGCTGTTGTTAGAATTTATTTAATATTAATTTCTAGTATCAGCTGATGTTTGCTGGAGCCACAGCTGCAAAAAAGCTGCTGGTCATGATGTCGGTTTGGTTATCTGGTGAGAGGGAAACATGAAGATGAAACCAGGAGATGTCCTTACTGAATCATCAGAGCTGAACAGGTGATGGAGAAACAGGTTTACCTTTTAGGTGACATGAATGAGTTGAAGGGAAGTTATGAACTGTTTCTGAGAGACAGATAACACCAGGATCCTTTTTAGGTAGCTGACAGCTGGTAACTGTGCAGGTGCGGATCTAGCAAAGTTTTGCCAGGGGCGCCAGGTGGGGCATTAACAGGGAGAGGTGGGCAAAAAGAAATACTTTTCTTTCTTATTCTAATTTAAAATGTCTTGCTTTTAAAAAATGATTATCTGAATCTTACAACAAACGATTGATGCATATATACCATCAAAACAGTGAACATCACTGTCACAACAGCGTTTGTTTTCATTCAAAGGCTTTATGATTTTTCCTATAATGGCGGGCCAGTCTCTAGTCAAAATGCCCAGGCCGATTTTTTGTCCCCGTCCAGCCCTGTATGCAGCTCATCTGCAGTCTGGTGTTACCTACATCTTCCTATTCAGAAGGCAGAATTTCCGAGTTCTGAGTACAATCAAAGCACCACGACTGCAGTTTTTGTGTTGGATGTGAAAAGCGCACATGACACTGTGACGTAGGCTAGAATCATGGCAGCGGTCAATGACGGTCCAGGCGTGGGATTTCTCTCGTGGAAACATGCACATTATCTTTTCCTTTCTATTGGTAGGTGGCACAGTGCACTTGTGGCAAGTAAGCAAGCTAGAAGACTGGCAAAGTTATGGAAGCAACACATTAACAAGAGAATTCTGAGTAAAACCAAAGTTACTTTCCCTAGTAACTAGTTACTTTGAAAGTAACGAGTAACTTGAAGTAACTGAGTTACTTTTGATAGAAGTAACTAGTAATGTAACTAAGTTACTATTTTAAAGTAACTTACCCAACACTGGCTTTTACACAGTCAACGTTTGTCACAGAATCCCAGGTTTTTAAATCTGTTGTCCAGGAAGGTGCAGACAGCAAAATCATAAAATGTTTCAGTAGAGTTGAAGCGATGGTGACAATGCCCTGACAGCTGAGCAGCTAGCTTGCTACCTTGAGACTCTGAAGCTTTAGTGGTTCTGAGAAGCAGTGAGACCAGGGGAATCACCTTGGACACAGAAACATGTTTTTCAGGAGACATCTCTCGGGTTGCTTCCTCAAATGGACAGAGTACATTTATGGAGAGACGGATGACAGACCATTCTTCCTCATTTAAACAAAGTGAGCTCTTCCCAAGGATACAGAGGCCTGTGTAAACTGCCTCCTTTTGCTCAAGCAATCTCTCCCACATGTAGAATATAGAATATAAAAATACTCTTCCTCCTCTTCAGAGGTTTAAGCCTGCTGTGTCTATGTTTTGGTTATAGTTGGCTGCAGGAAGAAGACAAATGAAGCCTGATAAGGCAACAGAATAAAGTGAAAACTAGAGATGGAGATTCAATACTTACATTTCAACAACGTATCTAGCTTTCAATGCACAGTATGATTCACCCACATCACATGACCATGTGAGGTCTTTGGATTGTTTGACTCATGCTGTGTCTATGCAGATGAACTGGACAGGCAGACATTTTGATAGGAAGGCATTCAGCTCAGGTTACTTTGCCATTTCAAACAAACAAACAAAAAAACATGCAATGCATACTTATAATTATACACACACAGTACACTAAGAGAACAATAGCCACAGTTATAAAAGTGCAAAAATATCTGTTTTTGATTGCAAAGGCAAAGAAGCAGACAAGCAAGAGCGGCATGTTCTCAATGTGCAGAAGTGGTTCAATGAACTCATCACACCCTAAGGCAGCTGATTGTGAGCACACAACATACTCAACAGATTTCCATTTGTTTTGTAATTTTTGGGCTTTCAAACTAGCTGCACTCTTTTAGTTTCAAACAGACATGAGACTTAAAAGGAGTATCAAAATAAAACGGACGACTACTTAACAGACTGTGCAGATAAGTGCTTGAGGTGGTGACGTGTATGAAGGTGTGTGTGTGTGTGTGTGTCAGTCCAGTCGCTGAGTGTTGGAGTCTGACGGCTTGATCATCGGCGTAGGTGTTGATAGCCCAGATCTTGTTTTTACCATCCAGCTGACTCCTCAGGACTTGCCTGACCATCTGCAGGTACTTGGTGGTTGCAGCTTTCCTAGCAGCCTCTTCATGGTTTCCATTTGCCTGTGGGATGCGCAGGTACTTAGCTGTCTTCTATGTCTGCAATGTTGCCTTCCGGTAGCTCAATCCCCTCAGTTCTGACTACCTTCTCTTTGGTTACTGTTTGATGTTCAGTAAAGACTCTGGATTCGTGATTACTAGCAAGCTTTGTTTACTGTGTAACTGAGCAGACATTACATGTAAGCCACCTCACTCCCGGGGGGGCGGGTCTCACTTTCGCGCTGTCTCACTGCGTGCGTGCGCAGCATACTACACGAAACAGGTATATTAAAGCAGCATTAATGAACAATATTAGTCAGATGTTCTACAGTTACCATCCGACTACACTTCTCCTATACACCAATGACATTAGAGTGTCATTGCTGTATATCCTGGTGGCGTGGATCAGTGAACTGATGTTTCATTCACTCCTGGCATCTTGATGTCATACATGTACACGAGGTGGCTGACAGTTGCTCCATTCTGTATTCAGTATCTGTAGCCTAGTAATCTAGTGAATAATCTCTCAGAGGGGGTTCAGGTCTATGCAGAACAGCAGACAGAGCATCTCCTTGGTAGATCCTGTACTCTTCAATTCAATTCAATTCAATTTATTTATTTAAGGTAGACCCTACAATAATACATAGAGAGAAACCCAACAATCATATGACCCCCTATGAGCAAGCACTTTCGCAACAGTGGGAAGGGAAAAACTCCCCCCCCCCCCTTTATTTATAGAGTTTTTACATGTAATTTGACATATCAGGCCCAATAAAGCAAGCACCAACTGATACAAAGACATATCTCAATACAGATTAGGCCATTAAAATTTGGATGATAACAATAAAAAATAAAATCAAAATAAAAGGGAAAAAAACCCCACACAGAATAATAAAAGGCTGCCACATCTGTGAGATCTTATTAACATTTCCTCTGAGACTGAATTTTATTTTCTCCATTTTTAAAAAGAGCATAACATCTTCCAGCTAACGTGATCAGGCTGGAGGGTGAGGAGCTTTTCAAGACAGCAAAATTCTACATCGTGCTAGCAGTGAAGTGAAAGCAATAACATCCAGCTGCTTATGACTAAGTTTTAGGGTGGCATCTTCAGAAACACCAAAAATGGCAACTAGTGGGCATGATTTGAGTGTAACGCTCAAAACATGAGAGAGCACTTCAAAATAAAAAGTGCAGTATAACTGAAGTGTCGGGCACGTAAGAAACATATGAGTTAAATCACAGGGGGAGGTACTGCATCTGTTGCACAGGTCAGGAATGCCCGGGTATATTTTAGGTAGTATAGATAAGAGAAGTGTAATCCGTATACCGTCTTAAACTGAATAAGGGAGAGTCTTACACATGAGGCATGAGGCTGAGGTATGATTTTTTTCAATTACTCTGTCCCAGTAACCTTCCCCAAACTTAAGACTATTAAGTTCCTGTACCCAACTCGAAGCAATTTTTTTTGGTTGAGTAATTGCCCGATGCCATAATTAAAGTATATATTCAGGGTTCAAGGTTCAAAGTTCTTTATTTGTCACATGCATAGTTATACAAGTATAACACACAGTGAAATGTAACCTGACACGCTCCTCGACATGTGCAAAAATGGGGGGAGGGGGGGGGGTGTAGAGGAAGAACATTATATATATATAGTATATACATTGGGTGAATGTGCAGTAGTAGCAGCAAGCAGGTGAATTCTGTACATTAATAAGAATAGACAATCTGACTATTTTACAGAATAGACAATATAAACATATTTAAAATTAAAGGAATTTGAAATGTACATTGTGCCTGGGTTTAGAGTGTCTGGAAGAGAGTCCTGTCTCAGTCAGTTATAGATGATGTGAGAGGGCGGGTGTGTGTGTTTAGGGCCCGGATGGCTTGGGGATAGAAGCTCCTCTTGAGTCTTTCTGTCCTTGCCCGGATGATGCGGAACCTTCTACCAGATTGCAGAAGTTGGAACAGTTTGTTGCCAGGATGGGACGGGTCCTTCAGTATCTGCGCTGCTCTAGTCCGGCATCTCCTGGTGTAGGTGTCCTGAAGCGGGGGGAGAGCAATCCTGCAGCAGCGTTCTGCTGTACGGATCACTCTCTGGAGAGCTTTTTGGTCCTTCACACAGCTGTTCCCAAACCACGATGTGATGTTCTGTGTGAGGATGCTCTCCACAGCGCCTGTATAGAAAATCCTGAGGATCTTTGGAGAGACCCCGAACTTCCTCAGTTGTCGTAGGTGGTACAGGCGCTGCCTAGCCTTTTTGGTCTGGACCTGAATGTGGGCAGACCATGTCAGGTCTGAGGAGATGTGGACACCAAGATACTTGAAGGACTGCACCCTCACCACTGGAGCTCCATTGATGATAATGGGCTTGTAGTCTCTGTGCTGACTCCTTCTGAAGTCCACCACCAGCTCCTTGGTCTTGCCGACGTTCAGCTGGAGGTGGTTGTCCTGGCACCACGATGCCAGATTCTTCACTTCGTCCATGTAGGCCGCCTCATCGTTGTTGGAGATGGCACCCAACACCACTGTGTCGTCAGCAAACTTCACAATAGTGTTGGAGCCATGGGTGGCCACACAGTCTGAAGTGTAGAGGGAGTAGAGCAGTGGCGAGAGGACACATCCCTGAGGTGCTCCTGTGTTGATGGTGATGCTGTTAGAGACGCATCTACCCACCCTCACCACCTGAGTTCTGCCAGTGAGGAAGTCCAACACCCATGCACACAGATCCCTGAGCTTTGTGAACAGTCTGCAGGGCACTATTGTGTTAAACACTGAACTGTAATCAACGAACAGCATTCTCACATAGTTACCCTGTTTCTTGTCCATGTGGCTGAGGGTGGTGTGCAGGACGTGGGCGATGGCATCCTCAGTGGATCTGTTGGGTCGGTAGGCGAACTGGAGCGGATCTGTGGTGTCTGGGATGGAGGAGGAGATGATGTTCTTCAGCAGCCTCTCAAACACCTTCATTACTACCGAGGTCAGTGCGACTGGCCGGTAATCGTTCAGGGATGAGGGTTTGCTGTTCTTGGGCACAGGGATGATGGTGGATCTTTTGAAGCATGTGGGGACCACAGACTTCGCCAGGGACTGAACATAAACCTAAACTGGGAAAAACTAACAAACAAACCTGAAACATAAGGACAGCGGGAGATGTACAGAGATGGCAGATGAGGAAGGCTGGGCAGAGAGACGCAGAGGAACACAGTGAATGAACACAGACGGCGCGACAAGGAACACAGGCAGACACACACTATAAATACACAGAGGGACACTGGGAAATCACACACAGGTGGGAGACACAGCTGGACCTGATTAACCTGACGAGACAGGGGAACACTAACACCAGGGACCAACAGAGGGAGCACCAACCCAGAAACCCAGTATCCAAAAACACCAAAACACAAACCATCCAAAACAGTCCACAAATAATAATGATAATAATAATAATAACAATAAATACACCAAACACAAAATCCCTGAGTCCACGGACCATGACAGTTCTGAAAGTCACAGAGAGAGGCGTTATTACTAAAGTGAAAAGTAAAGGTGAGAGTGGGCAACCTTAAGGGCAGTATGATGCACAGTTTAGCCGGGAAGAGGAGCGCAGGTTTAAATCCCCGCTTATAAAGTTCAGACATTGCGTCTTTAAACTCAGCTCAGTTTTTCACCACCTCGGGGCTGTAATCTTCATATAGCCGGATCCTATGGCCATTGTAGCTGAGCTCTCTGCAAGCTCAGCTACCAGCTTCACGGATTACCAGGTATTTTATTTGGTCTTTTATTAGAAGCGGCGTGGACCTTCAATGTCCTCAGGTAATCCCACAAGTCGTATATTCTGCCTTCTGCTGCGACCTTCCAAGTCTGCCACCTTGGATTTTAGCCAGTTGTTGTCTTTGCGAAGCGTAAAGCATTCAGACTCTAATTGATCCAGAGGTTGGTCCAATTCGATGTTGACTCCAAAGAGTTAATGCGTTGACCGTGGTCCTGCACTGCAGACTGCACATTGTCTAACTTAGAGGACAAGTCCTCAAAGGATGACTTAAAGTCCGCTAGCAATGCAGCTCTATGCTCCTCGAGCATTAAGCTAATCTCGGCTGCAGTTACAGGTGCCGTAGGTGTCGAAGTTTCTCGGTCTCGGTCTTGTTTGCCCTTTGACTTTGACATTCTTTGGATCTTGGGTAGTCGACAATGGCAAGGTAAATCCTGAACCTGTAGCGGAGCAGACCTAAAACACGTCTACTCAGTAAACACCATTACCGGAAGTCCCTAAACTCCCTTTTAACAGAAAGAAACCTCCGGCATAACCAGGCCCAGGGAGGGGCGGGACCATCTGCTGCAACCGTTTGGGGTGAGAGAAGGAAGACAGGGCATGCTGTGGAAGAGAGCCAGCAGCCTACACTGCATAACTAAGGAAGGATTCAGGGTCACCTGATCCATCCCTAACTATATGCAACATCATCATCTCTTGCCCACTTATATATTCTTGATGGTGACTTGTGCTTTTGGCTTGAAGTTTGCCTCTAGTGTTGTTCACCACATCCCCAGTGAGTTCCTGATGAAGGCTCTTCGGGTCCTGTTGATCTTCTACAGTTCTCCAAGGCATTCCAGGATCCATGTGTTGAGTTCTTGTAGTCAAGCCTAGGGACCCTTACTGGATACATATGCCCTGGTCGGGAGTCAAGCCCCCAACCGGAAGCTCCAAAGATGTGTAATATTACCACAAAAAAAGGTGTAAGGTTTAAGTTTTATACCTTTATAAGAAAATGTATACCTCTGTTTGGAATTATGCAGGTCGTGTCTCTGACTTTGTTTCAGATTAGTATTGTCAAAATGAGGGAATAACCAAATTAGCTAACTGGTGTCTTTGTGGAGATGGGGTTCAAAGTCTCAATACAAATTCAGCACAGATGCTTTGAATATTTCAGTGTTTCACAAAACCTCGCTTTACCCTTCACTACTGAAAACTCACTTTTTTTAAACTGATGGAAAAATTAATAATCCATATAACATAGCCCATAAAAATGCAGAAATTCAGGCAGGAAAGGCACAAGAAGTGAAAACAAACATTGTGACAAGGACTGAGGGAAAGACACCACTAAACACACACAAGAGGGCAATTAGGGGATGTAAACACTTGGGGTAAATGAGACTCAGGTAAGTAGAATCTAGGAAACAAGACAAGAAGACAATAGAATTTAAAACAAAGTACAAGTGACAAAGGAGTATCAAAATAAAACAGGAAGTAACAAACATGGGACAGAGACGAAGACTTAACAAGAAACACTGGGGAAGCTATGCTAAACTGAAACACAGAGAAGTAAACACAAACCAAAAGCAATTCTCAAGATAACAAAAACAAAGAATAGAAAACTAACTAGAATTAAAGACTAAAACCCCTCAAGATAACTATGTAAGCAGTAAGATCTTGATTCATTTATACCTGTAGGAAACAAGGACACAGGAAATGATTAACAGAGAAATGCAGACTGGACAGCTCCACACCTTGTTCATATGTGTCTGTGTTACAGGGTTAGTCTCTGAGTCAACCTGGATGACACTAAACTCCACCACCATGCATCTCCGGAGTGCAGAGGTGGTACCACACCTGCTCCAGATACATTAACTGCAACCAGGGGCTCATACGATGGTCTCCCATTTTCTCCAAACCTCTGACCATTCAGTGCTCAGCACGTCATTTGACCATCACTGTGATGAAGACGGCCAGCCGCGTCCCGGCTCGCAGCAGTTCCCCACTGGCCCAGATGAAGCACTACACACCTGGGATCTACTCTTTTCTTATCCCATCAGTCATCAGCCCCCTGCCTCAGGTGCCACCGCAATTAACTCAGAGACTTCAGATTCAGCACCTATCCAGCAGTGGCAGCACACCATCGCCTGTTGGTGAGTTCTCCTGATTCGCCACTTATACTTGTTATAAGGATTTGAAGGTTTTCTATGTGAAACGAGTAACCAGCTAGTATGAAATAAGATTACACAGCTTGTTTGGTTCTTCCTGTCATTCCTGCCTTGAACCATATAGCACAAGTTTCAAACTACATAGATAAGTTACAAGTACCTACCTTAACTTGTGTCACTTGGCTGGTAGAATAATTAGTATATAAAATTCTATGATTGATGGATCATGGTGACCTAATATGGAGAATTTTTTTACTTAATAAAATATGCTTCAATTTTTAAAACAGCTTTTGGCTGTGAATTGATACACTTAAGACACATTTAGATTGAGAGGTCTAGGTGCAAGAGTTGTGAAATCCACACTGTTGCTGAATGATAAAGCAGTGGATTTATTGGTAATGCTTGCCCCGTGTGTGTTTCGTTTTACTCTCCCCGGTCTCATACAGCTGTGTTCCAGGAGTGTCTATTCTCCCTAATTACCTGCTGTGTCTCCCATAGCCTTTGTCACGTCATCCTGTTTCTATGGTCGCTGTTATTATAGTTTCTGTTTGGTGGTCCTTGTTTAGTATTGCTTAGTTACACGTCATCCCTAGAATTATTGCTTTCTTTCTTGGATTATTATTCGATAAAAGGCTGTTTTAGGTTTGAAGTCTGCCTATGAGCCTGCATTGGGGTCCTAGCTCTTCCTGAAATATGACAGAATGACACGACCACACACAGACTCCCCAGACTTCTTGGAGGAGCAGTTTGAGTGCATCGAACAGCAGATGGAGGATCAGATGGGTAGTCTTTGAAAACCCCAGGCTTGTAGGCTTTTTTCCAATCTGCCTAAAAGTCATTTCCACCCTCAGTCCTCCGACAGATACTACCTACACAGAAGTATACCTTGCTGTCCAGCCTCTTATCCTCGATGCAGTTGCCAATCAGTTCCCCAGGCTCAATGCTGCCATTTCCCAGATTGTCATAGGTCAACCTCTCTGGCCCATTGGTAAAAGGCTGACTGCAAGTTCTGCAGTCAGTTCTTTTTTTTTTCTTTTTTTTTTTTTTTTGGGGGGGGGGGGGGGGTGTTTTGACGTATTCTCTGATATATTTGCCTCCATCCATTGATCCATCCATGTAGTGGGGGCAGCAGCCCAAGCAGAGAAGCCCAGACCTCCCTCTACCCAGCCATCTCCTCCAGCTTGTCCAAGGGAACACCAAGGCCTCCTCCCGGTGGGACATGCCCGGAATACCTCACCCAGGTGAAAGCCCATCACCCACCAGGAACGAGTCCAACCTATTGCCAGCTATGTGGTCCAAGCTCTTGCAACGGTTGTATAAGGAATGAATGGCCTGTAGCAATGGGCCAGACACCCCATACTCCTGGAGCACCCTCCACAGGACACCCCGAGAGACACGGTTGAATGCCTTCTCCAAGCCCACAAAACACATGTAGACTGGTTGGGCAAACTCCCATGCACCCTCAAATATCCTTGAGAGGATGAAGAGTTGATCCAGTGTTCCATGACCAGGACAAAAACCACATTGTTCATCCTGTATCCAAGATTCAACTAACGGACGGACTCTCCTCTCCAGCCCCCTGGCATAGACCTTCCCAGGGAGGCTGAGGAGTGTGATTCCCCTGTAGTTGGAACACACCCTCCTGTCCCCTTTCTTAAAGATGGGAACGACCATCCCGGTCTGCCAATCCAGGGGTACTGCCCGTGATCTCCACGCAACATTGAAGAGGCGTGTCAACCAAGACAGCCCTACAACATCCAGAGCCTTCAGGAACTCAGGGCGGACCTCATTCACCAGAGGGGCTCTACAACCAGTGCCTCAGTGTCCTCGCCCCCAGAGATTGGCAGGTCATCCCCGTCCCCAGACTCTGCTTCATCCACGGAGGACATGCCAGTGGGATTAAGGATTTCTTCCACCTGACAATTTTCTCAGTCGAAGTCAGCAGTGCTCCACCCTCGCTATACAAAGTGCAGGTAGAACACCGCTATGCCCCACCTAAGTCTCCTGACGGTTTGCCAGAATCTCTTCGTGGCAGTCCGAAAGTTTTTTCATGGCCTCTCTGAACTCCTCCCACACCAGAGTTTCTTCAGTCACTGCCCGTGCCGCGTTCCACTTGTCCTGTCGGTACCAATCAGTTTGGTGGTTACCACCACGACAGTCACCAACCACCTTGTGGCCGCAGCTCAGTAAAGCAATGGCAATGGAGGTGCTGAACATTGTCCATTTGGATTCAATGCCCTCAGTCTTCCTGCTGTTGAAGCTCTGCCGGGAGTGTGCGTTGAAGATCTCGGCGGACTGGGGCCTCTGCTAGGCGTTCCCAGCACACCCTCACCATACGTTTAGGTGCGCCAGGTCTGTCCAGCATCCTCTTCCGCCACCTGATCCAACTCACCACCAGCTCAGCCCCTCTCTTTACCCGAGTGTCCAGAACATATGGCCTTATGTCTGGTGATACAAAATGGATCATTGACCTGCGGCCTAGAGTGTCCTGGTGCCACATGCACTTATGGACAGTCTTATGTTCGAACATGGCGTTTGCTATGGCCAAACTGTGGTTTGCACAGAACTCCGGGAGGCCATTCCTCCCAATCACGCCCCTCCAGGTCTCGCTGTCGTCTCCCAGTAGGACAACAGAGTCCCCAGGTAGTGCACCATCCAGTGCCTCACCCAATGACTCCAAGAAGGCTGGGTACTCTGAACCGCCACTCGGCGCATAAGCGCAGACCACGGTCAGAAACCGTTCCCCAACCCAAGAGGGTATAAACCCTCTTGTCCACTGGGAGAAACCCCAACATACAGGCAGCAATCTGAGGGGATACCAGGGGTTAGCAGGATACCTTTATGTTCCTTTCTTTTTAATTCATTGAATGTAAACTACAATGTATTACCTACCCTCTGAGGTTTAAATTGTTATCCACCCTAAACTTAGCCCTAATTCTAATTCTAGGCTATCAGAGAATGCCATTTTTAAATAATTACATTTAATAAACAATTATTAAATAATAATAAAAATAAATATCATATATAATAACGAAAATAATCACTCTAACTGACATACATTAAATTCTATTTACATTTTCCCCATCCGAAGAATTGTAGAATTGTTTGTCCTTTGTCCAAAATATAGCATAAAGGTATAGTTAGAAAAATCAGCCATTATGACTATATCAGAGTATTTCAAAAACTCACAGCAATTTGCACAGTCATACCTACCTAACTACAGACAATATTAAAACAATTAAAAGCATTGAAAAAAGGCTTTCTCGTGAAATATGTAAGTGTCCATTTTTTAGAAAATGTTATTAAAAAGAGAACAAATTGTGTCTCTTCATTGATCTGCCTTTAGTTTGTGAAACAGACTAATAATAATAATAATGGATTGCATTTATATAGCACTTTTCTGGGCACCCAAAGCGCTTTACAATTCCACTATTCATTCACTCTCACATTCACACACTTGGGCGACCGTGGTTCAGGGGGTTGGGAAGCTCATCTGTAACCGGAAGGTTGCCAGTTTGATCCCCCAGCTCTCTCTGTCCTAGTCATTGTGTCCTTGGGCAAGACACTTTACCCTACCACCTACTGGTGTTGGTCAGAGGGGGCGATGACGTAATATGGCAGCCTTGCTTCTGTCAGTCTACCCCAGGGCAGCTGTGGCTACAACTGTGGTTTGCCTCCACCAGTGTGTGAATGTGAGACTGAAGACTCACGACAAAGAAAAAAAGACTACATGTAAGCCTATCTTATACTGATACTTTGTGTCTAAACACATCTGAATTCCTTCTGTTTTAAAAAATCAAAACAGAAGGAATTCAGATTAAGATAATGGCCACTGCTGTTGAGTGTCATTTGTAGATCCACACAATTGATTGCTGTCACAGCATCCCCAGAGGACACACTCAAACACAAACTGTTGTGAGTCAGCCATCTGGTTGGCCCTGTCTCCTTGCACTTCCACCGTAGGATTCACAAAGGAAATTTAGTGCTACTGCATAAATCATACACCTTCTGGGAATTCCAGTGGCCAAGTAAACACCTGAGTTGTATGTATGTGTGTGTGTGTGTGTCCATGTTTATCCATTAGAGAGACAAAAAGAAGAAATAAGAACAAAAGAAAAATAATGCAATTAACTGAAGTTTATAGTCACACAGATATTTAGCTAAATCAAAAGAGTTATACAGATTGGATTGTCTGAAGGCCAGCGCTGACACCTGTGTTAATATCTTATTACAGAAATACACAGTAACATTTTAACCTGGTTTTCTGTGGTTCTTTTGAAGGGATGCCCCCTAAATTGCCAATTCATAGGCTACGTTTTTAGTCAGTTGTTGTGTTCCATAAGATTTAATGCACCTTGAGAAAACACCTGCATTCTGTCTTTTGTTATCTGGTTTGCCCAGTGTAGTTTTGGTACCATAGACTGTGGTACATAGAAAAAGAAGTACTGCCTCATTTTCAGACTTGATAGTGTCATCTTGGCAGATGACTATGGCAGATGACTATGTAGTGAATGTTGGTTTTTGTGAAGCATTAGAATATTCCAGATGTTAGAAATAGTTAATATGTATGGAACCAATATAATAAAAGGAAAAATCATTACAGCATTAAAGATCTGAAGGTATCTTTATATTATCAGATATTATCAATATCCCACATAGCAAAATTGGTATGGCCCGGACCTGGCCCACACAATGTGCTTACACATGGCCCACATACCGCAAAGAATGACGGCCATTTGGTGGCCCAGATCTGGTTTGCCAAAGGTGGCCCACACATGGGCCAGCACAAGGCCAGTTGCAGACACACTGGTGGTCCTGTGCTGGCCCATGTGTGGATTACCTCTGGCAAAACTAATCAGGGCCACTAAAGGGCCGTCATTCTTTGCGGTATGTGGACCATGAGTAAGTTGTGTGCAGCCACGGGCCAGTTGCAGACACACTGCTGGCCCTGTGGTGGCCCAGGCAGTTTCAGCTCTGGCCCCAGATGTCAGCCTGATGTGTACCTTAATCAAGCCATGTAATAACAACATGTGCCAGAACATAATAGTGCAAAAGTAACATGACGAAAGTCTGTTCAGATAGTGAATGGACTGATTCTTAAATAGTGTTTTTCTGCTCTCCCAGATTAATCAAAGTGGTCTAGGCAACATGCTGCATTCACCCAATCACACACTTTTTCTAAACTGAGTGCTTCCTAACTACATCCATACATATTCACACTCTTGACAGTGGTAAACATGAGGAAAATCCAAAACCTCACTAGGTTTTGGATAAAGTGTACACTCATAAACCTGTCAAACCTGCATTTGAAACGTTGGCCACCATAGCAGTATAGTATTGCAACATAGCATTTGGGTCTTCTAACTAAAATAGGAAAATAGGAACATAAATAGTGCCATCATTGCCAGACCTGGCCCACATCTGGTTGACAGACACCAGTCAGTCAGAAGTGCCAGCTTGACGCCGAATCCGGGCCAGACCTTTTTTCTATGAGCCTGGGCCACATACCAAACCATTATCGGGCCAGATGTGGCATGCCATCACATAAATAGTGTCATCTACACCAGGCCTGGCCCAAAACTGGATGACATACAGCTTACCATGCCAGAAGTCAGCCAGCAGTGCCTGCTTGACACCAGATCCGGGCCAGACCGGTCTGCTATGTGGGATGACAAGTTCAGTTCTTGTTGCACCTTTTTTCCAGTGTGTAGACTTAATATAACATAACAACATCACAATACTACAGAACTACTATTTTCAGTATGAATACATTTAAATCATTAAGTTATTTTAAGTTCATGGCAGAGAGAAATAACAGTGACTTTATATGACACATATAAATACATATTTTGAATAAAATACATATTAAAATATATCCCAAATGCTCAGTCAAAGATAGGTCTTGCATGTATTCATTTATTTAAATACTTCCATACACATATTAGATGAGAACTAAAGCCAAAAAAATGTTGTTAAGATTAAGAAAATGTTCTGGACAGAGACCTCTGATGTTGGGGGCAATTGTGGCTCAAGAGTTGGGTGTTTGCCTTGTAATCGGAAGGTTGCCGGTTCGAGCCCCGGCTCCGACAGTCTCGGTCGTTGTGTCCTTGGGCAAGACACTTCACCCGTTGCCTACTGGTGGTGGTCAGAGGGCCCGGTGGCGCCAGTGTCCAGCAGCCTCGCCTCTGTCAGTGCGCCCCAGGGTGGCTGTGGCTACACTGTAGCTGCCATCACCAGTGTGTGAATGTGTGTGCGAATGGGTGAATGACTGGATATGTAAAGCGCTTTGGGGTCCTTAGGGACTAGTAAAGTGCTATATAAATACAGACCATTTACCATTTGTGACTGGAATCTGCTGGAGCAACTCTACCAGTTTCAGGGTTATTACTTCTAATGCTCCTGTGACCATTGGGACCACTTTTGATTTTAGCTGTTTCTTCACTCTGGTACTTCTCTGTTTTATCAGGCTGCAGCTGTGGGCTGCTGGGTTTCCCACATTATTACTCTTTTGCTCCTTGTCAGTCACTACTATGTCTCTGACTTAAACTAAAGTCCCACAGGATCTTAGCCGTGTCATTCTCAACAACCTTTGGTGGTGTATCCTATTGAGACTTGTGGACTTGTAGTCCATACACAACACAAATCCTCCTGTACACTATCCATACCATTTCTCGGTGTATACAGTTCCAGCTTCTTACATCCTGCAACTATGTGCACCAACTGCCACTTAGGTCTATCAGGTGTGGTAGACTCATGGCTAGGTCCTGTTCCTCATCAGTATCTGTTTTCAGGTGCCCAACACACTCATCTTGTGATGTTTCCTCTTAGATTATAGCTCTCACACTCTTTAATGATCATGCTCCCAGTTTCTGTTGCTTGTAGGGCCCCTACAAATGAAAATGCTTTCCCTCTCTGCCACCATTAAGCCACACTTATCCAGTTTGACTGACATTTTAATGTCCTCAATGTAGATCCCAGTGAGGTACATGAGTGCCAGCTCACTCCTGGCATGCAGTTTGATGTCATCCATGTACAGGATGTTGCAGATGATCATTCCACTCATGAGGGGCAGGTCATTGGCCGGTGGTCAGCCTTGTTCTGTCCTGTTTTAGCCAGTCGAGATGAGTACCTATTTCCAGCCCAGTTTTTTGTGCTGTCAACGATCTATGGAGTGTTGTTAACTTCTTCAGGATGGATCATGGTAGGTCACGTTTCTCACCAGCTCGTGACTGTGCATGTGGTCGTGGGACACTTCTTCTTCCAGGTGTTCTTCCAGTATTGTTGAGTCTTAGCTCTGAGTGGGTCTGCCCTCGTATTATTGTCCCCTTGTAGCTTAGGGGAACACCCTGGATGGATCTTTGGAGAACAGGCCGTTTATTCTCTTGGGCTCAGCTTCACTGGTGTATCTCTTCAGCTTAGTAATCAGAGCTGAGAGGCCTTGTTTCGCAATTTCTACAGCCTCAGTTAAGTCTGTAATCATTCTTGATCTTTCTCCCCAGATGTTTCCAGGATGTGTTTGTGGCACATCTGAGCTCATTGATTTCAGAGAAACAGTAAGTGGAGATGTTGAGTAGAACCTTGCTCACATCTACAAACAACTTCTCTAATAGGTAGCGAGTTGAGACTAGTGACCTTGGCTTTACGGCTACTGTCTGTCCACAGTGTTCATCCTCAGCTCAATATACATATCTGGTTGGGTATCATGTAATTCGTTTCACTTCTGTGTAACACTGAAACACACACACACACACAGAGAGAGAGAGAGAGAGAGAGAGAGAGAGAGAGAGAGAGAGAGAGTCACATACCACCAAAAATGAGCAAACAAACAAACAAACAAACAAAAACAGTAAGTAAGTCAGTAACAGTAATAAGCAACCAGTGAGCTTTGTTGTACTGAACATCGCCTGTGTGCTTTGTACTTCCTGTTGGAGGACCAAAGGTTTTTCATATTTCCTGTTTGCATCTCAGGGCCGAGCGAATCTGCTTCATAACTCGAAAGACGTGAGACTGAACCCAAATTTAGTTTTGAAAATTACACCAAAACACAAACAAAAAATTCTGCTTTCTCAGTGACTCTGGTGTCAGACATAAACATCCAAATGCACATTATAAGCCTTGTCTGCCTGCATAGTCTTCATGTTGATAAATCAAGCAAATGGCTCCTTTTTGCATGTTCATTAACAGGCACAACATGCACTCTTACAGATCCTCAACTATTCTTTGAATGGACTTTGACTGAAAGCTGGCCTTATTTAACAATGGCATTGTTATTCTCGGCCTGTAGCAGCTTGTCTGGCTGTCTGAGCGCTTATTTTCTACCCATTGAAGATGAAACAATGAAAAACGCAGTTCTCAGAGATCTATTTGAATGTAGAGAACTGCAGCACAAAGCAGCTAGAGAGCATCTCATTGTTTGACAAGGCCAGCAGAAATCAGGCTTGCTTCTTTTTGGGTGGTGGGTGTTAAGGGAGTGGAGGAGGGGCTCTGAATCTATCACTAGGAGCAGATTTCATCAGAACAAAGAAAGGGAGGCTGCAGGAATTGTGAGGTGGGGCTGGAGATTCTCAATCAATCAATCAAGGCTTTATTCGCGACGTGCAGGTTGCCCTGCAGTGAAATAGGACCCCCCCCCCCCCCCCCCGACCTTACACACACAACACAGACATCACATGGTCGGAGATCGGTAGCATTATAGAAAAACACTGAAATGTACACTACAATGGGAAAGTACAAGAGGAAAAAAAGAGACCTCTACTCATGCTGGGCTCCTGGGAGGACAGCATGAGAACAGGAAACCAAAAAACTCCTCTGCACAAAAACTCCACAGCACAGCATTATGGAGCACGTGACAAGCCACAGGGTCGGGTGGGGGGTGAGGAGTAATCCGAAGCAAACACAGCAGCCATCCTGCCTGGAGTCAAATACTGGCCACTGTGAACTTTCATGTGCTAAATTTTACTCACTTCTTTAGGGAGCTTTACTACACTTAGTTTTATCGTAATCCCTCCAGAAAAGCAAGCACTTTGTTTCATTTCAGTTCATCTAGAAGGGGTAAAAGGGGTTTGGGAAATTAATGTGTGAAGCCATTTAGCATGCATCCACGAGTTGTCTGTATGAACCTACAAAAACATGAGGCACAGAGCCCAGGTCTGCACTCAGAGATAAGTTGGACGAATGTACACTGTCATTCACAGAGAGCCAATGTGCTTTATTCTGCTAAATGGGCTAGGGATACGCCACAAGATGAGGCTTGACTCTGAAATACACACAGAGATGATGGAAAACTATTTTTAATTTGCAGGTAAGATCTGGATAGCGTTGCTGTGTAACACATGTAGAGTGTCACATTTGTGTACAGTTGCCACACATAGCAAGAGAGTTCTGGGCTAGAGTTTTCTGATCAGCTGAGGCCTTTTTGTGCGGAGTTTGGAGGTTATCCACAGAGATACATACTGATTGCAGATATTATGGTTTACTGGTGGTGGAATGAATCTCTGAGTTTTCACAGTAATAGATATGTTGCCTATCTCAGGTGTTATCCTACCCCGCCCTCTATTTTACGTAGGACGGGCTCCATCCACACTGCAAGCCCAAGCTGGAGACGCAATTAAGAAAACTAACAACATGTGTATAATTGTGAGAGTTTTGTTCACTATTCCCATGAGATCATCAGACTTATCGAGTCTGAGAATCTGTTTGAGAATATAAACTTTGTGAATGTTACCATACAAAGCTCCTCGGCACAATGACACATTCACTCAAATGTTCTGAACCCCGCTGTCTCTACAGTTATCTGACATGCTGTGGCCTAAACACTCAGTCGCTGTCTTTACAGTGTACCCGCCTCTGTTGGACCCTTTCTGTAGCCTCTGGTCACAACCTAGAGCCAAACTCCTCAGTTACATTAGAACAGGGATGTCAAATTTATCCGTGAGACAATTTCTTGTGTCGGTATGTAGGAACTGAATCTTCAGTCCTGCTGAGAATCCATGCAGGGTGGGAACTTTATTTTGATGGACAAACCGGGCGGCCTGGGATCATACGATTATGTGAAAGGAGGCAAAGGCTCATATGTTCTGTAGACCAGCGGTCCCCAACCTTTTTTGCGCCACGGACCGGTTTATGCCCGACAATATTTTCACGGACCGGCCTTTAAGGTGTCGCGGATAAATACAACAAAATAAAACTAGTACCGGTACCGAAAAAAAGAAGATTTATTCATAACACACGTGAAAAGACCCAGGAAAACCGAGTAAACGATCAAAACGATAACAAAATAACGCTGAAAACCGATAAAAACCCTGAAAACTACACATTTCACACCTGAGCCTCAACTCTCGTGGCCCGGTACCAAACGACTCACGGACCGGTCCGAGGCCCGGGGGTTGGGGACTGGTGCTGTAGACAGCAAGCATAGTGATACAGGCCAGTGACAAAGGAAGAGGGGGAGCTGGATTTAAATGCTAGTGCGTTGTGGAAAAGTGAAGAAATGAGTGAAAACGTAACATGAGCAGCATCTGACTGCATTTCAACGACACTGAAGACCGAAAAGCTGAGTGCAGAACAAAATTAGAAGCTGACTAAAGTGATACCATTTTTATTTTCAGTCTTTTTCCATTGTTGAGGACAAAAGGTTTCAAACTTGTCCAGGCCTGAAACCTCATGTGTGTTCTCCCCATGTAGTAGTAAATCCATAAAAATAAGGCTTTTATGAAAACGCTGAATAAAAAACTGCTTCCTTGAAAAAGAAAATGTACCATTAAGTATGAAATATTTCATAAAATAAAGTATATACAAAGGCAGAGATGTAGCACAGAGCCATGGCTCAGCGTCTGAGTGTCTAAATGAGTCTCACAGGCCTGAATATGAATATATTATAAATATAAATTATATAAATATAAATTATAAAATATTGAAGTCATTTAAAATTCTTGACTCGTTTGATCTGCTGCTCAAAACAAACAAGCACGAGCAGAAATTGTGGACTTTTAACTGTATTTTCATAAGTTTTACAGCTTTCCCTGCTGATAAAAAACCTCCCTTATGGCCATTCATACTGCACAAAGTCATTAGTTTCTGTTTTTCACTTTCTACTTTAGAAATGTCAGTTTTTTCTACAGTTTAAACGAAAAAGGACAGTCTGGGCAATGAGCTGCCAGAACTTTTTCTGTAATTTTACACATTTATTTCTTCAAATTTAAGTCCAAAGAGTCGTGCTGACACATTTCTTTATTTGTCACAGCAGCTTTTTCTTCGCCGTGTTCAAAAACAGTTAAATGTGACTTCTTCACACTGACAGAAAAGAGTTTCACTGGTCCGGCCCCTTTAAGATCAAAGTGATGAGTTGTAAAATGACCCCTGCATTAGAGTGTGAATTCTTGAAACATGCAACTACTGGATCAGTTGTTGTTGTTAGTGCAGTGGTTTGGCTTAACACACAGCATTATCAGAAATTTGGCCATCACATATTGTCACGGCGAGTGGGATGAGCCATGTGGAGAAAATAAAGGAGGATCCGATTGCAGGCACTCGTGGAGGTGCGAAGGAGGTTTACTGTAAAAATAAAACACAAGTTGAAAACAGCAAACGGAACTGAAGATAATCTAAACTGGGAACAACTAAACTACTAAACATGAACAAGAACACGAAGGAGGGTGAGCTGAGGCATATGACGGTACACAGCAGGGAGAACACATGGAATGAAACACGGTAGATTTACAGACAGACCAGCAACTAGTACACAGTTAGACACGACTTAAATACACACAGGAGAACACAGGGAGATTACAAACAGGTGGGGAACACAGCTGGGAGTAATAGACAAGACGAGACAGGGGAAGCAAAACAGAATACACTGGTCGTGTCCAAATTCATGGGCTGCATCCTCCTGAGGCCGCATTTGTAGACCGATTACATCACAGCGACGCGCCGAAGGCTGTCCAAATTCGTAGACTCTTCCGAATGCAGCCGACAAATGCGTCCTCCTTTTCCCCGAATTTGAAGGATGGGTCAGGTGTGTCCTTGGTGGCCTACCGTATCCCAGAATTCATAGCGCGGCCCAGCCAAACTCCAGTTTCCAACAATGGCGGCCGCTACTAAGTTTTAATATTACTCTTATTATTCTTTCTGGGTCACAAAATAAACTTTTAACATATTTTCAGGCGAGAATGTAGCTGTGTAAACATCAAATATCTGCTCAGTTTATCAAGATATCGCATATTTGCAAAAGTGCTTCGACGTTTTTGGAGCATCTGCTACCCACCAGCTCGATAGCTCGCCGGGAGCTCGAGGGTTACTGAAGCCGCCGAGAACGGCACAACTCCCGGCACATCATTTTCAGATCACCGCGGAGTTTCGCTGCTCGGGTTAAACGTAATATATAAGTCACTTAGACAACCTAAAAATGTTATTGTTGGGCTTTTTTCAGTGTTTTATTTGTTCGTGAGTAAATCGGTTTGGCTGACATTAAAGTTATTAGATTAGATTAGATTAGATAAAATAAAACTTTATTAAATCCCTGGGTGGGTTCCTCCTTGGTTTTTACACAGCTGACTAAACGTCAAACAGAAAACTGATTAAACAGAAGTGTGAGACGGTCGAGAATTTCCTCCAGTGTCCTGTTATATTTTAGATAGCAAGGAACAGACGGCTGAGTTTATTAAACTCCACCGAGACAGCGGTGACGCTAATCAGAAGGCTGGACCGTCCAATTCCACAGCCGTTTACTTCCGGCCTACCCGACCTTCTGAGGACCCGGCCCACGTAGACCGCGAAGGCCGGGTCTGATTCTGAGAATCAGAAAATAATCCATAATGCAAAAATAAACCAAAACATAAGAAACTCAAAATGCTGGGTCAAAATGACCCAGAATCGTGACACATATATGCTACTTTTCATTTTCTACTTGGCTGCTGGTCCTGGCCTCCACCAGCAAATGCAACCCATAGACAGACAGGGTGGGGGTGGTTCATTAATAGAGTAAGATGGCTTCTCTGTTTCTGTTTGTTGTGCAGGCTTTGAAAGCCGCTAAGCCACGCCCTCCTGGGTTCTGCAGAACAGTGGCAAAACTGCAGAGCTCTAACAATCGATTAGCAAACGCTGGATATTTGGTGTTGAGGCAACAAGACAAACTTATCGACTGATTATAATGATGAGATTATACCAAATGAAGTTAAGGAAATGAATGCAAAGAAAGAATATTGATTGATTTTTACAAATGCAACTTTTATAAAGAATGTCAGACAATTGTCCAGAAATAGTTTTTGTCATCAAGCAATTTTCTATAGCAGAGGTATTAAGTCCCTTTGGTTATGTATTTTTCCATCAATTAAGTTAGATGACAGCTCTGACCCAGTGCTCTTTGTATACTCATGAATGTGAAATCCCTAGCAGAGAATCTACACTGCTTTTTTGGCACAAGCTAAAGCCACCTGCTGTGTTGCAAAGATCCTGTCATGTGATACATATGATACAATCAACGCAGTGTCCAAATGCATAGGTTGAAAGAACGCTGCTCTGTGCTGTGTGTTAAATAGTAACATAACATAACAGCTGTTTCCAAACTGTTACACTTACTGACTCTTAAAAATAAGCAGACTGTGGTAGCGTTTTTCCTTTTCTTTCTTCTCGTCTTTTTTAAGAGTTCTACATGTGAACTCTTAAAATCGGGTCGTGGACTTTCCTTCATATTTCCTTTTTTTTTTTTACAAGCTCAAAACTTCACTCTGATATTCAGATATTTTATTGTTTTAAGCCATTTTAATTTCCTGTTCTTATTAAAAATCTTTACATTTTTATCTGTACTGTGCATTTAAATGCATAGAAACTTTAAAACAATTAAAATCACAGGTAAAGACAGTAAAGACAGGTGAAAAAACTGTAAGGAAGAAGAATTTTTACAAAGCAGCAAACTAGTGAGAAAAAATGAGCACAGCAGAGGAAAGTTTCAATGTTAAAGCGGTGGTGACTGGATGTCAGGCACCATTTCGGCAAGCTTCTAGTCCATTGACCAGGAAGGCCCTTTTTAATTATTGTCCTTGGGGCGATCCCTGCTGTGCAAGACTTATTGGAGTAATCTGCCCCTCACAGCACCTTCATTATGATGTATGGACTCCAATAAATGCGAATGAGATGTGTGATAGCAGCTGATGAGATGTAAGTTTGCTTGTATTTAAAGGAGTCCATCTGAGTAACAGTTTTTAGATGTATAAAACTGTGTAAAAAGGTGTATACGAAGATTGTGTGTTTGGAAGATGTAACACATGTAGCTGATGCCATTTCAAGAAGGTGAGATCATTTTTGAAAAAATGAGCATGAGGTGGTTCAGGCATCTCTATAGTCTATCTAATAGACTCCAGTTTGTGCATGTAAATGGAGAGTCCTCTTCACACACTGAGGTTAATTATGGAGTTCCACAGGGTTCAGTGCTAGGACCAATTCTGTTTACATTATACATGCTTCCCTTAGGCAGCATCATTAGAAGACATAGCATATATTTACACTGCTATGCAGATGACACCCAGCTCTATCTGTCCATGAAGCCAGATAACACACACCAATGAGTTAAACTGCAGGAATGTCTTAAAGACATAAAGACCTGGATGGCCGCTAACTTTCTGCTTCTTAATTCAGATCAAACTGAGGTCATTGTACTCGGCCCTGAAAATCTTAGGAATAGAATAGATTGGAATAGCTCTTTATTTTCATTGTTACAAAAACAATGAAATTCAGTTTGGCATCTCTCCATGTTTGTGAAGTACACAATAGCATAAGTATTTACACAATAATACAGACAAAGTTACATTTACACAAGAAAGATATATACAAGTACATACACCCATGCATGCACATATGTATATATACATATATGCATGCGTACATATGTACACACACACATATTTCCACATACACGCTCACATATATATACACACACATATACATATATATACATATAATAAATATGGTATCTAAGCAGATTCTTACTCTGGATGGCATCACCTTGGCCTCCAGTAACACTGTGAGGAACCTTGGAGTCATTTTTGACCAGGACATGTCCTTCAACGCACATATTAAACAAATATGTAAGACTGCGTTCTTCCATTTGTGCAACATCTCTAAAGTTAGAAATATCCTGTCTCAGAGTGACGCTGAAAAACTAGTTCATGCATTTATTACTTTCAGGCTGGACGATTGTAATTCATTATTATCAGGATGTCCTAAAAACTCCCTGAAAAGCCTTCAGCTAATCCAAAATGCTGCAGCAAGAGTCCTGACAGGGACTAGAAAGAGAGAGCAGATTTCTCCTGTTTTGGCTTCCTGTTAAATCCAGAATTCAAAATCCTGCTCCTCACATACAAGGTCTTAAGGTCTTCTATTGTATTCTTGTTTCAGTTATTTTATTGAAGTTTGCTTCTACTTAGTCGTTTCTCTCTTGTCTGTTGTGTTTAGTTTTACTTCCTCCTTCTGTGTCATTGATTGGATTCACCTCTACCTTGCCTTTGTCTTTGTTCTTTGTCTGAGTATCTCTTATCATCCCCTGTCTATTCCTGCCCCTGTGTTTCGTGGATTTAGTTTTGACTTTTGTTTTGGGGTTCCCAAATCACAACGTGTGAAATATGTATGAAAAAAACCCAAACTCATATGATTCTGAAGAGTTGTATAAACACAACTTCCTTTCTTTGTCTGAACAACTTCATGGGCTCCTAAAATGTGGGATAAATAATAGGATTCAGGTTAAAAATATAATAAATTATTTGTACAACATTGAACATCTTTCCTTTGTGTCTCATGACTTGAATGAGCCTGTGCTATTTTCTTACTGTACCTTGATGCTTGTGAGTTCTTTTATTCAGGCACATAGAAAAAACCAACAGTGACTGAAAAGTATTGATTTTTCCAGCACTGCCCTGTGCCGTTCGTAGATTAAGAAATGCCAATACAAGTATTCCACTCTGACTCTCTGGTTCATGTCAAGTTCACTTGTCATTTTCGATAATTTTGACAAGCTCAAGATGCTTAACCATGATATAGTTAGCAATGCTGGGTGGCCCTCGGGGTTTCTGATTGAATTAGCTGTCTGTGCGCTGCCATTTGGTTCTAGTCTGAAGAATCCCCAACACTGAGATGGGAGAGACACCCCTTGAACCAAAATGTACTAATTTATAGTACTCACTGAGATGCAGTAACCAGTGTTTTCACTGCCCAGTACTTGGATATAGTTTAAAAGTCAACTGAGCCAAAGCTAACCAATCAAATGACATGGTTATCCACAGCATATCCCTGCAGAAAAAACCCATAGTAGCATTGATGCTGGTTCTTTTCCATTGAGATGTCCTTATGTTAAGTTATGGTAATTTGTATGCACAATAACTAGACCGCCAAACAAAGGAAAGTGCATGGAAAACTTTCATCTTTTCATTTACACCAAATGTCTGTCAAAAACAAATGTACAACAGATTTTTATGAATCTGATTTTTTATGAGTAGTACTTTCCAGATTTGTGTATACTATTCCTTTAAGACTTTTGAGATCTGTTTTATTTAAAGATATTTGCTGGTAAGTTGTCTTCTGGAGTTACTTTTTTGCAATTTGTTGGTTATTATGTTCTCGTTTTTGTCACATTTAATGTGTTAGTACATAAAGGAATGTGATTGCCAGTATATGTATGCATTCATATCTGAGACAGCTATCAGTAGAAAGAGAAAGAGGAGGGAGAGATTAGGCGACTTTGTGTGCTAATCCCTGTGAAATCATTGCCCCAGGGGTATAAGGTGGGGAGATAGGAGAGTGCTCCACTGATCAGAGAGGCTGTGGCTCACTGTGTGAAGCTGTCTGTATCCTCAGTAATCTCTCCCCAAGCCACAGAGAAGACTGCCTGAATGATAGGCAGCTTCCCTGTCTGCAAAACCAGACTTCTGCCTGTAAAACTGTTCATTACAGCCAGGACTGTGAAGACTACAGCGGAGTTAGGGAGGTGAGGGCTGAGGTGACGCATTAAGGAGAAATTTGATTTGGCTGTGAAATAACCAGGGAAATCAAAATTATGGTTTTGTTGGTTTCGTACAACGGTTTGGAGATACTATGACCATGCATACATGAGGCAAATAATGTTGATTGTAGTCTGTGGGTCTAAAAGGGCAAATTTAAAACCAGTGTTGATGAAATCATTATTAGACTTCTTGGTTAGAAAATCTCCGGGTGAGCTGGAGTCTTCCTGGTCAGCAGTGGTGAGGACCTGCCAACAGCAGTCACAGAAGGCCTGAAACAGGAAGCCTGGTCTTGGATGTTGAGGTAACTGTTGGAATAAATTTCATTCACATCAAAAACTGGTCATTTGTTAAATTCTCCAATTCATAAAAGGTAGCAAGCTGCAATTTGAAATTCAACTTGTTGTTTGACAACTTTAGCCACTAAAAGTATTTTAATGTTCTATTTTGTAAGATTTGCAAGAACAAAATGTCAAAAAAGAAGAAGAAGAATTTTTTAAACATACTATAATAAAATAACAACCTTGGCATGTTATTACCTTTTTATTTTTTAGGTACAAGTATTTAAGCTAGATTTGGTTAGCTTAACTTAATTTAACTTAGGTTAGCATGCAGCCAGGCCGTGACCTCAGATAATTTATAACTTAAAATTAAGATGCAACAGAAACAATTCTGCAAAGCTGTATTTTTAAAAGTAGAAACAGGAATATTGTGTTAGCAATGCCACATGTCCACTTTATTTATTGTTATTCGATTAGCTATTCACAAGCTACATTGTCCAAGCTCAGGTCCTCTACCAGAGGCCTGGGAGCTCGAGGGTCCTGCGCAGTATCTTAACTGTTCCTAGGACTGCTCTCTTCTGGACAGAGATCTCTGATGTTGTTCCTGGGATCTGCTGGAGCCACTCGCCTAGTTTGGGAGTCACCGCACCGAGTGCTCCAATTACCACTGGGACCACCGTCACCTTCACCCTCCACATTTTCTCGCGCTCTTCTCTGAGCCCTTGGTATTTCTCGAGCTTCTCGTGTTCCTTCTTTCTGATATTGCTGTCACCGGGAACCGCTACATCGATCACTACGGCCTCTAGTGTTGTCCGCCACATCCCCATTGAGTTCCTGATGAAGGCTCTTAGGGTCCTGGTGCTCTTGCATAGTTCTAGGAATTCCAGGATCCAGGTGTGGGACGTTGAGTCACAGGCCTTCTTGTAATCGATCCAGGCAGTGCACAGGTTGGTCAGCCTGGTCTTGCAGTCTCGGCTGACTGTTCTGTCTACCAGTAGCTGGTGTTTTGCGCCTCTGGTATTCTTGCCCATCCCTTTCTGTGCCTCCACTCATGTATTGACCCCTGTCCAACTGGACAGCACCAGGAGACCCTTTCTTGGATATCTGCCACTGTTATGTTTACTGGACCCTGTTCAGGGAGGTTGCTGTGGTCTGTCCTCAGATCCACTAGCCACTGAGCATTGCCGTTATGGGTTGCGTCCTTCTCCCATATGCTCTTCCAGTATTGTTCCGTCTCCAGCCTTGATGGTGCTGTTCTCATATTGTTCCCCTGCCACTGAGAGTACACCTTTGCTGGTTCTGTGGAGAACAGCTTATTCTCCTGCCTTCAATCTCTCTGGTGTACCTCCTCAAGCGGCACGCCAAGACTGTGAGTCTCACCTGGCAGTTTCAGGTATGGAAAGCTTGCTGTATTTCTTAGGCACCTTCTTCATTGCACCTTTCTGCAGCTCCAATAGTTGGCTAGTAGCCAAGCATCTCACTGATCACTGCTGCCGTGGTGTAGATCAGCTTGTTCGTCTTGGTAATGGTGGCAGTGGGTATCGTCCATATGTAACACTAATGAAGCGCTATTGAATTAATACATGTCAGGTATTAAGCAGAATATTGGGCTATTGTTAATCAGAAGATTTAAGAACGGCTACTGGAGCTGATTGTCAGTAATTAATAAATACACATAACACAAAATGCTTTTGCAGGTACCGTGTATTTCAACAAAACCAAAGGAAAATAACAAAGAAAGAAAAGGAAAAACCCAATTAAGGTGCACAAAGACAACTAAATAATCCTGTAGCTTATATCAAGCAATATAGATTCTCAAATCAAAAAAATGTTCCCCATAAGTAACACACATCAACATCAAAAGCACAGGTCCACACAGAAGAGGGAAAAGTCCATGAATTTTATCTGAGTGTCCATGACAGATGTCCAAGCGCTATTGTCCATAAACGGGGGAATGGTGTGTATGATTGTGGAAATCAGTGTAATTGAAAAATGGTTTCAGAGCATTGTCTTTGATAACTTCCTACCAGACCAGTGGAAGTGGAAGCTTCAATGCAGAACGATTCCTGCTCCTAGCCGTTCGTTGGCTTGCCATCCTTTTTTTTACCCAAAAAGGTTCACCTGGCCTGCATTAAATAAACAGAGCCAATAACAAATCACAAGAATATGAAAATGCCTGCCAGTTGAGCTAAATACATTAAGTTATTCTTGATCCTGTGTACACAATTTATAAATAAATAAATAGACATTATATTTAATCAATAAGGATTTAACTAAAACAGTTCAACTGCTATATACAGATTGTATAGCTTCAAAGCATTTGTTATCCAACAAATACACAACAACAATCCTTCAAATTGTTTGGACCGGCAGCAGCCAATTAGCATCAGCTGCTAGCATCACAAACAGTTAATTAAAAGTTCAAACTCACCAGTGTATGACAACAGTATACAGCTCTTGCTCACAGTAGTCGGTGTCTAAGTCACATAAGGTTATAGTTGGTGTTAAAAAAAGACGCATTAAAAAACGGAAAAAGCAGGTGTTAATTGATTTTTACCCACTACTCAGTGAATCTTGAGTGTTCTTTCACTATCCTGTAACAAACTGGCTCAAAGAATGAGACAAAGAGAGAGAGTCAAAGTGTCTATTAAAATAATAAAATGTAATGATTTATTTACTGGCCATTAAAAAGAATTCAGGTCTATTGACATTTCCATGTGTATGCACACAGCAAATAAATATGTTGTGGTGAATATGTAAAAAGAGTGAATATGTTTTTTACACCTTTAAGTAAAGTGCAGTAACATAACATATAGATATATAGTGGACACAGAACTTTTTTCTGTGAATATCTTGGCAGAGCTGAAAACACAATATCAGGGCTTTATGGACAAATTAGTACATTCATTGATTTTTTTCTAAAATGATAGCTTCTTCTTTTTGAACATCTTTTAAATGTTTTTAAATCACATGCAAAGGTGATCAATGCCAAGAGAATGAATAGAGTTTATTTCTATACTATAGCACTATATCCCTTATAACAATAACTTTATGAAACTGTTAAAGAACGAATTGTTGACCGTAATAGATCAATTTCCACCAAAAGGTTTGGTTCTATCACAGTTTGAAATGTTGCTGTCATGATAGCTAAAATCACAGCTATCATGAGACATGAGCCAAGTAAATATGGACCTGTCAAAACAACACCTAAAACCTTCTCTTATAGGACAGTGGATGTAGCAAATGAAAAATTAATAGTGTTTTGCTCACCATTAAAATACACAAAAGTAAACTAAAAACAGATTAAAACATTAACAATTTTGTAAGAAAGCCTTTGCTGTAGGGCTAAATGAGAAAATTGTCTTAGATGGATTTGATTGCATTGTGACACAGAAAATACGCTCATACACATGCATATGGTGACAAGCAGATACACACACGCCCTCACAAATTGGAAATGAAAATGATCCATCAGCCAGTGTTTGGGAGACAGAAAAGTAAACAATTTAGGCAGTCACATTAAGACACTTAGAAGTGTAATTACTGCTCCTCCATCGACCCAGATTTCCAGCAGGGGACCCATTGCTGAATGTACTTAGGTTGTTAGGAGTAAATGAGCTCTCTTTATTGCATTCTCGTTTCTAATGGGTCTCTCTTCTGCACCTCTGGCCAGCGGTACACATCTTTAACCACTCACAATCAGCCCTCACAGTCATTGTTTATAACCTATTGTCTTGTACAGAGCAAACAGTAATGTGCATTTAACTTGAAATACGCTGTCAGGGGAGCCTTGTGCTTACTTTAAGTCCAGTGTGGAGGTTGAACTGTGTTTGGTTGACAAATATGGTGGAGAATGCCATAAAATATTGCAAGAAGTAATTTTTCCCAGAGGATAGATCCTATGGTAGTGCTATTTCCTGAGTCTCTTAGTGCTGCCAACAGGTTAAGAAATTGTTCAGGAAAACATTGAAGCATTTTTTAGACGACATTTGATCATCAAAGTAATGACGTACCATCTACAAAGTAATCAATCTTTCAGTCTCCAGAGTTAAGTTCAATAACTTCCTCTAAATCATCACCATCTCTATTAAACCCCATCCCTGGAAGACTACTCAAAAAAAGTCCTGCCATTAATTAATGTTTCGATATTAAATGTGATCCATCTGTTTCTATTAGTGGGCTGAATACCGTGGGCCTTTAAGGTGGCAGTAATGAAACCTTAAAAAGCCATCACGTGACCCAGCTGACTTCCTAAAAGAGAAATTGTAAAACATCCAACTGATCATCTGCAGAGGAGTTTCAGTCGGGATTCAGAATTTAGTACTGAAGCAACATTAGTGAAGTTTTTTAATTATAGGTACTGTGCTACAGTGGTTTGAATTATATTTGTCTAATAGACTCCGGTTGGTTCATGTTTTGGGGGAATCGTCTTCACAAACTAAGGTTAATCACAGAGTTGCATGCTGGGATCATTTCTATTGATATTATACAGCCTTCTCCAAGACAGTATTATTAGATGGGATAGTATACATTTTCCTTGCTATGTCAGTGATTCCAGGCTGTATCTGTCTATGAAGCCAGGTGACACATACTACTTAGTTAAACTGCAGGAATCTCTGAAAGACATAAGGACCATAGGCTCTATTCTCCTGGCCTAAAAGTCTTAGAAACGTAGTGTTTAACCAGATAACTACTCTGGAAGGCATTACAGTAAAAATGTGCGTAATCTTGGAGCCATTCTTGACAAGGACAGTGCACATAATCAATAAATACTGTGCAATTGCAAAAAAACATTCCTAAAAATCTTAAAATTACAAAATTAGAAACAGCTCAAAGCGGGAGACATGAAAAACATTATGTACACTTATGTTGGATAACAGAGTTGGGTGGGAGTTTCTTAGATCCTTTTTTGTTTGCCGCCTGTCCCGTTTGGTTCTTTTGCCGTCAGCATTATTGTCTGAAGGCCAAGAAAGATGCCCAACCGATTTACTTTACCGAGTGCACCATCCCGGCCTTGCCGTATTGGTCCATTTGATTGACCTTTGTTTTTATTGTTTATTTATTTCATTTTCAGTTCTTACATACGGGACAGACATGACTGGGGGAAAGGAAAGGGAGAAAGAAGTAGAGGGAGGGAAAGAAAAACCTGGATCGAGCAAAAATACAAAAGGAAATGGGAAAGGTGAAAACTAAACTATAAAACTGGGTGAACTAGGACTAGACACAAGAACCTGTAAAAATGAACATGGTGTCATGGACCCAGTGTTTTGAGTTTTAGTCTATTTTGATGTTTGTTGTTTGTTTAGGTTCATTAAGTTATTCTAGCTCATTTGTAATTATATTTGTCATGGTCCTGGGTCATTTTGACCCAGCGTTTTGTGTTTTCTGGAGTTTAATGTATATTCAGCCCTACCTGTGTCTGTCCTCGGTGCTTTGTTCATGTCCCCGTGTTGTTATGTAAAACAGTCTGTGTGTTTCCTGTTTTACTTTGTAGGGTTGTGTCTCGTTATGTCCATTGGTTCCAGCTGTGTCCCCGCCTGTCTGCCATTACCCGATTACCGTGTGTGTGTATATATAGTGGGTGTCGGTCTGTGTTCGTTGTCGGCTCGTCTGTGTTTCATGGTGTCCTGTTCCTCGTCTGCGTCTCTCTGCATCCCACCCCATTCGTATGATCTCAGGTTTGTTATTTAGCTCACCCAGTTTAGGTTTATGTTCTGTCCTGCCCTCGGTTCTGTTATTTGTGTACTGTAAATACTCTCCCCTCACTGCCTGTTTTGCCACTCCACCACTTGTAAATAAACCTCACTCGAATCACCAGTCGCTGTCTGCATTTTGGGTCCTCCTTTCCTCCACACCACACGGCTCACCCCGCCAGCCGTGACAGTACGAGCCGACCACAAGATGGATCCAGCAGCTTTGTCCGGGGAGAGCGACCTCGCACGCATCCAACGCCTGGTGGACTGGGTAACCCACACCTCCAACGCACAAGCGAAGGTTGTGGGGATAAATGCCATTGAGGCTATTCTGGATGGAAATCCCTATCTCCCTATCCCTATCTCCACCAGGTCAGGGGATTTTCGGACTTAATTCGCAACCTGCGTAAAGCCCGGGAGGTGGTGCAAGCTCGGGAATCCACAGACTTTGTCCAGCAGCAGCGAACTACGGCCGCCCCGGAACAGCCACGTCAGCTTCTCCCGCCGGAGGTTTTTTCCGGCCCACCGGAGGTTTTTCCCGGCCCGCCGGAGGTTTTGCCCGGCCCGCCGGAGGTTGTGCCCGGCCCGCCGGAGCCGTCCACTGGGAGGAGGCGACGATCGCGCCGTCGGCGCGTCACCCCACAGCTGGATATTAGGACTATAGCACTACAGGCTGTGGTGAGTGTGAAGGACCCTTTTTCTGTTTTGGACTGTGGGACAGTTTATTCAGGGGCTTTGTTTTGTGCAGCAGATGACAAGGAGAACTGCTTGTTGCCTGTTCGTTCTCCTGCTCAGCTGTCCTTAGCTCGTTTAGCTGCACAGCCACAAGCTCGTTTAGCTGCACAGCCGCAAGCTCGTTTAGCTGCACAGCCGCAAGCTCGTTTAGCTGCACAGCCGCAAGCTCGTTTAGCTGCACAGCCGCAAGCTCGTTTAGCTGCACAGCAGCATTCAGCTCGGCCCCCGGTATCCCCACTAGCCCGGTCATCTATGCCAGCTCCGTCTTCACCGACTCCCTCTGTACGGGAGGCTGCGTCTGTGCCTCCCGTTTTGGACTCTTTTTCTAGTACGTATTTTTTGCAGAGAGACAAACATGTTAAAAAGGCAATTGTTCCTCAACAGCTGGCTAGTTTAGAGACTGTTACTTGCTCCAGGGCCTCACCAGAGGTTAAATTACAGCCCTCAGCTGACTCTGGACCCCTGGAGGCTAAGAACCCAGCTGAGGACTGCACCCGGCTGTCGCTGCCTGAGCTGAGTCAATGCTCGGTGCAGCTGCAGTCAGCTTTGTGTTTGCCAGAGGCCCGTGCGCCTGCTGGTTCTGATCTGTTCCTGCCAGAGGCCCGTGCGCCTGCTGGTTCTGATCTGTTCCTGCCAGAGGCCCGTGTGCCTGCTGGTTCTGATTTGTTCCTGCCAGAGGCCCGTGCGTCTGCTGGTTCTGATCCGTTCCTGCCAGAGGCCCGTGCGCCTGCTGGTTCTGATCCGTTCCTGCCAGAGGCCCCCGCGCCTGCTGGTTCTGTTTTGCGCCCGCCAGAGGTCTCCGCGCCTGCTGGTTCTGTTCTGCGCCCGCCAGGGGCCCCTGTGCCCGCTGGTCCTGTGACTATTCTCGCTGGAGGGCCCGAGGAGCCCGTCCAGCCTCCTGTCCCGTCAGCTGGAGGGCCCGAGGAGCCCGTCCAGCCTCCTGTCTCGTCCGCTGGAGGGCCCGAGGAGCCCGTCCAGCCTCCTGTCTCGTCCGCTGGAGGGCCCGAGGAGCCCGTCCAGCCTCCTGTCTCGTCCGCTGGAGGGCCCGAGGAGCCCGTCCAGCCGCCTGTCCCGTCCGCTGGAGGGCCCGAGGAGCCCGTCCAGCCGCCTGTCCCGTCCGCTGGAGGGCCCGAGGAGCCCGTCCAGCCCCAAGACTCGTCAGCTGGAGGTTCAGGAGAACCCAGCCAGCTTCCTGCCTTGTCAGCTGGAGGGCCCGAGGAGCCCGTCCAGTCTTCTGCCTCGTCAGCTGGAGGGCCCGAGGAGCCCGTCCAGTCTTCTGCCTCGTCAGCTGGAGGGCCCGAGGAGCCCGTCCAGTCTTCTGCCTCGTCAGCTGGAGGGCCCGAGGAGCCCGTCCAGTCTTCTGCCTCGTCAGCTGGAGGGCCCGAGGAGCCCGTCCAGCCGCCAGCTGCAGCCTCATCATCATCCTCGCCGGCTGCCGCTCCATCCACGCCGCCGGCAGCAGCAGCGGCTTCATCCTCGCCAGCTGCAGCCTCCGTGTCTTCATCCTCGCCAGCTGCGGCCTCCGTGTCTTCATCCTCGCCAGCTGCGGCCTCCGTGTCTTCATCCTCGCCAGCTGCGGCCTCCGTGTCTTCATCCTCGCCCGCTGCGGCCTCCGTGTCTTCATCCTCGCCAGCTGCGGCCTCCGTGTCTTCATCCTCGCCAGCTGCGGCCTCCGTGTCTTCATCCTCGCCAGCTGCGGCCTCCGTGTCTTCATCCTCGCCAGCTGCGGCCTCCGTGTCTTCATCCTCGCCAGCTGCGGCCTCCGTGTCTTCATCCTCGCCAGCTGCGGCCTCCGTGTCTTCATCCTCGCCAGCTGCGGCCTCCGTGTCTTCATCCTCGCCAGCTGCGGCCTCCGTGTCTTCATCCTCGCCAGCTGCGGCCTCCGTGTCTTCATCCTCGCCAGCTGCAGCCTCGGCTTCACCCACGCCGTCGCCTGGTCCAGCTCCGGCTTCACCCACGCCGTCGCCTGGTCCAGCTCCGGCTTCACCCACGCCGTCGCCTGGTCCAGCTCCGGCTTCATCGTCGCCTGGTCCAGCTCCGGCTTCATCGTCGCCTGGTCCAGCTCCGGCTTCCGTTTCGCCTGGTCCAGCCTTTGCATCAGCTTCGCCTGGTCCAGCCTCTGCTTCCGTCTCGCCTGGTCCAGCCTCTGCATCAGCCTCGTCTGGTCCAGCCTCTGCATCAGCCTCGTCTGGTCCAGCCTCTGCATCAGCCTCGTCTGGTCCAGCCTCAGCATCCGCCTCGCCTGGTCCAGCCTCAGCATCCGCCTCGCCTGGTCCAGCCTCTGCATCAGCCTCGCCTGGTCCAGCCTCTGCATCAGCCTCAGCATCCGCCTCGCCTGGTCCAGCCTCAGCATCCTCCTCGCCTGGTCCAGCCTCAGCATCCTCCTCGCCTGGTCCAGCCTCAGCATCCGCCTCGCCTGGTCCAGCTCCGGCTTCATCGTCGCCTGGTCCAGCTCCGGCTTCCGTTTCGCCTGGTCCAGCCTTTGCATCAGCTTCGCCTGGTCCAGCCTCTGCTTCCGTCTCGCCTGGTCCAGCCTCTGCATCAGCCTCGTCTGGTCCAGCCTCTGCATCAGCCTCGTCTGGTCCAGCCTCTGCATCAGCCTCGTCTGGTCCAGCCTCAGCATCCGCCTCGCCTGGTCCAGCCTCAGCATCCGCCTCGCCTGGTCCAGCCTCTGCATCAGCCTCGCCTGGTCCAGCCTCAGCATCAGCCTCGCCTGGTCCAGCCTCAGCATCCTCCTCGTCTGGTCCAGCCTCAGCATCCTCCTCGCCTGGTCCAGCCTCAGCATCCTCCTCGCCTGGTCCAGCCTCAGCATCCTCCTCGCCTGGTCCAGCCTCAGCATCCGCCTCGCCTGGTCCAGCCTCAGCATCCGCCTCGCCTGGTCCAGCCTCAGCATCCTCCTCGCCTGGTCCAGCCTCAGCATCCTCCTCGCCTGGTCCAGCCTCAGCATCCTCCTCGCCTGGTCCAGCCTCAGCATCCTCCTCGCCTGGTGCTGCGGGGGCCACGCCACCTTCAGGTCCCAAACTGCCGCCTCGACATCGGCGGTCATCTGCCAGGCCGCTTGTTGGGCGTCATCGTCGATATGGACGTCCTCCCAAACGCCGCCGCTACCTTCCGCGCGGCCGGCCTCCGGACTTGTGTCGTCGCCGCCGTTGCTGTCCGCACGGTCGGCCGCCTGACTTGTTTCCCCGTCGCCGCCGCTGCCGTGTGCACGGTCGGCCCCCTGACTTGTTTCCCCGTCGCCGCCGCTGCCGTGTGCACGGTCGGCCCCCTGAATTGTTTCCCTGTCGCCGCCGCTGCCGTGTGCACGGTCGGCCCCCTGAACTGTTTCCGCTTCGCCACCGCTGCCTTCCGTGCGGTCGGCTTTTGAATCTGTGTCGCCAACGTAGCCGGCCTCAGAAGATGCATTGTCCTGGACTTCTGAGTTGTCAGCCTCCGGGCCGGCCTCCTGAACTGTGTTTTGTTCTTGGACTCCAGCATGTGTGTTTTTGTTTTGGGCGATTCCCTTGGTTCGCTGGAGCTTGTTTTTGTTTTGTTGTGGTCCCTCCGTCCTGGGCCCCCGCCGCCCGCCCTGGGTTGGTTGTCTGTTTTTGTTTTGGGCTGTCTGGAGCCAGCCCTTGGAGGGGGGGTACTGTCATGGTCCTGGGTTATTTTGACCCAGCGTTTTGTGTTTTCTGGAGTTTAATGTATATTCAGCCCTACCTGTGTCTGTCCTCGGTGCTTTGTTCATGTCCCCGTGTTGTTATGTAAAACAGTCTGTGTGTTTCCTGTTTTACTTTGTAGGGTTGTGTCTCGTTATGTCCATTGGTTCCAGCTGTGTCCCCGCCTGTCTGCCATTACCCGATTACCGTGTGTGTGTATATATAGTGGGTGTCGGTCTGTGTTCGTTGTCGGCTCGTCTGTGTTTCATGGTGTCCTGTTCCTCGTCTGCGTCTCTCTGCATCCCACCCCATTCGTATGATCTCAGGTTTGTTATTTAGCTCACCCAGTTTAGGTTTATGTTCTGTCCTGCCCTCGGTTCTGTTATTTGTGTACTGTAAATACTCTCCCCTCACTGCCTGTTTTGCCACTCCACCACTTGTAAATAAACCTCACTCGAATCACCAGTCGCTGTCTGCATTTTGGGTCCTCCTTTCCTCCACACCACACGGCTCACCCCGCCAGCCGTGACAATATTATCCTTGTGTTAAGTCTCCCTTGGCCTTCATGTGTTTATGTCTGTGTGTCTCATGTTGTCAAGTTCATGTTGTCGTTTCTGTCATCTTCCCCGGTACTCGGGCTCCCTGGTTCGTGCGCCCGTTATGTGTCATGTCTGTGTGGCTCTTGTTGTCTAGTTCGTTACATGTCTATGTCTCCGTGTTTCCTGTTTTATTTTGAAAGAGTCTGTTCTTTGTTCACTGCATTTAGTTTACTCTTTTCTGTGCATCATTATGTATATCCAAGTCAGCTGTTTCCTCATGTGTCTCCACTTCCCCTGATCGCCTCATGTGTGTGTTTACGTCCTCTGTTTTCTGAATGTCATTGTCAGGTCGTCTGTTATCCCACCATTGTCATTGTTATAGTCTTAGTCATAGAACTATATAGTGTTTGTTTCTTAGTGTTTTTTAGTTTGCTTAGGGTTCCATGTTTAACTCCTGCTATCATCCAAATAAACCTTTCTGTTTAAACCTGCAACTCCTCGTCCACATCTGCTTTTGGGTCCTGTTTCAAAAAACACACCGGCGCGCCCCGCCGTGACACATGGAAGAAACTGAGACTCGATTGTCTCATTATGCCCCGACATCGTCAGGCATGCATACAAATATGTGGGAGCCACACAAACTACCTTTGTGCTCGAAACATATTTCAGCAAAATGCTGCATCACTTTTTTCGGGGTGTCTTCAGTGGCCCGTCCAGAACGTTTTCATACAGTGGCCACTTTTATTATGCTGTTGTCAAATAAAGGGTTGCTTGAAAAATGTGGCAAAACAGAGAGAAGGAAAAGAATTGTCTAGTTAATTTCCTGCTATTAAAGTTGATATCACTGAAAATAGGTAGATATGAAAACCACATAAGATTTTTAAACCCATAATAAACAGTCATGTTAGAATTATTGCATACGTAGGACAGTGCTGCCAGAGGAGGAGGAAAAATTTGGTTTCCTTGTTTTTGACTCATAATTTTGTCCTTTGTTTTCGTTTAATAAAGCCATCTTCTAGTTTATCTCTTCTGTTTCCAAGTCTTGCATTTGGTTCCCACTCTGTCAGCCACACAGCTTTGGCATCTGCTGTGTTTTCAAGGTGTTGCTTAAATTTTTGGAGCAGCGTATAGTTCCTGTTCTTGGCCAAGTTTCTGCTGTAACCTCTGTGAGGCTGCATTGATCTGTGGCAGTTTGACATTAGTTCATTTTTGCTCTCTTTCATAAAAAAGTTTCTGATGTGTGCATCAAGAAATGTTTCGGGACTGGACCCGAGTTACTCTGTTTTTATCAGATGAACAAAATAAACACAATCAGTCATCAGAGCACAGACGTCCTGAACTTCATCGCACATGATACATGAAGTAAACACAAACCATGTAAAAGGAAATATAAAGTATTCCAACTCTTGATTACTTCTAGTAGTCATGTAACTAGAAGTCATTTTGTTGGCACATTTGCCACAACACCGCTCTTCTTGGACCGCACAAATCATCCATCCATCCGTCTTATTCCACTTATCTGGGACTGGGCCCAGGACACGGGGGCAGCAGCCTAAACAGAGAAGCCCTGACCTCCCACCTCCTCCAGCTTGAACACCAAGGGGTTCCCAGGCCAGCCGAGAGATATAATTTCTCCAGCGTGGACAAATTATATAAAATCTATATGCACCAGATAACACTATACTGTGTGAGATTCCATCAAAACAATTCTAAAACTTGAATTTCCAGCCCTTTCCCCATCTGTGGATCCAACCACAACCATCTTCAAATGTTTATTTTGATCCCAACTGCAGACCTGCAAAGACTATCCTGACTCTGTCTTACTTAGTCACCACACTGCAGGCTTGACAGAATCTGCACACAGACAGGCATACCAACAGCTGCTGTGGCTCAGGTGATAAAGTGCATTGTCTATCGATTGGAAGGTCATTACATTGAGACCCGACTCTCCAGTCCACAGGCAAAAGTATCCTGGGGCAAGATGCTGAATCCCAAATTGGTTTAGTTTCACTCCGTATCAGTTTGAAGCTCAACGGCATCATTTCATGTACTGAAATCGTGCTTAGGCACGATTCATGAGTGGAAAATTACTTTCCTGCTTCATGCAGGTTCAATTAAATTAACAATAGATTAAGTGCAAATGTAACTAAATATAGCTGTGTGAACGAGTTTTGACCCATGGATGAATTGTGACTACCAAACTGACTAGTTCTCATAAGTAGTTTATAAAATAAGGATTTCTTGTGGAGAAAGTAGTGCCTATACGTCATTCTGAAGCATACTGAAGCAGGTAAGTTCTCCAGTTTCCTCCTTGTTGGTTGTGCAGAAGCTGAAAACATCAGCTGCTGTACGCATGTTCCCTTGAGGCTGTCAGACTTTACTCTTCCTTATTAAATGATCAGCTACACTGCTTATAGTCACAGTAGAGTGAGTTTTGGCAACAGCCATGAACTGCGGAGCAGTGATGCCAAAAAGTGGCTTATCTTGATGGATGGGTTCATTATCACCTTCTAATTACAGGTGGATTGTCAAATGTATTCATTACTTGTGCTGACCGGGGTTGTGTGAATGTGTGTCCAGGAGTTAGTGTTACACCTGCTGAACTCCAAGGGGTCAACTCGTGTGTGTTGGGGAGGGGCTTGGGGTGGGACTGGGTTCCAGGGGGTTTTGTTTCAGCTTTGCTGTAGGCTCTGTGCAATATTCATGAGTTATGTGGGGATCAGTGTGCTGTGTGCTGCGTACCACTCAAACTGGTTCTGCCTCTGAAACTGCTTCACTTACTCTGTGATCTATCTATCTATCTATCTATCTATCTATCTATCCATCTATCTCAGTTTTCCTTGTAAATCAAGTAAAACTATACCAGAGAAGTGGAAAAATCGATTTTATCAGCATTTAGAACAAACGCCTTAATCTTTTTTTCAACAATCTTGACTTATAAACCTATAAAGTTTGGAGATTTGCTGTAGATAAAAACAATGTGGTTCCAAAAACACTAGAACATTTCCCATAATATGACTCTAAAGTATTTCTTTATAAGCCCCACTGGTGACTGTTACAGATATGGCCATGCCCTGCAGAGCCACAGATAACTTTGCTTGTTTATACAGGCTGCACGGTGCCTTTCATAATGACTGTAATGATGAAGATATGTGATATGAATAGATAGAGTGTCCTTGTGTCAGATCTAGTTGAAAACTTGAGACTCGTTTTCTGCTCTTCATGGTTTTCTCATGGTGTCGGGTAGCAAATTAATGGTGTTAGTTTAGATGAATGAGTATCTTCTTTTGACACTTGATTTTAATAAGGCTTAAGCATCCAAATATGTATGTGATATTTTGGCTAGACAAAGATTTAGAAATGGGACAATTCGGGAATAAACCAGTTTGGCTGGTTTATTTAAACCAGTGGAAACCAGCAACCCAAGAATTTCTTGCTGTTTGGACCTTTATGTTAAGGTGCAAGCACCAAAGGTAAGTGGACTCTAAAGCATGACCAAGTTGAGACTAGAGAGTAGTGCAAATGTATTTACTTTGCACAAGAAGTAGAGAACTTGCAACACTTAATGGTTTGCACTGGGAAACTATGTGCCAGAGAACACGGGCATGAGCGTCAGAAGGCAGAACCTGAGCCTGGGATGGCGGTCCACTGGGAGAGAGGTGATGGGTGTTAAATCCCGAAAATGTACATAGGTAAAATAACAGTTCCAAGTGTTGTTAAGATTAATGTTCAGGTGTACTTGTGAATAGTGGTCCAGGACATGGACTGGTTTACTCACAGGAGATCGTAGGCAGGAGGGCAAGCAGGTGGTGGAGCGGAGGGTTTTCCAGGGGCGATTTCTAATGGAGAACCAGCTCAACAAAACAGATGAGGGAATACAAAGACAGAGATTGCTGAGGCCCACTGGGAGAGAATCTGAAACAGGGAGCAAAGAGGCCTCAGAAGACAGGAATATTTAGCACTGGGGGCCCTGACACCCAAAGTGCTTCAGACTACAAGGCACATTTTCAAACACAGCACTTTTATCTACTTTACATCCATGAAAATTTCAAATCACCAATCACCTTACATGTGTCTTTGGAGGAAGCCAGAGAACTTGGATGAAACCCAAGCAGCCGTTGAGAGAACATTCAAACTTTCACACAGAACCAGAACAAACCCAAGCAGGAGATTTAAACGTGAGACATTACCATGATGCAGCAGAACCAACCACAGCAGCAGCATGAAAGATCTCCTCTGACACAACGCAAGCAAATATATCACAATGTGCTGGTGTGGAACAGCTACAAGGCAGGAATAATACAATCACAGGAATCAATGACAAGAATGATATTGACCAAACTTATACACAAAAAATCAAAGAACTTTTTTTTACTAGAGCAACTGTAGAAACTGGAGGAAACTGACATTCACTAATGTAAACCAGGAGATCAAACCACAAAACAGAGATGATGAGACTCAGAGACGTTTACAAGAAAATACAATTCTGGTTTTAGGTGTTTGTTTCGGTGTTTGGCTGGTCTCTCTGGTGGCCAGCAAAGAATATCACAGTAATTTAGTCTTCATTTGGAACCAAACACAGGCACAGGGAGAGTAATTATTAGACAGAATATACTGAGCTCAGTTCAGAAAGCAGCACTTCTTGTCTAATTAGCACATGATGCTATTTAAAATAAAATATTTACAGTCTTGAGCCACTAAACTTTGATCTATAAATCATTAAAACATCAAAAGGCACCGAACTAGGTGAATAAACTAGTGTTGTACCTACACCTACACAAAACCAAGTCTACCTTCAGTCTGGTCGCAAAAACACAAAATTTGTTCTCATTTCTTTAGTTGAATTTGCAAATTTCCAAAAATGTCGAGGTTTGAGAGACATGCAATTGTATCTTTGAACCAACGAGGTGATTCCCACAGAGCTATCAGCCGAAACATTTGTCAAACCTCAATGTGGTGTGGGATTTGTCCTTAAAGAAATGTAAGAAAACTGTGGATGTGTCTGTAGCATATATATGTCTATAAACAGTATCTAAAATCATGTCCTTAGGATCCCAGCAAAGAGTCTCAATGGAAGAGAGAATTGAAATGAGCTATTTCACACACGTACTGGACTGCAACTTGTTTTAATCATTCATTAATCCAAAGTGGACATTTTGGGTTCAAATTATTGTTTATATGTACGGTCTAGGTTAGGGAAGAAGTACATCAGTGAGCGGTTTTAGCCATCTGTAAAACACACCTTAGGTGTCGTCATGGCTTTTGGGGACCTTATAAAGTTAAAGGTACTGGAACAGCTTCATTTTTCCAAATTACAGTGATCCCAAACACTGCAAGTGCAGTAAAAGCATACCTGCATAGAAAACATACACATGGGAACACGATCAGTCATGGATTGGCCTCGTGAAAGCCTGTACATAAACATTATTGACGTAGTGCAGGATCATCTTAACAAAGATTGCAACAAAAGGCAGCCAACTCAAAAAAAACCTTTGAAATGCCCCCGATGAAGCCCAAAGACGTACTTCTGTTCCTTTTTAGAAGAGCTACCTGCAAACCTGAACGACCTTCAGGTACCATCTCAGCTACCAGCAGGAACAGCAGACAATAACAAAATGCACAAAAGGAAGAATTAGAGCAAAGGTGTGTGCCAATCATGTGAAAAACGATTCACTGTTACCTCTCCAGTGGTCACGATGGTTTTTGTTTCCTAACTGAAGTTTATCTCTCTGTGTTTGTGATCAGCAGCTGTTCCCTTAATGTTGTTTTGAGGATTTGTGTATAAGATTCCCCCTCATGCATATTCCTAAATGTGCGAGAGGGCAAATAATTTATGTTGATTGATTCTCTCATTCGTATGATTTCATGTTTGAAAACAGATAAAGATTCATCTGCCTGGAAGATCAACAGTCAGATGAATCGTGTTGTTGTCGATAACAGATCATAAGAAACTGATGCTGTGTGAAGATGCTATAGAAAGAACACTTTAAATAAGGAAGATTCTCGAAATAATACATTTGTTCCCTCAGCATGTACGCCTGTCGGCTTAAACGTGTTCTACTTTTGTTTGAATGATTCATTTCTTGGAACGGCAGCTGCGCTGTCGCCAAAATAAATAAGAGTATTTAGAAGAACCCTCAGTAAAGTGGTTCAAATTATTATTCTAAAGTTTCTAAATTTTCTTTTTTTTTTTTTTTTGCTTTAATCTGCTATTTTAAAATTAAGTCAAAGCAACTTAAATCTGTATTCTGGGTCTCACTGAAACTCATGTTTTAAAGCCAGCCTTTTAATTATTCAGATATTAAATGCTACCAACATTGTCAATATGTTTAATATATCAATATAACAACAAAGTCAGCAGTTTTCTAAAATGTTGCAAATCACAGGTCACAGTTTAGTTTATAAGCCCTTTATATTCTTTACTTATGCGCACAACTGTGAATATGCTTATCGTTGTCAGTTGTCATGTAAAACAAGAACGCTTACTATTAACAAAATAGAGTATTGTTTTTTTTTAATTCAAAAATAAAAGATAAATAAAATGACGATAAAGTTCTTATCACTAATCAAATAAATAATATGACCTCATGACTGATCCCATGGTCCAACCTTCACTAACAGTGAGCGTCGTGCGTAAAAAGCAACATGCCCATCACAGCCAGAGAGATGTGAGTGCTGATACTGTATAATGACTAATAACAATAATAATAATAACAATAATACAATTGATAATAATAACGACAATAAAAAACCTCGTTTCAAATGTTAGGGACAGCTGCGTGGGTCTTCTTTCCCAACTGAAGAAAGTATTCTTTTCCCTGCGTTTCTTCACTTCGCCTTGTTCCGCGCTGCGGAGCTGCAGTGATGTCAGCCTGCCTGGGTGATTTGAAGGTCAGCCGCCTCGGAAGGGTTCATACAGAGTTCACCGGCATATATTAAGCATTTCAATCTTTCACTCTCTGTGGCAAAACTAGTTGGAAATGAGTTGCGCGGGGGGGTGGATAACCCATTCGTCATCGCAGAGGAAACGTGAGCTTTTAAACGCCGTCCGTGGTTCTTTTTTATTATTATTATTATTACAAGAGACAAATTCTCCTGTTCGCGCGTGTTTTACCACCGCTCCCAATGCGAGACGGGGCGATTTCCAAAAAACAGGTCGGATTATTGTTATTATTATGGAGTCTTCAGAGGTTCGCGGCAGGGCGGAGAGTAGACTCGGTGCAAGAAATGAGGATTTAGAAAAAGCGGCGGAGCGTTTCGGACTGAAATAATTAGTGATTCCAGTGCGGGACGAAGGAGAAGAGGAACGAAATCCGCCGTGCCAAGGAGAGGGGGAGGGAGGGGGAGAGGAGTTCGACGGAGTTGCTTGCGCTTATGTCGGCGATTTTTATCCATCACACACAAGAGTAGTTGAACGAAGAGCCTCTTATCATGTTTGACTGCATGGACATGCTCACCGTAAGTCCCGGACAGATGCTGGATTTCTACACCTCCAGCCCGTCCTCCTGCATGTTGCAAGACAAGGCTCTGAAAGCATGCATCAGCGGACTGGCGCATAGAGAGTGGCAGCACCGCCGGAGCGCACACTGTAGGTCCAACTTCTCCACATTCTGTCGTATTCATGCTGTCGTTCTTGTGCTTATTGTTTCGCTTTGAGTCGCAGAGGTGAGCTCGAAATAATCATACAGGCAGAGTCCGGCATCTGTTCACAACAAGTTCTAATGAAAGGGCCTGCAGGTGGCAAGAGTGACAGTGGTAAACACGATGGAAACTGCTGGGTAATTATTTGAGTTTTACGCTGCCGCATAATTAAATCTTCCGAAAAATAAAAAAGTATTAAAGATTCAAAGGGAGACCATTTGTGGAGCGTCTTTGGAGCAAAATCAAATGTTTAGATGATTAAAAACAAAGAAAAAGTCTCCGAGCGCCTCACGTGCTTCCCAGCAGAGCCGATCTGCTGAATGAATGCTGATGGCTTCCAGCAGTTCAGTTCAGAGAGCAGCACCCTAGCTGGAGGAATGTAGACCGTAAACACGGGCGGTGTTTCCACACCTCCCTCCCCGGGCTGCACATGACAGGAGGGGGCGGCCTGGCAAACCGCGACTTACGTCCTCTGACACTAATGTAGATAAACGAGCGACTTCATTGACTTCAGCGGCAGCTCGCTGCTGGAACACGAAAGCTGATGAAGGATTGTGTGCTAGTTTTTATCCAGGAGACCAAGTGGACGCTTTAAGGGCACAGAGTGTTGCGTGAACTGTTGACGTAAAGAGTAAATGTAAGATTTAACAGTCCACAGTCAGGACTGTATGGAGAATGAGCACTGTGTCCTAATTATTATTATTATATCCCGTTTTATGAATTATGACTCGTTATTTGTGGATCTGTTTAGAGTTTTGTTATTAAACTAGCCTGCATGTTACCGCGATATTCGAAACAGCCGATATAATATCACACTCACAACTGAGCCTGTTGTCATGAGGCAGTTGTCAGTGTTTGTTGCTGCTCTCTGATTTATCTTAATTTGTTAACGACCTCCTCGTGTGTCACCGCTCAAAGGCAAAACCCAGTGAGCAGCAAAGTTTCGGCTGAAGCCTGTAACCTGCAGCCGACTCCCACAGCGCTGAGCTGCGAGTCTTTTACCTCAAATTTACATCTAGTTCTTATTTTCGTAATTTCTGCTAACCTGTCAGAAACCTGCTCCTGGTGGTCAGGGCTCTTTAAATGATCAGCATGCCAAAGAAAACTCGAGCTATGCTTTTTCTCCTCAAATTTATATCCAGTTGACATAAATTTGTGGTTATCTACAAATTATTGCTCTAAATAAAATAACAATAATAAAAAAACAGCGATCAGGCCGTTAAACCTGTTAAATATTTTCCCATTTAAAAATGTTTTCTATTACATTATGTGCTCAGTCAGAACTATGTAAACGTTTAAAATATGTATTTAAGATTAAATGAATTATTGTTTTATTTACAGGTATTCTGTTTAGGTTTTCAATTATATGCTTTTTTATTTTTATCCATTTATTTATTTAAGACACAAGCAAAACCAGCATGGTGCTGTGAAAGGTTTACCCCAGCGGGTAAAGTGTCCGCATTAAGAATGTAAATGTAAATTTTCATTTCATTACTTAGAATAATATATTTTTTTAAAAGGTAAATCTTAGTGTGTGTAGCAAGGAGCATTAGTCCCACGAGTTCTTGTCCATGTAAACTCGTCCTGTTAGCTTTGAACAAAAGGCCAACATGGACTGGATTTTATTCAGACTTCTGTCGTGTCCAAGTGTTTTTTCTTCCACTAAGTCCAAATGACTTTTTAAGCATTGGTCTATATTGCTGCAGTTGTTGCAGTTTTACATGATCTCTTAATTCGCAGTGAGCCTACTTATCAACAGATTGCGTAAATGTACTTTGTCTCGCTGGCTTACAGGGAGGATTTTCTCTGTGGTCAGAGCAGAGGCCTGTTCCAGCGCATATTTATTTCTTTATTTCATGTATCTACTATCTCCTATTCAGTTGTTCCCTTTTTGTTTGAAACAACTGTTTTTGCACTTGATTTACTTCAAATAGAAAAGTGAATGTTTTTTGTTTGTTATATTTTGCATTTCATAATTTTTTATTCTTCTGCGATTGAGTGAATTCACTCTTTTGTTCCTCATTGACGATGCAAAATGTCCTTAATCTGTTACATGAACCCTCAAAATGAACTCAGTAGTTTAATTAATAAGTTAATTAAGTAAATTAAATTAAGAATCGATTGATGAAAACAGTGTAGCTTGTGAATATTTTAATATTTGTAGGGCATGTAAAGCTGCTGTTGGTGACTGGGCCGATGTTTCTTTTATCAATAATTCTATTCTTGATAAAAGTTTGCAGATTCATTTTTAAAGTAAGGTAGAAATAAGGAAATGACTGGGAAAGCCTCCCCTGCCCCCATTTTTTAAATATGCCATTATTTTTGTGCATTATTTTTCTCTCAATGTCAGATCTCAGTGAACTTGAAATAGCCGCAATGCTAAAAACGAGGAACTCATGAGTAACACTTTGGCCTGTGAAGCCCAGTGTGCAGGTGACAGGAGGCCTTCTAACACATCCCAGTAAGCTACTGTTTAAATAACACTTTGATTTGAAGAAGCCTGTCTTTTGTTCACTGAAACATCGGTTTTATAATTTGTTTTTCCAGGAAAATGCAAACCTCCTGAGTATTAATTAGCTGCAATGACAACAAAGCAACCATTAATGCATTTCCTCGTTCAGTTCAGATGTTAATTAAGAGTGAAAGAACCTCTTACACTGATGAAATGGGCTATCGAATGGCTACACATGATGTCAATAATCTGGAAACAAGCAGCTGAAATGTTAGCATGAAAAGACAAAGAGACAGCCTGGTGTGGATTGTAGATCTGACACATGCTATGAAATAATGAGTCTTTTGTCTTTAAGCCTTAGCATCTCTGATATGGACAAGAAAGGCCACGACTTGCCACCAAACTAATTTAATGACTGTGATGACAGGTGAACGGGGGAATAAAACGCTGTGTACAACAGTGAAATGATTAGGGTGGCATTAAGGCTGCCCTGGGCTCTGCTGGCACTGTGTTGATGAAAATACCTTTAAATAAATATCATATATTAGCGAGCTCATAAATCATCATAGCTGCTGATACATGCAACTTTCATATTTCATATTATAAAGAATGACTCATTTTAACACTTTCTATAGCTGATGTTGTAGTGGTAATTAAAAATACTAGATGTTATTACTTTTTAAAAAATGTTTATGATGCTGAAAATTAGATGTTTTTCACACAAAGTTTTTTTAAATAGCCTGCCCTGAGCTTCATGTCATCTTTAAATGTATAAAATGGACAGTTTTGTTTAAAACTGCAATAAAAAATAAAGAAATAGGATAAAACAACAGAGTGAACAACGGGAAACCTCAATACAAACCAACAGATAATAATTTTATCGACTATGTTAAAAAATATGAGGAATTTTTTGTTGTCTTTTGCAGTCTTATTAGAGTTTTAGAGGAGTTTTCCCTGATTTGTCATTAATTACTTGACTGTACATTAGAATTTCTCCTTCTGAAAGTATATTTGCAGAAGTGGAAAATATACATGTTTTAGGCTACTACAAAACACATTGTATATGGACCTCTCCCATCCCAACAATGGCCTCTTCTCACTGTTGAGGTCTGGGAAATGCTTCCACTCCCTTAAGGCCAAAACAGAGAGAATGAGGAGGAGCTTCTTCCCTCACGCTATTCGGGTCTTGACGCAGGGATACTCTGAACCGTCATGCATCATGTCACTGCACACACACTGTTTATTTGCACACTTCTTATAATTTCTTTCTTAAATATTTTATTTGCATGTTCTACTTTTTATCTTATAATTTAGCTTAATTCTTAGGTTAAATTCCTAATTTATTGTTTAAATCTGTTAGACCTTTTTTTTATTGTAAACGTTTAAATTGTACATTTTGTAAATTTCTTTACTGTAGTTTAATGGTCGGATATTGTGCAGCAATAACATTTCACTACATGTTGTACTGTGTACGACAGAATTTGAATTTGAATGTATAAACCTGAAAAATACATTATTGAAAATATACTGAAAGTTTTCAGTCTTAACACACGTCACAGACCTTCTTATTAGGGTCCCAGTGATGGTTTCATAATTTTTCAAGGTTGTGTGTTTATGTGATTTTTCATGATTTTTGATTTCCAAAAAATAAACATTGATTTTCTAATATAATCAAACAGTTTTCTGAAGCTGACGTCAAACAGTGAAATGTTTGGTTGTAAAATAAAACAGTTATTCTTTTATCAGAATGACTGCTGAATAACAATCACACACACACACACACACACACACACACACACTTCTGAGATATAGTAGGGGATATAAATCAGTTGTAGCTTGAATGAAATTAACAGAAGAAACATTTTCACTCTGCATCTTTTCTGTTTTTTCATTATTTTGCTTTTGGCTGGGGTCAGTGACCCTACGAGCAGCGCGAGGCAATAAATGAACCCTGCAGAGGTTCCACAGGTAGTCCAACGTGTCCAGGGTGGCACATTAAGGCCACCTGTGTCTTTAACTAAACAATCAGAAACAGACTATGAGGGTGGTCTGGTGGTCCTAACTCCTGTGGTGGGCTTTGTGCTCACTGCCTGGCACCATAGCCCAATTGGAATTTGTCATAGGATACCAAAACTGGGAGGTGGGAGACACAGACCTGTACAGGCTAGCCCAGGGATGCCCAATCCCAGTCCTCGAGAGCTACCATCCTGCAGCTTTTAGATGCATCCTTGTTCCGTCACCTGAATCAAATGAATGTTTGTTATCAGGCCTTTGCCAAACTTGATGGCATGCTGAAGAGGTAATCCAATCATTTGACTCAGCTGTGTTGGAGTAGGGATGCATCTAAAAGCTGCAGGACTCTTGAGGACTGGGATTGGGCACCCCTGGGCTAGACAGTGCACCCTGACTGCCTTTAGGTATTGGGGTGAAATCCTTGGCTCTGCGGTCATACCCTACGCTTCCAAAATGGGTCCTGGAGTCTTCCTGATTCAAGACGATGCCTCATGTGAGGAGAGTATGCAGGAGGATGAAGGAAGTGATACCACTGACCTGCCCCCACACTGTCCTGACCTAAATCCGATAGAACAGATCGGAACATTATTTTTCTGTCCATTTGATGCTGCCAGGTTACACCTCAGATTGTCCAGGAGCTCAGTAATGCCCTGGTCCAGATCTGGGAAGAGATCCCCATCATCCGTCATCTCATTAGGAGCATGCCCTGATGTTGTTGGGCAGACATACAAACATGTGGAGGCCATACAAACTACTAAGTAAGAGAACAGAAGAGTGCAGAACTAGTCTCTCACATCAGCTGGTCTTTTTAATTCAGCACCCCCCCCCCCCCCACACACACACACACACACACACACATATATATATATGTGTGTGTAAAATATGTAATATATTGCCTCATGCTACCAGTACTGACCAGTACTGACATCCATCCTCTTCCACTTAACGTTGTCAGGGTTGCAGGAGGGCTGGAGCCTATCCCAGCTATCATGGGGCGAGAGGCAGGGTCCACCCTGGACAGGTCAACCAGTAGTGACACTGGCCCCTTAAATTAGCTTAAATGCTTTGAGTATTTTAAGCTCCCTTTGGCACACATTGGACGGCCATGCAAAGCTGCTTCTAATGTGGTGCACACTTTGTGAAAGCCTGAACAAAAAAACACTCCCATACACAGGAGTGTCAGTATTAAGAGTGAGCTTCCTTTCCTACGTGCCTACGTCTCCACATCAAAATCACCACAGCTTAACACGAACCAAATACAGAAACATCTCTTGTAATTTGTCAGGTTTAATTAAATCCTGTGATTTATGATAGAACCACTCAATTGATTTTTACTTACATTTCTAGCGCAGCTTCCCTTCTGCAGCATAAAAGCAGCTTTGTCCTCCAAAGCTTCATTGCTGTTTGCAGCGACAGGCTTTGCTTCATATTCTTTGCCATGTGTCCGTTTTGTGGACCGCGTGGACAGAGTTTCACAGGCTACTTGTTTTCCATCCTAGAGGATTGGATATAAGGATGCAGAGGGCACAGAACAAATCTGCAGATTAAAACCTGAAAACCTTTGTGTATGGAATTGACATGCTCTCCCTGTAAATAGGTTTCCGTCCACAGTCCAAAGATAATCATGGTTAGGTGTGGTCATTCTAAACTGGCTGTAGTGTGCTGTGAAAATGAAAACACTGAAGAAACAAATGGTTTCCTAAGAAAAGAAAATGTAGCATTAAGGGTGAAATCTTTCATAAAATAAAGGATGTGCAAAGATTCTTTGAATGGCAGAGATGTAGCACAGAGCCATGGCTCAACGTCTCACAGTGAAGCCGTTTATAATTCTGCTGCTCACAACAAACAAGCACAAGCAGAATTTGTAGACTTTTAACTGTATTTTCATAAACTTTACAGCTTTTCCGACTGATAAAAACCTCCCTTATGGCCGTTCATTAAATCAGAATCAGAAAGGGTTTTATTGCCAAATGTTGAGCAGGTTTACAACATTAGGAAATTGTTGCGGTACTTAGTGCAAACATACTGTCATATAACGCTTAAATTCTTTGTCACAGCAGCTTTTTCTTCATCATGTAGAAAAATAGTTTAATATATTAATATTATATAATTATATATTATGTATAAATGTATGTAAATATCCTTTACCGTGACACAAAGGGGAGTGTCACTGCTCCGGCCCACTGATATCAAAGTGGGCTGCATGTGGCCCGCCGTGTAAAATGAGTTTGACAACCCTGCCTTAAACTGTGGCAGCGTCAGCTCCAGTGGAGCTATTGTGTTATCAGTCTTTTTGTTGAAAAACTGGGGGTTGCTGGGTTTAATGTTGTCAAACTTATTATTCACACGCTATTGTGGTGTAGGTCTATTTTTAGTCACGAATGTGGGTTAAATGCTCCCGCTTACACGGTGACGACGGTGCACTATGGCACTGTGTGATAAAATAAGCATTGAAGCAAAAAAATTTGAAGATTTTTTATAATTTTCAAATTACTTGGTGAATGGTTGCAGCCCTATTCTGAATTATTTGAATTTCTTTAAGGGAGAAGAACTTCTCAGTCAGCATGTTCTCTTACTGGCTGGTTGTAAAAGGCAGTGTGTGTTCATATCAGCCTTCTCTGGTGTCACTAACCACAGTTCTCATAGATAGCCAATCACAGTCCCTCCCCTGGTTCATCTCGCAGACTCCAGCAGGGAGCCTGTGCTTTTTTTACCCAACCGGCAGGTTCAGCCAGAGGGTAAGGGTTGAGGAGTCGCTCATTTTTCTCTCCCTGTTCGTAAGCCACACTAGCTGTGCCCACTTGTCTGTCAATGGCCTTTATTTCTCTGAGCTTTCTGTGTATGTTAACATGCAGAGAAGCCGACTCAAAGTTTAATCATGCAGAAAATGGAAAAAGGCTCCCCCGCAACTGATGCCTATGTAGCTAACTGATGACCACACCTCCACACATACATGTAATGAGGGGTGTAATGCATCTATGTTTATACGTCCCATCTGTCTGCAGGTGGTCACACTGCCTCTTAGAAGCAGCCATGAGTTTCAAATAGGTAGCAGGGCTAAATTGTTGTGGCTGCCTCTCCTCAGTGTGTAATCGCCCAGCCATCACAAATGCACCAAAGTATTTTTCCTCTAGATGTATGTTGAAGTGTGCTGTACCGCCTGGTGGAGGCTAAGGCACATTAATTCTGTGCTTCAGTAGTCCTCACCTGATGCGAACACCTTGTTTCAGTTATTAAGTGTTTGATACAGAATATTACACTCTGGTTATTATATAGGCAACTGTTCTTGTGTATCTATCTATCTATCTATCTATCTATCTATCTATTAGGGGTGGGCGGTATAAACGGTATATGGTAGAAACGAAATGAATTTGGCCAACGGTCGAGATTTTGACTATACCGCTCTACCACGATAGCGCATGTTGATGGTGCCATCAAGCTGTGCCTGTTTTGGTTGAAAGCATCATAGTGGCTGCCAGGCGACAGTGACAGCGAAGAGACGAAGCACGTTTTGGAATATGAGGAAAGCCAAAAACTGCGCTTCCTCCACTTTCCTACCATTGATTCAGTAAAGATGAATTCTCTTGCAGTTGCTCTATTCCCATCTTGTTGCAGTATATTAATGACTAACCTTCTATTGTGGATGGATTATCTCAGTTGTTCTCCTGACTGAAGTTTGGTCCGTTTACAGCATCCTGCCATGCGATTACATTTGTCTCTAACCATCAGGAACCCTCACGTTAACTTTTATCGAGTGGAAAAAAGTTAGCGTTCATCCTCCAGCTTCACTGTGTTTATAATAATAATAATAATAATAATAATAATAATAATGGATTGCATTTATATAGCGCTTTTCGGGGCCCTCAAAGCGCTTTACAATTCCACTATTCATTCACACACTGGTGGAGGCAGCTACAGTTGTAGCCACAGCTGCCCTGGGGCAGACTGACAGAAGCGAGGCTGCTATATCACACCATCGGCCCCTCTGGCCAACACCAGTAGGCGGTAGGTGAAGTGTCTTGCTCAAGGACACAACAACCAAGACTGTCCGAACCGGCAACCTTCCTGTTACAAGACCAACTGCCAACTCTTTGAGCCACGACCGTCTTATGTTATGCTAACATAGCTGTGTCGCTAGCAATCACGTGGCACGTCATTATATACCAGCTAGCCCAACTTCAGTAACCCTACAAACGTCACTGCTGTTTAGTTTTCTGTCTTCATTTATGTTGGAAGTGATAGCAGAGCTGTACGTTTGAATGTTTCAGAAATCTCTCAGTCAGAACATGCTATATCATGTTTAGGTGGAAGCTAGCGAGCTAACTTCCTGCTAACTTCTAACTCTGTTAAATGTCATAAATTCTGTTTTCATGGATGTTAAACGTAATTGTTACACCTGGCAAAGCAGCAACGCTGATCATTTTATTAAAGATGAAAAAATTTAGATGGTTTTTCACTCTCAGTGATGCTGCAGTGTTTGTTTGACTTTGGGACCTGAGGTGGACGGAGTCAGTGTTGCCAACTCCTCAGTAAGAAAAATCGCTATTGGCTGTCTTAAAAGTTACTAGAAGTCGCTAAATGACATCATCACCAATTTGCATTTGGTCTTAGTGAAAAATCTATCCATCAGCTTCCACGTGTCCAGAACTCTGCTGCTCATATTATCACCAGGACCGCTTCTATAGAATAGAATAGAATAGAATAGAATTCAACTTTATTGTCATTGCACATGCACAGGTACAGGGCAACAAAATGCCCTGTACCTTCTATGCACCACATCACCCCTGCTTTGCAGCAGCTTCACTGGCTTCCGGTTAAATACCGCATCAATTTCACGATACTTTTGTACACATTCAAGGCTATCCATCATCTCTCCCCTTCATACCTCTCTGACCTGATTCAGATCACCATTCCTTCTCTGTGTCTCTTTCCCTCCCTTCCCCCCCACCGGCTAGCCACCATGGGGCTTTCTGTTGCTCTGCCTCCCGTCTTTGGAACTCCCTTCCTCCTGAGATAAGAAACATCACTTCCTTCCCTCTTTTTAAGACTCAAAACTCACCTTTTCACAATAGCCTATTTCACACAAACTTTTCCATCCTACTACTTTAATTTATTTTATTTATTTGCTCAATGTTTTATCCTTTTTTTAGGTAAATTGTTATGTTTGTTGTTGTGATCGCTTGTGTACAGTGTCCTTGGGTGTTTTGAAAGGCGCTTTCTTAAATAAAATGTATTATTATCATTATTATTATTATTATTAATCACTGCAGCAAACCCTCCTGGCACCGGGTTGCAAGTTCCTCTCACCTCGGCTTCTCTTTACAATATTTCAGCCTACATTCCTACTACCAGGTATCCAACTATATCTCCTCCTAACCCAGTTCTTTTCCCTCCTTCCGTCGGAGCAGCTCGAAGCAGCACATGGCCAAGTTTTTCAGCCCAGGGTCCCTCTTTTCAAACTAATATTGCTCAGTTTTCGCTGGCCTCTTCACCTCCCTCTGCAATTCCTCTTCCCAGCCCACTGGCTCCAAAACCTTCCCCAGTATCTGCTCACGTTCGCCAACAAATCGTTGCTGTTAAATATATAGATCTAGCTGAGCTCATTCCTCTACCACTCCACCAGCCCACTCCACCCAGGTTGATTAGAGGTGTTCTCTGCACCGCTGTCCCCTCCCAAAGACAAGAGCTCGATACGTACTTGACAATAATACTTGATCTCACCCTATGATTCGTCGGAACCGGCTTTTACTAGTATCACATCCAGTTCGCTTCTCATGCAGCAGCTTGCTCACAACAGTTTGATCAGGACACATTCTGGGGCAGTCTCAACCAGGAACTCTGGTCGCATCTTTGCTGCCCATTTTCCTCTTTCCTGCAAGATATGCGGTGCTCCTGTATCATCCTGTATCGTTTGAGCCCAAAATAATTCACAGCCCATAAGCTGCACATCCAGTCTTAACCGCTTGGCCCCAACATGTACACCAGAAATTTCAAAACCCACAGAATCCATTGCTAGCATGCCTTTGCCACAAGGTACAGATAGGAAGGGCAGACCCATCATGCATCCAGGAGGCCGCACCATTTGTAATAATTTCAACGATTCTGGTTGCCTCAGGTGTTAGTGCCGCTATCTCCACTCCTGCTCCTTTTACGACGGCGGCAATTCCCGCCCAGCATGCCCCCGCAACCCCCCAAGCAATGACTAGCTTTACCCGTTTCGACACGCATTCAGAATCCAAGATCAAAATAAGCCTTAAAAAAATCACCCTAACCCAGACTTCGTCAACTTTTTCCTCAAAGGTTTTTCAGAAGGTTTCCACCCAGGCATTGTCACCCAGCCATCAGTTTCTTGTACCTGTAAAAACCTCCAGTTGACAGCCAAAGAAGTTAGGGAGGGTTTCATGATTGGACCCTTTTCTAAGCCGCCTTTTCCCTTCTTTTGCATCAGCTCACTTGACATCTCAACAGAAATTATTCAGGCAAAAAGCGCATCATCATAGAGTTATCTGTGCCTCACGGTAGTCATATTGCGTGCATAAATAGCTTTGTTCCCAGCGATGATTATTCTCTTAAATACTCTACAGTGAACCATGCCATTTCCCTTGTTAAGATCGCTGGCGGTGGTGCATGGCTTTTAAAAGCCAACATCACAAATGCCTGCCAATTCACCCTGACTTCAGGTGCTTGTTCGGAGTCAAGTGGAGGGATATTATTTTGCCGTCAGGCTAACCTTTGGTTGCAAAAGCAGCCCCAAGCCGTTTGACTCACTCTCTGAAGCTCTATGTTAGATCCTTTCCTACAACCATAAGCTGCCATTTTTAGTTCATCTTCTTGACAATTTCCTGGTCATATCCCCTTCCACGTCACCGCCAGCTCATGAGTTATCCACCCTGAGGTCAGTCTTCTCCAAACTTGGCGTTCCAATTTCAGAAAAAAAGAGGGCCTATTGAAAAACTCAATCACTTTTGTCCTTCAAAACTTTCTCCTCGTTGGCACATGTTCCAAACGACAGCTAGCCTCCCTTACTTAAACTTTGCATTATGCATAATTCCTCAAGACCGCTCCTTTATCTCTCACTTGTTTTCACTTGCAGCATCTAAACCATCACTCCTCAACACTATCACGCTAGAAAACTCTTCCAAAGCCAAACTGCAACTCTGGCAGCTTCTCCTTGCTAACTGGAATGGTATTTCTTTCTTTTATGACATTCAGCTTTACACAGATGCTGCCCCTTCTGCCAGCTTTGGGGGTTATTATGGCAGAAGATGGTTCACTTCAGCATGGCCTCCTGAGTTCTGCCACTATATCCAGGAATGGTTCCTGCCTTCCTCAGCTGTTTTCAAAATCTACCCAGTGGTCATCTCGGCCTTACTGTGGGGCCACAAATGGTCAAAAAGATCCATCCTCATTCACTCAGACAACCTCACTGTAGCTCACATAATCAACAAAGGCCAAAGCAATTCCCCTTCCATCATGCCCCTCATGCATCGGCTCATGCATGGCTGTCAGTCACCCACCAGCCTTGGGCTCTTATGCAGAGGCAGCTCTGACACCAGTTCTCCATTTTCAGCCACAAAATGCACGATCTAAACCCTAGCATTGCAGAGCTCATCAGCCTCTCCCAAGAAGCTATAATCAATAGTCTTGCCGCAAGCAACTTAGAACATGTTCCGTTTCTTCCACAATCACTTCAATCTTCCCTTCCCGTCATTTGACATTGCAACCATGTCTAGGTTTGTTTCTTTTGCATTCCAATTTCTGGGCAGCATCAATTTCTTTGCCCAAACACTCACAGGTTCGCCTTGCTTGACCATTTCATCACCTCAGCTATCGCTACTCATCCAAGGTCTCAAACGGCAGACACCCTCTGCAACCCCACGGGTGCAACTCAATTCAATTGCACTATAAAAATGCAATTGAATTGAACATGTGAGTCTTATAAGTTACAGTTGAAATGAAATTCTCAGCTGTTGGTAACAATCCATCCAATCCACGGATGCAAAGAAATCAAAACATGGATGTCCATGGGTTAAGTTATGAGAAATGACATGGGGAAATAGTCTTTAACATGCTTACTGAAATATATTTAATACTTTTGTGTTGGTGGGGACAGCTTCAAGATACGTGAAGAAACGTTGCATGCATCAGGTGTGGTTGTGGCCCAATTTTCAACTGTTCTGATAATTCTTTTTACTCCTCTGTCTAAAATCTTGCGGGGGGTATCTAATTGTGGTTTATGGTGAAATGATGATATTTCCACTTCAAGATTATGGCCCCAACAGTGCTCACAGGAGCCAGTGGCATAAGTAGTTTTTGCAACAATAAGGTTATGAAGGTCTTGAGAGAGCTCATTGTTTTTACCCATCATGAGATGTTTCTTGTGTGACATGTTGGTAATGACACGTTTTTATTGGCCATCAGTTGGGACTGAACCAGCTGATATTAATTTGCATGACTGCTTTCTAATTACTGATAGATTTCTGCTGGTGTCGTGACTGTCCATGCATTTTTGCACCTCGCCTTCTTCATGTGTTCAATAGTTTCCCCTGTTTTATTTCTTATTAATACACAAAACTTATGGACATCTATGGTTAGATTTCTGTGCATGTGTGATTTGTATTTTTTGTTACCGAAATCTGGTAATAATGTCAATATCACCTGTTATGGGCTGGTGATTTGTTACACAAGACACACACACACACACACACCTATCTATCTATACACACAACTATCCAACATTAAGTATGTTTCTGTCATGTAAGTATTTTGCAGTTGGAGTTGTTTTAGCCAGTTGTTGTTGACAGTGTGAGGTCAGATTTGGATTGTGCAACATTATTACAATTTATTCTGTCTGATATTCTCATATCATGTAAGTACAAGTATCTAGAGATTTGGACAAAAGAGACCACCTGAAAATCAGCAAAAAAATTGCTCAGCGTAGTATGACTAGTTATAATTTGTATAGACATGCTGCCACACAGTAGAATGATGTATGTAAGACAACTGCATTAATGCATATTTCCAGGTATCTATGTGTATCTATGTGTATTATCTGTGGTTTGGTTATAGGAGCGAATTTTGCAAAAAATGGAGATAGAAAGTTCAAAATTCTTCCTTAAATAGTTTCAAACCCAGGTTGGTCTTTAACTCATACTGTAAATATATAAGAGCATGTACAAGTGCCTGTTTTCTTGATCCTCCTTTGTCAAGTGGCTTTGTGTGTCAGACCACTGGCTCATCTCCAGCAGATTGTCTCAACGAACATCTGCTTTATGTGCAAATGTTTTAACCTGCTCTCTGCCAGCTTCACAGGGAAACCATCTGGAGCATTAGAAGCAATGAAATGAAAATCAGTGCTTGTCTCTCTGTCCTTACCAAGTTGGAAGTGCATTGTACATTGGCACTATAAAAATGCAATTGAATTGAACAAAGTAATAGTAAAATGCCCAAATATAAATAGTCAAGAGTACAGCTAAATATAAATACCCCAAATTGTATAATTTGGAATAACCTTGTAATTTGTAAGTGAACGGTGAGTGTGATGGAAGATCATATTAAATCACCAGGGAATTCCATTCAGGGACAAGGGTCCAGTAATTATAAGAGCTTGTCTCTCAAGATTGGTAATTGGGTTTACCCTGATGAACTACGGAAGAATGTAATCCAATCTGCTGGATGGAGTGCTTCCCATTTTCTGATTGTGCATGTGTGTGGACAGCTGCTTGGTCTCTACAATTATCATGGTTTTGGTGCATTTTTATTGATGGTGCTAAATTCTCTCTTGTAACATTGTTAGTGGTATTTTACCTGCATGTTACATGCACATCTCCCATAAACGCTGTTTAATGATTAATGCGTAACATTTATTTTATAGCCATCTCTTTTCTGTGTGTGCTCAGCTAATTTACTGGACCCTCCTTCATAATTATCTGAAAATGTAATAATATTTTGGAGTAAATTAGATGGATGTTTCCAAGAAAGGCCTATGCTGTTTGTTAATTGTAATAAGAGGAATTTGTTAACAAGTGTCTGTTTGGTGGATTCAAGTTTGACTAAAATAAAATGGGATTGAACCAAAAAAACTTCCTATTTTTTCACTATTCTGGTTGTAAATCCGTGTAACCTGTTTTAGTCCTGGTTTTCAGTACACAACCAACGCACGTTGGTTGGAAAGATATTCATGAATATGAGCTTCAGTAACTTTAATTTTTAATTAAGTACAAATACGAGCAGTGCCTATTAGTTTTTTATTCTAAAACAATAGTGACTTTTACTCAGTTGTATCACCAAAATCATTTCAAATATCTTCGTTTGGTTATACTTCAACAAGCAATTTGATCAATGGTTATATTTTCTAGATCACTTGGCTGACAAGGTAATTTAAATGAAGATGAACCATCCCTGGAAAAGCATTAAGCATTTTGACCAAGCAACACACACAAACTAATCATGAGAAATACTCGAAAGCAGAATATGATGTATAAAAGTTTATATGTGGAATTTGTGGCTAATGTTTTCTCTCTGTAGGCAAAGAACCTAATTGTAGTGAGACAGTTTAGACAGTTTAGTTTCCTGTACGTTAAAATTTAAAGTTCTTTTCTAGTTCCAAATTGTTCAATTATTTTAGTTACTTTAGTAGAACAACCTTCTTCATCTCCTTCTTTTGTTTGCAATCCCTGCAGCCATTGAAACACAGAGCACCAGTTCTGAGGAACTTGTCCCCAGCCCACCATCCCCACCACCCCCTCCCAGGGTGTACAAGCCCTGCTTCGTCTGCCAGGACAAATCCTCTGGATACCACTATGGTGTCAGTGCCTGTGAGGGCTGCAAGGTAGGACTCTTGTACGTTGTCACACAAAGTAATGAGCTTTTTTGTTTCTCTGCCATGCTGAGACCAGGGATATGTTTGCTGAAGAGGATTACACACAATTGCCTTTGTTTTTGCCTTTTGAGAACCTTGTGATGGATTTTTTGTTTCTTAATTGTTAATTTTTAAACCTATTTTTTCCATTGTGGGTGCCATGTTGCCTCGTAAGTAACAGCAAGACTGAGAGACAAAGATACAGTGCTATGAATCAAAGTATTTGCCCCCTTCCTATTTTATTTTTTATTAAAATATTTATTTTCTCTTTTCTTTTTGCACATTTGTCACATGTTTCAGATCATCAAAGTTTCATGATAGACAAAGATAACCTGAGTAAATAAAAAATGCAATGATTTGTTTGTTAAGAGAAAAAACTACCCAGGACTATCTGGCCCTATGTGAAAAAGCAATGGTCCCTTAAGTGGTTGTGCCACTCTTGGCAGCATGAACTGCAATCAAGTATTTGCAGTAACTGGACATTGTTTTAATTCTGCCACATTTGAGGGTTGTTTAAGGTCATGTCTAGGCAACTCCAAAGCCTTTAAGAGGTGGATTCGCTGGTGTGATGTGTTCATGCTCCTGCTGTATAACCCAAGCACGTGTAAGTCTTTGAGGAGTTTCTGGTAGAGAGCAGAATTCATGGTTCCATCACTTATGGCTAGTTGTTTAAATCATCATGCTACCACCACCATGTTTGAGTCTTAGTGTAATGCTCTTTTATGATATGCTATGGTCATTTTATTCCTGATAGAATGGGATTCAAACTTCCAAAAAGTTACTGTTGTCTTTTCAGTCCACAGACAATTTTCCCAAATGTCTTAGAGATTATCAAGATTTTTTTTTCTGACTGCTTAACTGAGACTGAGGCCCTTGGATGTCGTGTTGGTTCTTTTGTGAGCTCCTGGAGGAGCTGTTGATTTGCTATTTGAGCTCTTTGTTTTTAGGACAACGACTCCTGGGAAGATTCAACACTATTCCACATTTTCTCCATTGTCAGATAATAACTATCGCGATGGTTCGCTCGAATCCCCAAACCTTCTAAATGGCCAGATGTCAGAGACTTTGTTTCTCCTCTGTTCTTTCGTTTCTTTAGATCATAGGTGTCAAACTTTGGCCCGCGAAGCCATACCAAATTACTATTAGAGCTGGCCTACTGGTATTATACAGCTAATATATATATTGTTTAGTATTAAGCTTTGCTTGTTCCATATTCAGTTTTCCAGCAAAGCTTATTTGAGTCCATAAGAAAAGATTCATTCTTATATCTGGAGGAAGATTTTTTTTTCAATAAATATTAATGTTAGCCCGCGACTTTGTTCCAGTTTTGAATTTTGGCCCACTGTGTATTTGAGTTTGACACCCCTGCTTTAGATCATAGCGGGATATGTTTTGCTTTTTGTGCTTTTTGAGAGAACCACCTGACTTTGTCAGAATGTATTCCCTGATTCAACAGGTCAGGCCTGGGTGTTTCCAAATTATGGTCACATCCAAATTCATGGGCTGCTTCCTCCTGAGGACGCATTTGTAGACCGATTACGTCACAGCGACGCGCCGAAGGCTGTCCAAATTCGTAGACTCCTCCGAATGCAGCTGACAAATGTGTCCTCCTTTTCCCCGAATTTGAAGGATGGGTCGCGTGTGTCCTTCGTCGCCCACCATATCCCAGAATTCATAGCGCGGCCCAGCCAAACTCCAGTTTCCAACAATGGCGGCCGCTACTAAGTTTTAATATTACTCTTATTATTCTTTCTGGGTCACAAAATAAATGTTTAACATATTTTCAGGCGAGAAAGTAGCTGTGTAAACATCAAATATCTGCTCGGTTTATCAAGATATCGCATATTTGCAAAAGTGCTTCGACGTTTTCGGAGACGTCTGTTACCCACCAGCTCGATAGCAAGCAGGGAGCTTGAGGGTCACTGAAGCCGCCGAGAACGGCACAACTCCCGGCACATCATTTTCAGATCACCGCGGAGTTTCGCTACTCAGGTTAAACGTAATATATAAGTCACTTAGACAACCTAAAAATGTTATTGTTGGGCTTTTTTCAGTGTTTTGTTTGTTCGTGAGTAAATCGGTTTGGCTGAGATTAAAGTTATTAGATTAGATAAAATAAAACTTTATTAATCCCCCGGGTGGGTTCCTCCTTGGTTTTCACACAGCTGACTAAACGTCAAACAGAAAACTGATTAAACAGAAGTATGAGACAGTCAAGAATTTACGCCAGTGTCCTGTTATATTTTAGATAGCAAGGAGCAGACGGCTGAGTTTATTAACCTCCACCGAGACAGCGGTGACGCAGATCTGAAGGCAAGACCGTCCAATTCCACGGCTGTTTACTTCCTACCCGACCTTCTGAGGACCCGGCCCACGTAGACCGCGAAGGCCGGTTCCTCAGGAGGATGCAGCCCATGAATTTGGACACGACCTATGTGGTTAATCAAAGTTAATTTGTGATTTAACAAATGTGTGAAAATAATAATTTCTGTAGTTTATAGAGTTTTAGTTTTGTTTATGTTGGTTTTCAAAACCTTAAACGCCATGAAGTAATTTTTTTATATATCTGCAGGAATAAAAAAACGTTAAGTGAGAAAATCTGATTGTTTTCCTAAATTGAGTCTACCACTCCTTCGTCACACAAGTGTATTCGTGCCCCGTCTCTGTCTGCCACTGTTGAGGTGTTCTACTTTTAGAAACTCCTCCCAACATCGGCTCTGGCAGCAGTTGTCTGTCTTCTGACACTTTCATATCTGTTGCTAGGCAACTGCTCACACCTGCATGCAGATAGACACATATACAAACAATATTCAGTGTGTGGAGTTTGGTGTGCTTCTTTAACGTTTCTAATGATTGATGTACAGTACTGTTAGTACTGTAGTAACAGTAATATCATATAATATTTTCTGAGGAATCCACATGTATTTGTTGAAGGTGGGCTGTACTATTTCTTGTCAAGTTCTGCAGTTTTCCTTTCCATGCAGTCCAACTACGTGATGACCTCTCCCCCTCCTCTCTTTGTAACTGAAGCAGTGGTATGAGAAGGATTTTTGGAGTTAGCGAGGCGGTGATCCAACATGTCCTCATCCCAATGTGTAACATACCGACGACTGTGAGAAATCGTCGGTTACGCGCCGGGAATGATAATGCTCTGGGTCAAACTAAGTGCTGTGTAGGCTCCTATTACATCTACGTCTCATCATAAAGATCTGTCATGACCTCTGACCTTCTTGCTGTGACCTTGATTTAAGGAAAGCTCACATTAAGTGCGGCATCACACAAGAAGTATGGAAAACAAGAAGAAACAAAAGAAAATGAAATCAGGAATGGAGCATATCCTTTTTCACAGTGTTACTAACTCTGATGTTAAAGTAGTTAAAATCATGGCCGCATGTTTTGGTGGTTTTTTGTATTCTATTGGTTACAATGAATCTTTCTGTCTCAGTGACAAAAGCTGTTTTCCCTGCAGTGCATGGGGCAAGCCCCCTCTTATAGGCTGGTGCAACCAAGCATGCAGTACAGCTGCAGGCTGCAGGCCAACAAAGAAGACATTTTACTGCTCAGTGAATGAGCCAGTTATAGCCACAGATACAGTCAAAAGCAGACAGTGGGAGATTCTGTGTGTCAGCCCGGTGGAGAAATGTTTGAGTAAACTTTTAAAAGTCTTCTATGAAATCTGGGAAACAGACACTATCTCTACTTTTAAGATTGGGCTTCAAACTTTCCTTTTTGCTAAAGCATATAGCTAGTGCTTAACCAGGTGACCCTGAATCCTCCCTTAGCTATGCTGCAATAGACGTAGGCTGCTGGGCACTTCCCATAATCCACTGAGTATTTCTTCGCACACCTTTTTCATTCACCAAGTATTGTGTATACACTAGTGGTGCAGCGGATCACGGTTGATCCGATATCCGAACCGATCCCACTCCACGGTTTGGCACACACGTGATCCGAAGATTCGAAAAAGAAAAAAAAAGTATGTGTATGGTGGCGTGGTGGGTCTGTCAAGCGGTAGCTATGGTCAGCGCTAGAGGTCCAAGTGGAGGAGCAGAGGAGTTTAAGCAGCCCTTTGCTGCCCAGCCCGACTGGGCTAAAGCTATTACAGAAGCTGCTGGGGTGTTTAGCTGCAGACGGCCATATTCTGTTGTGCAAAACAAGGTTTAAACTGTGATGAACATGCTTGAGCCACGCTATGATATCCTGTTGTGCGTCCACTTCAGTGAAAAGATCGTTCCAAGCATGTATGAGCAGAAGTTTAAAGTTATGGCTGAACTGTCCCACGCATCTTCTGTTGCCCTAACTACGACCTCCAGGGCAACGGAAAGCCACGTGACCGTGACCGCTCGTTATATCACAGCGGAGTGGTTGATACAAAGCCCTGCACTGCCCTATAGATTACATTAGATTAGATAAACTTTATTAATCCCTCGGGTGGGTTCCCCCGGAAAATTCAGTTTCCAGTAGCACAGCACCGACAGAAGTTGCAGAATGTGAGCAGAAATATACACATATATAAATACAGAGAATACAAAAGGGATAAATCGAATGAATAGGAATAAGAATACAAGGGAACAGCACATTTCAAGTATTGTGAGTCTATTGCACCGTTGGATATTAACAAAAACTATTGCACAGTGAAAAGGCACTACAGCTTACTTGTTCCCCCCTCCTCTGTCCCTGTTTCCCCTCCTTCTCCCCTCCAGTTAAACAGTTTGATGGCGTGTGGGACTTTTTAAGTCTGCTGGTCCTTGACTTTGGAAGAAGCAACCTTTCACTGAACAGACTCCTCTGGTTGTTTATGGCCGTGTGCAGAGGATGCCCAGCATGGTCCATAATGTCCATATTGCACCTTAATTTTTTTTATATAAGTGTGTGCAATGAGTCTTCAGTTGAATGTTTTTTAATAGGCAAAAAAAACTTAAATAAATAAACTGTGAGTCGAATTTTTGTCTTTTTTTTTCTATTTTTGCTGATCCGAAAATTGATCCGATCCGTGACTTAAAACCGTGATCCGATCCGAACCGTGAGATTTTTGATCCGTTGCACCACTAGTATACACCATTCTGAGTTTATTTACTTGATCTTATTAATCGCTGGTCCTCTTCCACAGTGTGTGTTTGGCCTTGTCTTCCTACCCTCACTCGAAATTTGGTTGGGCCAGATGGCCACCCATCCCTGAGGCTGGTTCTCCTGGAAATTTTTTCCTGTGAAAAGAGAGTTTTTCCTTCCCATTGTCACCAGGTGCTTACACAAAGGGAGTCTTTTGACTGTTGGGGTTTCTCTCTATTGCTGTAGGGTCTTTACTTTACAATATAAAACCCGTTGAGGCGACTTTCCTTTTGATTTTGGTGCTATGTAAATAAAGTTGAATTGTGTTGAAATTGTCACAACAGCCCTGTGCATGCTCTCCTTCTCCTTTCTCCTTCCAAAGATTACAAAGTGTATTTTAGGTGAATTGATTTTTGTTAGAATTATTATTAGTAGTAGTAGTAGTAGTCGTAGTAGTATTGTTATTACACTCTGTTTTTGCTTTGTTCCTAAATTTCTCACAGTTAAAGTCTAAATTGTGGACATTTTAACCCTTTGTGAAACACTAAAGGTAACAACAGAGTATTAATCCATTTTACTGTGAATAGCTGGTCCAGGTTACTCTAGCCCATTAAAATGAACAGAGCCCTGGGGCCTATTGGCCAGGCCCCTAACTTTAACCCAGTTATTACCAGGTGCCTCGATCTAGGGGGGAGCTACAGAAACAGGTGTGGGTGATAGATACTGGGCTTGCAAGGCTACTCAGGTTCCCGGCTTTTATTAGAGCAGGCTGGGTAGACACCTGGGAGAGAGAGATAATTAGAACTGGGCGAGTCCCCTCACCCATCCATTGGCTCTATTAACTCTGCTGGGTAATACTCATAGGGTCAGATTAGGGTTAGTTCAAAGCCCATCCAGACTTGCTGCACTGGGGTGTTTGTCCCACCAGATCAGACACCACATTTCGTAATGTTGTCTGTGATCTTCCTCTTTTCCTCTTACCTGGCAGCTCCATATTCAACATCATTTTCTAACACATCCACCGTCCCTTCTCCACACATGTCCAAACCATCTTAGCCATGCAGGGAAAAAATCCAGTATTAAAACCTGAGCTTAGGTCCTCAGGTAAGACAATATCTTCATTTCACACCTGTTCACGGTTGATGTCATGTATGTGCACATGTTTCAGTGTTACCCTCAGACTAATGTTCAGAGAAACACATGGCCGAGGGGTGCACTACAAAAGACGTTTGTCACCCAAGCTTCCATTTGTTCAACAAAGACTAAAAGCCCAATATATTGTAATAGGTATCATCAGGATCACGCTTCTTCAGCACAGAGTTGTGTATTGATGTGTACTTTTACATGATATGTATTTGTTTTTTGATAGAAACTCTGTATGATGTCATATTTTTGTAGAATGGAGAGAAAAGGTTGTTGGTGCAGGATAGGCTGCACACTCATCTCTAAGGTTCATAGAGATTGGTCAGAAAAAAGAAAAATATGCAGTGAGTAGCAGTTTTCTGGGCGGAAATGACTTGTGCATGCCAGAGGTCAGAGGGGAATGCACTGTTTTTAAAACAAATGGTTGCAAATGTCCTTGGTGATATTGGTAGCATGAGATGGTACAAGCAGTCCGTTAAAGTCACGCATGTAGTCCAGTTCAATCAGGAAGTCCAGCTACAGTTGCAAGGTTTGCTGCGTCTCTAAGCACAGTGTGGTAGAAACAGTAGGAGGCAACTACACAAGGAGAACAGGAAGAACAGGGCAGGAACGATCTTCATGTTATATGTTAGAACTTCTGATGTCTGGATTTTTAATCATACTGATTATTTCGTAGTTTATGTAACTGCAAGTTATAGTTTGAGAATATTTCTAATAACAGGTGTCCGTTAATTCGTTGTTAAAACTTTTACACCACATTTTAACACCAGAACAATGAACATGTGTGGGAAAACAACATTAATAGATGGTGGTTGTCCTTCTTGCAGTGTGTGATTGTGTTATAACTGAGTCAGTGTGTTGCTCTGTCTTGGCAGGGCTACTGTGTTAGCAGAGCTGATTTGAATTGTTAAAATCGGGTGCAGGCATATGGGCTTCCAGAAGCACATGCATATGCAACAGATGACAATGTCTTCTGTATTGACCCAAAGTCACATTCAGTCACTCCTTACACTCCCCGCTGAGAAGGGACATGTCCTTCTGAAACTGAAGGTGAAACGTCTCCAACTTTCCAAGAGTGTTAAACTGCCGACTGTCAGTTTTCCTTCACATGCAAACCCTTATGTTAGAAATGTGAGCCCTTTTATTTATAGTCGAGTACCACGTCCTTTTCATGGAACAAGAATCTTTAAGGGATGGTCACAAAAAAGGAAATAGGTGCAACACATGTTGTATTACCCTGTCACATAGGAAAACAACAGATTCTGTTGAAGTAGTTAAAGAACTATTTATATATAAAGAGAATATTTAGAGTCTTCAAAAGTAGAAAAATAGCTTTAAGCTATCAGCCCCCTCTCCTAGTTTAGATTTGGGAGAAAGACACCGTCTCTACTTTCAAGGCATTAAACCTTCAGGTGACCCTGAACCATCCCTCAGTGGTGGGTGCTTTTATTCTGTCTCTATTTAATATGTTTAACTTTTTTATATTTTCATAGTGTTGAGTTAGCAAAATGTTGTTCTTTGTACACTCAGTGTAGTAAAGCAGTTCTTCCACCCTTTTCCTACTCAGTTTTCCCTAACGTTCCTTGGAATGCTTTTGAAGTTCTGCCTGAGGTGGGAGTTAAAGATCTCACAAACCGGGGCCTCTGTCAGGCGCTCTCAGCACACCTTCACAATAGGTGATGCCAGGCCTGTCCGGCATCCTCCGCTGCCACCTGATCCAACTGATCACCAGGTGGTGATCAGGTGATAGCTCGGCTCGTCTCTTCACCTGAGTGTCCAGAACATACGGCTGCAGATCAGATGAAACAATTACACAGTTGTGGACCTCGGGTGTCCTGGTGGCACATGCATTTATGGAGAGTCTCATGATTTAACATAGTTTTCATTGTGGATATTAGTTCAAATTTTATTAATATTAATAATATATAGTTATTAATATGAGTTCAAATGTCAAATATGTATTTTTCATGAAATGTTATCTTGAATCAAAGAATCAAAGCCTAGATAAATGAATCCTAAGACACAAATATGACCAGCGAACACAACAGTTAAATCAGACCGTATGTATTCTCAGTTCGCCGTAAAGAAAGATGGGTTGAACTTGTAAATGCGTCATGAGTGCTGACAGGTGTTTGGGGATGAAGACAAAACTTTGAGTGGTTACACTGCTCACCGCCTCTCATCTGTTTGTTGGGTTCTGGAGCGTCGACACAATAGGATGTTTGATGGAACTGGTTTGACAAGCGAGAGACCTTAACCTCGTCTCTTTGTGAACTCTCTCTGCTCTGTTTCACCTTCAAATCCACAGAAGGGAAGAACCTCACCCACAGCTATTTTAGATTTTTAGGTTCAAAGTTAGGACTCAGCTTACTATAGTTTTACTGGATGTATGCTGGCTGACATGCCAGCGTGGCAAAAACCAGGAAATCTGCGTTAGAGCTTTTCCTCCAGGCTGACACCTAAAATCGTATCCTTTCGTAAGTATAACAGGTGCTCACATTCATCCATCCGTACTCTTCCACTTATCCTTATCAGGGCGTCAGGTATGAGCTGGGATGATCAAAACCAATCTGTCTTTTAATTTCTTTACGTGGTCTTCAAGAATATTTCTTCAGTCTTTATGGAGGACACTCCAGAGGTCGTCTTTGGATGCTATAGTTTGGATCTATTTTGGCCTTTTTCTCCTATTTTCCTTCAAATGGCTTCTTGACAGCCAGCTTTCCACTGAAAACACTGCTGCTGATGCCATGGCGAACAATGGGAGATGCATTTCCCAGGTCTTGTGATGGGTCGATGCTGTATTTTTTCCTACTTCTTGAAGACATGATTTTCAGATGTTGTGTTTTGCATATTGGGGTGGCTGTAGCTCAGGAAGTGCAGCAGTTTATCTAAGACTGGTGCTGTGAACCCTGGCTGCTCTGTGTCCAGAGTGTCCTTGGCCAAGATACTGAATCCCAAGCTGCTCTCCGATTTGTTCACTGGAGTTTAAATGTCAGATAAGCAACACCTAGGTGCAAAAAAGTGTTTGTGTCAGTGGGCGAATGAAGCATGTTGTGTAAGTGCTTTGAGGAGAAAAATGCTTTAGAATCCATATTTGTGGTTTTAGATGTGCTGCTGACTAACAAACACATAAACAGGAGTGATGGATGGATACATGTATATAAATGTGGTAACAATACTGCATCCGTGTATTTCTGTACTGATTTCAAATCAACACTCTTAAATCTGCTTATTAGTTAACTGTACACTGCTAATCAGTTGTGTTTGCTTTGGGGTTAATGAAAATAACAGGTGCAGTAGGGGAACAACAATGAGACAAACAGGAGTGGCCACTGACACACTTTCCTTTTCTGTCTGTTTTTTTCACTAGCTTTGCATTTGGTCAAGGTCAGGGTCACTACTAGTAGTGAGGTGATAGAATAACCACCAGTAAGCCACTTGTGTAAATCCAAGTGCAAATGCAAGTCCAAAGCTAGGGAGATTATGGACCTCTCCCATCCCAACAATGGACTCTTCTCACTGTTGAGGTCTGGGAAGCGCTTCCGCTCCCTTAAGGCCAAAACAGAGAGAATGAGGCGGAGCTTCTTCTCCCAGGCTATTCGCGCCCTGAACCAGGTGTAGGACTGGACTCTCACACACATCACATCACCACACGCACCACCACACATTTCCTATAATCCTATAATTCCTATTATTTATAATCTTGATAATCTCTTTCTGCTATTTGCACATTTTTTTTACTGTAAATTTCTAAGTTAATTTGTAAATTTTGTAGTAACCTGTAAAGTGTAAATACTGTAAAACTTTTTTTCTGTCATTTAATGGTCGGGCATCGTACAGCTACAAGCATTTCACCCCCATGTCATACTGTGTATGGTTGTGTGTGTGTGACAAATAAAATTTGAATTTGAATTTGAATTTGAAATGTCTCTGACCAGGCAATCAGAAATATACTCCATGAGCGTGGCTGAGGGCCTGACATCCTCTAGTGGGTCCAGTGCTTATTATCTGGCACCGTAGCGCCCGATTGGCATTTGCCATAAAGCAGCAGGCCCAACACCGGCTGAATACACATGGCAGACGTGAAAGGGTTATGTTACCTGTAACATCGTTCACAGTGATTGGTTTGGTGGCGGGTTAGTGATGGTCTGGGGAGGCATATCCATGGATGGAAACAAAGACCTCTACAGGCTAGGCAACAGGACCCTGACTGCCCACAGCTTCACTGAGTGAATGGGTCAAATGCAGAGAGAGTAATTTCCCCACAGGGATCAATAAAATATACATTATTATTATAATCTTTGACCCACTGTCAGACCTTACGTGGCTAGAGGTATGCAGGCGCTTCCCGGAGGATGAAGGATATTTGACCCACACTTGCCTGACCTAAATCCAGTAGAACATCTCTGGGACATCATGTTTTAGTCCAACTGACGCTGCCAGGAGCTCAGTGATATCCTGGGCCAGATGTGTGTGAGGCCCACGACAACATCTGTCATCTCATCAGGATCACGTCCTGATAGTGCAAAACAGACTAGCCTGCTGCATCACTTTTTCACTTTGATTGGTGAGGTGTCTTTGAATTCATCAGACACTGAAGTGCTCCTTTCTTATTATGACTGCTCTGCAGTGCAGCCTCTTCTTCCAGTTTCCTCTTTATATCATTATTTACTCCCTGCAGTCAGCTTCTGTTGCAGAATGGACATGAAGAGGTCAGTTGTGTCAATAGTTTACTGCAGAGCCAAAAGAGGACATGAATCTGCTCGGGCCTTTCTCTGCCTGTCACCATAATCTCTCTCACTCTGCGCTAACACACACTCCATAATGTGATTTGTCAACGTTGTATAACATACAATAAGCCCGGGCAGTAATAAAGAGGAAGAAATAAAATGGAGAAGGTCAAAATGTCCGAGCTGTGACAGGAAATAGATGCAGTGGTGTGAAAAAATGTTTGTCCCTTTTTTTCGTCACACTAAAATATTTTAGATCATCAAACAAATGTAAATATTAGACAAACACAAAATGCAGTTTATAAAAGAAGGTGTTTATTGTTAAGGGGGGAAAAACCCAAACCTGACCTCAAACATTTAAGTGTAATAAACATGCAAAAAAATAGGACATGAGGAAGAGGGCACATTTTTACAAGACCGCGTGATTTATCTCTGCTCTCCTTAGTGCAGCTCACTTCTTGTCTGCTCGATCTCTGGAACCATAGTAAAGGGACCTCTGGCTAACACGTCGGGTTCCTTATTGGGCTCGTAGCCGAAAAATAGCTTTACTTTGTTGTCTGGGTCAAGTTTGAGACAGAGAGAGGCGTTGAAAGGCTGCTCCAACAGAACTTATTGTTTTTGGAGGAAAACACGAACACGGTGTACAGTCGAGTCTTAATAGCTTACTTACAACTGGGCTCGTCAGGCTCTCTTCTTGGCTGCAGTGGTTATTATTATATTTACATGCTTCCAGCTCCCGTTTCTGCTCGATGACAGCTCGTACTTTTCCTTTCTCTCCCTCCCTCGCTCACAGACACATAACGTGTATGGCAGTCCATTCTCCCTGCAGCACGGACTACACTGCCTATGATGCTACATTCTTTAGAGCTATACCTGTAGCATTCTGCTTATTAGCTTAGCACAACAACAACAAAAAGGCCTCTCTCTCCCAGGAAACACGCAGAGAGAGAGCGTAGTCCTGTAACCATGGCAACCGTAACGCTGCCGCCTGGAACAACAGAACGTAGCTGTCAAACAAAACCCAAACAGTCCTGACCCGCCACAATATGAAACAGGGAAGTACCGCCGTGTAATCCATTTATTTCAACAAAGTAACTGTATTCTAAATACCACCTTTTTAAACGGTAACTGTAACGGAATACAGTTACTCATATTTTGTATTTTAAATACGTAACGGTGGTACATGTATTCCGTTACTCCCCAACACTGCTAGTACACCTCGTTTCTTTGTGTTTCTCTGTGTAAAACAAACAATGCTGGAGCTGCTACAAAGTTTCTCGTGATGCTTCACATCAGAGTTTGTTGATGAGGCCGTTGGCTGGATGATTCCTGCTAACTTTGTCCAAGTAAAGGTTTTAACGGTGATTAAACCCACAGACCTACAGTAATACATATGAATACATTAGATTCATATGTATAGGAGTGTAGAGGATCCTCTTTCACAGCATCTTTGATATTACTTGGATATTAAGTGGTTATTACTTTGGTAATTGCATAGTGATAACTTTACCACATTATTACGCTCCTGTTTTCCCCCTGTTACTGTACTATCACCCCTTTATTGAGCTCAGACAGGAATTAGATCTTTGGTTGCTTTGGTTAGTGGACACTTTGTGGGTAGATTCTCATTAGGAGACAGATTTTTTTTAATATAAATTAATAACTAAAAAAACAAAGTAAATTAAAAACTATCCTGTTCTTTACCTAACTAGAAGCGAATGGCAGACAAAGCTAAGAAATAAAATAAATTTTTGGAAATACATAGATTAGTTGGGTAGATGAATCTGAAAGTCTATAAGATGTTTTATCAAAGTGGTAGGTGTGTAAAGGCATAATCTACATTATTATCAGTTAGAATTACCTAGTAAGAAAAATTTAAATCTGTCACCACAACAAAAGTACCAAAAAGATTCGGCCTGTTATTGTAAAGAAGACAGGTCGGCAATAGCTTTGAACAGAAATTCAAAGATGGCTAAAGATGGCTTCTGATCACTGTTAGGGCCCTCGGCAGGTCCAGGCCGAAAGACAAGCCCAGAATGGCCAGAACAGTAGGGCCACAGTGGGATGTCTGTGGGACCGGGTGATCTGAAACCTCTTTATTCTCTCTGTTGTCTTTTGATGGCTCACGCTTAGTCTCTGGTTCTCTGTTGCAGCTATTCAAAGCAGGCTGGGTGAGTCACACGGGTCCTCTGCCGAGGACTCCAATTAACTTTCTCTCCTTTTTCCTTCCTGCTCCTGTTCCCGTTGTTTTTCTTGCTCTTTCTTTGATTTGACCCTTATTCGGTTTCCTGTGTCTACTGTATCTCCTGGTCTAATTACAGTTCTTGGATGCTCAGGTGGATAAATATGCTCTGATTGGGTTGGCAGGTGGGGTGTGGAGATAAATAGAAGAGCAGAGGCTGTGCCCTTTTTCTGTGTTAGTTGGTGACTGGTGATTTGTCTGTGCCTTATCTGTTTAAGTTTCGTGTTTTCCACACTAACAATGCAGGTCTTTGTGCTTGTGTACCTTTTATGTCCTCTTGTTTTGTTTTTTCAGTTGATATGGCTGATGAACCATCAACATTTCAGCCCCTTTTTGTGTTTACAAAAAAGCTTTTAGCTTCTACAAACCCCAAAGTGCACAAAGACAGTGACTTTGATGCACTGTACTTGTAATGTCAGGTTAATTTTACAGTGGCGGTAGGTGTTGATGTGATCGTGAATGGTTGTATGTAACTGATTTGAAATCCAGTCAAGGTTTACCTTGACTTTTGCCCAGTGGTAGCTGGGACAGGCTCTACAGAGTTATGATTATATGATTATAATATGATTATAATATGCCCATAACTTTAGGCAATTAGTTTGGAAGGGAATTAATTAAACTACACATTCTCAAAGCTGCAACAGGTCAAGGACCCAGTGGTTGGTGAACCCAGATGGTGTGTGTTCAGTAGAGTCTCAATATGGATCTTATGTGATCGTAAGCCTTAGATAGGCAACAACGTTTTGCATAATAGCTTTAAAGACATGAATAAAAACAAATTGCAGACTCAAATTTAGTTGAAGCTCTTCATTTTTGACCAAACATTGACCCCAGGTTAAAAACAACCACAGAAAGAACTCAAAGTGTCTAAATTTGGCCCGCAGCCTAATTACATTTGGCCCGCGAAGCCATACCAAATTACTATCAGAGCTGGCCTACTGGTTTATACAGCTAATATATATGTTGTTTAGTATTAAGCTTTGCTTGTTCCATATTCAGTTTTTCAGCAAAACGTGTTTGAGTCCATAAGAAAAGATTCATTCTTATATCTGGAGGAAGATTTTTTTTTCAATAAATATTAATGTTAGCCCGCGACTTTGTTCCAGTTTTGAATTTTGGCCCACTGTGTATTTGAGTTTGACACCCCTGGTCTAAAAGAAAACAGCTACAAAAAGGTGGCAATGCACTCTCTAGACAAACATGAGAAAAATGCAAAAACAGCCACAGAAAAACACAACATAATTTCTTGTCTTCTTACTTTGAGCCATTCAAAGTCCGTCCCTAAAATCAGTGATGTGTGTCACCCCTACACACACACAGACACACACAAACCTCCCCTCTTCCCTCTCTACATGCTACATCTCCTCATTTTTCAGGAACCCCCTGGGTCTCCAATCCCCTCACGTTTTCTGATAGCTGTAAGATGCTGACACGATTAAACATGAATCCCAATACACTGCTGTGCCTCGAATCCCAACAACCCACCCCCACTTATCCCTACCTCTTGGCTGTACTGGATGCTCAAGCAACACAAAACACCATGGCCCAGTGAGGCAAGTGAGATAAACAGCCAGCTGAAGGTAGAACCAGTAAAATAAAGGACAAAAAAGGGAGAGTAAAAGATAAAGCAAGAGTAAATGAGAGGTTGCGCATGAGTGAGAGAAGGGAGAAGGGGTAGGCCAGGTGAGCAAGGGTTGGATTCTATCTAAATATTTAATGGGCAGCACTTTCGTTTTTTAATCTGTAAATGAGAAGGCCTGAGATGTTGAGACCATGGCTGTGACACCCTATCCCTGGCCCATTAAAATAACAAGATGCTCGATACTGATCTTGGTTAAGGTGCAGTATATCAGTCCAGGGGGAAGTGGCCTTGTCTCCCAGGTGGCTGGGTCTCTGTCCCTTGTACTCAAAATTATTCATCTCTACATGGCCTTATCTACCGAATAAAGAGAGCTCTGGTGTGAAGAGGGCCGTTATTGGCATTGCAAACACATTTACCTTTGGAGTGAGTGTTATTTATATCTGTTCAATCAAGCTTAAGGTGCAAGTTATGACATTAGAGCTAAGCTGTTTTTTACACAATAGAATTTTATGTTGCGAAGAAGCCGCTGTTATTTTTTTTTGATTTATGGTTATTTCTGACACTTTGTGGATTCCTTTGGGTCAGTTTGGATCTTTCTGTGGTAACTTTGCATTTTGTGGAGATACTTCTGTGTGCTTTTGCAGCTATTTGTGTTCATTTTATGTTATTTGTTCAGGTTTCTTTGTATCCCCTTGTGGTAATACTACAGTTATTGTGGGGGGGGGGGGACGACTCTCTTTGTGTTAATTTTTCACTTTTAAAGTTGTTTTATGCCTTTTTGTGGTTGTTTTCATGTGTTATAGTGCTCCTTTGGTGTATGTTTTTGATGTTTTTACAAAATTTCTATAGATGCAAACATGGCCATGGAATTTTACTTTTACAGTCTGCTGCACACGTTTCGGTGGTGCATGCGAATAAAGGATTTAAGATTATTTACTGACTCATTTTGGACTATTGCCAGAACAATATATGTAGGCGTGGGAATTTAACACGTTAATTGCGATGAATTAATTTGAAAAAATTAACGTGTTTTAAAAAATAATGCATTTAATTGCACTTTGCATTCCAAGCAAGGGGGAACATTTGTCAATGCACGATTTTTTTGGTATACTGATTACACTGATGCACACATCAGAGCTACAAAGAATCATAAGAAAGCGTGTTGCTTGGACTCATCGGAGGCAAATTTCATTTCAAAAGACTACCCAACAGAAGCCTTGATAAAAGCGTGGTTGGCATACCACCGAAGCAGTTCAACCTTACGGTAACATCGAAATGTAAAACATTTAGATGTTACCGTAAGCACAGAAACTGTGGGAGCTGTTAGCGCTAGCAGTCCCAGTTCGGCAGCCCAAACTTGATCAAATGACTGGCTTGATGACCAAAATTATTAAGTCAAAGTCAGACAAACTTACAAATTCTCTTGCAAAATGGATTGCTCTGGACTGTAGACCAGTGGTAGAAGATAGGGGGTTAGAAAATGTGCTACAGTTAGCGTCAGGTGATCCAACTTTCTTCAACAGCTGTGCTGAAAGACTATTTCAAATATAATTCAACAGCTTTATGACACTGAAAAGAAAGCAAAATGAGATGCATTACAGACAACCCTACTAACATGGAGGAATTACACCTAGAGCAAACAAGACTAGGGCAACGCAAAGAGCCACTCGTACAGGATGTTTCCACACAGTGGAATTCAACACCGGATATGGTTTCTCTCTACTAAAGAATGAAGAGGCTGTTTTTGCTGCTTTAGACAAATAAAAGCACAAGCTAGTCATTTTAACTCCATCACAGCTGGTCGAACCGGTGACCTTCCGGTTACAGATACGCGTCCCAACCCCCTGAGCCACGGTCACCCCAGCCGAGACTGCAGGACTAGGCTGACCAACCTGTGCACTGGCTGGATTGATTACCTACCAACCTAGATTTTGGCTTAAGACCAGAGGTGACCGCGCATTCGCCTCTGTTGCACCCTACCTCTGGAATAATCTCCCTCAAGATATTCGCGCGTCTGATTCAATTAAATTTTTAAAATTATTAATATCAACACTTCACCGAGTTCTTTTGATTCCTCAGAGGCATCCGATGGAAGACAAAACACTGCTCAGTAGACCATTTAACACTTTATTTCACTTTCACAATACTTCTAGAAGGGAGATGCGTCCTGCAAGACACGTTGCCGCGGATCTCAAAATGGTGACGGGCACCTGACAGTTTTATTACCAGGCACCCTATTCTAGTCTAAACAACAGTATTTTTCAGTAACAAGATGGTTCCCTCTTATCTACTGCTCTAGAGGAAAACATGGGTGAGAGCCTACGACTGAAGGACACCTATTCTACTGCCTTTATTATTTAGGGCTATGTCCACTTAACACTACTTCTATATGATTATATGGCAGTTTTGATTATTATGAGATTAATATAAGGCACAGTAATAAAGCACTTCAGGTACAATCATTCCAACATCCCCTCTTTTGGTCTGCCCCCATGGCGTTGTGTGTGACGTCTTCTTTTGCGCATGCGGCCGCTTTGAGCGTTCACACTAGAGTGCGTTTGCTGTCGCATTTTATTTGTAGTGTGAACGAGCAGACAAAAAAATCGGATTTGATCAAAAAATCGGAATTGAGCATTAAGACCTGCAGTGTGAACGTAGCCTTTGTCTGCCTCGGCATCAGACCCTCCAACAGCCGGATTAATCACTCTTACCAATAATGTTCTGAGGCAAGGCACACAACAACAGCCACATGTTACCAGAATAGCTGTTAAAGTAGATAAAGAAACCAAAATAGACATAATAAAACTCTTCCATTGCCCAAAGACAGAGGTCATCCCAATGGATTATTGACTCCCAAATGCTCATGCATGGTATTGGACAAAGTCTTCAGGCCTTCCAACGCTCTGGTCACAGATTCATCAGGGGCTGTATTATTAGGAATAAAAGTGCAGCACATATCGCCAAAAATTGCGCAAGTGCCCCCTTTTTCCACCAACAACATATCTAATGCCATTCGATTCTGCACAGTCATAAGAGAAGTGGGTCTTAATTGTTCCGCAAACCCTCCTACAACATCACGGGTTAAATTAGCCAATCTGAGGATAATATAATGGACGTAGTTAATACAATCCACATTCTTATTTGGAGTAATTGGGATAATTCCTGCAATCAAAGGCAAATTCTCAAACCCAGCCGCAATTGGGTTGGCCAACTTATAGTGGTCTGGCACCCCTCTGGCCACACCAATGCAATCTATGTACGTTGGTGAACCTATAGAAAGGTCAAATGAGCTTGTCGAACGCTTCTTCAAAACATGACGTCTACATCTCGCTGTTAGCTGGGCAGTGCCGGGTTTACCCAGTCGCACCCTCTTTTCACCCACCAGTATTAACGGGGCTCCCAACCACACTAAGGTGTTCCCCTTGGAATTCTCACAAACAAATGATATTCCCCACAATAATAATACAAACCAGATCGTGCCCATGTGTCCTTCTCCCCTGAGGCGTTCCGCCTGGCTGCTGGAAAGATTTCTACACACCAGTCAGCTGGAATCTCGCCGGCGTCATGCTCGTGGCTGGAAGGTTCAGAAACAGTAAAGTTAATACAGGTGTAATATGCTTTACTTGGTGTGAATGGTCCCACTACAGTTTTATTATCAATTGGGGGAAACAGACTGGCCAACAACGTGCAGTTGCCCTCCAAAACCGCCTCCCTAGTGAGTCTAAGCATGCACTTAAACCCCAGTGGTCCTCTGGATACAGAGGTGCCGGTTCAGTGAACAAATGTGGTCTGGCCGCCGCACAGGCCACACAATCAGACACATTTTGCTCTCGGGAGTTTTGAATTAACCAACCTAACCACACATGACTATCCCTATAGCCAGTTGCCATAGAGATCAACTGTCTGGGCTTTAATTTAGTGTAATCCACTTCCATAATCCCTGTAAAATTTTCAAAAAGTGGTGCCGGGGTTGGGAACAAACCTTGTAATGAATTTCTAAAGTTCACCTTGACCACTCCATACGGGTCCTCGCCGACCACATCCACTCCTAAGGTAAAATAAACCACCCTATTTGCAATCCCCATGGGTGGAGCCGTCCATTTCCCCAATGACAGAGTCACTAGATTCTGTGGGATCCTAAAATCTCGCTATGAATAAAACCAGTCTCCCCAACCCTCTTGATTCTGGCTCTGTGGTTTCCAGTTTTCAGTATACCCCACAACCTCCAACCAGGCACATCTCCCGCTTAACCGTGTCCACCCCTGCTGACAATAACGGTTGAATGAGAGTTGATAACACACCCAAATATCATAAATCCTATAATTTTGGCCCCCACAATTTATGACTGCACAGAGATCGAATGTGAACAAAGTCGTGGACCCTGTAACGTAGTCCAACTCTACGCCACCGTAATAATTTAAACAAGTGTTGATTTTACCTGATGCGCTGCATTTGGTTCATCTCTCACATCTCAATGTCAGGGGTTAGACTACCCTTCAGTCCGTTGCATAGATCAGGGGATTATTCTGCCCCTATGTCAAAAGATCTATGCTTTGGGGGTCTTAGCCGAGTTCCCCTTCTTACAGAGCCTTTCGGACCTCCTAGGCTCCTCTGCCACAGCGCATGTACTCCAGTGATACCTGGTTTCACCTTTCCCTCTCAGTTGAACTGCATGTGAGGTCCGGGTCACCACTTCGACGGACCTGTCCACCTCGGCTCATTCCACTTCTGCTTGTACACCTTCAGCCACACCCACTTCGCCTCGGGCACCGTCTGCTCCTGTCCTTGATCTGCGGTCACCTGTGATGCAAAACTTGAGACAAGAGCCTTGTGTGCTTTAAATTGCTTAACATATTCTAACCCAGGTCCCTCCTCCCTCAAAGCTGGGTTCATTCTTTCCACCCTGCCCTGAGATTGTGGATGATAAACCGTCCCAAATTTATGTTGGGGTCCCAACATAGATTCCACCTCCTGAAGGTGTTTATTTTTAAAATGAGTCCCAGTATGTGATCTGATTCTTTCGAGGAAACCACCCCAAGGAATATAATGGTTCACCAAACACTTAATCACCATCTTACTGTCTTCTCTCCTCGCCAGCCATGCTTCTGGCCACCCCGTCAGACTATCTACACAGCGATCTGAACCCCTTTGCGGACATAGCCATGTCCATGTAATCGATTACAATCTCCTGCCCGGGTCTTTGGAGCAGAGGAAACTTACCCATCTCTGGCTTCACTGTTACTTTGGAGTTGTACTGTCCACAGATCAGGCAAGTCCTCACATGCCCCCGCACCATTTCCTTCAAATATGGGTGCCACCAATGACAGAGATTCCTCTCCATCTGGGTCACCTCCACATGTCCTAGGCCATGAGCCTCTCTGATCTTCCTCTCTGCCAGACCCGCAGTTAGGACCGGTCTCCCGTTGGGTCCTCTCCATATTTCCTCCACTTTTCTTGCCCCCCTTTCTCTCCACACTGATTTCTCTTCCAGCAGGGCCTTCTCCCGCTCTTTAACCTCCTAATCAAGTCACAGAATATGACACAGCTATGTCCTGATCACAGAACAGTTTCTGTTAATGATGGTGGTGGGGGCATACTGTGTAGCATTAATACAGTGTGATCTGCCAATTGTCTGTTGTGCTGTGAAGTTTCTGCTGATGAACCAGAACTGTTGGGACTAAAAAGGGACTAGGATTGGACTAACCTTTAGCCTTACTCTGTTGCTGCAGTACTTTAACAGTGTCATTGGTGTTTGATCACATTCACTCTTCTTTGCATCAGAAGTTTGATAAATTGTCATTAATTTCTTCAACGAATATCCTCATATGTGGATCTCATTTTTCTTAGAAACAAAAATTAGGTAAAAAAAAAAAAAAAATCTGGTAATTCTTTATTTTTACATTCATCAGGTCCCAATCAGCCCAAATATCAAAGAGAAATTAAAAATGCATGCTGTGGAAGAGTTCGTGTCTCAGGAGGTTAAACCTCAACAGTTGTTCTTCAAGTTCCTCTAGATCATCTTTCTTTTTCTCTTTCTCCAATTTATACTTATTAAGATGGTGCACCAAGTGTGTCTCCCAGCGATGTGAATCCGCCCCCTTTAAATTAGGGTCATCCAAAATTTTCTCTCTCACCTCATCTGGAACTCTTCCCAACACTGCTTTCCTGAATCACTCTTGATGGAGATCCCTTGTAGTTGGGTTGTGGCCAGTTTGCTGCAGCCACTTCTCCTTGCTCTTCTCTATATAGTCTCTGGAGTTCTGATCAGGTTTCCACTCCAATTTAATAATTGCAGCAGCATTTGGGTTTGGGTACATCTGTCTAACGGCATTCCCTACTCTCTCCTGCACACAGCAGTGAGGTGTGGCATCAGGAAGATCCACCACCCTTGCTATCACCTGCACCTCTTCTAACGATGTTATAATGATGCATCTTCCAGCTATGGCCCTGAAGTCTCCCAGAGCCAGTTAGGTGCCTGAAGTCACTTTATCCAGCTGTCTCAGCCACGCTGCTCCTCCCTCAGTTATTGGAGGCAGCATCTGTACTAACCCAGTGACATTCCCCACATTAAAAGGCTTGTAGCTTCTATCCCCGCCACCCGTAGCCACAATGGGGTACTGTCCAGGACTCTTACTCTCGGTGTCCCAATGGACCTTTCCCCCTTTGGATTGGCTGCGCAGATGAATATAGCAACGTTGCTCTTCCTCCTCATGTAGTTCTCTCTGTCCTCGCCTATAAAATCCTTCATACTCTTCAGGTTCTTCAGTCTCACTGAAATTCAGTCATTTTGTAGGATTCTCATGATTCTCATCCTCTTTCACTGCAGCTTTTACCCAACCACCCCACGAATCATCATCCAACTCTCATTTCTCGCTCCATCACTGAAGTAAACTTCTGACATTTCTCCCGACTCCCCTGCTCCGGACCTCCCTCTAAGTTCTTTACCAGTTTCTTAGGGGCCAGGAGCACAGCTGGGGTACTCCCTTTCCCTTTCAAATTCTGCAGCCGGCTCTTAAATATGTCCAAGCTCTCTTCTTCCTCCTGTGCTGGACTGCGCCCTTTGTCTTCCTTCTGTGTCTGAGCTGGAGTGGGTAGTTCTCGAAATGGAACTGGCTCTTCTCCCTCTTCACTTACCTCTCCCTGTGAGGCCTCCTCCGGGCCCCCGCCTGTGGCCATTCCCACTGTGGTGTTGTCTGGGCGAAAAGTCGTGGGTGAAATTTTAGATAAAGTTTGGTTCAAAGGCTTAGGTCGCTTAGTCGGCTCATAATCACAGTTGATGGTCCCCGAGTTGAGCCTCACCACTATGCCGTCCTCTTTCTCCATACTTCTGTCAATAACCACGAAAGTTGGGAAATTTCCTGGACACTGTGGCAGAGCACACTCCACAGGGGGCAGAGTGGGCTGGAACCTTGCCCAGTGGGCGGCGCGTATCATCACATATTTCTTTAATTTCTCTTCGTATTTCCAATATTTCCCCATCCTTACCTGTATTATTTCCAGAAATCATGTTCCTCAGAATTTTTCCCAATTCTTCTCTCTGTTTTCCAATGGTTTTCCATATGTTTCTGTAAGGCAGTGACTGGAATAAGTAAGACTATTCTCACACAAACTTCAGCTGTGGCAGGATCCCCGACCCTGACTGGTTCTTTAAGATGCCCTCAAGTCCAGGTTACCGCCCTAGTCCTCCTGTCCCACGGGTCTTGCCCTCGCACCCGCAAGCGAGTGGGGCAGCCAAGCCCAGAGCAATTACTCTTACTCTATCACTTTCAGCCATCATCCACAACAACCAGTTCATTTACTCAGCTTATTACACCCCAATTTTGTTGCTGTAAACGCACTGAGACGGATGATGCTCACACACCCCCTCTTTGTCTACTGCAGCAAATTGACACTGAGAATTCGATCAACTTAGCGAACAGACAATTTAAATAAACTCCAATATGCACACGTACAGGCGGTGACTACCTTTATTTAAGATGGCCCGGGTCGCTGTTGGCTTCGCTGGTCGAATCCCCAGACCGCCCAATCCATCTTCCTTAGCCTCCTATCGGAATCCCGGACGAGCCCCCAATTATTAATGTCAACACTTCACCGAGTTCTTTTGATTCCTCAGAGGCATCCAATGAAAGACAAAACACTGCTCAGTAGATCATTTAACACTTTATTTCACTTTCACAATACTTCTAGAAGGGAGATGTATCCTGTAAGACACACTGTCGCGGATCTCAAAATGGTGACGGGCACCTGACAGTTTTATTACCGGGCACCCTATTCTAGTCTAAACAACAGTATTTTTCAGTATTTGATCAATAGTTTATTTATTTAGCCTAGCCTTCCCGACTTCCTAAAGTAAGTGTACTATAATTTATCTTTTTGCTCTGATTAATATTTAGAATGATTTAACCTTCAGCCTTTTGGATTGTGCCTACTATGCCTGGTGTATTATTGGTTATTTATGTCTCACACCTGTCAGCATATCAGTATTTGTATCTGCTATTGCTCTTAATTGGTTCCTTGAAACACTTTGGCATACCTCTGGTTTTTAAATGTGCTATATAAATTGTATTGTATTGTATTGTACTACAAGAAGGCTTATGACTCAATGCCCCACACCAGGATCCTGGAATGCCTAGAACTGTACAAGATCAATGGGACCCTGAGAGCCTTCATCAGGAACTCAACGGGGATGTTGGATGTGGCAGCCAACACTAGAGGCCAACTTCAAGCCCATAGCACACGTCACCATCAAGTGTGGGATCTACCAAGGAGATGCTCTTTCCCCACTGCTGTTCTGCATAAGCCTGAAACCCCTCGGTAAGATCATTGAGAAGACTGCCTACGGAATGGAGCATTTGTCAGCCACCTCCTGTACATGGACGACATCAAGATGTATGCCAAGGGTGCATGAAAGATTGATTCACTGATCCACACCACCAGTATATACAGCAACAACATCGGAATGTTGTTTGGATTGGAGAGGGAGAGGGAAGGACAGAGGGAATCTAACTACTAGAAGGCAACATTGCAGACATTGAGGACAGTTACAAGTACCTGGGGATCCCGCAGGCAAACGGAAACCATGAAGAGGCTGCTAGCAAAGCTGCAACCACCAAGTACCTGCAGAGGGTCAGGAAAGTGCTGAAGAGTCAGCTGAATGGTAAGAACAAGATCTGGCTATCAACATCTACGCCTGCCCGTGATCAGGTACCCTGCTGGGATAAAAAGCTGGCCAACGAAGGAGAAATGTGAGTATGCATTGGGGGTTTCACCTTTAGTCCAGCACCCTGAGGCTGTACACTAAGTGGAAAGAAGGAGGCCAGGGGACTAGTGAGTGTCAGTACCATGGTCTAGGATTAGACAACGAACATCCACAAATACATCAGGAAGATGGCCACAACTGACCGCGCGCTCAGTGAATACCTCAGGCAGCAGAAACCCAAGAAAGAGGAGCAAGAGGGGGAACCATCGTGGAAGGACAGGCCTCTGCACGGTATGTTCCACCAGCAGATAGCGGAGGTGGCTGACATCCGGAAGTCCTAGCAGTGGCTGGACAAAGCTGGATGGAAAGACAACACAGAAGCACTAATCATGGCACAACAGGAATGAGCTCTGAGGACAAGATCCATAGCGGCTGGGGTCTATCACACCAGGCAAGACCCCAGGTGCAGGCTGTGTAAAGATGCCCCTGAGACAATCCAGCACATAACAGCAGGGTACAAGACGCTAGCAGGCAGGCAGGCATGGAACACCATAACCGAGTGGCCAACATAGTATACAGAAACATCTGTGCCGAATATGGCCTAGAAGTCCCGAGGTCAAAATGGGAGATGCCCCCAAGAGTGATGGAGAATGACCGAGCTAAGATCCTGTGGGACTTCCAGATACAGACGGACAAAATGGTGATGGCTAAATAACTGGACATAGTGGTGGTAGACAAACAGAAGAAGACGGCCGTAGTTATAGATGTAGCGGTTCCCGGTGACAGCAACATCAGGAAGAAGGAAGCCAGAGAAGTACCAAGGGCTCAGAGAAAAGCTCAAGAAGATGTGGAGTGTGAAGGTAACAGGGGTCCCAGTGGTAATCGAAGTGCTTGGCACATTTCTAGGAACAGCTAAGATACTGTGCAGGACCCTCAAGCTCCCAGGTCTCTGGTAGAGGACCCGAGCTTGAAGGATCGACCGCCCACAGGGGCGAGGATATTTAATGGTAAAAAACAACAGAGAAAATTATTATCTCATTTATCAAAAGATAGGGAGCAATAACACATCAGAAAATCTCTCAAGAAATTTCAACAAATGAAATAAAGAGTAGAAAAACACTTGAAGCATATTTACGTATATCACTTAAAACAGCCTTAGGATCTTATTTTCCAGTGTCATCTCATATTGATTCTACAGTAATACAGAGAAAACATCAAAATCAGACAATGGCCTATGAGCAAGCACATGCCAACAGTAAGAATGGAAAAACTCCCTTTTAGCACGAAGAGAGCCACATCTGATGGGGGTGATGGGGTTGTCACATATTGTTGGCCATTTGGGATTTGAGCCCACATTTCCAATTGCCCCTACACCTAGAAGCTCAGGTGGTTGGACAGCTTTCCCAATGTAAACTTCAAAATTTGATCCTGTTGTGATTTGGCACAAAATAAATAAAGCTGAATTGGTCCAGCAAGGACTAATATCTTGAAACCCCATTTTCTTGGAGTACTGGGTAGGTATTCTTGTCTATAAATGGCACAATTTGCTCATCCACAATTTCTCTTGCATAGAAGGAGAAATAGTCTCATCATAGTCACCCATATTGAGATTGAGCAACTGTTGTTGCTGAAATGGAGAAATTTTTAATGCCCTCTCACTGTGCAAGAAGTATCACATCAGTATCAGCATGCGAAATGTGCACAAATCAACGTCTCCTTCAATATTGCACAGCAAGGCCCTAAGGCAATGAAGAGAAAAACTGAGAAATAAAAAAAAACAAAAAATGATGAAAACTTCTCTACAGCTTCATATGCTCACGCTTGTTTTTTATTTACAGGTTATGTCATTTTAAATATCATTACTAGGGCAAATATTCTTACTTCAGTCTCACACCATATGTTCCTCCAACCATGTGTCAGAAAAAGGTGTTTTTCTGACACATGGTTCTTCAAATGGTTGATGGTGACTCCCATCTATTGGACTTTTTCAAACACTGATTGGTTGGCATCATACATTCACATGTAATATAGACATGTAACAGGCATGAGGCTTAAATAAATGGCGCTATATAGCGCCATTTACTAGTCACTAAGGACCCCAAAGCGCTTTACACAGTCAGTCATCCACCCATTCACACACACATTCACACACTGGTGATGGCAGCTACATTGTAGCCACAGCCACCCTGGGGCACACTGACAGAGGCGAGGCTGCCGGACACTGGCGCCACTGGGCCCTCTGACCACCACCAGTAGGCAACGGGTGAAGTGTCTTGCCAAGTGTCCAAGCCGGGGCTCGAACCGGCAACCTTCCGATTACAAGGCAAACGCCCAACTCTTGAGCCACGATCGCCCTCTACATTTAAATAAACTTTCTGTTGCCCAACAGCAATGCTGTAAAGTCTATTTAAACGTAAATGAAACTTATAGTTGGACATTTTAGGATAATTTGTCCAATTCAAAGAAAATAATAAAATAAACATTTTTAAAAAGAGATGTATTTATCCTTTTTGATTTACTTAAGCTTCTTAAGTCAAACATATTCAACGTATTATTTGTTAAAATTATTCTTTTTCTTTTTAGTTCTAAATTAGTTTTCTCCACAGAACGTGTCTGATTCTGTTGCTACTTTATGAAGGCCAAGTACATAGTTGCTAACTTAAAAATGATAAAATCTTTATTGAAATAATTTCACATTTATCTATTTTAACTATTTTCAATTTTATTTAACAACAAAGACAACATACATCACATAAAACTACGAAAAAGTATTTTTGGTTGCCCAACATTTTGTAATTTTGGGTAACAAAGAGTATATTTAAGCATTATGCCTCAAATTACTTTTGTAATTTTGTTATAGCAAGTTTCAAAATAGAGATATTGTGGTATAAAAACCACACACTCATCAAGGAAGGCATGAAAAGCTGACTTCAGAAATTCATGTCCATCTTTTATACTGTCTTTGGTTTAATCAGAATTTATTTGGAACAAAGAGGAGGTATGCCAACGTGGAAACAGAGAACGTTTGTCATTTTTCTCACAGAAGCTGTGTCTAAATTCAGCGGCTGCATTGAGAGGCTGTTAAATTCGATGGTCTAGCCTAGCAACTGTGACAGCAGCAGCTACACAGGTTAATTCTAAATTATAATATATATGATAATATGATATCTATATTTTATATTTATTTATAAGAAAGGTCAGTGGTTGAATTTAACTCAGCTGTCTCAAATATTGGATCATGTTTCAGATAAAATGAAGGGTAAACCGATGTGGGGGGTCTAACAGGAGAGAGGTTATACATGACACATGACATTCTTACAAAATATGATGTAATGTTGTATATTAACCCAGAAATATATCAAGCATATACCAATCTACAGCAGTAATATGCAACACCCACATCCAAAAAACACCATGTTTCACTTAACTGGAGAAAGACAACACTATTTCCCTGACATTTATATTTTAAGTACATTTTGGTGCTAATACCCGCACAGTTTAAGTTTTTGAATTTCCAACGTTTTGCTGTCCTTGAAAGACCTCAGTACCTATTCTACTGAAACCACTACAATCCCACTTTGATAATAAAATATTGTAATATGAACTAAAATTACTATTACTATAATATAAATTAAACCCTCATTGAAGCTGTCCACAGTTCCCTTTATTATTCCATCTTTCTCTAAACATCCTGTCCTGCAGGATAAACCTTAGTGATTCAGGTTGAGCAGAGAGGTCTTGACAGTCTCTTCCCAGCAGGCAGAGACATGGACAGGAGGGCTTTGTATGTATAGTAGCACCAGGAAGTCACTGCTCTGTTAGAAAAATAAAAGGATTCATTTTCCAAAATAAAATTTGCTTTCTTTTTCAGCTGCTCAGCTAAAACAAATTTCCAGAAAAATGAATCTGAATGCACAGGCGTTTGTGGGCCGCAACTGAAGGTGCCTTTAAATTTAGACAGCCTTCATCACCTCACTGTAATGTAACCAACCTTCACATTCAACCTTGGGATTCAGAGGGTTCAGGGACATGGGAATATGTGGAAACTCACCCATTTAAAAGGAAATGAACTGCTTTCTCAGAGAAAAAAAGGGGTTGAACAAGGAGAGTGACAGAAGATAACGGAGGAATTAAAACTGGATATTAGTAACAGACAGCAAGCTATTATATACTATATATTTATACTCAGTGAGTTTAAAAAACCCTCTGCATTTATAAATGCAACAGTAATTTCTTATTTTTGTTTCATGCTGCTTAGATATGGGATTGTAATTCAAATTGGCATTCTTAGGACTTTTATTTCTTGGCACAACCTTGGTGGCTACCTGTATACAAAGAACGCCACATTCATCTGTGTTTTCTGTTCTTGTATTTAAACATTTCACTGAAATGGGGAGTGTATAAACTTACTGTATTTCTTATTTATAATATCTTGTTAATCAAATACCAAATCTTTGATAAAACAGTCAAGCTTGAAAGTAGTCTGACTTTGTTAGGACTGAATGTGACACCACATTGTTTAATTTCACTGTATTTTACCTTTGTTATTCAGAATGTGTATGAACATAGAATATCTATTTTTTACTTATTACCAGCCATCAAAGATGCTAAACAACTTCAACACAAATTCTACTGCTTTTGTACCTCTGCCAACATGTTCTGTGTGTGGGTGGAAAACAACACAAGCAACGAGATATGAAGTGTCAACATAAAGCAGAACTGAAAAACAGATTCACTGAGAAGGGGTACCAATGCAAATGCAGAATAACATTTTCCTCCTTTGTACAACAGACAAACTCTTACAGAACTCAATAACAACATCACCTGTGACTTCTTGGAGTTTATCTGATGTAAAAACTCCTCCCTCCATTTTCAAAAGCACAGTGTCACCATTTAAACATTATATTAGGAACTGGTAATCAAAACGTATTTGCAGGGATCTTTATTTTATGGAAGTAATAAAAATAAGAAATACTTGAAACCCTAATTCCAAGAAATTGGGTCACTGTAAAATGTAAATCAAAACATAATACAATGATTTGCAAACTTATAAACTAATATTTTATTCAGATATATTTCAGAATAACATTCTTTCATGATAGTCATGAAGACTTCAGCATCCATAATATCAATAGGCAAATCTGAAAATTTCAAGAGACAATTCTAAAATTCTGTTTTGAATATTGACAATATGGACGCCACATCTAAAGAGAGCAGACTATCCAGGTTGTTATTAGCACACATTTCAAAAAACACAGCTTGAATTGGCAGCTTGCACATCTGGAAAGGTGCCATCAGCACTGACTGCTATACCACATTTTAGAGCAACGTATGCTCCCATCCAGATTATGTCGTTTCAGGCGTTGTTTATTTCAGCAAGGCAATGTTCAGCCTCATACTGCATGTATTACAGCAGCATGGCTTTGTAGCAGAAGAGTGTGGGGGCTGAAATGACCTCTGTGCAGTCTAGGCCTCTCACTAACAGAAAAGATTTGGCACATCATGAAATGAAAAATTAAACAACTGATTGTTGAGCAGAGTCGTGTATCAGACCAGAGTGGGACAGCATTCCTCTCCCAAACGTTCAGCAACTGATCTCCTCAGTTAAACATTGAATGTATGGACTATCATTATAAGACGTGTTTCTGGACATGTGCTGCTGCAGTTTTCTGTGTTCTATTGTGAATGTGAGTTTATGACTTTTTGAAACATTTTTGGGTTTTTTTTACATTTTTTACACTTTCTCGGTTTTTCTATGATTGGGGTTGTACAATATTCGGAACAAACTGCATTGCTGTTGCTAGTCTCTTCACCCTAATACCCAATCTGTACTAACTTACGCATGAAACTACAGTATTGTGCAAAAGTCTTAAGCCATCCTTTTCTAAACATTTTACTAGGAAAATGGTAAATACGTATAATTTGTATATTTTGAGAGTTTGTATAATTCTAACAACCTTGAAAGTCAACATTTATAGTAGGTCCACGTTTATTCTTTGGCACAGCCTGAAGCTTCCTCAGATAATCCACGATTGCGCTGGAGTGACGGCAGCCTTTCCAAGTAGCTCTGCAACACTGTACTTGTTTCTTAACTTTTAACTATTTTTATACTACTTTCAAACTTTTTTTCATCTTACTCTAGTTACTTTACTTTCTACCTCTTAGATATAACATGGATAACACACTTTTTAAAACTTCTGGAACCAGCTCCTTCGTCTATTCGAGAGCGAAGCTGCTGTCACTAAACACAAAAACACAGACCGGCATGAGACACAACATCCCGGCCGAGCTAAAAAGGAGCTACAGAGGCTGCAAGGCTGGTGCAAGGAAAGCGATAGTGACAATGGGCAACGTGAACTTGCTACAGAATAAGACTGATGAACTGTCTCCTTTGAACAACCCCCGACTCTGCCGTGAGTGCAGTTTGTTTATCTTCACCGAGACGTGGCTAACCAAGCTAACGCCACAGACTAACGTAGACCTATGTGGATTTACATCCGTGAGAGCCGATAGGGATGCACAGCGGGAAAAATCAGAGGTGGGGGACTCATGGTCTACATTAACAACAGATATTGTAACCCTGGACACGTCTCCGTTCAAGTATCGGTATGCCGTCTGGACCTGGAGCTGCTAGCTGTTAGCTTGCGGCTATATTATCTATCTTGGGAGTTCAATCATGTGATCTGTGTGTTTACATCCCTCCGAGGGCCGACGCAACAGCTGCCTGTGAGGAAATACACACAGTCACAGCAAGACTGCAGACACAACACCCCAAGGCTTTCATTATTATATCTGGAGACTTTAATCAAGTCATACTTGATTCTACTCTGGCTGCTGTTCACCAGTTTGTGAACTGTCCCACACGGAGCAACAGGACAATTGACTTGATGTATGCTAAAGTGACAGATGCATGCAGAGCCACCCCCCTCCCCCCACTAGGGAAGTCAGACCACAACCTGGTCTACTTACAGCCACAGTACACACCCCTCATCCAAAGGCAGCCTGTCACAACGCGTTCCATTAGGAGATGGACCCCAGAAAAAGAGGAAGCTCTGAGGGACTGTTATGACACCACAGACTGGGATGTTCTTCTGAGCCCACATAGCGAGGATAGAGAGGGGGCGACACACTGTCTGACAGACTATCTCAACTTTTGTGTGGACACGGTCGCCCCTGCTAAGACTGTATGGTGCTATCCTAATAACAAACTGTGGGTAACACAGGAAGTCAAAGCTGTCCTCAACATGAAGAAGAAGGCCTTCAGAAGCAAAGTGAAGGAGGAGATGAAAGCAGCACAGCGGGAGGTGAAAGGCTGCCTAGAGGAAGCAGAAGACACCTACAGGAGGAAGGTGGAGCAAAAGTTGGAGAGGAGGTCTGGAATGGTGTGAAAACCATCACAGGCCACAACATCAAGAACAGCACAGTGGAGGGGGGGGAGAAGGCAAACTAACTCGACAACTTCTTGATGCATGCTCAACTCAACAGCTTCTTCAACCGGTTTGACCCCCCCTCACCTTTACAGAGCCCTCTCCCTACTTTCCTATGTCCCTCAATTCTCCCCCTGACACTATGGTAAATGATAAATTGACTGATTCTTATATAGCACTTTTCTACTCAAAGTACTCAAAGCTCTAAGCTCTATACAACATGCCACATTCACCCAATCACACCCATTCTCACATAGTGCTTTCTAAGTACATTCACACATATTCATACTCCGATGGATGCATCGGAGAGCAACATGTGGTTAGCATCTTGCCCATGCAGACTGGATGAGCCAGGGATCAAACCACCAACCTTCCAATCAATAAATGACCACAGCCACCCCCTCTTCCAACCGCTCTCTCAACAGCATGACAGCCCCCCCCCCCCCCCCCCCCACGTGTCACAGTGGACCAGGTCAGGACACAACTGAGGAAGCTTCGCCCCAAGAAGGCAGCAGGCCCAGACAAGGTGCGTCCTTGGATGCTAAAGGCGTGTGCTGCTGAACTTGGGGAGGCGCTACAATGAGTCTTCAACCTCAGACTGCGACTGGGGAGAGTGCCCGCCGTCTGGAAGACACGCTGCATCGTCCCGATCTCCAAAAATAATCGGCCCAATGAGCTGAAACACTTCCGACCGGTGGCACTGACATCACATCTTATGAAGACTCTAGAGCGGCTCTTCCTCAACCTCCTCCGACCACAGGTACAACATGCCCAGGACCCACTACAGTTCGCCTACAAGGCGGATGTCGGAGTGGAGGATGCCATCCTGTACCCCCTACATAAAGCCCACTCACACCTGGACAAGGGAAAAGGCACGGTCAGGATCCTGTTTCTTGACTTACCCAGTGCCTTTAATACAATCCGGCACCGTCTGCTTCAGGAAAAACTAAACAGGATGCAGGTGGACCCCTGGCTCGTCGCTTGGATCTCCGACTACCTCACTGACAGACCACAGTACGTCAGGCTGAAGGACATCACGTTTGACACTGTGGTAGTTTGCAGATGACACGGCCATCATCGGGTGTATCTGGAATGATCAGGAAGAGTACAGGAGTCTGGTGAGGAACTTTGTCACAAGGAGTCACACAAACCACCTGCAACTCAACACCTCAAAGACCAAGGAACTGGTTGTGGACTTCGGGAAGTTTAGAGCAGGGCCACTGTCAGTTCAGATAGTGGGAGAGGAGGTGGAGGTGGTCAACATGTACACGTACCTCTGGCTGTGGGTGGACAACAAACTGGACTGGTCATGCAACACGCAGCACCTGTACAAAAAAGCCCAAAGCCGACTGTACTTCCTCAGGAGGCTGAGGTCTTTCAACATCTGCAGGAAGCTCCTGAGGATGTTTTACCAGTTGGTGGTTGCAGGAGTACTCAGAAGGACTCAGGCTGGAAAAACTAATCAGGAAGGCTGGCTCTGTGGTCAGCATGAAGCTGGACACTCTGGTGACAGTGGCAGAGAAAAGGACACTAAAGAAACTGCTGGACTTTATGGACAATGCCGGGCATCCTCTGCACACGGTTGTAAACAATCTGAGGAGCCTATTCAGCGACAGGTTGCTTCTCCCAAAGTCCAGAACCAACAGACTTAAAAACTCCTTTGTCCCACACGTCATCAGACTGTTTATCTCCTCGTTGGAGGAGAGAGGGAGGGGAAACAGGAGGACAAAGGAGGGGGGACAACTGAGCTGTAGTGATTTTTTTCACTGTGTCCATAATATTTTTTCTTATATTTGACTGTGCAATAATCACTGTGCAATAGACTCACTCAAATGTGCAATCCACTGGTATTCCCATTTATCCCTATTATATATTTTGTATTTATATATGTGTATATATCGTATATTTATGCTCATATCCTTGCTCTCATCCCCCTTATTTTATCTTTAACATGCAACTTCTGTCGGTGCTGTGCTACTGGAAACTAAATTTCCTGGAGCAACCCACCCGAGGGATAAATAAAGTTTCATCTAATCTAATCTAAAATCTTTTTGGTCATTTATTTAAATAGCCTTCAGGGCTCAAAGCTCTTCTTTGGATGTTGTTTGTTCTCTGTTGATGATACCACACTGTTTCAGTAAAACTGAGGTCTGGGCTCTGGGGAGGCATATGATAGCATGTTTGGGATCATTGCCATGCTGACAAATTAAGATTTTTCCAATCAGACACATTCCAGATATTATTGCATTGTGTATCAAAAACTGACAGGACTTTTCTTTGTTCATAATTCCATCAGTTTTGACCTGATGTCCAATACCGCTGGTGGAAACATAATAAACTTATAAACTTTATTTATAAAGTTTCCCCATATCCCCAAACTATCACAGAGCCTTCATCCTGTTTTAAACACTCAGGACTGAACCTGTCTCCTCACCTCCTCTGTACACAATGAGCCAAAAAGGTCAAATGTGAGTCATCACTCCATCAGCTGTGCTACCCCTGATTTTCAGTTCTTATGTACCTTGGCAGCCTTTTCTCCTAGTTTTTTTCTTTAAGAATGGCTTCTTGATACTCACCATTCCAGTAAATGTACTTCTAATGAGGTTCTGGTAAATACTGTATGGATCAACTGAAGGGCTAGATGCATTTCTCAGTTCTTTGCTGCATTTTTCCCCATGCTTCTTAAGGATACACTACATACCATGCTGACATATGCCCACTTTTTCCAATGGCTCTTTGCGAGTACTCCTTGTTGCAAAAACAATGTTATGCCTGTTATAATGACATATTTATCTTTGGCATTTTTTGCAGATTCAGGTAAAGAAATTAGAACAAATTATGTGTTTTTGATACATCCTGCTAGTAACAAAGTAACTGAAGATATAGTTCTTTGCTAGGTTGTCAGATTCATTCCTTATGTTTCTTGCCATTTTTTTTTATCTTTGAAAGATTCAAGCTGCTTAACAGAAAAAAGAAAGAAAGAAAAACAAAAAGGACTCTGAGAAGTCCAAGGACTGAAGAACTGGACTGTAAATGAGTGAAAAAGTCAAAGTCCAAAGAAAACAATTGAAATACTTTTAGAAAGTCCTGATAACTATTACCACTTTAATAAATTGGTTCCTTGGAAGCAGAATATTAAAAAATGAGTTGTGGCTCAAAACCAAATGTAAATGACAAAAGTTAAGTGAGGAACATTGCAGTCAGGCCTTGAACTGTCAACAAGCCTCTTCCAAGTAGAGGATCCCCCAAAATCTTGAGAAACATTTTATAGACAGTACATAACACATCACCTTCTGCAGGTCCAACTTCCAATATACTATCACATACTATCTCACATACGCATAGACTTCCAAGGCTAAGTGATCTGGATGCGCTTAACTTTGAATGACTTAAGTACCTGGGTAGCCTTGGATTCAGAATCCAACCTGAACACACTTATGCATCAGCTGTATGCGTGTTGCTCCCATTGTTATCCATCAGACCTCACAAGTAATTTTTACCAGCTCACTCAGCTTACATCATCCAATATAAAGGCTTCTATTAAAGAAATGAATAATATCAAACGAGCAAAGGTGACCTCGGTCTGCTCACGTGCTATCATGGCTCAGACACAATTGGCTGAGCTCAGCTTGTATCCGTGCTACCAAGTGTGCTGCTTGGTACTTGACAGATGCTTGAGTCTGAGGCAAGATGGGCAGCAGAGGCCGCAGTTTCAATCCTGTGATCTAATTTCTAACCCATCATCATCCCACTTCCCTAATGAAAGGAAATGCAAGGTCCCATCTGTCACAGGGAGATATTGCAAATGGTACCTCTCCATAGTGAAGGAAGTTCCTGAGGCAGAAATGCCTTCAACCATGTGCAAAAGGATTTGGATGATGTATAAAAATCATTTTAAGAGTTAAATTAATATCTGCAGATATTGAAGACTCTTACTTTCTTTAGTTGCATCCCTGCTTTTTGCCACTCTGCATCAAAACAAACATGTTCCTAAACCTACTGTTGTGTCCCAGATCTTTCTGAGGATATGAATCATCTTCCTTATTGCTTTCCTTTAAGGGGGCAGTCCAGTGTGCATGCAGCATCATTCAACATGATTAAAAATCGTGCTCTCTCCTTTAGTTTGTGTTTTGTCCCATCTCCCTTTGCTCTCATCTTCCTGCCTCTTGTTTTCTTTTCCCCTCACACCCAATTGGTTGCCTTCTGATTGGGTTCAAACGCTCACTTTTAAACTTTTCTGTATGGTTGCATGTTCTCTTTGTGCTTGGATGGGTCACTTGGTTAAATTTGGCACTGAAGTGTTCTGACTGATGAAGACACAGATGTTGGTCCACTTTCAAACTATCCACAGATTGTATTTATTTATTTTTCTCCATGCAAGGTAGAAGACGCTCTCAAACACACAACTTCAGAAACCAAAGTTTTTCAAAATCAACATCAACTACATGTTTTTAAAATTTGAGTTCCTTGCAATGGATCATGTAGACTGTAAAACAGTTTAGATTTTGACAGGTCACTAATTTGTAGTCAGTGTTGGGGAGTAACAGAGTACATGTACCGGCGTTACGTATTTAAAAAACAAAATATGAGTAACTGTATTCAGTTACAGTTACCGTTTAAAAAGGTGGTATTTAGAATACAGTTACTTTGCTGAAATAAAGGGATTACACGGCGGTCTTTTCCTGTTTCATATGTTCAGCTAGGCCCTCTCTACTTTTGGTAATTCCACGCTGGTGGAAACCCAAACAAACACACATTAAGAGGCTCTAATGCCTGTGTCTCACCTCTACTTGCGGCCCGCATAATGACGTGAAGAAATATTTTTTAAAATTATTCACAAAAATGATTTAATATGAAGGCAACAGCAGAGTGTTACAGGCTTCACCCTAAAGAATGTAGCATCATGGGCAGTGTAGTCCGTGCTGCAGGGAGAATGGACTGCCATACCCGTTATGTGTCTGTGAGCGAGGGAGGGAGAAAAAAGAAAAGTACGAGTATTCACCAACCAGAAACGGGAGCTGGAAGCATGTAAATATAATAATAACCACTGCAGCCTGACGAGCCCAGCTGTAAGTAAGCTTACAACGCTTACAACGCCTCTCTCTGTCTCTGATAGCAAAGTTGACCCAGACAACAAAGTAAAGCTAGTTTTCAGCTACGAGCCTAACACGAACCCGACACGAACCCAATGTATTAGCCAGAGGTCCCTTTACTATGGTTCGGAGCCGCGGACCTGTTTTATATACGCGCCGAATAGTTTTCTACACGAGATCGCTGCAAAATGTGCAGCTTTACCTAATGTCCACCTACTGTTACTCATTTATATTAAGATTTAAACATCTAGTTGGTGTTGGTGTGGAGAGTAACCTTCAGTAATAGTAATGAATCACACAGCAATAGTACATTCATGTAGTTGTAAAAAGCATGATCCAAAGTAATCCAAAGTATTCAGAATACGTTACTCTCATTGAGTAACGTAACTGAATACGTTACAAATACATTTTGGGGCATGTAATCTGTAATCTGTAGTGGAATACATTTAAAAGTAACCTTCCCAACACTGTATGTAGTTTGTCATATCTCTCAGCAAAAAGCATTACTACTTAGATCATCTGCTTCCATCTCACCCTATCCCCAGGGACCTCTTCTCAGACACAACCCTCTGCATGTCCTTGTTTACTACATCCATGCACCTCCTCTGACGTCTTGCTCTTTTTCTCCTGCCTTTCAGCTTCATCTTAAACATCATTGGTCTAATGCAGTAGCTTTGCACGTATCCAAATAAGCTTTACTTCTCTAACTTGTCTTGTCTTATAAGACAAACAGGACAAATTGTCTTGTTTGTCTTGTCTATCTCGGTCAATGAAAAAAAATATTAACATCTGACGTTTTTCACTCCCAACATCTCCAAACCATACATCATAGCAGGTTTCACTACCATCTTGTAAACCCTCGCTCTTACAGCTGTCCTGTCTCAAATCACCCTTGGCACTCTTCTCTACCCCGCATTTTCTCTCTTCTGTCATCTGTTTAAACTCATCTCTGTTTATTAGTTGTTCGCTTTTCCACCTGCCTCCTTGTTATTCACACACATATTCGGTCTTGCTTCTTCTGACTTTCATTCCTCTTCTCTCTAGGGCATGCCTCCACCTCTCCAGGTCTTCCACCTGCTCCCCAATCTCACCACAGATCACAATGTCATCTGCAAACATTATAGGCCACGGAGACTCCTGCCTGACCTCATCTCATCTGTCAACCTCTCCACCATTGCAGACAAGATTTCCATCATTATTGGGGAAATTTAAAAGTCAGTGTGCACTGTAAATCAATACAGAGCAGTATTTAAGGTCTGAGTCTTATTACCCACTGGAGCAGAAACTGGGTTTCATCAGGACGCTGCAACACAGTACAAACATCCCCACAGACACAGTGGCCAGGAAAGCAGAAGAGCATCATTTCAAGACGGCCCAGAGTAAATGTGGTTATCCCAGGAACAGCTGAGGCGCATTTTCCCGAGCCGTAACATTTCAGTGGCTTTCAACGCCCCGCCCCCCCTCTCTGGTCCACAGGAAGGACTAGGTCCCCTTGCACAAAAGGGTCATGTAGTGTATCCGGTTCAGTGCCAGGTGGATTACCATGATTTATATATTGGGGAAATCAATTTATAATGTACCACCATGGTTACTCTGGTCAATGGTCACAAGAGTTTGCATATTAATGATGGTGAAATTGACCTCACGACCCATTGTTAGTCAGTTGTACTAGTTGCAGTCATGTAAACCTACTGTTTATAAGGTTAGGGAGACTGAGAAAGAGACTTGGATGAGTGATGAGAAGTTTCTCCCACTGAAAATGTCCACATGAACAGAATCTACTCTCTGGGGCCTCTTGGAGCCATTTCATAATTCATTTCATCAGTTCAAACAGTTGTACGTAAGTACTATTCATATATGTCAACACTTTGCCATAACCTGTCAGAAGACTCAGTTTCCACTATCAGATGAGTAGAAATTGGTTAGGATGTTCAGGAACAATCCAGGAATCACCAAGGCTCAAGCCTGCAATGAACTGAGAGCTGCTGAAACACCAGGGCCACTGTCCACAGTGAGGTGCAATTTACCTTGACATAGACTGAGAGGGTGCTGACCAAGAAAGAAGCTTCAAGTTTTACTGAGATTTACAGCTGCCCACATGGTAGGGCTGTTCGATATAACGATATATATCGGATGACGATATAAAAACATCTATCGTTTCATTTTACGCTACCGTTTGTTTTGTGGTGTCGCAAAATAAACTTTACAGCAATATTTTTCATCGCTTTGATGGTCACTGTAGCAGCTATATTAATTTCTTAAAGTTCTCTCTTTCTCATATATTTAATATAACCACACTACGGATGGACAAGCTGTTTTTATGGGTTGTCGTTAGCAACAATGACGGTAAAACCATCGCGTGTCTGCTTGTTTATTTTCCACATAAACCTTTCACAATAAAGCTCAAGATCCTGTTGAGACCTTTCAAAATGAACTGAATCACGTGAAAGAGCAGATTGTTTACGGATGACAAGCAAAAAATAAACCTTAGACTCAAACGTTAGAACAGGCTTTTCCCTGCAGCACGCCGTGTAATAAATACTCACAAAGAAAACGGCGGCCGTCACAACTTCACAGAATTTACAGAAAATATTAAATTTCTTGTGATTTATATCGTTATCGGGACAATAGATGTCTTATATCGGGATATGAGATTTTGGTCATATTGCACAGCCCTACCACATGGACAAGCCAAATGAATGGAGTTTTATGGTCAACCAAGACAAAGATTTGAGCTATTTGATTATATTAACAAGAGATATATTTGGAGGTATAAAGGTATTTGTATACCTATTTACCTATTCACCTTAAAAAATAGGTATACAAATATAAAGGTTCTTATGTAGCGCTTTTCTACTCTTCTGAGCACTCAAAGCGCTTTACACAACTTGTACATTCACCCAATCACACAAGCACATTTTTCTAAGTGCTTTCTAAGTAACATTCACACACACTTTCATACTCCAATGGATGCATCTGAGAGCAACTTGGTTAATATCTTGCCCAAGGATATTTGGCATGCAGACTAGGGGAAGCCAGGAATCGAACCACCAACCTTCCGATCAGCAGATGACCCGCTCTACCACCTGAGCTACAGCAAGTGTTCATGGATTTCAAAGGTGAGGCTTTGAAATCCATGAACACTGTCAAGCATCGTGCTTTGGGGTTGTTTTGCTGCTCGTGGTATAAGCACAATGGAAAAAGTTGAGGGAATAGTGAAGAAGGACGAGTACTTCCAGATTCTTTAAATTCACCTCATATCAATATCTATACGATTGGGACACAACTGGGTGTGCCAACAGGACAGTGATGTCAAACGCATATCAAACTGGTTTGGGATGAAGAAAGCAGGCTCAACATGAAGCTTCTGGAACTGCCTTCTAAAAGCCATGACCTCAATCCTATTGAATATTTGTGAACTATGCTTAACAGCCAGGTCGGTGCCAGGAAACCAACCAATTTATATAACCTCTACCAATTCAATTCAATTCAATTTTATTTATATAGCACCAAATCACAACAAAAGTCGCCTCAAGGCGCTTCATAGATACAGAGAAAAACCCAACAATCATATGACCCCCTATGAGCAGCACTTTGGCGACAGTGGGAAGGAAAAACTCCCTTTTAACAGGAAGAAACCTCCAGCAGAACCAGGCTCAGGGAGGGGCGGGGCCATCTGCTGCGACCGGTTGGGGTGAGAGAAGGAAGACAGGATAAAGACATGCTGTGGAAGAGAGACAGAGGTTAATAACAGATATGATTCAATGCAGAGAGGTCTGTTAATACATAGTGAGTGAGAAAGGTGACTGGAAAGGAAAAACTCAATGCATCATGGGAATCCCCGGCAGCCTACGTCTATTGCAGCATAACTAAGGGAGGATTCAGGGTCACCTGGTCCAGCCCTAACTATATGCTTTAGCAAAAAGGAAAGTTTGAAGCCTAATCTTAAAAGTAGAGATAGTGTCTGTCTATCCAAACTGGAAGCTGGTTCCACAGAAGAGGGGAAAACTGAAGGCTCTGCCTCCCATTCTACTTTTAAATACTCTAGGAACAACACCAATACCAAGCACTGTTTTCAAATATCAACCAAAATTATGCCCAAAGCTTATTGATGGCTATCAGAAGTGTAAATAACTAAAGGCTTTACAAGGAACTTTTAGAACAGCAAGATAGTAATGTTTCATTTTTTATGTTTGTTAATAACTGCATGCTGTAGAATAATATTATCACAAACTTATTTTGATGGCACCCAGCTGGGAAGGACTCTGTCTGTTCAGCTGCAAGTCAGAACAGTCCAAAAGCACTGAAGATGGTGGTTAGCCACTCTGTGGAAAATTTTTATTTTATTTAAACCAAAAATGCTCCTTAAAAACAAATTTGGCCTTTAGCTCGTTAACTTATATTTCAAACACAGCACAACTCCAGTAATTTCACTGAGCATTTGAGCAGCAGTGTCCATTCTCTTTGTTATTCACTTAAGATGCTCTAAGAGCAGCTTTTATGAAGGAACTCACTTGTTAGTGCCATTTATGCAAAGTAAATCATCTTCCTTTTAATCCAGCTCCTGTAGATCCCAAAGCAGAGTCTCTGAAATAGAAATGATCTTCTCCATCAACACACATCTTTCCACTAACCCAAGGTTTTTAGGCACTTTGTTGCCTAAAATGTTTTGGGCAGACTCACAGATTGAGTTCATTTGAAATCTTCTAGTAATTAATTATTAGAACACTCATTTGGTCTGCTGCAGAAATTTAATGTTACTTTAAGTTCAGACATGGCAAGTTGTTGGTTAAGTCTTTCATACTGTACGAGCAGCCTCACTTTTTGATACCATTAAATTCTTTAGTGTCTGTTCCTGCTTGTGCTCAATTCCCAGCTCAAAGCAGCATTTGAAGCTCCCAGCTGGGACACACTGTCTTTTCGCTCAGTATTAATGGCAATAACAAAACAAAACATCCAGCACATTGTTATACACACTGTTGTGACGTTATGATATCCAGTGACAAGAGGATTTCAGTGGAGCTGTGTGGATGTTTAAGCAAAAATGCAGTTGCAGAAGATTAGAAGTGAAGTGAGGATAACTATGTGAGACGCTGCTTTTATAATGCATCCCCACCCTCCCCTGCCTTCCTATATGTGTCTGTCTCTGCAGGGTTTTTTCCGCCGAAGCATCCAGAAAAACATGGTGTACACGTGTCACCGGGACAAGAACTGCATCATCAACAAGGTGACGCGGAACCGTTGTCAGTATTGCCGCCTACAGAAGTGCTTTGCAGTTGGGATGTCCAAAGAGTGTGAGTTTCTGACACAATTTACACAAAGTACTGATGTGAGCAAATGAAATACAGCTGTTGGTTTGAAATAAAGGATTTGTTGTGGTCTATATATTTCAAGCAATAGTAAAATCAGGGGTAATAAGTATTTATTTTTTCAAAAAATAAGAATTTAATTTGATTAACTTATGTAGAGTAACTATCTGCATTCGTATTAATATATAAAATGTCCAAAACAAGAGACATGTGATTTGTTTAATACAGTGAAAAGATGGAATTGGAAACATTCTATCAGACACAACAAAAGGACATTTAGTGTCGTTGTAGTTTTGTTGGTTGAACTTAACAGATTTAGTGCTGAGTATTCAAGCATTGTTTGTAAAAGATGGCTGTAAGCACTGGATCTGAGAACTGAAGCCAGCACTGAAGTGTGATATCACTGGGAGCCGGCTATATAGTAGTTTTTCATACCTTCATAAAACATCTTGATCCAATAGTCACCCGTTCCGATTTCTTTCACAAACCTCAAAATATTATGTTGAAATGAGCTAATTTGACTCCTTCTGCTCAGTGTGATGGTGGTCCTCGTGAAAATAAATTGTTCATTAATTTGATATTAGCCCTCAACCAGAAGTTTCACTCTTATGTTTCACTCTGGTTACCAAATACAGAATAGAATAGAATAGAATAGAATAGAATAGAATAGAATTCAACTTTATTGTCATTGCACATGCACTTCTTTCGAAGGACACCAGGAAAAGAATTGTAGACCTGCACCAGACTGGGAAGAGTGAATCTACAATAGGCAAGCAGCTTGGTGTGAAAAAATCAACTGTGGGAGCAATCATCAGAAAATGGAAGACATACAAGACCACTGATAATCTCCCTCGATCTGGGGCTCCACGCAAGATCTCATCCCGTGGGGTCAAAATGATCATGAGAACGGTGAGCAAAGATCCCAGAACCACACGGGGGGACCTGGTGAATGACCTGCAGAGAGCTGGGACCAAAGTAACAAAGGTCACCATCAGTAACACACTACAACGGCAGGGAATCAAATCCCGCAGTGCCAGACGTGTTCCGCTGCTGAAGCCAGTGCATGTCCAGGCCCGTCTGAAGTTTGCCAGAGAGCACATGGATGATACAGCAGAGGATTGGGAGAATGTCATGTGGTCAGATGAAACCAAAGTAGAACTTTTTGGTATAAACTCAACTCGTCGTGTTTGGAGGAAGAAGAATACTGAGTTGCATCCCAAGAACACCATACCTACTGTGAAGCATGGGGGTGGAAACATCATGCTATGGGGCTGTTTTTCTGCCAAGGGGACAGGACGACTGATCCGTGTTAAGGACAGAATGAATGGGGCCAAGTATCGTGAGATTTTGAGCCAAAACCTCCTTCCATCAGTGAGAACTTTGAAGATGAAACGAGGCTGGGTCTTCCAACATGACAATGATCCAAAACACACCGCCCGGGCAACAAAGGAGTGGCTCCGTAAGAAGCATTTGAAAGTCCTGGAGTGGCCTAGCCAGTCTCCAGACCTCAACCCCATAGAAAATCTGTGGCGGGAGTTGAAAGTCCGTGTTGCTCGGCGACAGCCCCAAAACATCACTGCTCTTGAGAAGATCTGCATGGAGGAATGGGCCAAAATACCAGCTACTGTGTGTGCAAACCTGGTAAAGACCTATAGTAAACGTTTGACCTCTGTTATTGCCAACAAAGGTTATGTTACAAAGTATTGAGTTGTATTTTTGTTATTGACCAAATACTTATTTTCCACCCTGATTTACGAATAAATTCTTTACAAATCCTACCATGTGAATTCATGGATTTGGAACCTCGGCCAGAACCAGGCTTAGGGAGGGGCGGGGCCATCTGCCACATCCAGTTGGGGGTGAGGGAAGGAAGACAAATAGGCGCACTGTGGAGGAGAGCCAGAAGTTAATGATGATCCATCCATCCATTCGCTTCCACTTCTCCTTTTCAGGGTTGTGGGGGGCGCTGGAGCCTATCCCAGCTGTCATAGGGCGAGAGGCGGGGTACACCCTGGACAGGTCGCCAGTCTGTCGCAGGGCCAACACACAGGGACAGACAACCATTCGCACTCACATTCACTCCTAGTGGCAATTTGGATTTTCCAATTAACCTATCCCCACAAGCTGCATGTCTTTGGACGGTGGGAGGAAGCCGGAGTACCCGGAGGGAACCCACACAAACACGGGGAGAACATGCAAACTCCACACAGAAAGACCCCGGCCTGATGTTGGAATTGAACTCAGGACCTTCTTGCTGTGCGGCAACAGTGCTAACCACCGTGCTGCAAGTTGCACCGTGCTGCAAGTGAATAATGATTAAATACGGAGAGGTGTATAAACACATAATGAGTGAAAGAAAAGGTGAGTGAAGAAGAAACACATTATGGGAAGTCCCCAGCAGCCTCGGAGCAGGATTTTCAATTCTGGATTTAACAGGAAGCCAAAACAGGAGAAATCTGCTCTCTCTTTCTAGTCCCTGTCAGGACTCTTGCTGCAGCATTTTGGATTAGCTGAAGGCTTTTCAGGGAGTTTTTAGGACATCCTGATAATAATGAATTACAGTCGTCCAGCCTGGAAGTAATAAATGCATGAACTAGTTTTTCAGCATCACTTGTTTCTAATTTTAGAGACGTTGTGCAAATGCAAGAAATTTCTTTAATCAAACTATCTGTGCTTTATCACTTGCTGTTGTTAAGACCCTCAAGATCCTCTGCATCACAGACATTCATAGGAACAGTTTGCATTTCATAGGTTACTGGTGTCCCTTGACTGAATCAGAATTTATGGTTTAGGTCCACTTTATGTTCCATTAGTCTCAGTGGGGAGGGGGTCCATTCCCTTCTGTTATGCACTCTAGTAGAAGAAAAGTGGAAAATATGATATTGTGATTTCCTTAGGCTAAGCGCCCCCACAGGGCCCCTGATTAAAAAGAACTTACTCTATTTCCTATATTCCTGTTGTGATCCTCAGCCTCTTACCCTAACTGTTTGTCAAATAAAGCTGTCTTTTTCAGCTTGGTTTGCCACTACTAACCAAAAACTACGTTCTTTGGTTTGTATTGCCAACTACTAGGAAATGATACTGGTATATGGGGATTCTAAATAACAGATGCATCCAAATATCATGTCACATTTGAGCTCTGATGTTGCATCTGCCTTTCTTTCAAGGTGACCCCAAAATGCATAATATCTTCAAAGAAGGTATTATCAAGGATAATGAGCTGCCTAGTTAGTATAATATTTTATAATAAGGTTCTAATGTCATTATTTACAAGTCAGTACCTATTATGCATTACCTACTCCTGCATAATGTTTGTGTAATCAAAGTAGCCTTCTGTCTGAGTTTTACTGCTTTACAAACTTCTTAAAGTGTGTTTTTTTAAAGAAAGGGAAAAAAATGACTACACACACAACACGAGTTAAATACTGCCCAGAGTGAGAGCTGCCTTTACAGAGGTTTGCACTCTCTGGAAGAGAGTTCTTTCTTGGTTGATGGTTTCAATTACTCTTATGTATGTGTGAATCATCACAGTAATATATATAAAATTACTCCCGGTGTTGATCTTGTTACAGGGAATTCTTACAAAAAGTTACGACTGGCATCTGCTGGATGTGCTAGCTAGCTTAATTGTCCACAGACAGGAGTGTTAGCTAATTCCCGTCACTAGGCACTAGCTACGGTTTGCTCATCTCTCCTGAACCCAAATTTTAACCATAGATCAGCTGTCATACCAGTTACCCTCCAGTAAGGCGATCTTATCTGCAAGACTTTATTTGGACAGCGCTAAGGACTTTCAGAGTAATTACCAGCTTTTTAGGCCTTACAAGGCAGGCCCTCGTAAGAGCCATAAGCAATGGCTCTCGCTTTGGATTGTGGAGGTGATTGCTCTTTGGTATACTAGCCTCCACTCATGGTCTGGCAGTGTCCTGGGCCCTTGTCAGAGGAATGTGAATCCAGGTATCTGTGCAGCAGCAAGCTGGTCTTCACCTCTCACCTTTGTCCGGTTTTACAGGCTGGATGTCTCAGCTTCAAGCATTGCCCAAGCAGTGCTGGGCTCTGGGTCCTCACTTGGATAGGTGAGATACTGGCTATTTCTATGACTGCTTAAGATAAGCTTGTCTAACAATACGGGAGCCTCCATTTTTCCATAGTGAGAAAGGCTAGGAATGAGAACTTTAGGTTACTTTGTAACCCCGGTTCTCAGAGTAGCATGAGTGAGATGTCTCACCAGACGGCCCTTCTTGCTGGGATGAAGCAAGAAGAGGGGCTTATCTTGAATAAAGACTATGCAATATTTATATTTAAGAGTGGGTGGCTTGGTCCGACATGTTCATTGCAATCACCAGCCAATCAGAACTGGCAGAATGAGATACATGATTATGAGGAATATGCAGGGAACCGCATCCCATAGTGGACCCAGAACAGTGAAGAACTACTTAAACTTTGCATAGGTTCTTTTTTTTACTCCGGCTTCCTCCCACAGTCCAAAGACATGCACAGACAGTGTTAGTCCTGCGACAGACTAGCGACCTCCCCAGAGTGCACTTTGCCTCTTGCCCTATGGCAGTTGCAATAGGCTCGAGCCCTTCAGCGACCCTGAATTAATAAGCAGAATAGGATGGATAGTTTGACCCCCACTGGATGGGATGCAGCTAGGCACCAGGGGGCAATTGAAGCATTTTGGCTTTTTAGAAGCCACTAGAACATTTTATCCATAAGCACACAGATCTTCCCTTCAGCAGCTGAAGTAGTTGACATGTGAAGCCCTAAAAAACACTTTTTTGAGGATGTTAGCCGGCTTTGAATTGAACTGAAATAAGGACACCGAGAAAGGTACTTTTATCTGACAACCACATTAGCAGTGTGTTAAGTTGTAATTCTAATTAAGGTATAATTAATTATGACATTAATGTGGGAGATGGGCAGCAGAAGTTATCTGATGGGCAGGCAGGGGTTGGGTTCACCAGCTGGAGTCAAATGGAGCTTGGTCTTATCAGTAGCAAAGCCTGTTAACCAATAGTGAGATCATCATAGAGCAATCTTTTATTTTTTAAGTTGTTGTATCTGACTGCTGAGGTGATTTGGTTTCTCTGTATTATTGTAGGATTATTACATGACAATATAAAGTGCCTTGAAGCAACTCATGTTGTGATTTGGTGCAATATAAATAAAACTGAAATGAATCAAATTAAATTGAATTGAAAATTTGCTCCAAGGTGATATTTTAATATTAATAATTTGTTATCCTGTAAGTCTCTTATAAAAGCACTCTGCTAAGTGGTTTTATAGGACTTTTGCAGGCTATTGAGAACTTATGACTGAGGGAGGGCATATTGAGACACTTGTAACAGATCAAGAGCCCTTTGGGCCGACGTTTCCTCTAATCCAGTGTCTTCATTCCAAAACCTCCAAATTTTCCAAGTGAATGCGGCTTCATATGCACTGATAAAGAGAGCGAGTGTGAAAACACAGGTCAGTGCACCCAAAACTAAGTTTGTTTGCTACTACAGGGGCTCTCAAAGGTGATTGTCTGCCGAGTGGCCCTGTTCCCAGTGCTGCAGTTTTGCAGAATGAAGCTGGGATCAGTTTTCATTTCTGCGTTTCACAAATTGGATAAAGTAGGAGAAAGGTGGATGGTGCTTTACTTGGAGCCCTGTTTGATCCATGACTTCTGCAATTCATGTTTTTCAACAATCGGGTTTATTCCTGTTGGAGTGTTGAGAAAAATTCAGTTTGGCAGATAAAATTCTATTTTTGCTGCTTTGGGTTCTAGGGGAGCAATCAGCGAGCTCCCAGAGGTGGTGGCTGTCTGAAAGCTAAAGATTTGCTTCTGGATTATTAACTTGAACAGTTGTGATTCTCAGAGCATTTTGAAGAGACTCTGTAAGCCAGTTAGTGAGTAAGTCAAACTGTTCACTGCTTTTTAGGTTTAAGTCTTCATTGTCATTGTGAAAAACAGATCTCCATGCTATACAAGTCTCCAGCCTATTGTCAAACACTGTCAGTCCTGCAGTCAGTAGGTCACAGCATGACAGGCGGGCAGCAAGGTCCGATACATCAGCTTGCTGTTGTAGTGTGCTCCAGTGTGGTTGTACTGATGAGGAGGTGGACGTTTGACAGAGGTTGCTCGTGTGAATATGCAGCTGCTGTTGACATGTTCCGCCCATCATTGTGGGTGTTGTTCAGGTCACGATTTTGACCTTTTTTTTGACAGCCAATAACTCCGTCAGAGATTCATGCATCCTTCTTATCACCGAGTCCTGGCTTCATCAATCCATTCTGGACTCTGCTATTGAGCTAGCAGGCTACACCACACAGCCCCATGACCGAACAGTGGACTCCGGTAACAGCAAAGGAGGTGGGCTCTGTATGTATGTGAACAACAGCTGGTGTACCAACACAGGGATCACAGACTGTCACTGTTCATTGGACATAGAATATCTGACTGTCAAATGGAGGCCCATCTACCTTCTTGTCATAATAACAGCCGTTTACATACCACCAGATGCAAACGCTAACTCTGTGATTGAACTTCTGCACACAAACATCAATAATAAACAGAGCATATACCCTGTCACTGTAGGTATCATAGCAGGGGGCTTTAATCATGCAGACTTAAAAACAGCAGTCCCTAAATCCCACCAGCACGTCAAGTGTGCCATTAGGAGTGACAATATACTGGACAAAGTTTATTCCAACATCAAAATGGGCTACATGGCCAGACCTCCACCACATCTGGGCAAGTCTGACCATTTGTCCCTATTTCTAATTCGTGCATATGCTCCCTCAAGAAAACTGCTCCCACCATCACAAAGACTATTACCATATGGCCAGAGGGCGCCTCTCAGCAGCTGCAGGACTGTTTTGACAGGACCAACTGGGATATCTTTGAATATCAGGACCTGGAAATGTTCACAGACAGTGTTCTCTGCTACATAAAACACTGCATAGACACCATTACGGCAGACAAATGTATCCGGGCTTATACCAACCAAAAGCTCTGGATGACCCGGGAGGTCAGGCAGCTGCTGAAGGAGAGGAACATCGCGTTCAGGTCCTGCAAAAGGGACCACTACACCGCAGCCCGATCCAACCTGAAGAGATGCATCAGAGAGGCGAAGGGGGACTATAGGAGGAGGATTGAGGACTATCTGGAGAGTAACAACAGCCTGCAAGTGTGGCAGGGCATCCAGCATTTAACTGACTATAAGAATATTTTCTTCGCGCTTTGAGGCCGTGTTACTAGAAGCATTGGAGCCAGAGCAACAACACGCGGCCCACAGCAGCACTACCCCCACCCTGGAGGAACACAAGGTGAGGCACACTCTGCAGGCTGTTAACCCAAGGAAGGTGGCTTGTCCTGATGGCGTGCCAGGTCGTGTATTGTGAGGGGTTGTGCAGAACAGCAGCCCTGCCTTGCAGCCTGGATCCACACCAGTTTGCCTACAGAGCAAACAGATCCACGGAAGATGCCGTAGCCACAGCACTCCATGCTGCCACAACACACCTGGAGGAGCATGGGAGCTATGCGCGGATGCCTTTTTGTGGATTTCTGCTCTGCATTTTCTGCTCAGCTTCTCTGTTTACTTTGCTTGTGCTGCAGCTAAGCTCACTGCTGAGCTGTTTGACCAACGTGATGCGGATGATCTGCACTCTGACCTGACTTCCAGTTGGAAAAACTGAGGTGTCTCTGCGACTGGACTGCTGTCGGTAGAGTGGAGTGTCTCAGGATCCTGGCAATGCTTGAGACTGAACAAGGGGCCGACCCAGATGCCGACGGCACAACAGTCCATAACAGGCCATTTCAGGGGGCCAACCGCGTGGAAGACTGCTGCGACAGAGCAGTTCTGGAGGCTGACCGCTTGGATGGTGGCGGCGACAGAGCAGGTCTAGAGGCTGACTGCATGGAAAGCGAAGGCAAAGCAGATGTGGTCGTAGGCGACGACCTTGGGGCGCCTGGAGTGCTGGACGCGGCTTGATGGGTGCAGGACCAGACAAGGCAGGACCAGACGAGGACCAGAAGCAGACGGTGGAGCAGGAGGTGGCTGAACGGACTCACCAGAGCCGCCAGCGGGAGCAGGTGGCAGTGTCGGAGCCACGGAGTGCTGAACAGGCTTTCCTGAATCCCCAGAGGACACGAGGAAGAGCTGGCCGGGCTCTTCCAAACCCCGAGCTGACAAGGAAGGTTGCTGGACTGGCTCTCCTGGGCGTCCAGCGGGAACAGGCAGCTAACCCTGAAAGTTCTTTTTTAGGTAGCTCTGAAACCGAGCCGGGCCGCAAATACTCCAGCGAATCCTCCAGAGGGCCGGCCTGAATAACGTCCGGCGGGCTGGGCTGAAGCTGCTGCTCTGGGTGGACATGCACGGTGGAGATGAGTCCTAGTCCTAGATAAGAGGGTGCAGCGATCTGAATAGCCAAGGGACTCCAGAAATCATCCTCTGTAACCAGAGAGCTAACTCCTCTTGGTATTCCTTAATGGGCAGCACTAACCACTCCTGACACAGAAACTCCGTTGTGAAAACAATTCCTCGCGGAGCTCAGAGGAGGGATTATAAGCTGCTGGGTCCACTGTCTGGTCGCGATCTTCTGTCATGATTTTGACTGTGTGGTGTAGGCAGGAAAGGACCCAAACGCAGACTCAAACTCAAAGAAACACAGCTTCATTTGATGAATGGCAAAATGATACAAAACTAGACTGGGAAATTATAGCTAAGACGCAATGAGATACACAGGGAAACACGCAGCCATGGATGAGCGAGATCGCGACAACGAGCAGAGGAAGGCGCAGACACTACGGAGAGAAGAAAGAGAGTTGTTCACCCGGACTTTCTGAGTCATGTTGGTCAAAAAGTCCAATATCCACAGGATTAGCTGATCATCAGGTGAAATCGGGAGGCAAGTTTAGTGGCCAGGATATGGGGCTGCAGAGTGATGCACGCTGATGAGAAATCAGCAAACAAAAGTCTGGCAGAGGAGTCAGGGAGCTCCAGATGTTTGTGGATGGAGTCCAAGATGAAGATTTTTGCATCATCGATGCCTCTGCGTGCACGGTAAGCAAACTGGAGTGGGTCCATCAGGGGGTCAGTTGTTCTTACGATGTGCTGTTTTATGATCTTCTCCATGGCCTTCATCACCAGGGAGGTGAGGGCCACAGGACGAAGATTATTCAGAGACTTTGGGTTGTTTCTTTTGGGGATGGGGATGACTGTGCAGTGTTTCCACAGCTGGTGTGACTGTCGATTGAGTGTTGAAATAGAGTCCAGAACACACTTCCTAGGTGCCCTGCACAGTGCCTCACAACTCGACTGCTGATGTTGTCAGCACCGGGTGAGCTCCTCTCCCTGGTCTGTCTCAAACCTGGTGTAGAAAGCGTTGAGGTCATCAGGGAGGGAGGAGGGGTCGCTGCCCTCTACCTGGATGGTTCTGGTGGTGGTGACCGCAGTATCCACAGAGGCCATGGTTGTGAGGCCCTGCCAGGCTGAGCAGAGGTCCCATGTGGTGAATTTTTTTCAACAGTGTTTTTATACTCCAGTTTAGCAGTTTTTATGACCCTCTTGACCTTCCTGTTGACCTCCTTTATATCCAGAGCAGAGCCAGTGAAGAAAATCCTCCTTTTTTTATTAAGAACTTCCTTGAGCTCCTTGGTGATCCAGGATTTGTTTTTGGGGTAGATGGCGACTGTTTTTGAGGGGATAATGTTGTCAACACAGAAGGAGATGTATGATGTCACCGTGATGACTTGTTCGTTGATGTCATCAGAGGGAGAAAGAAGGCTGTCCCAGTCAGTGGCTTTGAAACATCCTTGTAGGGTGAGGTAAATGCATCTGGTACAGAGCCATAGTATTTATCAGTACAGAGCCATAGTCTTCCCCTGACGTGTGCTGCATGTAACAAGTCGCTTAAAGGATACCAACAGATCCTTTAAGCTACTTGTCAGGGGAACATTGGTTAAAATCACCCAGGATGAACTTGGGAGAGTCTGGTGATAATTGTTCCAGTTTGTATATGTGAAAAGATTTTGAATTTTATTAATATTCAACAGTGATAAATGTTTATGTTTAGCTTATTTGAATTGCACAGAAATGCCTGTACATAGCGTGTCAGCAAATTCTTTAACTGGAACAAAGTGACCACATGAGGAAGTTGCTCAAGTTTAGACAACACCCACATGTATTGTTTTAACCCACTACAAGATCGTTAATCAACTTGTTCCTCCTTGTCTTGCAAGGCTGCATCCTGTGCAGCCTCGTATGCAATCACCAGATAAGTTGGTTTTTCCTAACTTGTACTCCACCCATGAGTGTTACGTGAGTAGGACAGTATATAATAAAGTTTGAGCAGATGCCTGGCGCGCATTCCTGCACAGGAATCGTCCATGTACATGAATTAACTCTGGGCCCGTGATTCTTTGCTTTCCTGAGGTTTTTCTCCTTACAGTATAGAGTGTTGTTGAAGTACTCTGTGGCTTTAACAGGATGATGAAAAGCTGTGGGGAGATAAGGTAGGTGAGCCTTGGGGTCATGTCGAAGTGTTGGAAACAAGTCCAAAAAATCCCAAAAACGAGGAAAAGGAAAAGAATACAAATATACAGAGTAGACGGCGAAATACAACAATGAAAGAGCATTAAAGTTAAAAAAAAGAACGCAAAACTGTTCAGCTGACAGGCCGGTCGACCACATGAGCAGCGACCCGGAACCAACCGCGACATGTTCCCTCTAAGCCTGAAGGGAAAAACAAGGAACACACACATGTAAAGGAAGCCCTTAAAACATGTGGTTATCTAATTAGGCTTTCATCAAATCAGCAAAGAAGGTCAAACACCAGCTAGGGAGGATCAGAGGGCATCATCATCCCTTATGTAGCAGGTTTATCAGAGAAACTCAGGAGAGTCTTCTCCAAGTACGACATCCCAGTATACTAATTACGGAGGTCTCTTGGAACCATTTCTAAACAACTGCAGATTCTATAAACTATTTATGCCATAACCTTGTTGATGCTAACAGTGTAATTAACTGAATGCTTTAAAGGTACCTTTTAAAACAACAAGATAATAATAGATTCTTTGTGTTTGTTAATAATTACATGCTCTAGAAAAATATTATGAGAAACTTATTTTGATTGCATCCAGTTGGAAAGGACTAAGTCAGCTCAACCTCAACTCAGAACAGTCCAAAGACACTGAGGTTAAATGTGGAACTGGTATGGATTATATTTATTTGAATTTCAAAAGTCCAAATTTGTGCCCCTAATTCTTGTTTGTTTGTTTTTTTAAGTCATTAAAGTTGGATGTATTACAATCATTCCACCCCGGAAAAAAAACAGTTCAAAGAAATTATTAGAATCCCAAAAATATCAATATTATCAGTATCTGCACAACTGATTATGCATTATTATTATTCAAAAGTCAAAGTAAACTTTATTGTCATCTCTGCTATATACAGTACAGTAAATACAGAGATGAGACAACGAGGCTCCAGTTTGATTCAGTGCAAAACAACAACAACAAATACAGGAAGAATAAGTTAGTGGTTTGTGTGGGTGTGTGTGGTGGGGGGGAGTGGGGGAGCCGGTAGTGAGTTCAGGGGTCTGATGTCTTGCGGGGAAAAAGCTATCTCTCAGTCTGGAGGATCCGGCTGCAATGCTGCGATAGGCGCTGCTGAACCTCATCTCTGTACGCTGACTCATCGTTGTGGTTAGAGCTGTGTAGGCAGTCGTGTGTCAGCAGAGTGAACAGCAGAGGGCTGAGAACACAGCCCTGAGGAGCTCCTATGCTCAGCCTGATGGTGCTGGAGACGTTGTCGCCGATTTGGACGGACTGAGGCCTCTTTGACATGAAGTCTAGTATCCAGATGCAGAGAGAGGTGCTCAGTCCCAACTTGCTGAGTTTGTCAAACAGTTTTTAGGGGGGCTAATGGTGCTGAATGCTGAGCTAAAGTCTATGAACAGCATTCTGACATAGGTGACTTTCTTGTCCAGGTGGGAGAGGGAGAGGTGAAGTGCAGTGGAAATAGCATCCTTAGTCAACCTGTGCGGCCGGCATGCAAACTGCAGTGGATCCAGTGAGCAGGGGAGGTTGCTTTTCACATGTGCCAAGACAAGTCTCTCAAGGTACTTCATGATGATGGGGGTCAGGGCGATGGGACGGTAATCATTCATACGGTGGCATCTCCATCCCAGCTGCTTGGTGCAAGCTTGTGCTGTGTGATGGCCCGAATGCCCTGCTATAAACTGCGAGAGTCCTTTGTGTTGTGGAATTGGCTCTGTATCTTTTTGTGCATGTGCAAGCTTTGCTTTTCCAATGGCGTGAGAGAGGTTGGCTCTGGCTGTTCTGAGAACTGTTTTATCTCCAGACCTGAAAGCAGCATCTCGAGCACTTTGAGTACTCTGTGCGAGTAGAAAAGCACTATATAAGAATCAGTCCATTTACCATCTCTCTTTCTCAGAGATGCACCTATCTCTGCAATGAACCAGGGCTTCTCATTGGCTCTTGTGGTGATGTTTTTGGAGACCGTTATATCCTCTGTGCACTTACCGATGTAGCAGGTCACAGATTCAGTGAACTTGTCCAGGTCCAAGAAACCATTTTGGGCGACTGTCTCTTTAAACATGTTCCAGTCTGTGCTCTCGAAACAGTCCTGAGACAGCCCCACTTGGCCAGACTCTGATGGTTTTTCTGGCTGGTCTTGTGCGTTTCAGTAGTGATGTGTACGTGGGCAGCAGCATCACAGTGGCATGGTCAGATGAGCCGACTGTGCACACTGGCACAGTTTAACGTGGAAGTGGAGTCTGTTTACACACCGGGAAGAGCAAAGAGGCAGAGTCGTTACTGAGATGTGCAGCTCAGGTTAAGAGAAAGAAAACATATTTCTAGCATCCAAAGCAGCAGTGCTGTTCCTGTGATCAACATTAAAACTTTTATTGGGAAAAAGCCAGAAAATCAATCAATAAACTTCAACGTGAAGAAAAGCAAACTTGATAGCTGCTCCATCCACTGGCATTTGTTTTACAGAGAAAAATCTGCAGGAAAATCTCCATAAGTCATAATAACATATGCAGATGAACTCTTAACTTACTCTGATGCTATGTTTAAATTATACAGATAGCTGAAGGCTGACAGCAGCCATCGTATTTTACATGGAGCCAACAGGGGTGAGTCTAAAGGGGGGCATGGGGTGGACTAGACCATATTTATTTCAAGGTCTTCACAAGTTTTTCAGATTTGAAAGTGAAACAATATAAAATACTGTCTTGATTAAATTACACTCATACCTAAAAATATAACATTAAAGCTTTTTTCACAAGCCCATAAAAATATACATGCCCCAGTAAAACTCTGAGGGTTATTAGGTTGGACACTGAATTATTGTTAGTATTAATTACCATCTACACCATCATAACAGTTTGTCCTGAGACAAACTTCAGAATGCTGATAGGCTCGCTTCTCTTCATTGCAGCCTCCACATTCTCCTCTAGAGGCTTACAGACACAAACTCGCACTTTAACACAGAAACATGTACAAGAACTCATAAAGCCTTCAAGACAGAGTAAAGATTCATTTTTATGCCTTAGATTAGATTGCATATTTATTTTTGTTTTTACTCTGACTCTACTTAAGAATGTTTGGATATTTTTGTACTAAAGAGAACGTTTTCTTTAAATAATAAAATTTAATATGGCACATAAATACACAGGGTTTGTTTGTTGTTGTTGTTTTACAAATGAAACAGATGATAGATGAAACAAAAAAACATTGCATTAGGGATGCAACGATACCAGTTTTTTCAAACCGATACTTGGATCTGAGTACTTGCCGATACAGAGTACAAAAACCGATACTTCTACCACACACACACACACACAAATACAATTAATTGGAAGACAGGTTTTATTATATTCCCTGCCGATAAAAAATAAAATCTTAATAAAAATGACCACAAAAAAATTTCAAGTGAAAAATAAGCACTTCTGTTAAATTATAGCAGTCTCCACACTGTAATTTAACAAAATATCACTGAACTATTGGCACTGTCTCGAGCTTTCAGAATAATAAATAAACACTTCTGTTTGGAATAAAATAAATACAAATTAGGTTTGAGAATAAAATAAACGTTTAAATTGTTGCAGAGTGTCCATATTGTAAACAAACAAACAAAATAACAAAAGTATTTGGCATTGACGAACAAACTCCCCATCTGCCCGTGGATCATCAGTCCACTATGCCGTTAAACCAAGGACTGACATCGCGCACACACTGCTTGTCTTTACCTCTTCAGAAAGTTTTGGCACCATTATCTCCCTGATGTATGGGCGGTTGGGAATTTCATATCGCAGCTATGCAATCCTATGTTTTCCACGACCGGCATTGGCTGGTCATCCAGAGCGATAAAATGAGTCAGAGCCTCCGTTATTTTAACTGCCCGTGGATTTTCTCTTAACATTTTTCATCGCTTTTCCAAAACCTGAGTTAAAGTTGGCTGTTCCGGTCCACACTGCTGACATTTTGTTTAGCCTAGCTACAGCAGCCTCCAGTTTCTCTTTTTTATCTGGAACTGCCAGTCTCACTCGTCTAACCCTGTGCCTGTTTAGCACGGGATGTCCCCCTAGTGGCCAATCTAAAAAACTACAACAGAAATGACAAGCCACCCTCTGATTAATGAAATAAGTTAGTATCGGTTCATGGTATCGGTTAACTTTTACGAGTATGAGTACACACACATTTTACAGTATCAGCACCGATACCCGATACCAGTATCGGTGCATCCCTACATTGCATCCATCCATTCGCTTCCGCTTATCCTTTTCAGGGTCGCGGGGGGCGCTGGAGCCTATCCCAGCTGTCATAGGGCGAGAGGCGGGGTACACCCTGGACAGGTTGCCAGTCTGTCGCAGGGCCAACACACAGGGACAGACAACCATTCACACTCACATTCACACCTAGTGACAATTTGGATTATCCAATTAACCTATCCCCACAAGCTGCATGTCTTTGGACGGTGGGAGGAAGCCGGAGTACCCGGAGGGAACCCACGCAAACACGGGGAGAACATGCAAACTCCACACAGAAAGACCTGATGGTGGAATTGAACTCAGGACCTTCTTGCTGTGCGGCAACAGTGCTAACCACCGTGCCACCGTGCAGCAAGGTGGCACGCTTGCAAAAAAACATTGCAATTCCTAAAATGGAAACCAGTGAGCAGTTAATTTTTTAAGACCTGCGTTTTTTCTTCTTTTGAATAGTTATTATTGCTCAAGAGACAGAAGCATTTCTTATCTGGTTAATCGATTGAATAATCGATAGATCACTTGATTACTAAAATAATCAATGATAAAATGCAGAGTGGTGTTTGAATATTAAATATGTAGTGAGAGAAAAAGATGAGTCAAGAAGAAACACAGTGCATTATGGGAATCGCCCAAACCTACTGCGGTATAACTCGAGGCTGTGCTCGTCCCTGTTAGTTGTGCACCTTTCACTTACACTTTTAACTAATATACAGTCAACATTCTCACAAATGACCTTTTTACCCCGTTTGTTGACAATGTTGATAATTGTCATCAGGACAACTGTCAAGTCAGCCATCTTCTTCAGGATTGTGGTTGAATGTACTGAACTAGACCAAGAAGTAGAATTGTGGAAGTCTGCTGTCTAACATGTGTGAGCCCTCATTAGAAAAAAATAGTAAATAACGCTGAGTCATTTTGGTGTATTTTCAAGAAACTAGTCCTTCTGCTGAATATGATCTGCAGACAGGTGTGTGAAAGCAACACACGCATTATTACGGACAAATGTAGTTTTTGGACTTTACCAATTGTACATTGGTGACCAAGAAAGAGGCTCCTGCTCCAAAATCGACACGTCCAAGCTTGACTGAAATTTGCAGCTCATATTTGAGGTGGTCTTCTTTGTATTGATATTTAAGTAAAAGTGAATATATATGAGCCTCTGTGGGTCTGAGATAGCAGTCCTCATTCGTCGTTCCAGTTGTTTGTTCAGTGTGACAGAATATGAAAACATTGGAAGACGTGCATCAACAGAAAGCCTGTATATATGTGACATTGCTTATTCTAAAGGTAGCCAGATCAACGCCTACTCACACTGCTACTATATTGTAGGGATGTACAGTACTTCCAAAGATCGGACAGCAATCCTGACTTGGGACATAAATACTCATTGAAGATGATTTACAGAGCAAAATATTTATTTACTTTTATGCCTTGATGAAAGCTTCGTCTATGAACTGTCCCCCTTAGGGGTCACCACAACGCCTGTTTCCCTCCTGTCTGGCATCTTCCAAACTCTTTGGCCAATACGTTCACTATCCCGCCTCTGCACATGCCCGAACCATCTCAGCCTCACTTCTCTAACTTTGTCTCCAAACCACTTGACTTGATGTGCTCATTTTCCTGTCATCCCCAAATTAGCAACCTTAACTGAGCCTTGTGTCTTTTCAACTAGTTCCACTGTCTCTGCACTACTGATTATATCAGGTCTCACTACTATCTCGTAAACATTCACATTAACTCGTGCTGCTATCCTTCTTATACAAATCAGCCTGGACTCCATCTACTCCACCAAGCCATGGTTGGTGCCAGGTATTTGAATTCACTCTCTCTACTCTTGCATGTTCAGCTTTTCACCTTCCTCACTCTCATTTACACACATATATTCTATTTTGCTTCAACTGACTTTCATTCCTCTTCTCTCCATAGAGTTCCTCCACCTCTGCAGGCTCTCAAAACAAATCACAGTGTTGTCTGCAAACATAACAGTCCATGGAGATTCGTTCCTGACATTATCTGTCAACCTGTTCATCACCACTGCACATGACACAGGGCTCAGAGCCAGTCCCTGATGTAATACGAACCCATCGGTCACTCCTCACCACTGTTTCACTCTCCTCACACGTGTCCTGCACCAGCCTCACATACTCTTATAACCTCACTACTCTGCCACTCCTGCCTTCCTCATACAGTAGCACTGTTTCTCTTTTGGGACTCTGTCATATGCTTTGTTTGGATCCACAAAGACACAGAGCAGCTCCGTCTCTGTACTTCTAAAAACAAACATTGTATCTGCTACTCACTGATCGTCACCTCTTTTCTTAACAAATCTTCTCCAAAGCTTCATGGTATGGCTCAATTCAATTCAATTTTATTTATACAGCGCCAAATCACAACAGCAGTCACCTCAAGGCGCTTTACATTGTTAGTAGATCGTACAATAATAGATACAGAGAAAAACCCAACAATCATATGACTCAATTCAATTCAATTCAATTTTATTTATATAGCGCCAAATCACAACAAATGTCGCCTCAAGGCGCTTCATAGATACAGAGAAAAGCCCAACAATCATATGACCCCCTATGAGCAAGCACTTTGGCGACAGTGGGAAGGAAAAACTCCCTTTTAACAGGAAGAAACCTCCGGCAGAACCAGGCTCAGGGAGGGGCGGCCATCTGCTGCGACCGGTTGGGGTGAGAGAAGGAAGACAGGATAAAGACATGCTGTGGAAGAGAGACAGAGATTAATAACAGATATGATTCAATGCAGAGAGGTCTGTTAATACATAGTGAGTGAGAAAGGTGACTGGAAAGGAAAAACTCAATGCATCATGGGAATCCCCCGGCAGCCTACATCTATTGCAGCATAACTAAGGGAGGATTCAGGGTCACCTGGTCCAGCCCTAACTATATGCTTTAGCAAAAAGGAAGGTTTTAAGCCTAATCTTAAAAGTAGAGATAGTGTCTGTCTCCTGAATCCAAACTGGAAGCTGGTTCCACAGAAGAGGGGCCTGAAAACTGAAGGCTCTCCCTCCCATTCTACTTTTAAATACTCTAGGAACAACAAGTAGGCCTGCAGAGCGGGAGCGAAGTGCTCTAATAGGGTGATATGGTACTACAAGGTCATTAAGATAAGATGGGGCCTGATTATTTAAGACCTTGTATGTGAGGAGCAGGATTTTGAATTCAATTCTGGATTTAACAGGAAGCCAATGAAGGGAAGCCAAAACAGGAGAAATATGCTCTCTCTTTCTAGTCCCTGTCAGTACTCTTGCTGCAGCATTTTGGATTAACTGAAGGCTTTTCAGTGAGTTTTTTGGACATCCTGATAATAATGAATTGCAGTAGTCCAGCCTGGAAGTAATAAATGCATGAACTAGTTTTTCAGCGTCACTCTGAGACAGGATATTTCTAATTTTAGAGATGTTGTGCAAATGGAAGAACGCAGTCTTACATATTTGTTTAATATGTGCGTTGAAGGACATATCCTGGTCAAAAATGACTCCAAGGTTCCTCACAGTGTTACTGGAGGCCAAGGTAATGCCATCCAGAGTAAGAATCTGGTTAGATACCATATTTCTAAGCTTTTCAGCGCCGAGTACAATGACCTCAGTTTTATCTGAGTTAAGAAGCAGAAAGTTAGTGGCCATCCAAGTCTTTATGTCTTTAAGACATTCCTGCAGTTTAACTAATTGGTGTGTGTTATCTGGCTTCATGGACAGATAGAGCTGGGTGTCATCTGCATAGCAGTGAAAATGTATGCTATGTCTTCTAATGATGCTGCCTAGGGGAAGCATGTATAATGTAAACAGAATTGGTCCTAGCACCGAACCCTGTGGAACTCCATAATTAACCTCAGTGTGTGAAGAGGACTCTCCATTTACATGCACAAATTGGAGTCTATTAGATAGATATGATACAAACCACTGCAGTGCAATACCTGTAATACCTACAGCATGTTCTAATCGCTCTAATAGAATATTATGGTCAACAGTATCGAATGCTGCACTAAGGTCAAGAAGGACAAGCACAGAGATGAGTCCACTGTCAGAGGCCATAAGAAGATCATTTGTAACCTTCAATAAAGCTGTTTCTGTGCTGTGATGAACTCTGAAACCTGACTGAAACTCTTCAAATAAACCATTCCTCTGCAGATGATCTGTTAGCTGTTTGACAACTACTCTTTCAAGGATTTTTGATATGAAAGGAAGGTTGGAGATTGGCCTATAATTAGCTAAGACTGCTGGGTCTAGAGATGGCTTTTTGAGTAAAGGTTTAACTGCAGCCACCTTGAAGGCCTGTGGTACATAGCCGATTATTAGAGATAGGTTGATCATATATAAGATCGAAGAATTAATCAATGGCAGGACTTCTTTGAGCAGTTTTGTAGGAATGGGGTCTAAAAGACACGTTGATGGTTTGGAGGAAGTAATTATTGAAGTTAACTCAGAAAGATCGATTGGAAAAAAAGAGTCTAACTTAACATCAATGGAACTAAGAGTAGCTGTAGATAATATTACATCTGTGGGATGATTATTGGTAATTTTTTCTCTAATGATAAAAATTTTATTTGTGAAGAAGTTCATGAAGTCATCACTAGTTAACGTTAAAGGGATGGTTGGCTCAACAGAGCTCTGACTTTTTGTCAGCCTGGCTACAGTGCTGAAGAGAAACCTGGGGTTGTTCTTATTTTCTTCAATCAGTGATGAGTAGTAAGCTGTTCTGGCTTCGCGGAGGGCTTTCTTATAAAGCAACAAACTATTTCTCCAGGCTAAATGATGATCCTCTAAATTTGTGACACGCCATTTCCTCTCCAGATTACGAGTCATCTGCTTTAGGGTACGTGTTTGAGAATTATACCACGGGGTCAGGTACTTCTGATTAGAGACCTTAGTTTTCACTGGAGCTACAGTATCCAGAGTCGTACGTAGTGAGGAGGTGAAATTATTAACAAGATAATCGACCTCTGTTGGGGTAGCGTTCAGATAGCTGCTCTGCTCTGTGTTGGTACAGGGCATTGACGATGATAACAGTGGCTGGATTATATTCTTAAACTTAGTTACAGCGCTTTCAGAAAGACATCTACTTTGATAAAGTCCACTCTCCACTGCTGCGTAATCAATTATTGTAAATGTAAATGTTATCAAGAAATGATCAGACAGGAGAGGGTTTTCAGGAAACACTGTTAAATGTTCAGTTTCTATGCCATATGTTAAAACAAGATCTAGAGTGTGATTAAAGTGGTGGGTGGGTTCTTTTACATTTTGAGAGAAACCAATTGAGTCTAACAACAGATTAAATGCCATGTTGAGGCTGTCATTTTTAGCATCTACATGGATGTTAAAATCACCCACAATAATTATTTTATCTGAGCTCAGAACTAAATTAGATATAAAGTCTGAGAAATCAGACAGAAACTCTGTGTAAGGCCCAGGTGGACGATAGATGATAACAAGTAAGACTGGTTTCTGAGTTTCACAGCTGGGGTGGACAATGCTAAGCATCAGGCTTTCAAATGAATTAAAAGTCTGTCTTGGTCTATCATTAATTAATAGACTGGTGTGAAAAATTGCTGCCACACCGCCCCCTCGACCTGTGCTTCGAGATTTCTGGTAGTTAGAATGACTCGGGGGTGTTGATTCATTTAAACTAACATAATCATCCTGCTGCAACCAGGTTTCTGTAAGGCAGAGTAAATCAATTTGTTGATCAATTATTAAGTCATGTACTAACAGAGACTTGGAGGAGAGAGACCTAATATTTAATAATCCACATTTCACTGTTTTACTCTTTGGTTCAGATGTGGATACTGTATTATTCTTTCTTTGTGATTGTTTAAGTTGTTTGTTTTTTGTCTTTTTGGAAGCAGACACAGTCTCTATGGAGATGGGTTTTTGGGGGGGTAGCAGGAGGAGAGAAGCTGCAGAGAGGCGTGTAAGACTGCAACTCTGCTTCCTGGTCCCAACTCTGGATAGTCATGTTTTGAGGGGTTTAATAAATTTGTCGATATTTCTAGAAATGAGAGCTGCTCCATCCAAAGTGGGATGGATGCCATCTCTCCTAACAAGACCAGGTTTCCTCCAGAAGGTTTGCCAATTATCTATGAAGCCCACATCGTTTCTGGGACACCACTCAGACAGCCAGCAATTTAAGGAGAACATGCGGCTAAACATGTCACTCCTGGTCTGATTGGGGAGGGGACCAGAGAAAACTACAGAGTCCGACATTGTTTTGGCAAAGTTACACACCGATTCAATATTGATTTGACTCCCTCTGAGCAGTTTGTCATATTTGGTGACGGTGGGAAGGAAAAACTTCCTTTAAACAGGAAGAAACCTCCAGCAGAACCAGGCTCAGGGAGGGGCGGGCTCATCAGTTTTATAGTTATTATACCTCTTGAATATCAGTACCAGTATACTTTTCCATTCCTCAGGTATCTTCTGCCTCTTTTGTTGAAAACTCAGTGCCTTTGACTCTTCATCATTTTCATAGTTGCCTTCACTTCCTCATTACTCATCGTCTTCCTGATTTCGCTAGCTGTCCTCCATCCATCATTCTCTACATTCATCATTTCCTCAAAGGACTCTTCTCAACACACTTTCTTCACTTGTTAGCACATTTACATCTCATCAACTTGCTGCCAGAGATGGGCAGTAACGCGTTACTGTAATCCGATTACTTTTTTCAAGTAACGAGTAAAGTAAGGGATTACTATTGCAAAAACGGTAATTAGATTACTGTTACTTTCCCGTAGGAACGCTGCGTTACTGCGTTACTAAAACCGTGATTTTTTGCGAGAATGTCTCATGACAGTGACGTAAGTGAGTGCGACGTTCGTGACAACAGCTGTGTGCAGATCAACAATGGATCATATATCGAGTGCAGAGAGAGTATGAGCGTGCAGCGTTTAAAGCGTGGAAGTACTGACCTTACTTTGAGTTTGATTCCATAAAAAGTGACAAAAACATTAGTGTCCGTTGTGCGTGGGAAGAAAACTTCTTTTTACAGAGAAAAAACCCCTAAACTTCCGAGCAAGCAGCGAGTAGCTACGACGTAATGGGAAACTCACAGAGAAACTCGCAGATTCTTCCACTGACCGCTGCACACCTGCACCAGGGTAACCCTCCGCCTACCCCACTCCTGCTTTACAGGTGAAAATAGAGCAACAGGACCGCTAGTCTTTGACTTTATTTATTTTCTGCTGTGTTTTACTTGCATCTATTTGAAAGAATGAGTGTAAACACACAAAAATATTTTATTTTATGTGCTGGAATGTGCAGAAAATAGGTTTAAATGTTAAACTAATTTCTTCCAGTCAGTGAATGTTGCAGATAATTAAAATTTAGCTTGATGCATAAAGTTAAAAGATTAAAACTAATAAAACAAGTTTTAAAAAGAGACTTTTCCATTTGATTACATTTTGTATGATGGATTATGCAGAAAAAGTAGAATTGGGCTGAAAGATCTATCAGTTTATCACCTATTCAGGTTGTAAATCGTGTTTTTAAAAAGTAACTAAGTAACTAAGTAATTAATTACTTTTGAAAATAAGTAATCAGTAAAGTAACGGGATTACTTTTTGGGGGAAGTAATCAGTAATTAGTTACTTTTTTCAAGTAACTTGATCAACACTGCTTGCTGCACATTGTTTCCAACTCAATCTCTCTAACTATTCGATTCTGTCCTGATTCACATATAACTCATGACAAACCTGTTCCTATAGTTTTTGCCAACTCTCTCCTTTTTGAAGATGTTTTATCTTTTATAACCTTTTTTTAATGTGGGTTTTCTGGATTTTAGTTTTTCTTTTATTGCTCTGGTGTTCTGTCTCTCACCCTTAAAATTAAGCAATCATTAAATTAGAGACTGTTCATTTCTGACTTACAAATTCACAAAGTGATCACATAGTTATTTCCCCATTTATTCCTCCTGAGAGTTTTCATAAAGCGGGACACTATCTTTAGAATCTAAAACCTTGTTTTTGTATGAGGCTGTTAATGTGGTTTTTAATGTGCTAGAGTTGTGTATTTTACCATGGTTTGCGGTGACCGACTTATTTTTGGAACCAACCTAAAGTGGCCTTAGAGGCCTTGGAGTTTCTGTTACTTCCACAATTACTTTATTTTTCACCTCATTTCTGGTCTGTCACCTACAGTCTGAAGCCTATCCCAGCTGTCATAGGGCGAGAGGCGGGGTACACCCTGGACAGGTCGCCAGTCTGTCGCAGGGCTAACACACAGAGACAGACAACCATTCACACTCACATTCACTCGCACATTCACACCTAATGGCAATTTGGATTATCCAATTAACCTATCCCCACAAGCTGCATGTCTTTGGATGGTGGGAGGAAGCCGGAGTACCCGGAGGGAACCCACACAAACACGGGGAGAACATGCAAACTCCACACAGAAAGGCCTGATGTTGGAATTGAACTCAGGACCTTCTTGCTGTGCGGCACCAGTGCTAACCACCGTGCCACCGTGCTGCAAATTCAGTTCAATTCAATTTTATTTATACAGCGCCAAATCTCAACAGCAGTCGCCTCAAGACGCTTTATATTGTACAGTAGATCGTACAATAATACAACAGAGAAAAACCCAACAATCATATGACCCCCTATGAGCAAGCACTTTGGCGACAGTGGGAAGGAAAAACTCCCTTTTAACAGGAAGAAACCTCCAGCAGAACCAGGCTCAGGGAGGGGCGGCCATCTGCTGTGATTGGTTGGGGTGCCTTATATGTTGTTTGCTTCACTAAGAGCTACATTTGTTTAGAGGATAATCCAAATTTTTGTGTTCCTCCAGCTGTTAGAAATGACCGGAACAAGAAGAAGAAGGAGAGCCCAAAGCCGGATCTGTCAGAGCGCTACGAGCTGACAACTGAGCTGGAGACAATCATTGAAAAGATCCGTAGGGCTCATCAAGAAACGTTCCCCTCCCTCTGCCAGCTTGGCAAGTACACGACGGTAAGTATGATTTAACAAGGTGCCTGCACAACGTCATTCTGCAACGAGCATTTAGTTGCATGTTACATTGTTACTTTGACTTTATGCCCCTGTATGGCCATATCCCTGTAAGGCAATGTGTTTCTGTGGTTTGATCCAGCTACTGCACCAGTACAATTTAAATTTAAGTGCATTTTATTTATAAAGCACCAAATCACAAAAAACAGTTGCCTCGGGGCACTTTGTAAATACCCTGCAATAATACATGGCGAGTGAAAAGAGGTAAGAGAAGTCTAAATCTCCCTGTAATGCAACTTGAGACCTCAGATGTATGCCTCTGATAGTCCTCACAGAACCTCAGTGACGATTGTTGTTCCCCTCTCAGCAGCCATATATTGGATATAAATTGTGACGAGTAGAATAAAAGTGCAGCAACCACATCATGATTTTAGCCTCAGAGTTCGATGGTAATAGTGTTTGTTTACGACAGTTTTTATAGAATGCAACAGATTGGAGAAACTAAACAAAAGCTGTAAATACTAGAAGACTTAGCCATTGTCAAAAGCAAATCCTCATCAGGGAGATTCTTGCAGACCAGCAGCTGCCCATCCGTCTGCCTGGGGCTCACTCCAACCTCCAGCTTTTGACATGTCTGAAAAGTGGAATAAATGTCGTAAACCCAACTTGTGTCCTTTTATCCTCGGGTAAATTAAACCACAGATTTAGTTAAGCTGGGTGCTCGCAAGGCCTTTCTCCCCCTTCTGTCATCTGCCAGTAGACATCAAGGCCAAGAGTTATTTAAAGTTATTTAAATGCTAAACTAAACAGCAATGAAATGCCAGATAGTTGGAGACTGCTAATCCACAAAGGGCCTTGTCAATCAGAAACATCAGGACCTGGTTTGTCCAGTCTGAAAGCAGACGAGCTTTCCCACTGAGGGAAGGTTCTGCACTCAGGGTGACATGGCAAAAAAGTAAGAGGTGATAGAAATGTTTAGAAACTCTCCAAAGTACCATCTAAATTCTGTGATGCTTTCACAGGCAAACAGTAGGAGCTGCATTACAGCTGATACATTCATCGCATGTTGAGACAATATTGACCTGATTGTGTTTGTTTTTAACCTAACGGAGAGCGTTTGGTGGCAGGAGAGTTTTAGTCATCTCATCAGATTTCATAAGTGAGTATTTCTTTTAAATCCACTGGCAGTTATAATATGAAGTAATGCCTCTCTTTTTGAGGAAGTGATAATAAACCTCTGAGTAGAGTTGGATATGAGATCTTAAAGGGGAACGAACCGGCTTATAGAACAGCAATTTTGCTCCAATGTATGCAGTTGTATACTGATTCTGTTGTCTCAGTGTACGCAGCGCTTGCTGTTTGTTGGAGCGGTTCGTGCGGTTCGTGCTAATTATACTTGTTTATAGATTGCGAGAAATCCCTCATTATTACAATCGATTGGATCCTGATGCGCCTTTTGATTCGTGCTTGTCTGAAAAGTAGAACGGCTCCCGCTCCCCTAGATTATGTTAAAGCACCAATTATGTGGTGAAATATTCAAATCCTGGTCTGCAGTTATTTAGGAGTTCATTGCTGGGTTAGCTGAGATAGCTGTGCAATTGAGAGGGCTTAGCTCAACAATGAATAATGCTTCATTGACAGTGATGGTAATGAAAAATGAGCCTGGCCGTTTCAAAGACAAAATAAAGCCACACTGGCTGCAGGCACTGATGATGGTGGTATATGCCACTGCAATACAGTGCTCAGCTTGATGATATTTGCCACCTTAGAGTTTTGCGTGCTATCACAATCCTTCACATGTGGTGGCTGCTTTTACTGCCGTTTCCATCTCTGCATCTGCACATGACTTTTTCTGATGTACAGTTTTCACACTACTATGTGTTTTGTAATGTTGCAACTTGCCTGATTTCTTTGGATAAATGTTGGTAAATTAAATCAGAATTCCCCAGCAACTGTCTTGTTTGGTCCTATTGAAGTATGGGACTGGTGTAATTAACTGTGTGTGTGTGTGTGTGTGTGTGTTATTCTCCCGTCCTCTCAAGTTCCCCTTATTCTAGCCTTTCTTACACCCAGAAGGAAGAGCAAGATAAGTTGTTTTAATATCGGCCATCAGCCCAGCGTGCACTGAGCAAACACACACACACGTGTGTGTTGCACCTTCACATCCTCCGTCCCTATGAATCTGGATGTCAGTCAGTTTTAGTGTCTGTAATGCTTTTGTGTGCACTGGAGCTCATTGTCTGTGATTTAAGCACAGCCCTAATGTGCTGCTCACTTAACCCCAGATCATATTTAATGGTCTCTCTCTCTCCATTTATCTGACTCTCTCTCTTTATTGGCTTGTGAATAGATTTCTTGCTTGTGATGGTGTCCAGCATCTGTGCTAACTGCCTCTCATACAACCTCAGACGAATGAATGTGCTGTGAAGCCAGATTCCTCTGGTTGTCTCTGCCGTCTTAAACCAAACTCCACTCTTCCTTATGAGAGCTGCTCTCACTTCCTCCTCACTAATCCGCTGCAGTTCCTGATTCACTAACTGTTTTCTATTTGTCCTCCTCTTGCTCTCATTCATCAGATCTTCAGCCTTTCATCAGGTTTTCTCTGTATGTATTATTGTAGGGTCTACCTTACAATATAAAGCGCCTTGAGGCGACTGTTGTTGTGATTTGTATAAATAAAATTGAATAAAATTGAATTGAATCAGTAGATTCTCTCTAATTGGTAGCACATTTTCATTTGTCCTCAGTCACTCTAACCTGCTGCACATCCTTTCCAGCCTGATCTCTCTGCCTACGTGTCCTTTGCTCCTTCCTTGATGTCTTGCCTTACATACAACTCACTATACATATATGAATTATATATCACAAGTAGGGCTGGGTATCGTCACTGATTTCTAGAATCGATTTGATTCCAATTCACAAGGTCCCGAATCGATTCAATCCACGATTTGAATCGGGGAAATTTTGCCTCAGTCAGAAATATTATCATTCAGATCATGCATCAGTACATTTCCATATTTTTATATCTATAAAAAGAAAGCTGACACTTGTGAGCTTTTATCAAAAGGTGTGAGCGTCACAGCCTTTGTGTCAAAGTAACTGAGGATAAAACACAGAAAAACATGAAGGTGACTTTCCTGGCCTGTATTTCATAAAAATATTCTGCAGTAGATCAAAAATCAAATAAAACCATTAATCAACATATGAACATGACCTGATGCTGCTGGAGTGATGCAGAGCAACGTTACAGAGGTTTTATTAGAGACACAGCTGAGCGTTTTGCAATTTTGCATAATTAAAAAGTTTAAATTTGTTCAGCATTGAACAGCAGAAATGAGGCTTTGTTTTCATAAGTAAAAGGAAAAAAACAGCAGCCGACTTGTGACAGCAAGCAAGCAAATAATGCAGAAAACAGATTTTTAGACGGGAAACTGTTCTTGAAGTACAGAGAGAGAGAGAGAGAGAGAGAGAGAGAGAGCTGTGCATGAAGTGTGATTTTATCCTGGTGGCAGCAAAACAGCAGAAGTCAGAGTGAATTCATGACGATGTTTATGTGAAGCGTAGTTTGGAACTTCTTTTGCTGCTGGTTCGGTCAATATTGTTTGCAGAGAGATTAAACCTGCAGCCGAATCAGCGCAAAAAGGGCGTAAACACAAAGCGCAGAGTCGCCGAAACATCAGAGTCAGCGAGCTGTCGGCTTTCAGCTCGTGTCCGTGCCGTCGGGTGAGAAAGTCACATCTCACTGATTCTGATCCGTCGGCGGGTCCGAGCTTTGTGTTTACGTCTCTGTGCAGAATCCGTGTTCCTGCTCTCATTTACTGTTTTAGCTGTTTGGTGGTTGTTGAAATGTTGTGAGGTTTAATCTGAGGCTCTGGCGATTTAAAAATCGATTCAGGATTTTAATTAATCAATTTTACATTATCCAAGCTAGAATTTTAATCGATGAATCGATAATCAAAACCCTAATCACTATATATCAAACTTACATGTTTCAGATCATCAAACAAACTGTAATATTAGACAAAGATAACCAGAGTAAATAGATGTATTTTTCAAATCATGATTTCATTATTTAAGGGAGAAAGGTTATCCAACCCTGCCAGTTTCACTAAACACACTCAGGCCTGATTACTGACAGACCTGTTCAGTCAAGAAATCACCTAAATAGAACCTCCCTGATGCAAGCTAAAAGATCTCAAAAGCAACAAATATTGCTACGATCGAAGGAAACACCTGAGTCACTGGCAATCATCAGTCTGAGGAGGTTTACAAAGCCATTTCTAAGGTTTTGGGAGTCCAGTGAATCATGGTGAGAGCCATTATGCACAAATGGGGAAACCTTGGAACAGTGGTGAATATTTTCCAGGAGAAGCTGGCCTACCAAAATGACTCCAAGAGCGACTGAGACTCATCCAGGAGGTCAAAAAAGAACTGAGAACAACATTAAGGAACCACAGGCTTCACATGTCTCAGTTAAGGTCGGAGTTCACAATTCAACCACAAGAAAGAGGCTGGGCAAAAATGGCATCTATGTTCAACGAGAAAACACTTGCTGGAAAAGTAAAGAACACAAAGGCTCATCTCACATTTGCCCAAAACATCGTGACAATGCTGAAGACATTTGGGAAAATATTCTGAAGAGACAAAAGCTGAACTCTTTGGAAGGTTTGAGTTAGTTAAATCTGGCATTAAGCTAACACAGCAAAGGGAACATCATACCAACAGTATGTCGGTGGTCTGGGGCTGTTTTGCTGCTTCAGGACCTGAAAGACTTGCTGTGGTCGATGGAACCATGAATTCTGCTTGTCCAGAGGATACACCTTCTTGGCAGTTTTTCTCTCATTATGACAGTAATCATTTGAATAAGAGAAGCGGTAATATTAAAACCATTAACTTCTGCAACTACAAGGCCAGCGTAAATTATTGTGACCTGTCCAAAAATGGCATCCTGGGATCGAGCTTGGTTTTAACCACCCTTACTCTTCCACCCACTGTTCTTCAGTTAATCTGTGGGCCCCCATAAACAGACAAACAAAAACTGTCACTATTTAACAAGATAAACAACATCAGATTAATTTATACAATCTGATCTTTGTCTGCACAATACATGGACATGTAGCATGCAGACATGTTTCTGCATTCCTTGCTGGCTTAAGATTGTAAAATATAAATGCCACTGTAGTTAAATACATATCTGTTATTATTAGATGAGTATGACCCATGGTGGTGTCATTTTGAAAAATATTCCCTTAAGAAAAGAAGCAATAAAACATCATGAAAAGACCACAGTACACATAAAAGTCTACTATTTGAAATGTGCATAGAACATCAAAACTAAAAATTATTATTCTGTACAAAAATGTCCTCCAACAGCGTTAAATGAATTAATATTACTGCAGGAGCTCACTTTAAATACTGTCTTCATTTCTGTTTAATGTTCAGCAAAATATTCCTTACATGAGTGTGTGCGGTGACAGCGAGGACCAAGTAACAACACAGGCCTACATCTAGATTTTTTTTATTCATTTATATAAAAATATTAGTTTAAAAATCAGCTGAATTAAAAGACTGAACAGTGTGTGACATAGTTAACTGTCAATAAGGATGAAGGTGGGGTGTTGGCAAACAGGTAGGCAGACTTATTACTGTCATGGACCATCTCCAAAAAGCCTGAACAGCATTTCAAACCATTAATAAAGTGTCACACTTTAAAAGCCGCTTAACTGTGGGCCACATCAATTCACACATTATGAAAATTTCACAAAAAGACAACAAACACAAGGCGGAAAAATAAAATAAGCTGACTTTCATGTGAGTTGTGAAAATGCAGTACTACAAAAGATGTTCACGTAAAACTTGAAAAACAAATCAACTGCGACTAATAGTGTGTCACCGTGCACTAAATCTAACATAGCAACAAAACCATGAATCATCATCCCTCAAAATGAGTAACAACAGAAAACCTATTAAAAACAACCAGGCTTAGATTAAGAGGGTTATTTATGTTTGTTTGTTTTTTACAAAAATCAGCAATCAGCTAACAACATCATAAGTGTACTCACTCAGCTGAAGTAACATTTTTGTTCAGCTCAAAATGTTGACATGAATGATGAGATCTCAGTTTATTTCAAATAAGTCACCTTAGTCAGCAGCAGAAGTAAAATCTTTCAGCTGGAACAGATGTAGCAGGGATGGAGAGATCCCGGCTTGCTGACGTAACCGTGGGAAGCACTACATATGCCGTAGTCGCCGCACGAAGCAGCAACTGTTCACCTTTCGCCACTGAAGTGGGTCTTCATTAGGTGAAAGACCAGTCGAGTAACACTCCAGCTCGTCTATGTCTATGGGCTCTTTATAGACATCCCCAAAAGAGGAAGTTAAGCAAGTGACTGCACATTTCTCTGTTTCGTTCATTTCCTGCTATTCTTGGTAGATACAGCAGGAGAAATAATTATTAGATCCCTGATAAATTTGTTTGCTCACTTCCAAAGAAATGAGCAGTCTCTATTTTTACAGTAGTTTAATTTTAACAGCGAGAGACAGAGTATCAACCAAAAACCCAGAAACAACACGTTACATAAAAGCTCTGACCTGATTTGAATGTTGCTTTGTGTATATAGCACATGTGTGCATTGGACTGGTAATAAAGAAGGTACCTAGAATTCATGAAGTTATGGTATGAACCCCGAGCAGCTCATCGCATGGTTTAACCTGGTGACTGTCTAGTTCAATAGTAGTCTGTGAGTCACACTGTGTGCACTCCTGCCACATCAGTGCTTCTGTAGGCCAGGGCAACTACACAAACATCTTTAATGTGTCATTCTCAACACAGTTGTGCGAGCTGTTGTGTGAAGCAAAAATCCAGATAGATGTATAGCCATCCATCTATGGATGGATCTTTCTTGACTGTCAAACTCCCATGTCCCTTTTTTGCTGTCAGTTAGTGTTTCCTAGTACAGCCTACTAGTCGATACTGTTATACTTCTGTGAAGTCTACCAGCTGGAGCGCATGCGTATGGGTGCGTTGAGATCTAAATTCTCCATGGATGAATTTACAACAGAAAACAAGCAAACAGAATGCAAAGACAACAGACGAGGCTCTATGTGGATGCCTGCATGCCTGTCTGATGGTGGGTACCCTGCTGGACGTGGAAAGTATAATCCTGGCTTGTGGCCCATTTGTGATCACCACATTAGTTCCTTCACGGGCAAACAGTGACATTGCCACAATCCCGTACCATTTACACCAGTCCTCATAGTATGATTGATTTATTAATATGCATGTTGTTGTGAGGCTGGACCTGTCTGTGGGACAAGTTCAGCGAGGTGGCCACGAAGTGCATTATCAAGATTTTGGAGTTTGACGAACGAGTGCCTGGCTTCACGATTGTTTTATAATCATGCACGTTGTTTTTCCTTGTTATTTTTGCTTTCGGTTGCCGGTTCGATCCCCGGGCTCTCTGTCCTGGTCGTTGTGTCCTTGGGCAAGACACTTTACCCTACCGCCTACTGGTGTTGACCAGAGTTGCCGATGGCGCGATATGGCAGCCTCGCTTCTGTCAGTCTGCCCCAGGGCAGCTGTGGCTACAACTGTAGCTGCCTCCACCAGTGTGTGAATGTGAGAGTGAATGAATAATGGCATTGTAAAGCGCTTTGGGTGCCTTGAAAAGCGCTATATAAATCCAATCCATTATTATTATTATTATTATTTGCGATTACTGCTCCAGGTTGCATCACTTTGCTTTCAGTCTGCCAACCAGTTCACACTTTGCTGGTATCCTGCCGTTTCCATTTGTATGTCTTCTGTTTTCTGGCCTGCTCCTCGCCTGATTGGTTTGCCACACAGTTTGCCTATCCATGTAAAAGTTGTGATCAAAAAATTCTGAAACCAATCAACAGCCATTCATGATTCAACCATCTTCCATTCAATGCCACCTGCTCAGGTACAATCTGTGCAAAGGTCTTTAGTTGCCTTTCATTTCTTTTCCCATTTTGCTGAAATGGGAATTATGTAACCAGTCTGTAAAAAAACCCTCATTCTTTAACACAGACTGAACTTTCTTTAGTTATTATTATTCAGACATAGTTCTTCAAGGACCGTTCTTAAAGGACATTCCAGAGCTCTTCTTTCGATGCTCACTGCCTTTTGTTCCTTTCTCTGTCACAGTAATCTCACACTGCTTCAGTAAAGTTAAGGTCTGGGGCAAAACTCCTCATAGTGTTTCATTGTGTTCACCTATCCAGGTGTGCTTTTACTGCACTGGCAGTGTATTTGGGTTGATTGTCATACTGGCGAATAACATTTTCCAACATAGCAAATTGGTATGGTCCGGATCTGGCCCACACAATGTGCTTACACATGGCCCACATACCACAAAGAACAACGGCCCTTTGGTGGCCCAGACCTGGTTTGCCAGAGGTGGCCCACACATGGGCCGGCACAAGCCAGTTGCAGACACACTGCTGGCCCTGTGCTGGCCCAGAACAGTTGCAGCTCTGGCCCCAGATGTCAGCCTAATGTGTACCTTAATCAAGCCATGTAATAACAGAACATAATAGTGCAAAAGTAACATGACGAAACTCTGTTCAGACAGTGAATGGACTGATTCTTATATAGTGTTTTTCTGCTCACCGGGATTACTGAAAGTTCTCTATACAACATTCACACACTTTCTCTAAACTGAGTGCTTCCTAACTACATTCACACTCTCAACATGCAGACTGGAGGAGGCAGGGATCGAACCACTAACCTACTGATCAGTAGGTGACCTGCTCTACCTCCTGAGCTTCAGCCACCCGGTGGGAAACATGAGTAAACTGTCACTAGGTTTTGGATAAAGTGTACACTCACAAACCTGTCAAACCTGCATTTGAAACGAACGTTGGCCACCATAGCAGTACAGTATTGCAACATGGCATTTGGGTCTTCTAACTAAAATAAGAAAATAGGGACATAAATAGCGCCATCATTGCCAGACCTGGCCCACATCTGGTTGACAGACACCCTGCCATGACACCAGTCAGTCAGAGGTGCCAGCTTGATGCCGGATCGAAGCCAGACCTGTCTGCTATGTGGGTTTGTATATTACACAGTGGATCAAAATCTGATAGTTATGTGAATAAACATTCTCTGTCATGATATTTAACAAACACACATGATCTCTGAGAGACAATCACTTGTTCACATTTTCATCTCAAATATTAAACCTGACTTGACTGCATTTAAGCCGTAAACAGAGTTCTGCTACTGAACAAGAAAAAATAAAATCATAAAATAATTAAAGCAAAATAGAAACACAATGAGTCTAGGATTCATCTTGGCCAATAACTCAAGAAATAATCAGGACAAATCACAGCAGAGGTGAAGGTCACAGACTATGTTATGATTTGAAGTTAACAATCTGTTGTGATGATTCTCACTTTAACGCACTGGTCCCATGAGACATTATCTCAGGATTGCCTTCCCCTCTTACAGTTCCCGACTCTGGCCCTTCATTTGCCATTACTTTCCTTTCTTTCCTCCCCTGAATCACTTTTACTCTTTCCTGTTTTTATTGCTCTATGGATTCCAACCACCCTTGCCTCCCTGTCATCTTTGGATAGATTCTGCACCATATAGCTGTATTAATGATACCCTGGCTTCAAACTGCTCTGCACTATCTGTCACTGCTCCATTGCTGCATCCCGTCATTGCCAAAGCATCCCTCTGACACTGTTAGGCTCATTATCGCAGGGCCTAGCCACCAGGCTCAGTACAGCATATTCACAACAACAATCTTTGTGTTTTTGAGAGCTATGGTGAATATTTTCTATATGCACGTCTGAGACATGTGGAGCAGAGTGAAGAGATCATTAGCAGCAATGACGACAGTAGCTGTCTGTTGGCCTGACACTGCTCTCTGTGTATGCGTATATATGTGCAGAACTCGAGTGCAGACCACCGTGTGAGGCTGGACCTAGGACTGTGGGACAAGTTCAGCGAGCTGGCCACTAAGTGCATTATCAAGATTGTGGAGTTTGCCAAACGAGTGCCTGGCTTCACGGGGCTGACCATTGCAGACCAGATCACACTACTGAAAGCTGCCTGTCTCGACATTCTGGTGGGTGCTTTTATTTTGAAGAAGCAACGTTATTATTTGGTGATTGGACGATGTTTTCTTTTGTACTGACCTAACATTGATGCGTCTTTTGTCAAGGTGGAAAAGACTTGGATACATCTCAGCCAATCATAATTTTCTTGAATCACAATTTTTTAATATACAAGGCCAACAATGTACAGTCAAGATCAGTTTATCAATACTACCATATCATCTCCTGTCTCACAATGTGCAAAACAAATACGTAAATTATAAATGGGGAAAAAAGAGAATAAAAATATGGGATACAAATTCAAAAATATGAATATTGATAAAGAAATATAAGAATTGATTAAACCCTATTATTATTGCAGTCTATATATAAAAAAATGATGCATGCTAGGATGAGTATACCCTATACACAATACTGCAGTTTCTGTATTAAATCATATGCAGAATATAGGCACTGTGTCCCTGTCCAGGAGATACTTCTCATTTCCTAATGTGGAAAATTCTTCTGAATACTTTTGCTGAGGCAGCTGAAGCAAGCAGTAAACATAGAGCACTGGCATTTCCTTTAATGTAGGACAAATTGTGTTCTGGTTTGTGAACCTGAATCATAGCGAGGTGCTTTAAATTGTAAGATAAAGAACCTACAATAAAAGAGAGGAAACCCCAACAAACATCCCCTTTGAGCAAGCGCGTGGCAACAATGGGAAGGAAAAACTCCCTTTGAATGGAACCTTGGCAGAACCAGACCTAGGTATGGGGGAGTCATCTACTGTGACTGGGGGTGAGGAGAGGGAGGGAAAAGAAAAAAACTATATAGGAGAGACAGACATTAATAATATGTAATGATTACATGCAGAGAGCTGTATAAACACAATGTGAAAAAGGTGATTGAAGAAGAAATACTCTTTCTTACATGGGAATCCCCGGCAGCCTACGTCTATTGCAGCATAACTAAGGGAGGATTCAGGGTCACCTGGTCCAGCCCTAACTATATGCTTTAGCAAAAAGGAAAGTTTGAAGCCTAATCTTGAAAGTAGAGATAGTGTCTGTCTCCTGAATCCAAACTGGAAGCTGGTTCCACAGAAGAGGGGCCTGAAAACTGAAGGCTCTGCCTCCCATTCTACTTTTAAATACTCTAGGAACAACAAGTAGGCCTGCAGAGCGAGAGCGAAGTGCTCTAATAGGGTGATATGGTACTACAAGGTCATTAAGATAAGATGGGGCCTGATTATTTAAGACCTTGTATGTGAGGAGCAGGATTTTGAATTCTGGATTTAACAGGAAGCCAAAACAGGAGAAATCTGCTCTCTCTTTCTAGTCCCTGTCAGCACTCTTGCTGCAGCATTTTGGATTAGCTGAAGGCTTTTCAGGGAGTTTTTAGGACTTCCTGACAATAATGAATTACAGTCATCCAGCCTGGAAGTAATAAATGCATGAACTAGTTTTTCAGCGTCACTTTGAGGCTATGTCCACACTAATGTGTTTTCGTTTGAAAACGCATTGTTTTTTCTCCGTTTTGGCCCCCAGTCCACTCTGAGACGTCGTTTTCCTCAAGGAAAAACGCAGCGTTTTGAAAACGCAGCTGTCCCGTCGCAGTGTGGACACACGAAAACGCAGACTTTCTAAAACGATGACGTATTTTAGTCATGTGATGCAGTCATGTGACCAAATAAACAAAGATAGCGGAGGGCATTATACAGTGGTTGTTTTGATTGCTCTCAATTTTGACAGCCCTAAAAAAGATGACTATCAGTTTGTACGTGCTCCAGATAGCATTTCTTCAAATTCTTTAATTCTCACTCGCTTTTGCGCAGGACTGGAACGTAAGCGTTTTCATCTGTTTCAGTGTGGACGCACAACTCTGTGAAAACGACTGAAAACGCTAGTGTGAACGGGGAGCGTTTTCAAATCTATCCGTGCTAGTGTGGACGTAGTCTGAGACAGGATATTTCTAACTTTAGAGATGTTGCACAAATGGAAGAAAGCAGTCTTACATATTTGTTTAATATGTGCGTTGAAGGACATATCCTGGTCAAAAATGACTCCAAGGTTCCTCACAGTGTTACTGGAGGCCAAGGTAATGCCATCCAGAGTAAGAATCTGGTTAGATACCATATTTCTAAGCTTTTCAGCGCCGAGTACAATGACCTCAGTTTGATCTGAATTAAGAAGCAGAAAGTTAGCGGCCGTCCAAGTCTTTATATCTTTAAGACATTCCTGTAGTTTAACTCATTGGTGTGTGTTATCTGGCTTCATGGACAGATAGAGCTGGGTGTCATCTGCATAGCAGTGTAAATGTATGCTATGTCTTCTAATGATGCTGCCTAAGGGAAGCATGTATAATGTAAACAGAATTGGTCCTAGCACTGAACCCTGTGGAACTCCATAATTAACCTCAGTGTGTGAAGAGGACTCTCCATTTACATGCACAAACTGGAGTCTATTAGATAGATATGATACAAACCACTGCAATGCAATACCTGTAATACCTACAGCATGTTCTAATCGCTCTAATAGGATATTATGGTCGACAGTATTGAACGCTGTATAAATAAAATTGAATTGAATTGAATGCAAATTATTGTGATGTCACAATCGCAGAATAATACAATAACAATGTGCTGTAAGGATTCAGGATTTAACCAGAGACTATAAACCTGAAATCTGTGTAGGACAGCTGATCTGGACAAATGCTTTATTTATTTCCTATAAGAGATCCCAAGATGTTCCAGTTCCTGTGTTACTGAGCAGATCCACGTTTCACTCTTTTTAAATAGCACATTGCAACATTGCAACATTTAACACTTTTATTTGTTACAGATTCAGCAGAGGGACGTCACTCACAGTGTGTGCACTGCTGAGAAAAAGGCAGCTTGTTTCAGTTCGTTGCTACTGTTTGATGAAAATACCGGCGTTACTGAAGAATGATAGTTGTGGCTCACATCTAGGCACAGGCTCTAAGTCATACAGTTTTGGCTCTGTGATAACAGTTTGAACCATCCAGTGCTGATTATGCATTCATAAACTCTTCTAGTAGCAACTTTCACAACCACAGTAGGCATACGGCATGTATGTAAAAGTAAACAGCACAGTAAATCGTGTGCCACAGACATTGCATTTCTCATTGACTCATTTATATATTCTCCTCCTGAAAGTGAAACTTACAAATACACCATGAGGCCAGCAGCAAAAATACTCCAAAAATACTAGTTGTGACACTGAGCCTCTTTAAAGCGAGGTACCTTTTTACTGCTTAAAGGTTTTTGGGTGCCTCAGTAAAATAAATCTTAAGTCTTAGTCTTAAGTAATAAATTAAATTAAATAATAAATTAAATAATAATAAATAAAAAATAAAAAAATAATAATAAATAATAATAATAAATAATAATAATAATAAATAAAATAAAAAAAAATTAATAAATTAAATAATTAATTAAGTAAGTAAGTAAGTCTTAAGTCTTAAATCAATTAAGTAAATCTTGACCTAAATGTTCCTTTAAAATTCCAACCTTATTTTTTCACAGGCCAGCCTGTGTTTATATGACCTCTGTAGAACAACAAGGTTCAAACATGTGTCAGATGTGAGTTTCGTGGTCCATCTTCTGCACATTGTAATTTCAACAAGGCGGATATCCAGCATCATTGTTAAGGAGACTAGTGTAAGGTTGTTCCAATTCTCAGTGCTCCGCTCTCTTTCCTAAGCCCTTATCGATTTTCCTACCCATCAGAATTTGGGTAAGAGGTTAGGAAAGATAGGAGGTGTTTTTGGAGCAATGATCAATTCCAGCTGGAAGCTGTCAATCAAAGAGGTCAGACATCTTCCACTAGGATCTACTTGGATGAGTTATCAGAAAATTCGCCCAGCTGAGACTTACGAAGGGAGAAACAATCAATGTGTCTTTTTTTATTTCTATTTGTAAAATAAATATGCTTGTCGATTATGTAAAGTTAGCAATTTCATCATGAGTCTGCAGTGACGGATTTGCTTTTAGCCTCAGGTGGCCAGTGGACATTGATGGCTATTGATGTAGTTGCAGCTAAATCACACAGGATTTCAGGACTTTTGGTCGCTACATTATTTATTATTCTTTATATGTGTTTGTTAACAGGTTAGTTTTGGGGCTTTGCTGTAGCTGAGTTTGAGACTTTGTGCTGGCCTGTCATACTTGTCAGGTGTGACAAAGCAGTGTAATGAACTCACAGGGACACACGCGAGGTGAGAAGTTGAAGGCCGACCACGATGAGTTTCTGGCTCTGACTCAACCATCAACATCCGCTCACCCGCACGTTTTTATGGTGAAGGGCGTAGATATTATGCACAAGGGCTGGGTGAGGGAGTGTCAGGAGAAAGATCAAACACTTTGTGGGTAGATGTGTGTATGTGTGTATCTAAGCGCAGGCCTGGCCAGCCGGTGCGAGTCACCGCCAGTAGCCATGTTTTATTCTTTTTCATGTTGCAGACATGCCTGCCACTCACTGTCAGAGTCAACCCACTCAAATAGCTTCAAAGGCTACTGTAAGCTTCACATCCACCATCAGTTGCTTCATTAGGTGAACACACACACACACAAACATGCAGTGCAACAGGGGGATCCAAAGGTTACTCTCTTTGGGTCTTTGGAAGGTCACAGTTTTTCTGGTGTATTGTGTCTGCTGGTGTATGTAAAATGTGTTAGAGCTCATAGAGTCAGCTGACTTCTATTATACATGTCAAGGTAAATAATGGTCTGTAAATAAGAACAGCAGCCAGGTGTTCGGTAGATGAATGTGCATTTAACTCTTTTTTAGGTTGAACATGTCAGCAAATCACTGGTTCAGCAGCAACAACACACAGAACAACAATAACATTTTACGTGGGTTTAGGTTCTCTCTGTGATGTGTCAAAACTGTTACATTTTGTTTTGTTTGCAGATGATACAAATTTTTATTGTTCCGGAGAAAACCTGAAAGAATTGGTTAAAATTATGGTTGTTGAAATGAAAATAATAAAAAAATGGTTTGATGTAAATGAGTTATCGCTGAATTTGGAAAAAACAAAGTTTATGATATTTGGAAACCGTGTAAAGGAGGAAGAGATAGTATTATCTGTAGAGGGAGTGATAATTGAAAGAGTGACAGACTTCAGTTTTCTGGGTGTAACAGTGCAGCGGTCTCCAACCTTTTTTGTGCCACGGACCGGTTTATGCCCGACAATATTTTCACGGACCGGCCTTTAAGGTGTCGCGGATAAATACAACAAAATAAAACTAGTACTGGTACCAAAAAAAAAAGAAAAATTATTCATAACACACGTGAAAGACCCAGGAAAACCGAGTTAACGATAAAAACAATAACAAAATAACACTGAAAACCGATAAAAAACCTGAAAACTATACATTTCACACCTGAGCCTCAACTCTCGCGGCCCGGTACCAAACGACTCACGGACCGGTACCGGTCTGAGGCCCGGGGGTTGGGAACCGCTGTAATAGTGGACAAGTTACCATGGAAACCTCATATTGAGCATGTTAAAAAAAAGTTGGCTAAAAGTATTTATATCCTGGGTAATGTTAGATATATATTAGATTACAAGACAATGAGAATATTATATTTTTCATTGTTTCTACCCTGTCTGAGTTATTGTGTTGAAGTATGGGGGGATACATATGTGACTAATATGAAACCATTATATTTATTACAGAGGAGAGCGCTTCGAGTGATGCATAATGTTAAATATAGAGAACACACTAATAGTTTGTTTATAAAATCGAAATTATTAAAACTAGAAGACAGTGAAATTACAGACTTTAACTATTATGTTTAGAGCAAAAAATAAAACACTACCTCTGAAGTTACAAAGTTTATTTGTATTGTGTGGCAGAAGGAAGTTTTATTTTAAGCTCGAACCACACAAAGGCAAATGTGTCCAACAGTCACAGGCATAAGAAACTGGAATTCTCTCAGTGATCATCTTAAGTGTTGTACAAATGTTTCTCCATTTAAAATCTGCTATAAGAATAAAATGATAAACCAATACGAAGAAGTTGAAAATAATAGAATTTAATTGTAGAAAAATGATCCTTTAAGTTTGATATTTAGTGGTGTTGCTCATTGTTGAGTATATTGTTCTGTTTGCTTTGTTTTGTTATGTGCAGAATATTGTCAGAGTGTAATTTTTGTTGCCTACTTGTATTATCACAGATATCACAGGCAGGCGTCCATAAGAATTTATTCTTCTTCCTTTTCATGCATGGAAACTTTAATTGAAAGGAAGGTTGTGTGTGGGAAATGAATTACTGCTGTACCATGTGTGAAACATAAATAAATAAATAAATAAATAAATAAATACTAACTGCAAGGAGAAACATCTTTCTCTCTGGTAGTAAACTCCACTACAGTTTATATTATTGGACAAACTGTGATATAAAGCTAATCACGTCTCAGAATAAAGATACAGTCTGAAAGTGAGCAGTAGGGTCTCCTTTAAACTTGTATTTCATTAAAAAAGCTGCCAGCTGTGAATCACAGTTTCTGCCTTGTTTGCTTCTCTGTCAGATCCTGCGCATCTGTACAAGATACACTCCTGACCAGGACACCATGACCTTTTCAGATGGGCTGACCCTCAACCGGACGCAGATGCACAATGCTGGCTTCGGCCCGCTCACTGACTTGGTGTTCACTTTTGCCAACCAGCTCCTGCCCATTGAGATGGATGACACAGAAACAGGCCTCCTCAGCGCTATCTGTCTCATCTCTGGAGGTGAATGAAGGACAGAGCATGAGGCCTTTAGTGAGAATGGGAACCGTTGGTGTTGATTAGTGTTGGTACCAAAGAATGATGAGAAACTGACAGCGTGTACCTCAAAAAAATAAGAACACGAGGACACAAATTCTGAGCAGACCTCATCACATTCCTGTCCTCAGAGGGATTGTGTGGTTACACCTGCGTGTGCTTGCTCAAAAGAAGGAATCACCCACAAATGTTATCTAAGCAATCAGATCTTGGCTGTAGTCACACCTATACTTAGCTCATCACTGCGTGGTGATCAGAGAGTGGATCCAGATGCAGGACTCAAATTTTTATTTGCTAAATACAAATACAACTGAGCACATGAAGCTAAGTGAAACATTACAGGCTGCCAGAGGACCACACATAACATGCTGTTTGCAGCCTGATTGCATCATAGTCTAAAGACATGCACTAAACAGTTTATGGTGAAATGTTGTACATAAAGAAAATGATTCAGTCCACATTTAAACTCTGCTGGACTCTTATTCGTTCAGCACAGTTACCTGTTTTGACTCCAGCTGAATGTAGTCTGAACGTCAGCCACAGGTTTCTTTGAGTAAAGCAGCAATGATCAGACTGTCAAACACATGAAGGAAATTAGAGAGTAATAATGTTTCATTTACTGTATGTCCACCAAAAACCCTGCTTCAGTTGTCTTCATCACTCCCACCCGCCATCAGCGCTCAGGTTTCATCACTGCTGGGTTTTCATTCAGAGCTCTATATGTATATACTCAACCTACAAGGTCTCGCTGCATATTACAGGCTCTTGCATAACCCATGAAAGGCACAAGACACCTCTGATCGCATTTGTAATCACATATCTTGACTACAGTTTCCCCAGGTCTAGATCTGAGTGTAAACACTGCCACCTTATGACTGGTTTGTGAAGTACACATTACACCATCAGGTCATCAACATTTTTATTTACAGACCACGTAATCTCATCTTGTTTGCTAATGTTTCAGTTAACTGTAAATATTTCAAATATGTTCAAACTAACAAACCTATTATAGAAGGTTAAAGGTTAAGGGTTAAAGGTTCCTTGGCTGCACTGGAGGTACAGTGGTATCGTTAACTTACAGTGTCAGTAGAATACTGCACATGTTATATTTTAGTTTTCTCTCTTTAATGAATTTGCAAGAATTTCAATCCAATTCAATTTTATTTATATAGCGCCAAATCACAACAAAAGTCGCCTCAAGGCGCTTCATAGATACAGAGAAAAACCCAACAATCATATGACCCCCTATGAGCAGCACTTTGGTGACAGTGGGAAGGAAAAACTCCCTTTTAACAGGAAGAAACCTCCAGCAGAACCAGGCTCAGGGAGGGGCGGGGCCATCTGCTGTGATTGGTTGGGGTGAGAGAAGGAAGACAGGATAAAGACATGCTGTGGAAGAGAGACAGAGGTTAATAACAGATATGATTCAATACAGAGAGGTCTGTTAATACATAGTGAGTGAGAAAGGTGACTGGAAAGGAAAAACTCAATGCATCATGGGAATCCCCCGGCAGCCTACGTCTATTGCAGCATAACTAAGGGAGGATTCAGGGTCACCTGGTCCAGCCCTAACTATATGCTTTAGCAAAAAGGAAAGTTTGAAGCCTAATCTTAAAAGTAGAGATAGTGTCTGTCTCCTGAATCCAAACTGGAAGCTGGTTCCACAGAAGAGGGGCCTGAAAACTGAAGGCTCTCCCTCCCATTCTACTTTTAAATACTCTAGGAACAACAAGTAGGCCTGCAGAGTGAGAGCGAAGTGCTCTAATAGGGTGATATGGTACTACAAGGTCATTAAGATAAGATGGGGCCTGATTATTTAAGACCTTGTATGTGAGGAGCAGGATTTTGAATTCTGGATTTAACAGGAAGCCAAAACAGGAGAAATCTGCTCTCTCTTTCTAGTCCCTGTCAGCACTCTTGCTGCAGCATTTTGGATTAACTGAAGGCTTCATCACAGTGAACAAACAAACAGTTTCACTGTTATTATGGGATTTTGAGGTGGAAATGAATTTAACCTATTTTGAAATAAGGCTGTAACATGACAAGGAGTGGAACAGGTGAAGCTCTCTGAATACTTTCCAGATACACTGTATCAACCAAACAAACAACAACAACAAAATATTATTATTGTTGAGTCAAGCAAGTATTTGAACCCTCAAACGAAATATGATTTAGTACTTGGTGAGGCGTTTCTTGTAGTTGTTCACCAGGTTTGCACTCATCTCAGGAGTCGGTGAACTCTAAACTTTTCTTCTAAATCAAACCAAGCGTCATCACATATAATCGCCTCAGTTTTGTCTGTATCATATAAACCAGTATATGAATTTGTCCTAATTGAGCCTGAAGTCTGACGTGTTTTGTGCGTCTGTGTATCAGATCGTCAGGATCTCGAGGAGCCCTCTAAAGTGGACCAGCTGCAGGAGCCGCTGCTTGAAGCTCTCAAGATCTATGTGAGAAAGCGTCGGCCAAGTAAACCACACATGTTCCCCAAAACCCTGATGAAGATCACGGACCTGCGCAGTATCAGTGCTAAAGGTAGGGTGGACATTAACGTGGTGATGATTAGGGATGGGTATTGATAAGATTTTCACGATTCCGATTCCATTTTCGATTCTGTTTAACGATTCGATTCTTTATCGATTCTCTTATCGATTTTTTTTTTTTTTTTTAAAGGAGAACACTAAGGTCAATTAGCTTAGATCTTTGTTTTATATCGTCTCTTTGAACAAGATAGAAATTTAGGAGTAACATGGCCTTACAAACCCAACAGTGAGATCTTAACAGATCCAACCTACAGCTCTTCAATGGGGTGTCACAGGGTCCCCAGGAAAAAAAATTGTGAATGTAAAATAATAAAATAAATATTCTTCTGTAGCAATTACACAAGAATATCCAATAATGTCCCTGCCTACAATTAAACACATTCACTTACCGAAAATCGGGGGCATCTGCTGTGGCAAACGGCTGCAAACCTTTTACCACAAACTGAGTCACTGCTCGGTGACATTCGTCTATCCTGGCCTGAAAGGAGACGCTAACGGTAGACTGTAGCGAGAACTGCCAGCATCTGAGCCAGACTCTGTCTGTCTCTCTCATCACGGTCACCTAAATGCACAGTAATGGCAGGTTTTGTAATAAGGCAGATCGCGCTAACATAATATGCACTGTTAGTTGATTATTTACCTGCCGTATTAACGGGAGAGGACGTGCAAACGTTACCGCTGCTGCTGGGTTGAGATTCACGAGTCCGGAGCGGAATTAAAAACACGACATTCATTTAAGGTTATCGTGTGTTTTGTGAGCAAATGCTTTTGCATATTCGTAGTGTTTCCTCCCTTAAATGAAATATCTACTTTGCAAGTATTGCAAGTTGCCCTGTTGTCATCCGTTCTCGTAAAGTATAACCAAACTTTTTAGCGTTTGAGCCGCCATGTTTCCTGCCAGGTAAATGACGCTCCGCAACGTGGTGACGTCATCCGGGGCGACTGGAATCGATAAGGGAATCGTTTGCAAAAATGGCAAACGATTCCAAGGAATTGAAACAGTGGGAACCGGTTCTCAACAAGAACCGGTTTTCGATACCCATCCCTAGTGATGATTGAGCTTACAATCAGCAAAGTGATGTTTTTAAAGTGCTGTGTGGTGACAGCTACAGGAAGGCATTATTAGTCCTACTGTAGTTAATAAATATCTGCTATATCCCCAAAGATCATTTATTATTAGCTGAAAATAAAAGTGGTTTTAAATAAAACATCATGAAAACACTTCAGGACACATAAAACTCTGAAAAGTAAAAAGAATTATTCTGCAGAAAAATGTTCCCCATATTACTGCTGCACATGTTTAAGGTTGAGCTGCTTTACTTTCATATAAATTTATTTGAATATGAAGTATTTGCTGAATAATGCATATGCTGTTTCATGTCCAGCCTACATCTTATGTATATTAAAATATAATAATAATAAAACAAATTCAGCCTAATTAAAAGGCTTGAGCCGACATTGTTAACGGTCCAGAGGAAGGTTATTAACGGATTGTTCACTTTGTTGTTGTTTTGGAGACAATGATGATTAAAGCTGGGTTGAGGTGCTGTCACACGACACAGCTTCGATAGTAGCTCTTGGTGGAAAGATATAAAGATATATACAGCTTACAGTAGGGGAAATAATTATTTGATCCCATGCTGGTTTTTCTAAAAGACGGAGGTCTGGACACAGGGTAGGCCTCTCCACACCTCCAAATAATTATTTCTCCCACTGTGCAAGAGCGGAGGAGTGTGCACACATGTGGAGCATCGTCTGCAGGACCACGTTGGACATCGAAGAGGAAGCAGAGTATTGTCTCATATTGTGACGTCTTTATCTTTCAGTATAAACTGCACTGAGATGAGCTTTTGTGAATTGCTGCCATTTAAAAATAAAATTGAACTGAATTAAACATAATGATGAAATGCTGCAAATAACTATATTTTAGGAAATTGTAAACATGCTGACATAGAAAGATGTTTGTGATGATGATGATGTTTGCATATACACGACAAAAATAACAGATTTCTTCTATATTGGCTTTTCTTCCTGTTAAATCCAGGATCTCATTTAAAATCCTCCTCAACAATCTGGCCCCATCTTATAATGCTCGTCGTACCATAGCGTCCCATTAGAGCACTTTATTCTCTTCTGCTGGCTTACTTGTAGACTATAGGGTCTTTAAAGGAGAAGCTGATCCTTCAGCTGTCAGGAACAGCTCCCAGTTTGGATTCAGCAGACAGGCACCCTCTCTATAAGATTTAAAACTTTCTTTTTTGCTAAAGCATGTAGTCAGGGCTGGTCAGGTGACCACGAGTCCTCCCTTAGTTATGCTGCAGTATGCTTATGCTGCTATGGCCTGCCATGATGCACTGAGTACTTCTTCACTCACCCTTTTTACTCACTATGTGTTTTTTGTCATTTCTCCCTCCCCTCACTCCCAAATAGTTACGACAGATAGCTGCTCTGGTTCTGCTCAGGTTTTATTTTGGTCAAAGGGGAGTTTTTCCTTCCCACTGTTGCCAAGTGTTTGCTCAAATGAATCATTTATTGGGGGTTTCTCGCTACTGTTGTTGTGTCTTTATTGTACAATATAAAACGCCTTGAGGCAACTGCTGTTGTCATTTGAATGAATAAATAAAATAAAATTGAACAGGACTAAATTGAAACAGCTAACCACCATTTTTTTATCTTCAAGCTTTTTCAAGCATATATACAAAACGGAGCATACACACAGGAAGGAAATACGATCTTCTACTACAACAGGTGCTCAAAAAGCAGTGGGAAGAAGTAACACTTGTGCACTCCCACCCTCCACATGCTTCACAGAACTGTGCACCTACCCTTGTCTGCCAGAAGGATGATGATGATGTTCTTATTACTAAGTGATGTCAGTGCCTTCGTTCATCCAACAGATGCCCCCCGCACCTGTTGGATGCTGGGGGCTTTGCATTACTGAAACAGGCTGAAAATTTCACCCGTAGTTGCTCTGTTTCCACGTCTGCAATGTTCCATCCATCTTCTTCCGCTTTATCCGAGGCTGGGTCGCGGGGGCAGCAGCCTAAACTGAGAAGCCCAGACCTCCCTCTCCACAGCCACCTCCTCCAGCTTATCCGGGGGAACACCAAGGCGTTCCCAGGCCAGCCGAGAGTTATAATCTCTCCAGCGTGTCCTGGGTCTGCCCCGGGGCCTCTTCCCAGTGGGACATGCCCAGAACACCTCACCCAGGAGGCGCCCAGGAGGCATCCTTGTCAAATGCCCGAACCACCTCAGCTGGCTCCTTTCGATGTGGAGGAGCAGCGGCTCTATTCTGAGCCCCTCCCGAATGGCCGAACTTCTCACCCTTCGGAGGAAGCTCATTTCCGCCGCTTGTATTCGCGATCTCGTTCTTTCGCTCACTACCCACAGCTCGTGAGCATAGGTGAGGGCAGGGACGTTGAGAGCTTCGCTTTTACACTCAGCTCTCTCTTCACCACGACGGACACACAGTGATCGGACATACAGCATCCGATCACTGCAGTCGAGGCAAGTCTCTGTTGGATCTGCTCCTCTTTAGATTTTAGCACATTGATGGTAAAATTTGTTTGTTTCAGCTGGTGCTGTGCCTCCTGGAGAATTTTAGTTGTTCGGAGGCCCTTAACTGAAGAGCTCATTTGCAGACTTTTAGGAGTAACCCTGTTTTGTCTGAGGCTGAATATCAGGTGATTCCTGTAATCAGCCATCTTGCATGCTGTTTGCTCATACAGCCCTGTGCGTTAAGACTCACGGTGGTGGCTTTTGTGTCGATATCAACTTGGAATGGTGCAAGAACTCTGTGCTAGTTTCTAACTACTGTTTATCGCTGGTAGAGTTTAGATGCAGACCTTTTTATCTAACTCAGGAATTCACTACTGTGCTCGTTACATCAGTGTACATCCCACCCAGCGCTAATGCTAAAGAGGCACTCTGCAAGCTGTACAGGGCGATCAGCGAGCTGCAGAACTCACACCCCGATGGACTGTTCATTATCGCTGGAGATTTTAACCACGCTAATCTCAAGTCAGTGCTTCCGAAATTCCATCAAAACGTAGACTTTGCGACGAGAGGGAAAAATGTGCTGGATCTTGTTAAGACAAACATTCCCAGCACGTACAGAGCAAAGCCCCGCCCCCACCTCACACACTCAGACCACTTGTCTGTTATGCTAATTCTGGCATACAGACCGTTCATCCGACCCTGCAAACTAGTTCTAAGACAGGTGAGACCCTGGCCTGCAGGAGCTCTCTCTCCTCTTTCCTGACTGTTTTGAACACACTGACTGGCACATGTTCAGGGAGGCTGCAACAAATGGCGACCGCACCAACTTGGAGGACTACACAGCTACATCAGCAAGTGCATCTATGATGTGACTCCAAGACTATCATAATACGCTCCAACCAGAAACCGTGGATGACTGCAGAAGTGCATGAGCAGCTAAAGACTCACAACTCCACCTTCAGAGCAGGCGACAAGGTGGCCCTGGGAACAGCAAGGGCCAAACTGTCTTGAGCTATCAGAGTGCGTGCATGGCAGAAGAATCCACAGCCACTTCCAGGACAGCGGCGACATGTGGCGCATATGGCAGGGCATCCAGGCCATCACCAACTACAGGAAGACAACACCTGCCTGTGATGGTGACGCCTCCCTACCAGATGCGTTGAACAACTTCTATGCACGCTTTGACGCTCAGAATGATGTGTTGGTAAGGAAGTCCACCCCCCTCACAAAAACCAGGCTCTGTGTCTGACCTCTGCTGATGTGAGGAAAAATCTTCGCAGAGTTAGCCCACGGAAAGCTGCTGGTCCAGATAACATCCCTGGGAGAGTGCTCAGAGAATGTGCAGATCAGCTGACAGCTGTCCTCACGGACATCTTCAACCTCTCCCTGAGCACTGCTGTCGTCCCAACGTGCCTCAAGGCCACCACCATCGTTCCCGTGCCAAAGTCCCCAGTGTCCTGCCTCAATGACTACCGTCCCGTTACACTCACGCCCATCATAATGAAGTCGAGAGGCTCATCATGAGGCACATTAAGACCCTGCTGCCATCCACACTGGACCCACTGCAGTTCACCTATCGCCCCAACCGATCAACTGACGACGCCATAGCCACCACCTTACTTCTCGCCCTCACCCACCTGGACAATAAGGACGCGTATGTATGAATGCCGTTCAAAGACTTCAGTTCAGCATTCAACACAATCATTCCTCAGCACCTGATTGACAAACTAAGCCTGCTGGGCCTGAACACCTCCCTCTGCAACTGGATCCACATCATCAAGTTCGCCAATGACACAACTGTGTTGTGTCTCATCAGCAAGAACGACGAGTCAGCATACGGAGAGGACGCACAACAGACTGGTGTAGAGTCAACAACCTGTCTCTGAACGTGGACAAAACAAAAGACATGATTGTTGACTTCATGAGAGCACGGAGAGATTGCTGTCCACTTAACATCAATGGATCCTCTGTGGAGGTCGTCAAGAGCACCAAATTCCTTGGTGTCCACCTGGCAGAGAGCCTCTCCTGGTCCCTCAAAACCAGCTCCATAACTAAGAAGGCCCAACAGCATCTCTACTTCCTGAGGAAGCTGAGAAAAGCCCATCTCCCACCATCCATTCTTACCACCTTCTACAGAGGGACTATTGAGAGCGTCCCGAGCAGCTGCATCACTGTCTGGTATGGTAACTGCACCGTATTGGATTGCAATACCCTACAAGCCTCCAGCATTGTGCACACACCCCTCACACACACTCTTCACACACACCTGCTGCCTTCTGGAAAGAGCTACCGGAGCATCCGGGCCCTCACTGCCAGACTGTGGAAGAGTTTCTTCCCCCAGGCCATCAGACTCCTGAACACTCAGTGACTGGACTGACACACTCATACCTTCATACACGTCACTACCAAGCACTTATCTGCAGTATCTCATACACACACCTTCATACACCAAGTTACTTTTTGCACAAAACTCAGTATTTTGCACATTTCCATTGCTTGTGTCTGTATCATTCTGTTCTGTTTAGTGTTGCACTGTCTTGCACTTCACACTCTACGTAGTCCTGTGTTTGTCCGTTATATGTCATGTAGCACCAGGGTCTCGGAGGAACGTTGTCTCTTTTCACTCTGTCCATGTCAAGTCCATGTCAAAAGAGAATTGTACATAGTGTGATCAGCTACATGAAATGTGATCACTAAGCAATCCAGAGATTGCTCTGTAGAAAAATCCATGTAGAAAAGAGGAACCTCGGCTCTCAGTTCTTGGAATAACTTTGTTATCTTTGTACACACACAAGCTTGTATAAATAAAGAACGCAGACAGTGACAGAGCGCGAGTCCATGAGTGCCTCCGGCGAGGACGAGCGCTCTGTGACTGCCCTCGCGAGTAAAGACGACTGCAGTGTTTGTGTTTTCTAACTCAGGTGTTTCAGCTGAAGGACTGTGGGGCGATTCTTAGAAATCCCCTGTCAGTCCACCAAACTCATTCAAACTTTGAGGCAGGGTGCACGGCTGACGGAAAAACATAACTGACTGAGCCCACAGCTGAAAACATGTCAGTATATGATGTTCACTGGAGTCATAGCTTGCTGTCTTTTTGTGAATATTTTTCTCTCCTTGTTTTTAAAGCAGAATCATAATTCATGAATCATAAATAATAAGCAGCTTTGTTTGCAGTTGTGCAGGCTTGTCAGTGTTTTTCTTTCACAGAACTGCATTGTCAAGACAGGGATAGCCAAACTGGTCAGCAGTCACTGTTAAGATGGGTTTCGATGAATTCCAGCACAAATAATTTAAATGTTTCAGCCTCTCTTTGCCCATCACAAGGGATTTTTGACTCGTGCTAAAAATGAAAAATGTTCACACACAAACAAATTATCCATTCAGTGCATCTTCAAGCTTTTTAATAGGTATGTTTAGGTCTTTAAAAGGAAAAGACAAAAGGCCAGTATTGACCCCTCAATGAGGTGAAGTAGTTTCCAACACTGTGCTTGACTGTGGGGATGGTGTTCTTTGTGTATTTGTACAGCGAGTCAAGTTGATGGCAGAGAGCTTGACTTTGGTTTCATCTGACCGGAAGCCTTCTCTGAATCATTTACATGTTCACTGTGTCCAGTGTTGGGGAATAACAGAGTACATGTACCGGCGTTACGTATTTAAAATACAAAATATGAGTAACTGTATTCCGTTACAGTTACCGTATGTCATGTTACCGTATGAGCAGCCTTTCAACGCCTCTCTCTGTCTCTCGCTGGCAAAGTTGACCCAGACAACAAAGTAAAGCTAGTTTTCAGCTACGAGCCGACACGAACCCGACGTATTAACCAGAGGTCCCTTTACTACGGTTCAGAGCCGCGGACCTGTTTTATATACGCGCGGAATAGTTTTCTACACGAGATCGCTGCAAAAAGTGCAGCCTTGCCTAATGTCCACCTACTGTTACTCATTTATTTTAAGATTTAAACATCTAGTTGGTGTTGGTATGGACAGTAACCTTCAGTAACAGTAATAAATCACAGCAATAGGACATTCATGTAGTTGTAAAAAGCATGATAATATATTAAGTAATCCAAAGTATTCAGAATATGTTACAAAATACACCAGGTGTTGTTGGTGACTGTGCTTCCAACTGCCTTCAGATCATTAACAAGCTCCAACTGTGTAGTTTTTGGGCTAGTCCACCACCTCATGATCATCTCGCCCCATGAAGTGAGATCCTGCATGGAGCTCCAGACCAACAGCATTTTGTATTTCTGCTATTTCTATTTTAATCAGGAATTGTGGGAATGGGACACTTAATACTGACATTTTTAATGTGTTGAGCTTCTGAAGTGCTGGTATTTCGAAACACTGTGTCACGTGACCATGGCTAAGTAAGGTTCAGTGCACAAGCATTTACAGTTAACACTTTTCACTGAGCTTAGTGAGTGTTTAGTAGCACATTCCAACTTTGTGCAGGTTTCCTTGTCCCTGATTGATTGATTGGTTGGTTGGTTGGTTGGTTGATTGGTTGGTTGGTTGGTTGGTTGGTTGATTGATTGATTGATTGATTGATTGATCAGTCTTGGTTTCAATGGGATTACTTATTTATCAGTCAATTACATGCAAGTCAATTTATAACTTTTATGCAGCGTGACCCAGATGGGATCTGCGGGTCTCGCCTGGGGTCTACTTCCTGTAGGACATGCCTGGCTAGTAGAGGCCAGGAGGCAACCACCTCAGCTGGCTCGTTTCTATGTGGAGGCTCAGCAGCTATACTCTGAACCCCCCCACACGACTGAACTCCTCACACTTAATAAGGGAGAGCCCATCCACCCATTGGAGAAAGCTAATTTCAGCTGCTTATGTCAGCGATCTCATTCTTTCACCTTTAGAGAATGATAGCAGTGTTAACACGATGTTCAGGCCTGGATTAACAGATTTATGGCGTTTCCTAACATAGATGCTCTATCTGGTAGCAAATGGCTGCATAACACTTATGAAACAACAATCTACCAGCATCGGCATCAGTTACAATGTAAAACCATCAGATTAAACGACTCGTACATAACAGCAACAATCAGTCGACTACTTGTGCACATCCCTACTGCTAGCATTTTAGGTATTATATGGTTGATATTGAGAAAAGGACTGTAGATGTTAAGGATTTATATTCCAGTTTCAAAACTGTTTTTCTCCTACCGTGGTCTTGCAGGAGCAGAGCGAGTCATCTCTCTAAAAATGGAGATCCCAGGTTCCATGCCACCGCTAATCCAGGAGATGCTGGAGAACTCAGAGGGCCAAGATAGCCAGAGCAGCAGCAGCACTTCAGCTGAGGTGGGGCCCAGACTCAACAGCAACAGCAAGGGAAGTCGCAGCAAGGATGCTGCTACTGTGGAATCCCCTAATTCCTCAGACAACGAGGAGGGTGCTGCCACACCACCCAGAATCGAGCCCTAGGAGGCACCCCGGGAAACTCTCTGGCATTACTTTGCTCAAAAACATGGGCAAGATGTACATCCCTTAAAATCTACCTAACCTGACTCCTAAGCTTGATATTCCATTTTCCGTCCATTTTGTCCCTATTTTTCTCTCCAATTTCCCCAAAATTCTTTCATTGAAAAGAATATAACACAGAGGTCTCAAAGGATCCCTGCTTTGTGTACATTTCTGAATCGAGCTCTTATTTGACATGCCTCTGGGACTGTGACAGGAAGGGCATCGCTCTCACAAACCAGCAGAGATAATACTCCTCAGGTCTCCTGTGTAAACTCGTATCTGCATGACGGGAGTTTGATAAGTGTTTTCTCTGGTTCGCTCAGTCTTTCTCTGTCATCTGTTTTCTTCTCTTGTATCGTTGTCACATTGTACATATCATTGAATGGTTAGGTCTCTGTTTCTAAGATGAATTTTGTGGTGCTTTATTCGTTGTCTCTGAGGTGACGCATCGAGGATTAAAGCGGGGCTCATTTTAAGTCCTTCAAAAGGTTATCTAGAAGGTTACTGCATATAGACATCATGGAAGTCTAATATTTTATATTTCTTATTATATTTAAAACGTTTTATCTTTTATAACTGTTTTGGGTTCACATTTCTCCGTGAATAAGTGTACATCCAGACGTCGAGTTTTGTTTCCTCGAGGGAGGAAAGCACAAGAGCAGAAGCCTGGAGATCCACGCTGATCAGATTGGTCATGTCTGTTCTGCTTCAACCTTCCAGGCAAACTGCTGAGACCTAATGTAGAAGGTTCGATTGAGAATGCACCAGTCTATGAAATCAACTCATTTTGTGGCTCTTGTCAGAACTGATTGGGGAAATTAGGCTGATGACAGATACCAGAGGTTTTTCTGATCACATAAGACCCTTTTCCCTGTTACAGTATACTTCAGGTTTACCAAGAGTCTCTTTTATTGTTTGCACTTTGGAACTGGGAGAGAATAACTGGAAAACGTGTTCTCGCCATCTGTTTCCACAGTGTCAGATTAGCCTTCTGTGTAGAACAGAGAGGTAGTTCCTGGTTTTAACCGAGTCTATGGCTGCAGTTCCACCTCAGATACTTCAACAAGATACCAGGAACATTTGAAGAAAGTCAGTCCGGGCAGAATCTATCACAGATTATTTTATTTTGGTGTTAACTTGTGCTCACTGATGAAATCTGAGAATACAAAGAATTACTGTCATTAAGTTATGCTTTAAATAACTAGCTTTGTTGCTACTTTATTTGGAGCTAAAGCTGAAAGTTAGCACAGTCGAAATGTTGGTAGTGACCTTTCATTGCATAGGAAAACTCCACAAACTACTTAACTGGACTTTAGTTGTGGATGATAATGTTACTTCTAATTTTGATGTGTGTAACTCCTGCGTCTGACCACTTATTCACGGCAGGTGTTAGCAGGTAACTTGGTGATTGAAATAGGATAGAATACCTACTTTATTGTCATAAAATAAGCTAATAAGAACCACAGTGCAAAACAAGCTAATAAGACTGTCTCTTGCCAGTCCCTGTTTTCCCCGTCAGCTGTGCTAACATTTGTGCTTAACCCTCCTGTTTGATTCCAGCCTACATTAGCTTAGCAGCGATGAATGATTGAATGTCAGCCTAATCAGCGACTCCAGTGCTAGCAACATGTACATGCACGTGCATCTATTATGGCCTTATGAGAAGAGCTCCATAACCTCTTTTTCTGTCCCTTGCTTGAATCAGTGACACACGGGGGTAATGCTCCACACATGACAACTGTACACTAATGTAAGAAGTACACAGTGGGGTGATTGTGGAAAGACCCCAAACACTGACCGAGCTCTTTACATTGATAGACGTTCATCCCTCTTGAGTCAGCAGAGTAAAGACAATTGATGCAATATTAATCTCACTGACTGTGAACATAAACATGGTGAAGCTTTGATGAGTAGCTGTAACTATATAACTAAACAAAATGACAATTAATTGTAAATGGTCTGTATTTATATAGCGCTTTTCTAGTCCCTAAGGACCCCAAAGCCCTTTACACATCCAGTCATTCACACACTGGTGATGGCAGCTACATTGTAGACACACTGACAGAGGCGAGGCTGCCGGACACTGGCGCCACTGGGCTCTCTGACCACCACCAATGGGCGGTAGGTGAAGTGTCTTGCCCAAGGACACAACAACCGAGACTGTCCGAGCCGGGGCTCGAACCGGCAACCTTCCGCTTACAAGGCGAACTCCCAACTCTTGAGCCACGATCGCCCCACAAACACAAACACGGCACAATGTTCAACTTTAAAACAATTAAGTACAAACAGTATATAACAATTTTTTTTAAAAAAAGATGTATTTCTTCATTTCAAGGAGGATGCAGTAAAGATGGAAAGACATTTTTGTTTTAGTTTCAGCAGTAAATACAGTTTACAGGCAGAGTTTTGTGCTAACAGGCAAAATTCATGCAGAAAATCAAGTTTCAAGTTTGATTCAAACACTCTGCATTGATCATTTTGAAACCAGATTTTACATCTAGACTGTAATTAAATATTATTATTATTAATAATAATTAATTATTTCAAGTCAAACAGGTTTAAATAAAGCTTTAAGTTTGCATTGAGCTGAGCAGTTAATTTGTCACATTCTGAATAAAAGCACGCAGAGCTTCACAGTTCTTGCTTTGACACGAAGTGACATGAAGTTTTTCCTGATCAGCGCACAGACGCTGCACACATGCTGCACACATGCTGCACAGACGCTGCACAGATGCTGCACAGACGCTGCACAGATGCTGCACAGACGCTGCACACATGCTGCACACATGCTGCACAGACGCTGCACACATGCTGCACACATGCTGCACACATGCTGCACAGACGCTGCACAGATGCTGCACAGACGCTGCACACATGCTGCACACATGCTGCACAGACGCTGCACACATGCTGCACACATGCTGCACACATGCTGCACAGACGCTGCACAGACGCTGCACACATGCTGCACAGACGCTGCACACATGCTGCACAGACGCTGCACACATGCTGCACACATGCTGCACAGATGCTGCACAGACGCTGCACAGACGCTGCACACATGCTGCACAGACACTGCACACATGCTGCACAGACGCTGCACAGACGCTGCACAGACGCTGCACAGACGCTGCACACATGCTGCACAGACGCTGCACACATGCTGCACACATGCTGCACAGATGCTGCACAGATGCTGCACAGACGCTGCACACATGCTGCACAGATGCTGCACAGACGCTGCACACATGCTGCACAGATGCTGCACAGACGCTGCACAGATGCTGCACAGACGCTGCACAGACGCTGCACAGACGCTGCACACATGCTGCACAGATGCTGCACAGATGCTGCACAGACGCTGCACACATGCTGCACACATGCATGGGTTCGGTAACGTGGAACCTTTGGGGCTAACTTTTCAGTTTGGGGGAATAGCAGTTTCTGCTTTCTTGTTGATAGCAAAGTGAGAGCAGCAACACCATCCTTGTGTCTTTTCGTTAATGAAACTAGAGCCTTAAGTACAGTAACTGAGTTTACCATGAAGACAGAAGTGTGTCTTACAACACACCTCATTATAACATTAAATTTGCCTTCTTTAGACAGACTGAATCTTGAGAGACACCAGTTAGTTCAGTATAGCCAGGCTCCTTTCACACAGCTGAGTGCCGCCTGTTTCAGTTGGAAACATTATTCGAGCAACAAGTGTAAGAATTCTATAAAAAGTATAACAGTCATAACAAATAAGACATTAAAATGATTACACTGTGAAAATGATGGTAAATGTGTCTCATACGATTCTGCAGTCCGGTGAAGAAGACCTGCAGTCACATGATTTGTCAGACGATACGTGGACGGCTCTCTGTCATCTGTTTTCTATCACATTGAGACAAAAATGAAAATAATAGTTCTTCATTTTCTGTATTACCAACTGAATTCTTGATTCCTTTGGTAAAGTGACTCAAAGGTATGAAAGTGTGTGATAGCTATGCTGCTCCACAGAGCAACATTTATCTTGTATTCATAATCAATACTGTTAGATTGTAACATTCTCGTGTTTGGAGGAGCAAACGTTGGTAGTTCGTGTCCCTGCTGTCAGCACGCCAACTCATTCCAGATGCAGTTTGAAGCATGACTCCTTTTTCATGTCACTCCATCCTGTGTGTGTGTAATGACAGATTGCTACGCAGCACGAGCAAACACAAAACAAAGTCCCTAAAAAACACTTACACAAGGTCAAAGTGATGTCCACTGTGGGCGAGTGCAGCTGTTGCGTTGTCGTTGCTCTTATTGAAGCGTCATCTGACGATGACATTTAAAGATCGACTCAACATCAGCCGTCATGTGTTTTTGGTACAGCACAACAAACGGACTCAAAATCTCTCCCTATTGTACATTTTACACTCACAGTTTATTGAAGGCTCACATCAGATTAAAATATTCTCCGTGGACTGATTAGGATTAGGTGAACTGTGACGCCACACTCTCGGTCAGCATGGATGACAGGTTTCCACGTGTGGAACATGTGGCAGCACATCTGGAACTCTTAATGTGAGACTTTCTAGATTCTATCACTGCAAATACATATCACACCTGAGCTGTTTGATTTGTTGTTTGTGTGTTTGGATGTGAGTAACGCGTTGGCGTCTGACAGAAGAATGATGTGCAGTATTAGGGAGTTTATCTTAATGTAACATAGGAATTGTTCTCCTGTGGTTCTCTCTGACGTGCTCTCCTGGTGAGACACGTTTTTTATTTTGACATGAAAAGTTCTCGCAGCTGAAGAATGTCCACATCCTGTCCCGAAGCCTCAGCGAGCCCTCGGGCTCCTGGATGCAGCAGGGACTGTTCTCTGTTCCTTTTAGGAAAGAACCTCACCGTGCTGAATTTCTTATTAGTCTCCACTGAATGTCGTACCGATGTAACTGTACTCTACTATCTAGCTCACTGCAGAGATGTTATATAAACGGTGTGTGCTTTGCATTCCAGTCGGCAGCTCTGTGGAAACGACGCTCTGTGTTTGTGCTTGGAAACAGAAACTCCCACTGAAACAGCAGGAAAATGCAACACACGTGTCGTTTAGGACAAATGGGACAAATGCCAACCGAGTCACCTCAACTCTCGATGTTTGATGTCCTCTGTTTGTGTTCATGTCAAACAGCAGAGCTCCATCTGCCACTCCTCAGCCAGGGAGCCAGTTAGCTGTCATCAATCAATCGAATCAATCATCTGACAGCTACTTGGTTCACAGGCGAGGTACGAACTTGAGTTCGACTGATATGGGAAGACTAATCAGCAGTGGCCAGTATTCAAGTTCAAACCTTTACAGATACTCAACAATGAGCTGTCCCCTGCTAGGAAGTCAACCCTGTACATACTCCAGGTCAGCGGTGACGTAGTGAGGCTTAGGGGTGGGATCTCTCTGTGCTTAATTTCATCTAATTTATTTATTTTAACTTATTGTTTTTTGTTTCCTCTTTGACTTTATTTGGAAGATGGGTTTCTGAAAATGTTAGAATACAATCCAACCTGCACACTGACCATGAGAGGGTCACGATTGGTTACAGTCATGAGGAGCTGATTTACAGATTTACTTTCTTGTTGTGAATAAAACCCAGACGGGAGTCTAAAAACTCCACGAGTGCCCGAGTATCAGTCTAACCCAAGACGAAGCTAATCAGGAGCCAGAAATCACGACTGTGAACTTCACCATCAGCCATACAACAGTAGGTCTGTCGTGTTTGTCTGCCAGGAACCCCCCCAGGACAGACGATCACCTTTTCCCATCAGAACATAGACGATATGCAGTCTTGTATATTTGTGTTAATATGAGACGATATGCTCAGTTTACTGTGGGATCTGTTGTACATTTATCCAGCCGCTGCTGCAGGCTGAAGGCGACCATGGGAGAGTTTTGAGATTTAAGCTTTGACTGGTTTCCATTTCCCATCATAAATATTGTCTTTGTACATTAACATATACTTTTTATGTTCATATACTGTTTAACTTTACCATGAACTGTCCTGGCAAAGTAATAAAATATATTTATTTTAAACACCGTGTGTGCAGATGCTTGAAGGACGACGATGAACCAATTTAAAACATTATTTAATACTTTTCCTGTTCTGAGCAGAGATGGGCAGTAACGCGTTACTTGTAACGTGTTACTGTAATCTGATTACTTTTTTCAAGTAACGAGTAAAGTAAGGGATTACTACTGCCAAAACGGTAATTAGATTACCGTTACTTTCCCGTAGGAACGCTGCGTTACTGCGTTACTAAAACTGATTTTTTGCGAGAATGTCTCATGACAGTGACGTAAGCGAGTGCGACGTTGGTGACAACAGCTGTGTGCAGATCAACAATGGATCATATATCGAGTGCAGAGAGAGTATGAGCGTGCAGCGTTTAAAGCGTGGAAGTACTGACCTTACTTTGAGTTTGATTCCATAAAAAGTGACAAAAACATTAGTGTCCGTTGTGCGTGGGAAGAAAACTTCTTTTTACAGCGAAAAAACCCTAAACTTCCAAACAAGCACCGAGTAGCTACGACGTAATGGGAAACTCACAGAGAAACTCGCGGATTCTTCCACTGACCGCTGCACACCTGCACCAGGGTAACCCTCCGCCTACCCCACTCCTGCTTTACAGGTGAAAATAGAGCAACAGGACCGCTAGTCTTTGACTTTATTTATTTTCTGCTGCGTTTTACTTGCATCTATTTGAAAGACTGAGTGTAAACACAAAAAATATTTTATTTTCTGTGCTGGAATGTGCAGAAAATAGGTTTAAATGTTAAACTAATTTCTTCCAGTCAGAGAATGTTGATGCATAAAGTTAAAAGATTAAAACTAATAAAACAAGTTTTAAAAAGAGACTTTTCCATTTGATTACATTTTGTATGATGATTATGCAGAAAAAGTAGAATTGGGCTGAAAGATCTATCGATTTATCACCTATTCAGGTTGTAAATCATGTTTTTAAAAAGTAACTAAGTAATTAATTACTTTTGAAAATAAGTAATCAGTAAAGTAACGGGATTACTTTTTTGGGGAAGTAATCGGTAATTAGTTACTGATTACTTCTTTCAAGTAACTTGACCAACGCTGGTTCCGAGTCCCTCTCATTGTCGTATAAACCAGTCCACACTGAACTGTGAGCACTGGTGACAGCTTAAAATGAGCAGACCTTGAGATGTGTTAGCGTCAGTGTAAACTGACATCAGTAGTTTGTTCTTACGCAGCGGCTCAGTAATAAAGAATGAAACCAGCAGACTCGGGGACATTTCAGCGTTTACTTTCAACTTCATGTTCCAAAAGGTACATATTATTTCAACAATTAAAATGTGCTAAAGCACGGCATCCTAAATTTCTAAAAGCTGCTTCAGACAAATACAGAACGTTTCAATGAGCATAAAAAAGAAACCTGTATATGTATAATAATAACAAGTGTAAAACATCTACACGTTAAAAATCATTGAACATCACCATTAATGAAAAGAAAATGTAACAGGAAATGTACAAAAGTCTGTGGGGAAGAGGAGGAGGAAGGGCAGATTTCTATACAGGTGGCGTTTGTGTGACGGCGGGCTACTTTAATCGAACATGTCGTCGTCGTCTTCTTCCTCGTTCTCCGACTCGTTGAAGTACTTCACCTCCTTTTTGGCGCGGCCTGGCCGGTCGCGGGTCAGGGCGCTCAGGCCGCTCATGCTGTTGCTGTCGTCCTCGTCGTCTGACGGAGGTTTCTGAGGCTTCTGCGCAGAATCAAACACTCGTGTTAATCGTTCACGTCACCGCGAGACTCCGACACTTTATTAAAGAAGCAAAACTATAACACAACTACATGATACTTGTTATGAATGAAGAGAGCAAATATAATAGAGTTCTCATTTATTCCACCCTGGATGGATTATGTGTGTCAACTTCAGACAGATGTGTCCAAAGGTGGACATAAAACAGCCTCCCACAGTATATTAGCAGCACTTCAGGCTTCTGTGCTTGGATGACCTTTTAGCACTGAAGATACTAAAATCCCCTCCAGGGTTTTTCTCTATATAAATACTGGCAGAGGTCAGCAGTCCCTCTCATCCACCTGTGGTATCAAAATCTAACGTCACCTTCTTCTCAAGTAATCAAATTCACGAGACTGAGAAACCACGACCTCTGACCTTGACATCACTTGTCTGATTTCTTTGGTAGAAACACCTGTGGTGTCAGTTTGAGGCTACGTCCACACGTACCCGGGTATTTTTGAAAACGCAGATTTTTGCATTTTTGTGTGGACGAGAAAAACGGAGAAAACGCAGAAAACGCAGCGTCAAAGGTGTGCGCCTTTTTTGACGTCACACTGTGCGCCACGTAATTGTTTCGGTGAAATGAATTTCTACAATACTGTTACTGTTACTTGTTCTCTCTGCAGTGTTTAAATGCTTACATATACACACACAGTTACTGTCCCTCCACACATACGACTTGGTTCTGCTTCTATGCCCCAGCTTTATTTACTTCTTCCCACCGAGGCTTCTAGACTTCTGATTGGCCAACATTTCTACACGGTTAGGAATATAGCGCCACCTGCTGCTTTGGCATGTTCCTAGCAGCATTTTCCTTCATTTCTGCCTTTACGTGTGGACGGGATTATTTTTATAAACAAAAACGGAAAATCTCCGTTTTCAAAAATACCCGTGTACGTGTGGACGTAGCCTGAAATTCCTATGCTACCTCTTCTTCAAGTTATCAGCAAACACGACCTCTGACCTTGAGGTTGAGATCACCCAGATTCACACTCGCCTGAGATTTTAGGGTATCAATCTGAACTGCTACAGTCACAAACTTGTCCATGTTGGCTGATGGTGTAAAAAAACACAGGTGGGGTCGTCTCTATGCACTTACTCTCCCCGGAGGCTTTGACATTTTCTTCATGGGGCTGTACTCGTCCTCAGAGCCAGAGCCCTTCCTCTTCCTCCCCCGGCCTTTACCTGCAACAAGGTAACAAGCTCACAACCTGCACTGTGACTTGTTTACATCTCTTCTTCTTCTCTTTGTCCCTTACCTTTAAGAGCTGGTGCTGGTTTCTTAGAGCCAGTATCAGAGTCAGAGTCCCAAATGGATTTATCGGGTTTTTTTGCTTTTGGTGCTGGTGGTTTCTTAGGTTTAGGAACTGCATCAGACGGCTTCTTAGCTGCTACAGAAAACAAACAGCTGGTCTTCAAATGCTGCACGAGTCACTTAAAGCATCAACAATAACTGTGGCACATTTGAGCCTTTGCTTTGACGCACCAGCAGCATGTTGATGCAACATAACTGTCGCTGTGTGGTAAGGAGTGCACCGCTCTCTCCTGGACATACTGACCTTTCTTTGCTGGAGACGCTTTGTCAAACGCAGAGCTGCTGGAGTAAGTGAACACTGGGCTGCTGTCGTTGTCGCTGTCGGACTTTGCTTCGTCTACAACAAAAACATGAGCATTCAGCTGCTGTTGTGTCTGTAGGTCACCGATAGATCAGGCCGTTTGTTTATCATCTGCTCCAGACTTCTTTTAATCAAACCTCAGGAGCTCTACTAGACAGAGATCGGGGGACTATGGAGGACATTTGAGTGCAGTGAAATGACTGCAGCTTTGTAGCAGCATGCTATCCTGCTGAAAGCATCCACCAGAAGATAATGGGATAAACTGGTCAGAAACATGCTCGGTTGGCCTGTGTTGATCCTTATTGTGACACCATAACACCAACACCCTGAACCGCTGATGCTAGCAGGATGTTTGTGTTGTTTACATCAAATTCTGACCCTGCAGTTCAAATTGTGTCGAAGAAATCGAGGCTCGTCAGACCCGGCAATGTTTCGTTCCCCCCTACAAGCTTCTATTGTCCAATTACGGTGAGCTTGTGTTAACTGAAGCCCGTTTCCTGTTCTTCACCGACAGCAGGCGTGATCATCTGAAGCTGTAGACCCCCATCTGATTCAGTCTGAAGTGTTCTCAAAGACACAGACAAGTGATACTCACCACTTTCATTGCTCTTTTCAGACGCAGCTAGCTTGGATGAGAAGATGCTGGCTGTGTCTTTCTTTTTAGCTGCAGTCGCTGACCTGCAGAGAGGGAAACATATTCAAAAGTAAAAAACTGCCCAAGTCAGAAGGGAGAGTCGCAGACGTGTGTGGTGGGTGCAAGAACACAAATGGTGGAAATCCAGGTGCTGAAAGTATCATTGAGTGTAGTGAGCTACTCCTAAACCTTACACGGCTTTTTGTTTGGGTGACGTGTATGCTTCATCGTTGTCATCGTCTTCATTGTCATCATTATGGTCATTGTAGCGGTCCTTAGCGCCAGGGAAAGCAAAGTCGTCTTTGAACGACCTCGCTGGAGAAGAAGGAGGCTCGTCGTCTGCGTTCTCCTCTTCATCGGCCTCTTCCTCATCCTCCTCCTCCGAGAAGTCAAATGTGTATTTTGGTTTGGAAGCTGAAAGATGAGAGCAGGGTCTGTGTGAAACACATAATAACTGCCGGGGATCCTGACGCCACTCTGATGTACAATAATTAGCCGAGTTACATCAGACTCCTGTCAGAAGCTGAGTGATATTTTTAGCCCCGGGTGGTTTGAAATCACGGAGCTTCGGATTGAAATGAAACGCTAACCGGTCACACTAAGCAACCACCTGATGCAGACGGGGAATAAAGCAAAGACTGATGGATTTAAAAGAGAAACAAAAGGAAAAACATGCATGATGCACAGTGTGAAACGTGCGCAGTGAAATGCACATTTAATAAATACTTTCTTTCTGTGCCTCTGACACAAACAAATCCCATCAACCACCCAGAGGCTGCTTTAGACTTTCTTGGTGTCTAAACTGTTTCCTTCGCTAATGACAGAAAGACAAATAAATGACATCATTAACCCTTTAAAGCCGGTCGGAGCAGCACGCTCCGTTTTGCGTAACTATTTTTAAATCCTGGTAGCTCTGCAACCACGTGAGCTAGCACAATAATTTTTTTTGCATATGAAACCGGAGGAGTTGTACTTACATCTTATGCCATCAGCTTGTCCTCGGTCACAGTTTCCTTCCACATATAGTTTTGCAAAAACTGCATAAAAAGCACTTGCAGCAACAAAAACATAATATTCCAGAAACACGCTTTGCCGATCCGATCAGCTGTTTGTAACACTTCCTACGTTGGAATAGATGTCAGCACGAACTTTTGCATGTCCGCCATGACCTGCCTGAAACTGTAAGTGACGTCATTTTCGCAGAAATGTAGGGTTTTTTTTTTTACCATCAGGGCCTCATGAGCCTATACTGGTGTTTTTAAAAGTTATCTTTGACTTTATGACTTTCTGTGTGGTTTCTGGGATGCTTAGGACTCATATTGCACTGCTGGAAATAGTTTATTTTGATGCATATGCTGCTTTTTTGCAAATTTGCATTATAATATTTATTTTCGTTTTTCCTGCAGTGTATAAAAATTGGTGTATTTCAAAAATAAAACTATGAAGACACTCAAAATAAATTTCCTGTGGTGGGAAACTATTTTGTGCAACTTTTTTGTATTTACAGTTTTGAGGGATAAGCCTCTTAAATTTCTCTAACTAGAAATATATGTTAAAAAACAAAAACGATTTTCAATTTTGTTGTAGTTTATTGCACTTTTTTGCAATTTATGTAATTACTATGCACTTAATGCAGACATATTATTAAAATTTGGGCTGTAATGGTTGTATTGATGTATAGCAACTTGAAATGCTCCCAAAAATGGCTCCACAGCATGTAAACATATAATATAAGCTCTGGTGGACTTGGTTCTATGGTCGGTCTTAAAGGGTTAACAATGCATTTATGCTCTGTAGTGCACTGAACACGAAATGAACACGATGTTTGGAGGGATGACAGCGAATGTTCACAGTAACCGTACCCGACGCTCTCTGGGACTTGGTCTCTCTGGGAATGATGGGTTCGCTGTCCTCTAGGTCACTCTCTGACTTGGACTCGTCGTCAGACCACGGGTTCCTCTTCTTTACCTTTTTAGCAGGAGCACCTGCAGCTTTAGGTGCAGGAGGTTTTCTCACTTTAGGAGCTCCTGTATGAGAGTGAACAAGATTACCAGCCTGTCTGTTGGAGTGTTCATACAGTGAAGCTGCTCGATGTGCTTTTTAAACTGCAGTAAATCATCGATCAGGGATGAAACGTGTTAAACAGCATCCATGCACGGCCAAATCACACAGCATCATCTTCACTGCAGCACACTGACTTAGCTGCTGTGTAACTGAAGGATTTCTGCACTGACCGGGCTCCTTCTTCTCCTTCTTCACTCGTGGAGCTTTCGGTTTGGCTGCCATGTTTTCTCCACCTCCGCCTTCACCACCCAAACCATCCTCATCAAACTCCAGCTTCAGTGCTGGGTCTGAGTCGCCCTGAGAGGAGAAGGCAACAAACCTTTATTCCCTTTACTTGGACATGAACGTGTTTTAGTCTCATATTTGTTTTTCTCAGGAAGTATTTTAGGTTTTATAAGAGAACAACACCTGTGTTACCTTCTTCTTTTTGATCAGTTTTTTGGCTGCGTCAGATTTAATTGCTTGCGTCGGAGGCTCCACCCTTCGGCCAAACGGTGAAGGCATAGTTTCCTCCAGGTTCATCTTCTTCACTTTGGGCTTGCCCACTTTACCCTTCACCAGTTTGATGGCCTTGCCTAAGCTCTGCTCCTCTCGTTCCTGGGCTTCCACATTCTGAGAGAACAAAACGATGAGTCGTGGTTTAAATGTAGCAGATTACCAGATAAAACAACACTGGACAAAAGTAGCCTGCACAAAAAAACAAAGGACAGTTGCTGCAAGAGTTGTCTTCATTCAAACTCTGGATCTACTGACCTAAACAACACAAGACAAACACATTTCAGGTGAATGCTTTCTCCTCTGCACCTGCCCGTACGATGTGCGTCTTTAGAAGTCAAGTCAAGTCATCTTTATTTATACAGCACATTTAAAAGACATCAAGTGTCGGCCAAAGTGCTGAACAGAGGAATAATATAATAAAAGAATTAAAATAGAAAGAAAACATTTTTTAAAAAGAAGAATTGTAAGACATGTGATATCAAAGAGATCCGAAAGCCTTGGAAAATAAGTAGGTCTTGAGATTTGATTTAAAGACTTCCAAGGATGAAGAGGATTTTATGAAGGGGGGGAGACTACTCCAGAGTCTCGGGAGAAGCCCTGTCACCTCTCGATTTGAGCTGGGAGCTGATAAAACCATCTGACTGGAGGAGCGCAGAGATCGAGTGGGTAAGTGCAGGCTAAGAAGATCTGAAATGTAACCTGGAGCCAAACCATGGAGAGCTTTAAAAACAAATAATAAAACCTTAAAATCAATTCTATGTTTAACTGGTAGCCAATGTAGAGATGCGAGTACCGGGGTAATATTCTCTCTCTTTCTAGTCCCCGTCAGGAGCCTTGCGGCTGCATTTTGAACAAGTTGCAGGCGTGACAGGCTTGAGTGACAGACGCCTAAATAGAGAGAGTTACAATAGTCAAGACGTGACGATGTGAAAGGATGGATAACAGTTTCCAGGTCTTTAGATGACAGGATATTTTTGAGTTTAGAAACGCTCCTGAGTTGGAAAAAACTGCCACGAACAACTGAATTTATTTGCTTGTCCAGCTTGAGAGTGGAATCAAAAATGAAACCAAGATTTTTTACATGGGGATGTACATGAGCTGATAATGGGCCCAAATCGTTTCTCATGAGACTAACAGAGTCCTGCTTACCGAAGATTATAATGTCGGTTTTGTCATGATTTAGTTTGAGAAGGTTCACAGACATCCAGCAAGTCGCTAAGACACTGTGAGGCTTTCTGCAGCGTACTATCAGCACCTGGTTTTAGAGAGAGGTAGAGCTGTGCATCGTCTGCATAAGAGTGACAGGAGATCTGGTGTTTCTGAAAAATGGAGCCTAATGGGAGCATGTATAAGGAGAATAAGACCGGAGCCAGAACAGAGCCCTGAGGAAAACAATAAATGGCAACAACAAACTTACGTCCAGCTCCTCGATGAACACCGTCAAGTCCTCCTTCCACAGATCCTCTGGAGACTTCTTCTGCAGCTCATTCAGCTCTCCTCTCTGCACACAAACACACACATTCACTCTGTTAATCAACATGTTATAGTCTACACATGTAAGGATAACTGATGAGGATGAAATGAACATGATGTAAAGATATCTGTAGAATACCTTTAGGTCCCTCTGCTTAAGCAGTTCGTCCACCTTCTCTTTGGTCAGGCACCACAGAGGCATGTTGAGGATATAGTTGAAGTTTGGGCCTGATGTGGACCCCGAGTCCACTGAGCTGTCGCTCTCGTTCCCGTCCTTGTAATCCTCTTCTTGAGACTGGCGGATAAAAGCATGAAAAATAAACAGATTCTCCCTGCAGTGTTTGTGTTCAACCCTGTGATGTGTGAATATTTCTAGAAGCTCTGTGATACCTTCTCCTGAGCCTTGGTCCAGGCAGCAACTGGATCAGACTCAAAGCCTTTCTGCACCAGCATGCGGATGAGTTCACGCTTGGACTTGTTCTCTGGTTGGGTTAAAAACAAACGGTGAGATATATAAAGGAATCGGCACCGTGTGCCACGTGAGTGTTGGAGGAGTTTCTGTGTTCCTACCGATTACAATTTTTCCTTCGATTTTCTCGAGTACAAAGCGAGCTTGATTGGATAGTTTGGCGGCTTCGGCGCCCAGGTTGCCCAGTAACCAGTCCTTCCTCAGTTTGCAATAGTGCAGGCGGAGCTCAAAGAACTCCTTCAGGATGTCCTGCACTGAATCGTACCTCTTCAGACAGCCCATGTGGTCAAACAACACCTGAGAATGAAGTAGTTAAAAAATGAAACAGGTCTAAGACAACAGCTGTGGTTAAAGCAGAGCGAGATGAACCAAATATCTACCATCGAGTTACAGGTGAGACTAGACTGCAGCTTAAAGACTTTGTGAAGGCCAGCTGCCTCGGCTTGGGCCAGCTTCTCCTCAGACATGCGAACCACAAACTTCACTGTAGCATCTGTATGGTATTCCTTGTAATCGTTGATGAGAGCTGGCGTCTTGTCGGTGCCCTGCAGCATGGGCTCCAGCACAGACTCCTTGTACGCCTGCATACGAAACGGTTAAACAGACATAAAAATATATTCCAGACTCTTTACACTCTGGAGGAAACAACCTGGACTGTACCTGTGTCCAAGTCCGAACAGGAAGCTCTGTGATCTCAATGGTGTTCTTGTCTATGACCGACACCTCTCCACTGACCAGATACTGGTTCTGACCCAGTTCATGGATGATCCCTTTGAAGTTTTTGTAGCTGGGAAGCTGTGGGTAGAAGGAGATGAGGACAGGGAGGTTAAAGCCTTTATCTACACTTCAAACAACAAACCACAGCAGTTCGTGGAAATCAGAAGCACAGCGTGCTGATGACGACTGTTTGTTCACATCTCTGACTCTGCATCCATCCTATAATTTGATGCCCTCTCATGGCCCCTGTTGGAAGCTACCAGGCTTTTAGTCATTGGGTCCATCTTTCAGCTACCTGTGAGTCATAATGGATCGCATTTATAGTGCTTTACAATTCCACTATTCATTCACTCTCACATTCACACACTGGTGGAGGCAGCTACAGTTGTAGCCACAGCTGCCCTGGGACAGACTGACAGAAGCTGCCATATCGCACCATTGGCGCCAGTATGGGGAAGGTAAAGTGTCTGGCCCAAGGACACAACGACCAGGACAGAGAGAGCTGGGGGACGTCCCTGTTACAGATGAGCTTCCCAACCCCCTGAACCACAGTCGCCCTCTACACACAGAACGAGCATGTGTGTGCGCCCCGCTGACAACCGTGAACAAGCTGGGAGTGTACTCTGTGGCACTTTCTGCACGTGTCCTGTGGCTCCTGTGAGCCTGTTTGGGAGGCTAACAGGAAACTAGAAACATCAAGCCGCTTTCGACCTGCCTTCAACCACTACAATCAGTTAAGATATTGACGTTTCACTGTGTAGGCAAACAGTTAAGAGGTCAAGCGATTACAGCGTTTACACTATGACTTTTCTACTTGTCCATTTATTTACCAAGATTTGTGATATAAAGAAAGTGTGTGGTACAAATCAGCTCGAGCCGTCTCCAGATTCCACGAGGCATTTTAAACTCTGCACATGTGGAAACATGCTTGATATATAGATGATGTGCTAATCTGAACCAGCAGTTTCATCTTTAAAATACACTTTCATCTGTCTCCGTACTTGGCGTGCTTTTATCTTTTCACAATGTTTACCATTGGCAGTGGGTCCTGATGGTTGAGCATCCTGTTTATATTGTTGACGATCTCTCGGGGGTCATAGTTGGGAATCTTGCAGGCCCAGCCTGTCCCGATGCCCTCGGCACCATTCACTAGCACCATTGGAATAATGGGAATGTACCATTCTGGCTCCACCTTCTGGTTATCATCATACAGAAACTTGAGTAGGTTGGAATCCACTGCTGGAAACAACAGCTTGGCGAGAGGACTGTGGGAAATCGGACAACATTTATGAAAATTATGCCGTGGAATCCAAAAATGTTTAGTCTGTGTGAAGGTGTCAGATGAGAAACCGTTGTAGAAAAATACATTTGAATTAAAAGACATGCAGGACTCATTTGTACCTGAGCATGGTGAAGATGTAACGAGGACTGGCTGCATCTTTTCCTCCGTTGATGCGAGTACCGAACTGACCCAGCGGCTGCAGGATGTTCACGTTGTTGCTGCCCACAAAGTTCTGTGCCAGGTTCACTATGGTCATCATGAGAGCTTGCTAGAAGTACGAATGAAAGAAAAACACATGAATTTGGGTAGTCGCAGTGTTGAAGTCTCAGGGTAAATATTTAAAGGTTAAAAAGTTTCAGTTGTTATTAATATGTTTCAGATATTCCCGTGTATCCTTTGTTTTTTGTAGGTCTTAAAATATATTTCACTATATAGTAGGGATGCAACGATACCAATTTTTTCAAACCGATACTTGGATCTGAGTACTTGCCGATACAGAGTACAAAAACCGATACTTCTACCACACACACACACACACACACACACACACACACACACACACACACAAATACAATGAATTGGAAGACAGGTTTTATTTTATTCTCTGCCGATAAAAAATAAAATCTTAACAAAAATGACCACAAAAAAATTTCAAGTGAAAAATAAGCACTTGTGTTAAATTATTGCAGAGTCTCCACATTGTAATTTAACAAAATATCACTGAACTATTGGCACTGTCTCGAGCTTTCAGAATAATAAATAAACACTTCTGTTTGGAATAAAATAAACTTTTAAATTATTGCAGAGTGTCCATATTGTAAACAAACAAACAAAATAACGAAAGTATTTGGCATTGACAAACAAACTCCTCATCTGCCCGTGGATCATCAGTCCACTGTGCCGTTAAACCGAGGACTGACATCGCACACACACTGCTTGTCTTTACCTCTTCAGAAAGTTTTGGCATCAGACTGGCACGACTGGCCAGTCGTGCCAGTCTGATTTTCCACGACTGGCATTGGCTGGTCATCCAGAGCGATAAAATGAGTCGAGCCTCTGTTATTTTAACTGCCCGTGGATTTTCTCTTGACATTTTTCATCACTTTTCCAAAACCTGAGTTAAAGTTGGCTGTTCCACACTGCGGTGGCTGTAGCTCAGGAGGTAGAGCAGGTTGGTTGATCGGAAGGTTGGTGGTTCAATTCCTGGCTTCCCCTAGTCTGCATGCCAAATATCCTTGGGCAAGATACTAACACCAAATTGCTCTCCGATGCATCCATCGGAGTATGAATGTGTGTGAATGGTATCTAGAAAGCACCTAGAGAAATGTGCTTGTGCGAATGGGTGTGAATGGGTGAATGCACAAGTTGTGTAAAGCGCTTTGAGTGCTCAGAAGAGTAGAAAAGCGCTATATAAGAACTAGTCCATTACCATTTACTGCTGACATTTTGTTTAGCCTAGCTACAGCAGCCTCCAGTTTCTCTTTTTTATCTGGAGCTGCCAGTCTCACTCGTCTAACCCTGTGCCTGTTTAGCGCGGGATGTCCCCCTAGTGGCCAATCTAACAAACTACAACAAAAATGACCAGCCACCCTCTGATTAATGAAATAAGTTGGTATCGGTTCATGGTATCGGTTAACTTTTACGAGTATGAGTACACACACATTTTACAGTATCGGTGCATCCCTACTATATTGTATCTGTGTAATCTGTACAATAAATAAAACATCAAGACTAAAAAAACATTTCCATTAAAATTCTATTAAGAATGAGAAGTTTGTTGAAAATGAACGTTTTCAGCCATTCTGCTGTTTTAGGACGGGGTCAACATCCTCTCTGTGGTGTTGAAAAGGAGCAGCGAGTATTTTCCCGGGTATCAGTCTATAGTTAGAAGCTCAGAGATGTGTGGACAGAAATGTCACGCTGTGCTGCGTACGATGGTTCATAATGATTTGACTGCACCTCTCCATGATGGTAGGCAGACATCTCTGCTACTGAACCAGCCAGCTGAGCCACCTTCACTTCCCTCTTGTCATTCCTCTTCAAGCAGGTAAACAACACTTTTCTCTGACCCGGCTTCAAACCTAAGAGCAACACAAACACCATCATCAGCATTTACAAAGCTGAAATATCCTCGCATGCATTTATAAAATACTGACGTTCTGTGTTTGTTGGTATGTCAGGGATGCTTTCACTGTGAGAAAGAAAACTCAGCTAAAAAACCCAAACAGGTAAAAGATGGAGGAAGTGTACAAACCATCAACCAAAGACGGGATCGATCTCTCATTGTCAGAATTGGAGAACAAAATCAGCTCTTTGTTGATGAAGTCATTGTAGGAGAGGTGCCGGGCATGAGTTCCATAGAGGTATTGCTGGGTGGTGAAGAAGATAAGAGCAATAACGCATCGATGTTTTCTCCATTTCACCCAAATCAAATATTGCTGAGTTAGAAGGATTCTGTGTAAAGTCCAAATAAAAGCTTCTTCCATACAAACCTCTGGCAGGCCGTGCATCCTTCTCTGACGTCTGTCCTCCATGAAGTTAGTGAGCCACTCCTTCCTGTCGTCCGTCTTCTTCTTACTGAAGGCCTGAATCAAAGTAAGCATATTGAACAGACCCTGAGCACAAACGTATGCTATGATCACTGGCTGTTTGTCCTAGCAGCAGTACAGCGTGCTCACCAGAGTGATGGCAGCGTCGTCCTCAGCACCAGTGTATCTGAATGTGATCCGGTGCTTCTCCATGTCAGCAAAGTATTCCTTTGCTTCTTTGCTTGTACTTGTTCCCAAACCTGCAACAAAAAACTGATCTTTTTAGTGCAAATAATGAACAAATTTCCAGACAAAAACGTGTGATTTCAAAAGTCTAAAATCATTTCTGAAATGATTCAAACACCAAACCTTTGTAGTACTTTATATGCCAGGTTTTATAATTTTCCGTGTGTTTCTTCCACTCGTCAAACTCTGGGATGCTGTAGAAGGCCAGCTCCTGTTTGTTCTTAGTAGCCTGGAAATAAATGATGAGGAGGAATCTTTATCACAATGTGTTGCAAGTCGCTCTATTCGCCGCTGTCGCAACACGCAAAACAAGACACGTGCATATTTTTCAAGTTTCAGGCTTGATCGGTTAATAAAATGGTAATGGTGTGCCTCCCTTACTTTGACAATGGGTGTGATGAACTCCTCCAAGAAGGTGTGTTTCAGCAGGGAAGGCCAGTTGTGATGGAAGAAGTTGATGAGCAGACCTTTGATGTGGGAGCCGTCTTGATCCTGGTGCACGAGGAGAAGAGTTACTGCTATTTTCTGAGCAGCTGTGAGTCCTACCACAACTGTGAGTGAGTGTCCGTGAGGCCGCTCACCTGATCCGTCATGATCATGATCCTGCCGTAGCGCAGGGACCTCAGCGACTCTGGGTCGTCGTAACTCTTCTTGTACTGGAGCCCGACGATCTTAATGATGTTGTTAATCTCGGCGTTTTCCATGATCTGTCGACAACACGGATGAAACAGCACCAGTGATCATAAGGTCCACACAGATTTCAGCTCCTTTTAATCTTCACAGTTCAGTAGAAATAAATCAGAACGTGTGAGAAGTTTACAGGTTAACGACTGAATGTCTTCTTTGTTTAACCCTTTAAAGCCGGTCAGAGCAGCACGCTCCGTTTTGCGTAACTATTTTTAAATCCTGGTAGCTCTGCAACCACGTGAGCTAGCGCAATAATTTTTTTTGCATATGAAACCGGAGGAGTTGTACTTACATCTTATGCCATCAGCTTGTCCTCGGTCACAGTTTCCTTCCACATATAGCTTTGCAAAAACTGCATAAAAAGCGCTTGCAGCAACAAAAACATAATATTCCAGAAACACGCTTTGTTGATCCGATCAGCTGTTTGTAACACTTCCTAGGTTGGAATAGACGTCAGCGTGAACTATCGCATGTCCTTCCATTTTCGTGGAAATGTAGTTTTTTACCATCAGGGCCTCATGAGCCTATACTGGTGTTTTTAAAAGTTATCTTTGACTTTATGACTTTCTGTGTGGTTTCTGGGATGCTTAGGACTCATATTGCACTGCTGGAAATAGTTTATTTTGATGCATATGCTGCTTTTTTGCAAATTAGCATTATAATATTTATTTTCGTTTTTCCTGCAGTGTATAAAAATTGGTGTATTTCAAAAATAAAACTATGAAGACACTCAAAATAAATTCCCTGTGGTGGGAAACTATTTTGTGCAACTTTTTTGTATTTACAGTTTTGAGGGATAAGCCTCTTAAATTTCTCTAACTAGAAATATATGTTAAAAAACAAAAACGATTTTCAATTTTTTTGTAGTTTATTGCACTTTTTTGCAATTTATGTAATTACTATGCACTTAATGCAGACATATTATTAAAATCTGGGCTGTAATGGTTGTATTGATGTATAGCAACTTGAAATGCTCCCAAAAATGGCTCCACAGCATGTAAACATATAATATAAGCTCTGCCGGACTTGGTTCTATGGGTTAAAGGGTTAAACCATCTAAACACATGGTTGTCCGATTCCTCCACGACTATTTGATCCCATTTTCAGGATGGTCTCTGCTCTGTCCACAAAGAGGTCCTCTCCAAATATTAAAAAAGAAACTGTATATATCTGAATATAACTAACAACAATTATTATCGTCACTAAATAAATAAATAAAAACCGAAACCAAAGAAACGATGAACAAATGGACGAAAACACAGAACAGAGTCAATGTCCTGTTATTTTGTTGCATTAATCATTTTCACCTGCTTTTGTTTCCTACAAGTGAAACATCATTATTGCTCCGGCTCATACCTGCTTGTGTGTTGCCTCTCGCACGTTCAGGATCTTGCCTCTCAGCGGGAATACTCCATAACGATCCCGACCAATGACTCCCAGTCCAGAGACAGCCAGAGACTTTGCCGAGTCCCCCTCAGTGAGGATAAGTGTGCATTCAGAGGAGTGTTTGCCACCTAAGATGGAGATATGAAGAGGATTACTAAGTTAGCTGCAGTGTGCAGCTTCATGTTGACTGTGAAGAGTTTTTCCTGCAGCTATAACTAATGAGTGGCTCCACAGCATAATGTGCAAAAGCACCCGGTCCAGACTGAGAGGAAGCTCAGAGAAGCACAAACGTAATTCAGAAGGCTAACGTTTTAGATTTATTCCACATCTGACACACTTTTCATTTTGATGATTATGATGCTGTAAACAGGTTTTTTTTTCTTTTTCCAGGACCTTTCCACAGCTACCATCACATGGTTTTCAATTCAATTAGTTTTTTTAAATTTAGTTGTTACTGTGTGAACGCAAACTGGGTCTCAATAACACAACAGCAGAGCCACAAGCGATGAACCTCCACGCCACAGTCGGACATGGCAAATTCTTTTAAACTGAGAATTCGTCTAATAACAGACTAATATTCTTTAAATAGATTTTCATGCATTATTGTACTTCTCTCTGCTTGTAGTCCACCTGAAGTGCATATTTTTAGCAGGTTTACTGCATAGTGTAGCGGTCCCCAACCCCCGGGTCTTGGACCGGTCCGTGAGTCGTTTGGTACCGGGCCGCGAGAGTTGAGGCTCAGGTGTGAAATGTGTGGTTTTCAGGGTTTTTATCGGTTTTCAGCGTTATTTTGTTATCGTTTTGATCGTTAACTCGGTTTTTCTGGGTCTTTTCACGTGTGTTATGAATAAATATTCTTTTTTTCAGTACCGGTACTAGTTTTATTTTGTTGTATTTATCCGCGACACCTCAAAGGCCGGTCCATGAAAATATTGTCGGGCATAAACCGGTCCGTGGCGCAAAAAAGGTTGGAGACTGCTGGTGTAGAGTGTCAGGAAAACTGTGAAAATGACATCACTATGACCCAATCAGACCCAACAGTACACCAGGCAACTCTCTTCTGTAAGATTTCATTAAGAGGTCGTTGCTTGTGGACATTCCTTATTTTAGACTTGAATAAATAATGAAAGTAGTTACATACCGGCATCATTGGCATCATCTAGCTTCGGGATGCCTTTGATCTTGCTGTGCTTCACAGATGAACACTTTTTATTCAGCTGTGTCTGAGCTTTGAACTTTACCCAGTTGAGTATACTCTCCACAATCCCACAGTTGGTTGCCTGTAGGTGACAAACGTTCTTTCTTTGAAGTCCAGCTACTTTACATGAGAAAAGATTAAGTACAAACAAAGGTGACGGCTTGAAAAGAAGTGAGAAATGTCCTTACAGCCCTGACAAACTTGTCTGACAGAAGGCACTTGGACCCGAAGCTCTTGGTCTGGAGTGTCATGTTCTCCTTTGTCTGGGAGTCAAACGATGGATTCTCAATCAGTGCGTTCACAAACACCCAGATGTGGTTTTTCACCTGAAGTACAAATGACAGAAAGATTAAATGTTTTTCAACATGAAGCTGTGAATTGAAACCAATGTTTAAATAAGAAGCCCAGTGACGTCACCTGGAAGGGTTTGACTGACACTCCTGCCTTGTTCTTCTTTTTCACCACCTCGATAAGTTTGGCTACGATCTGGTCCACCACATAGTCAATGTGCCTGCCACCCTAAAACGTACAAGTGTCAGCATTAAAAGAACTTTCTTTACTTCTGACTGCCATTTACACTTCTGCAACTTATACTCATATCCAGATACCTTTGTGGTGGCGATGCTGTTAACAAAGCTGATTTGTTGGAATCCTTTCTCGCTCATGGTGAGGCAAACCTCCCAGCGATCGTTCACCGTTTCATGCACCACCTTCAGGGCCACGCCTGTCTCATCCAGTTTGTCCTTCACGTACAGGTCCACATAGCTGCGGAACCCGTTAACCTTCAGTGAAAGAGAGAAGGGTTATTGAACATATGATGTGATATTCAACAAATTTAAGTTCTCTTTATTTTGCTTCAAGCAAACTTTGGTAGAAGTAGCCATGACACAAGAACCATGTACTGGGGAGGCTATAAAGTTCTTATACTCCAAACATAACACTTCTCATTTAAGCAATCCAAACTGGCGTGATGTGAAGATCAGAGTCTGATACATCCGTGTTCTTTAAATGTAAACATTCACACCCGTTATCATCCCGTTAAGTCAAACCACATACTAATTTCACCTTCAGTGCTCAGCAAAACGGTACAGTTTTTGCTATATTTATGCAAACATATACAGTGACAAGTCTTTACACACGAACACAACAAATGACTACTTTATGGTTAGCTAGTGTGGCACGATAAGGGAAGACAAAGAATGAGACTTACAGGTAATTTTTTGCCATTCAGAGACACTTTAACTCCCTTGCAGGAGCCAGCTACATCATATGCTCTGCGGGTAAGAAGTGCTACAATATCTTTGTCCAGTTTCTCCATCTTAAACTTGGACAGGTCCGGCTGGAATGTCACAGAGGTGAAGTCATCTCCATCAAAAAACTTAATCTTGGGCTCGGAGGATTTGGTCATGTTGTTCTGCCACGTCTGAGGAGGAAATGATAACATACACATAGCTGGTATTTAGACATGGTCATGTGCAGGAGTCTTAAACTTGGACTCCCTTTGCTGTATTGAGTGAACCTGAAAATCTTAATGTGAAAACATTTGGTGTCTTAATAACTGTGCTTGTAAAACCCAGACAAGTGGACTTCCTTATGTTTGTAAAGATGTTTCACCTCTCACCCAAATCACTTCATATGATTGTGACCACTTGTCACAATCATATGAAAACAGCTCTGATTTCAGTGGGCAAGATTTCAGATATTAGTCTATAAACAAGGAAGACTGTGACCTTGTGGCAAAAAGAACCGAAGCACACACAAATTTTCTGCCTATATTCTTTTCTAGCTAATATATAGAGATAGATAGAGATAGATAGAGCTAGAGATAGATAGAGCTAGAGATAGAGATAGATAGAGCTAGATAGAGCTAGAGATAGAGATAGAGCTAGATAGAGATAGATAGAGAGAGATAGAGATAGATAGAGAGAGATAGATCGAGCTAGAGATAGATATAGATAGATAGAGACAGATAGAGATAGAGATAGATAGATAGAGCTAGAGATAGAGCTAGAGATAGATAGAGATAGAAAGAGACAGATAGAGATAGATAGAGATAGACCAAGCTAGAGATAGATAGATAGAGATATAGAGCTAGAGATAGATCGAGCTAGAGATAGATCGAGCTAGAGATAGATCGAGCTAGAGATAGATCGAGCTAGAGATAGATAGATAGAGATAGATATAGATGGATAGAGACAGATAGAGATAGATAGAGACAGATAGAGATAGATAGAGACAGATAGAGATAGAGCTAGAGATAGCTAGAGATAGATCGAGCTAGAGATAGATCGAGCTAGAGATAGATCGAGCTAGAGATAGATAGATAGAGATAGATATAGATGGATAGAGATAGATAGAGACAGATAGAGATAGAGCTAGAGATAGATAGAGATAGATAGAGCTAGAGATAGATAGAGCTAGAGATAGATAGAGATAGAGACAGATATAGATAAATAGAGACAGATAGAGATAGATAGAGCTAGAGATAGATAGAGCTAGAGATAGATAGAGCTAGATAGATAGATAGATAGATAGAGCTAGAGATAGATAGATAGATAGATAGATAGATAGATAGATAGATAGATAGATAGATCGAGCTAGAGATAGATCGAGCTAGAGATAGATCGAGCTAGAGATAGATAGATAGAGATAGATATAGATAGATAGAGACAGATAGAGATAGAGATAGATAGAGATAGATAGAGCTAGAGATAGAGCTAGAGATAGATAGAGATAGATATAGATAGAAAGAGACAGATAGAGACAGAGATAGATAGATAGAGATAAAGATAGATAGATAGAGATATAGAGATAGATCGAGCTAGAGATAGATCGAGCTAGAGATAGATAGATAGAGATAGATAGAGATAGATAGAGACAGAGATAGATAGAGATAGATAGAGCTAGAGATAGAGCTAGAGATAGATAGAGCTAGAGATAGATATAGATAGATAGAGACAGATAGAGATAGATAGAGACAGATAGAGATAGATAGAGCTAGAGATAGATAGATGGAGATAGATAGAGATAGAGCTAGAGATAGATAGAGCTAGAGATAGAGATAGAGCTAGAGATAGAGCTAGAGATAGAGCTAGAGCTAGAGAGAGCTAGAGCTAGAGCTAGATAGATAGATAGATAGAGAGATAGAGCTAGAGATAGATAGAGCTAGAGATAGATAGAGCTAGAGATAGATAGAGCTAGAGATAGATAGATAGATAGATAGATAGATAGATAGATATAGAGATAGAGAGATAGATAGCTATAGAGATAGACAGATAGATATAGAGAGATAGATAGATATAGAGATAGAGAGATAGATAGATATAGAGATAGATAGATATAGAGATAGAGAGATAGATAGATATAGAGATAGAGAGATAGATAGATATATAGATAGAGAGATAGATAGTAGTGCTACTGAAATGAAATTCTCACTAGACGTCTGTAACGACCCATCCAATCCACACATGATGTGACCACAGATGTCCTTAAATTAAGTTGTAATAATGAGAAACGAAACACAGAAAAGGGTGTTGAACACATGAAGAAAGGGAGGTGTAAAAAGGCATGGACAGTCATGACACCAGCAGAAATCTGTCACTAATTAGACAGCAGTCCTGCAAATTAATATCAGCTGGTTCAGTCCCAACTGATGGCCAATAAAAACATGTCTCATTACCAACATGTAACTCAAGAAACATCTCATGATGGGTAAAATTAAGACCTTCACAACCTTATTGTTGCAAAACCTGCTCATTGGTTACAGAAGAGTTTTTAAACTACTGAAAGTTCCAGGGAGCACTGTTGGGGCCATAATCTGGAATGGAAAGATTCTCATTTCACCATAAACTGTCCACAGTCAGGTGCTCCCCACAAGGTTTCAGACAGAGGAATATAAAGAATTATCAGAAGAGTTGTCCAAGAGCTGAGGAGCGCCTGTGGAGAGCTACAGGAAGACCTGGGAGTCAGCAGATACAATCGTTTCCAGTGACGAGGCCAACTGAAACTTTCTGAAGCTTGTATTAAAGACGGGGTTTACTATTGAAAGCTTTTTAATACGGCCCTCTTTGGTGGCATCTGGTGGCCAAAAACATGAAGAACAAGTTGAACTTTCATTGTGAAATAGTGAACAGTGTTATTTCAGATTGATTAATGATTCTGATAAATAAACGCCCACCTCACAGTTCGTTCTCCCTTTGCTTCTGATGTTTGTAAACATAATATGCGCTTTTATCTTTACACCTTTAGTGTATTTCTAATCTATCTTAGCTCAATTTTATTTCCACAAATGCAAATACACTAGCCAAAAGCCTCAGTTTAAACACTATTATAATGATACTGTATCTTACATAAAATTGATTATTGGACCACTTAATAAAAAGGCTATAAAAACAATTACTGAGCTGGAAAGAGAACTGACTCAGTGCTTCTGAACCACTGTGAATAGCACCATCAGAAATATATAGGTTTATAAAATTGGGGCCGTGTTCAGCACTTGCAGCTTTGATGGAAAAATACTGACGGCTGCCAATATTACCTCTCAGCCTCCTAACAGATACAACTGTGGTGTCAAAGTCTATCTGTTGCTAAATTATCGAATTCTTTTGATTTTCAGAAAAGTTGACGTGTTAAAATAAATAAATCAGAAATCTGCAAAACCAACTCGTGAAGTTTTGCCAAAAGAATGAGAAATGATAATGTAATGAAACATGGAACAGGGTTACTATGAAACCCAGAAACCGGATATACATTAGTAATATGTATATGTGGTAATAGAGCATGAAAAGTACTGCTGTAGTTATCTCACCTGTTTGAAACTGTGTCTGTACTCCTTACATGCTGTTTCCACTGTGAACTTGGTGCTAAAGATATTGCAGAGTTTAGCACCATAGCCATTCCTTCCACCTGAAACCAATCAAACAGTCAGCAACGCTGCTTTCAGTAACTTTTCTGCATTCACAATAACAACTGAGTGATGTCAGACGTTCTGCATTCACCTGTGACCTTCTTTTCCTCGTCGTCATAGTTGCTGGAGGTGAGCAGGTGGCCAAAAATGAGAGCTGGGACGTACATCTTCTCGTCTTTATGCTCCACCACAGGTATTCCTTTACCATTGTTCCAGATGGAAATGGTGTTGGATTCACTAAAAACGTTTAAATACAGGATAAATGTGGACACAGGGTTGACCTCATCATCAGGGAAATGTATTACACTGTACGTCATAACCCTGTGGTATTTCTTTCTTGTAATAAGGACTGCAAAAATATTGTTTCAACGTTGACACTAAAGGAGTGTGAATTAGGGCTGGGCTATATCATACCGTTCACGGTAATACCGGTGTCATTTTGGTCAACGATAGGAAAATGACATATCGCGATAGAATATGGGTAAAACGGGCATGCGCAGAGCCTTTGTTTACATACGCACACATGGCGGCGACGGAGAACGAGAAGAGCGAAAGTGGATCGTTGAATGAAACGATGAACCAAAACTGGTTTGTAAAAATGCTGCAGCTTCACTGGTGGAACTGGTTTAGCTTTCGTCCGTCAGATACACAACAAAGCACTATTTTTGGTAGAGCATGCTAGCGGGCCGTCGTTATTACCGTGTTGTTTGGAAAATACGGCGCACTTAAAATCATCCTTTGATTTTTCTGAACATCGACAGAGCCCCTTATGATCCCGTGTGCCTTATGTATGAACTCTGGTTGTGTTTACTGACCTCGAAACGATTTTATGTTCACGGCGCTCGAAAATCTGTCAAATGTTTCAGTACGACTTTGCTGAGCTACGAAGCCGCACCGCTTGATGGATTGTCGGAGCATTACGGCTATCGTAGGCGGAGCCTCGCGGAGTGATACGTACTGTGCTTCAACATAATATTACCATATTGTGTGTGTATGACCTCTTTTTAAGTTTTGTGGATATTATACATGGTTATGCTGAGGATATGTCGGCCAGTTTCCACTGGAAATGCCTTTTGGTTAAACTGTCAGACAGGAATTTGCATTTGCACTGTTACATTTTTATGTAACTTTAATGCACATAAAAAACAGCTGCTTGTTTAGGTGAAAATACAATGATGGGTTTTTGCACTAATAAAGTTGTGGAGTTGTAAAGTATTTTGTCTCGTGTCAATTATATCGTCAGTTATATCGTTATGGCAAATTTTCAAATGTATATCATGATAAATATTTTTGGTCATATTTCCCTGCTCTAGTGTGAATTCTTTTATCTTTTACAAGTGAAATGTATTATTCCACACTTACATGTAACCTTTCCAGAGTGGTTTTATACAAAAAAAACATTTTCAGCTTCCCCAGTTTGACAAAGTGACCCATTAGCAGTTCCTCTGCCTCGGATATAAATTTCAGGAGGCAGCTTGTTTAAACCGGCTCAAAGAACAACACATGCTTCATAAGATCAGCTGCATTATTTTTAATGTAATGAGATAAATATAAAATGATGTACTCACGGGTCAATGGTGATCTTGATGGCAGTCATGTTCTTGTCCCTTTGTTTGTTGTCAGCTGCATTGACTGTCAACAAGCAAAACATCACAACACAAAGTTGAAAGAACAAAAGTATCCCAGCAGCCGTCCATTACCACGGCTTATGATCTGTAGTTTATTTTATTTCGGCAAGATTTACGCTTGTGTTCAGAATTTATCTCAAAAACCTATTTTGGGATGATTTTTAGTAATCGGTCATGGTCATGGTGCGAGACCTCACACCGAGCACATCTACTCCAGGTGTGGTGCCTGTTATCGGACCCGGAGTTAGCAACATCCCCCAAAAACCCGAAGAGGAGAGTCCTGGCCCCTAGCCCTGCCAGTGTAGCAGAAATGATGAGGATGATGATGCAGCAGCAGCCGTTCTTCTCTGCGTGAGTAGCTTAATGTTGTTCGTGTATAATTTACGTTGAGTAGGCTAACCACGTTATTACATTAATGCATGTAAGGTGAACTAGCAAACACCATCATAGCTACACGCGGCTGTCTTCTTGTTTAATAAAGTGATACCATATATGCCCTACAGCTGCAGAAAAGACTAACATTGTTATCTTTTTACACAAAAACAGCCAACAATGAGAGGTTTTTGGACAAAGTTTTCCATTGTTTAAGCACCGGTTCCAACCAAAGGAGGTATGTTGTATCAACAGAAAAGGCTAACTTGGTTATCATTTTGCAGAACAAAAGAGACTGCTGAAAATAAAAACATGAGAGGTTTTTGGACCAGTTTGTGTTCTCCATTCTTTAAGCACCGGCACTGTTTCAAAAGTTTAGCACCAGTATCGGATAAAAACTAAACGATACCGATTCCTACCTGTGAATGAACACTTGTTTATATATATTTTAATTGTGCCAAGTGGTCATATCTGCATAAGACTTTCAAATTCATGAATAATATAAAATACCACGACTCCTTTCAATGTAAATCCCCCTGCAGGGCTATAAACGAGTAGTGGTTTGCTCACCCTGATGGAACGCACAGCTCTAAACAACTAACTAACTACTGTTGTCAAACAATATCATACCAACCCAAAGATCACAATAAACAGCAGTCACATTATTACTGAGCCACCGCTAAGACAAACACGTTTGCTAATAAAATGTCTATTTTACTAATTTAAAAAAAATAAGGCTCCCATGGCTGCATGTACACACAGCGTACAGCAACAACACACATTGTGAGCAACGATCAGCAGAAATAACAGCAAAATGATAGAGAATTTGATGCCTTGCATAACCGTACATTCGTCATTAAATAGGGATCGTTGCCATTTTATGCTTGCTCTATAATGTGTCAAGAAGTACCAAAAATAGTGCTCAATTTTATATCTTCAGATATTTTACTGCGTGTGAGTAAAACTCACAGTGCAGCAGAACATTTTTAGAACTTGTTTGTATTATGAACTTTTGTAACATCAATCATTTCATCACTACACTAAACTGAAAAATAACAAATATCATATTTGGATGAAATTACAAATAAATGAATCTGCACCTCGTTCGGTCTACAAACCATTTTGCTGAAAGTGCTTCTTTAGAAATATTAATGTTTCAGATCTTTGCCTGCTATACAATTACACAGTGGTGGCATTAATATCCAGACAATGGAGCAGTGTCATTATTCAAATACAAACATGCAGGCCAAGAGGGCCAAGTATGCAGGAAAACCACCACCAACAACCCTCCCAGTGTTTGGGTGGCATCATCTCAAAGCTCACACACTGCTGCACTCTGCACACAGTATTACTCTACATTTGTCTGAGAGGCTAATATATAACATGCAGCCTGCTTTATTAAGCCAGTGTATGCTAACTGACCATGACTCCAAATAAAGTTAAGGCCGCAGCTATGACTGCGTGCTGCCTCAAACACATTTGACTTTGAATAGGTCATAAATAGGCTCACATAGAGATACTGTACACATCAAGTCCAGTGCTAACGGTGCTAACAACAGCCTGACTCAGTGAATAATACCAACATTACAATGATAATGCCTCATACAGTGTGTAAAAGACAAATGTTGAAATGTTTCACACATATTCGGGATTTACTCGTGTTTTCTTAAACTGAACAACAGATCTGTGATGTGCCCAGATGACGACGGCCCAGCTGCACACACATCTTTAAACTAAATAATCCAAATTTCTAGTCACACATTAACAAGTTTTCTTAAACAACTTGAATCTTTAATCGAAACATTTTTCCACACTTATTAGAGAACAGTCTGGAATCACTTACCAAGAATTTCATCAAAGATTTTGTAGAGTCCAGGAACATAGGTGATTTCTCTCTGGTTCATTCCAATCTCTTCATCAAAAACCCACATTTGCTGGAAGAGTTGCAAAAAACAAAACACATTAAAAATAATGACAATAATCAAATTCTTCTGATATCACTAGACTGTAGGGGTGGGGGAAAACTAGATACTGTGTAGTATGGTGATATTTTGTTTGCTAATAATGCATTGATACAGAAACAGCAGAAATCGATACTTTGTTACAAAAAGCTTTTTGTGCTCTGACTTCAGAGCATGTTGATCCTTTTTCTGAGCAAGAATCCTGACATTCCTTCACTGTCCAAATGTGTTTAACTTGTTTTTGGCAGCAATAAACATGACAGTTTACTTATTTTAATTTAAGACATGTTTTATTTTAATTAAGTTTAAAACTTTTTTATTCAATGTAAAATTATATTTTGTTTTAATTTACTTTCAAATTCTTCAGTTGCTGAAGGGGCTGCATAGTTTTCATAAACTGCATAGTTCAGAATAGCTATAATTGTACCAGATGGTTGATTCAGTTAAGTTGGACTAGACTGTAATACAAACCGTTCAGTTTGTCAACAATCAAACTGAAATGAGAGAAAGACTGAGTGTGAGACTTTGATATTAGAGAAAATGAATATTGATAAAGTTTACCTTTATGTACAGAATCTGAATATCGCAAAATATTTTTAAAAATTGCAATAATATCGTATCGTGCGTTAAGTATTGCGATAATATCGTATCGTGCATTAAGTATTGCGATAATATCGTATTGTGGGATGTATGGTGATTCCCACCTCTACTAGACTGAAGTAGTAAGTTTAAGGAATGTTGAGGTTATATTCATCAGAACAGTCTCAGGAAGTAACAGAAGGAATAAAAAAACCATTAAAACAGGTTTTCAATTATAGATTCAGTTACTGATTATTCCTTTAATTAAAATGTGAATGGTTTAAACTACAGCTATACTGGTGGACAGACGTTTGTATGTATTATTTCACTGGGCACCAGGAGTGTCTTGGAAGATCTAACTTGTGTTAACTTGTCAATTAACTCTTCTGAACTGGGCAAACATTTTGATACATAATCTGCAAAAGACAGCAAAAAATGACACAGCCAAAGGACAATGGGCTCTGTACTACACACAACAGTAAAGATGGGAGACAGTTCAAAACCAAAGCACTTTTACTGTGAGCAGGGTTTAGGCAGCTCACAGTAAACCATTGATGTGCTACTCTAGCCAAACAGGTTTTCACCTGGAGACAGAATCATTTTAGCAGATAATTTTAAGAAAAAAATTAAAATAAAGATCGTTATTCTATAAACTGCTGACACAAAAATAAGCTTGAAGCCCTCTTTGTAAAATGCCAGTGAAGTTGTACTGCAGGTAGTTCTGTAGCCAGCAGGAGGCAGTCTCCTGGGACCCACCTGGGTGATTGGCTCAACAGAGCCAATGTACGTGTCTGGACGGAGGAGGATGTGCTCCAGCTGGGTCTTCTTCTGGTACACTCGCTCCACAGATAACTTGGATCCTTTCTTGGCCCCTTCCATTTTCCCAGCATCCCCTCTGCCATTCGCAGCCTCCTGTTACACAGAATGGTTTTGTTGTGAGTTCATTTACTGCTGTATGAGACACCCAGGGTATACACAGCACTGAACTTCATTGTTACTGGAGGGCAGGGGGTCTAATCCACCATCTTTATTCCAAACGACATGTTTTATTTTTAGTTTGAAAGTTGAGAAAAATACCAGCTTTAAGTTTTACTGAACATACATTACTGTCGAAACGTCTTGAGTCACATTTCATCTCTTTATGTTTTACTAGCAGATGGAAAATAGGTGCAGCAAAAGTGCTGAAACATCTGGAAACATAGATGGGATAGGACAGCGTAATCAGGCAATTCTACTTTTTGTTTTTGGCATGAACTCCTTTATCCTTTAACACGCATTAAGTCTCTTAAGTTTTCTTTTAATTTCTTGAAGCACTCCCCAGGAATTCTCCAGGGTTCTTGAAGGACATCACAAACCTCTTCTTTGGGATCAATGCGCTCTTCGTAGGTAAATACCAACACAAGCAGACACAATAAAAGCATCAGCACGTAAAAAGAGAGCGACTTCAACAGCCTCCAGCAAAGCACGACGCTTTTCAAAATATGCAAGAAAATCGTTCTCTGTGATCGAGGAACCAACAGACATGTTCAACCCCTGGAGCCAAAAACACATCTTTGACTACAACCAGGTATAAAAGAGGAGATATTAGCAGCTGCTGATGTGTGACTCAAACGTAAACAAATGACTCCGCCTAGTATTGGTGTGTAATCACTAGCTGCACTGCGTATGACAAGATAAGTAAGTAGTGGATGGAAATTACTGATGCAGTTATATAGTGGAAAAAGCAGCTTTAAGCTGCTGGTTAAAAAGCTCCAACCTTGACATGAGCTTCAGGGTGGCTGTAGCTCACGAAGTAGAGCAGGTCGTCTGCTTATTGAAAGGTTGGCGGTTTGATTCCTGGCTGTTCCAGTATGCACGCCAAATATCTTTGGGCAAGTTACTAACCCAAGTTGCTCTGTGATGCAGCCATGGGAGGATGTAAGTTAGATAGAAAGCAGTTATAGTAGAAATAGTTGTGAATGAGGCAAGTTGTGTAAAGTGCTTTTTATTATGTGACGATTTTATGCAGATTCCTGATGATTTATGAAGTTATTTCAGTTACTGTTAAACTAAAGTGTTAAATTGTTATTTTGTACTCTCACTTAAACATTTCTGGGGAAAACGATACTCAAACTACATAATTTGTGCTTATATTTGAATTATGCTTCATCAGTTCTGGTGCTCTATAATTTCGCTCATCGCCGCACACTTGTGTTTCTTTTTGCAAGATGCAAACATCAATAAAGCAACTTCGGTATATTTTTCCATAGCATCAGCAAAATTATTTCTAATTTTCTTGAAATAATATGATATAATCTTAACCTCTACTTAACAACCACCACTGCACTGAGAGCATTTCTGACGAGGCTTCCAGAAACCTTTCTTTTCTCCACCAATTTGCTAAACTTTTTAAGCTCGCCCTGCACAATGTACTAAAATGTTTTGTTAAAATCTCGCTGCTAAACACCTTGTTGGTGCAAGCACACTAAGAACAGATGATGTGCTTTAGTGACAGACTGTTAGTAACAGATAAAAATGAAAATAACAATTAGCCAAGTTTTAATTGTAAGTTGTCTGTTACAACTTTTTCATAGTAGTGGTGAATTAATGAGAAGTTGAATTTCTGTCTGTAGTTCATAATCATATGTTTTGGTCATGAAGTGATGAATATAACTATGCTCATAGTATTATATACGCTTTAATATATATTAATTGATGATATTATAATAAATATATTCTCATACACTAACAAGCAGGAAATCCCAAAAACAAGGAGGTGGGGGTTGGTCTCAGAAAAAAAATATTCACCTTATTTTAACAAATTAATAAATTCAACAGGCTTAAACAACAGATAATAACCGGTCACTTAGATAAATGCTAAGATTCAAGTTCAGCCTATTAGTAAAATATACTCATACAGTAAGTCTAATGGTACAGAATGTAAACACAGACCTGGATTAGAAAAGCATTAATTACAGTCACCTCGTCAATGCAGTGCTTGAAGTAACTGTTGTGTTACAGGATTTTTGAAGCGCATGTAAACATCTGCATTTTTAAATACTTTAGTTCAAATCTGTTGCTACAGTATTACTTACAGTAGTACTCATACAGCAAAAGTCGGATATTAAAACAATGTTAATGCTGCAGAGAAGTTTAAATGCAGCTGCACAGCAGACGGTCGGTGTGAATAGGTCAGCCTGACGAAGGGCACAGAGCGGTCTGATCACCGCACAACTATAGTGTGAAGTGCTGGCTCGCAATTCCTGATCATTTTCAATACATCTCCTACTGCATTTGTCATCACGTATTAGCCGTGCATGTAGTGGTACAAACAGTCACGTAAACCACTCTCGATGAGACGCTTCTTCCAACTTTCGCTTGAAGACACAAACAAGGAACCATCAGGGCACAAAAAGAAAAGGATGAATGTCGCGTTTGACCTCCCGGCCCTTCACGTTAAAAGACTCAACCCAGTTCACTGCTTTGTAGCCGAGCTAGAATTTAAAAACAGACTGTAGATGTCTCATCCTTAACAACTGTATGAACAGCCAGCAGAACAAATACACCGGCTGGCGATGAAATTTAAATGCCATCGAGAGGAGATAGTCGAGGTTCGCGCTGCCCTTGGGTTGAAACAACATTGTAAAGTATTGCGATAGCGCTATTACTTAAAAAAAATTAATATTTTTTTTTTTTTAGCCAAGTTCGTTACTCGTGTGCCAAACAAACTTACCATCCAAGCCAGATCCCCGCTTCCTGTAGCGCCGTTGGACATCTTCCTTTGTGATTGTTATTTTTTTTTCTAGCTCGCAAAAGGTCTTAGTTCCCGTCCAAGTCAAAGTCCGTCTACATAACAAAATGTCTTACTTGCTAAAACACACCCAGACCAGTCTATATCCCATGTCTTTTTGGGGTCGTTTAAAAGATAGCTCTTAAAAATGCAACGAAACAGGCAGACGATTGGAGCGTATCGCAGCTATTGTTAAAATCGACAAGCGCTGGCACAGTAGGCCTAAACTTCCAACAAAGATGCTAACCGGCTACAGGCTTTCAAATAAATACTGTACAAAAGTCACGCATTAAATATGTTTACAATTTCACGTGAAAATGAAACATAATAAAAGCGCAGTTTATCTGAAACGCTCTGAAAATTGATTTAATTAAACACTTTGCATTTACACATAAAGCCTGTACTAGCTAACCGCAGCTACCGCTGTCCGGCTCCGCCATCTGCAAGATATACGCCGAACCGTCTCGTAGATAAGCCGACCAATCAGGTGTAAGCTTTTCAAACGCACCGGCGTTTCAACCAATAGGACAGGTCAATTTGTAGTAACCCTTCCTCCTTTTTTCAACACAAGATGGCGGCAAAAGTCCGTTGGAGCTTCGTCACAGCAGGCAGCGTAATATTATTAGTGCTACGAATACGTTGTTTTACCTTTACTCCGGGGTTACCACGCGTCCTCACGTGTTTTCTTTCATTCAAATCTTACCACGAGAGCAACACAGCATTATTAAATGTACTATCGGACACATAACTGAATATTGTAGGTAAACAGCCCATTTTTAATTTGCAGATTTAACATCAAACAGTTTATTAGTAACAACAGACCTGCAGTACTCGGACCCTAACAGAACAGAATGTGACTCCACGCACTACAAACACATTTACAGTGGAGGGAAACATTGCAAAACTATATGGCTTTATGGTTAAAACTGTGCAAGTCTCATGTTAAATGGCCTTCAGTCAAAGTAAGAGATTAAATTGTGTGACAGGAATGAAAGTCATATCTTAATGAGTCCACCATTAGGCCATGCATGTTCAATCATCCTGAGGAATTCTATATTGCACTGAAACTACAACCCAAACAGCTCTGAGCACGTCAGAGTGATCACGTATTTAATAAAATAAGCGTCTTGCAACATCTTGAAGATGAACGATGACTTCAAACGTAGACTCCTCCGTCTCCTTCAAGCTCTGTCTGAACAGCTGAGAATGCTGCCACGCCGTTTCCCCCGTGCCCCCGCTCACTTCCGCTGCAACGATGAACTCTGAAGAGCCGCACAGATTGGAAAAGGACTGCGCAGTGCCATCTAAGAGTTCAAAGGTGGGGGAGGAAGTCAGGTGGTTTCACGGCAACACAAAACAGGATGTTGAGTATTTCAGATTAATGCCGATACCTCCGGGGAACTCTGCAGTAAACGGGCCCGAGCGCAAATGCCAGCAGACTTTCCCAGAGTGGTAGGTCTGGCTGCTGGCCATGATAGAGACGGACTTGATCTTCATTCCTACTGGAGCAAAGTCAAACTTCCAGCTGATTCTTCCTGCAGGAGAGCCTTCTGTGCGAGCCAGGTACGCCTAAAGAAATGCAATCACATCCACTCTGTGGACATCCAGATTTTCTTGCCACGGTCACTCAATGCATTTGCTTTATTTTGCATTAAGAGACATTTCCACACCTACTGTTATTAATAATTATAGGATATATAAAATAATTTTACAGCTCACAGGAGCATCCCTGAGCTTAAAAACAACAGTTTTCTATGCTGTTTAAAATAAACTCAGTAGAATGAGCTCTAACTGAGGTGTGGCACTGTCCATTTAGAACAGGAGACCAGCATTTGTTCACTTAGCGCTTGAACATGATACATATACAGAGAATAAAGGTAAAAGATAACAACACGGCTATCAAACAAAAACAAACATACCATCTGCCAATCCTGTTCCACCTTTCTGAAAATCGACTCCGAGCTCCACGCGCACCGAGGCCAGCTCTGGATCATTTCAGAGCCGTTGGACACTCGGCAGTACTGGTCTTTGGAGGCGCTGTAGCGTATGTGGAGCATCTTGTCACTCTTCTCTTTGTCAGTCGGAGTGAACACAAAACCTACAGCCTGGAAAGAAAACACGTTTTTCAGTAAACTGTACACTTCCAAACGGTGAATCTACTCATTTTCTGTACATGCTGATGCCACAGCTACAGCAGAATCAAAGGGATATTTTGTATATTGCTGATAACAAGAAGCCTGTTTAAACGTCTGCTCAAACATGCCAGAGGCCATCTTTTGCTGTACGGTACCTTTGTGGGGGTTTCTTCATCGCTCGCTCCGGTCTCTCCCCGAGCTATTCTCCAGGCCAGAGAGCCAGAGTTGCGCCCACCCAGCTCTCCTGCTTTAGGTTTCTTCGGAGAGATGAACTCCACCAACTCGACGAGCAGCCTCTCTGTCAGTTCTTTCTTCCTCTCTGGACTCAGGAACTGCTGCCGCTGTAGTGACAGAGCAGCAGGTGAGTGCTTCACACCAGAGACGCCGCAGTAATTAGTCTGTTAAATGAGTTCGTCTCACCACTGCAGAGACCCTATTAATGGTGTGCAGCAGCCAGGCCTCCTGAACCCTGGTCCTTCTCAACACAACCTCTGGATGATTGCAGGAATACCTCCATGTCACATCAACCACCTACAGCACAAATCCACAACTGTTCAAACAACCAGCTGTAATTATCTGAGCTGCTCTCAGATATACACTTAACTCAACTTTGACTTTGAGGGGGAGTCGATATGTAAACAGTAAACACAGAAACATCTACACCTCAACACAAAGTGAGAAAGTGCAGATAACAGCATTCGTGTTAAATAATAACACAATAGTAGGACAAGTTACAACAGTACGAGCATGTGTCCATTTCTTGTACCTGGTCCTTGGAGAAACCCAGAACATAGGCCAATTTCTTCCCCCAACCGACCTCATACAGAAGAGGCTTATCACAGATATTCTCACATGGATCGCAGTGAAGCCATCGGCGCTGAGCGACGGAGTAAATCTCTGTCCACACGTGGTCTGAAACAGCACAGGGAACACGACATTTACACACCAGCAGATCACGCAGGACTCTTAGGAGATGTGATAACGTTTTCTTACAAGCAGGTATGAGCCTGTCAACATACACACTGAAGCTCATCTTTCAGGTTACTTTAATGATACAAACTCAAGTTAAACAGTCTGTGTGAAGCAGTGACGCTGAGAAATGTAAGAGCGCGACAGAGCAGAGTAACCTGACATCTTTCCTCTTTGAGCGGAGAAGCAGAAAAGGTGTCCAATGACGGACATACCTGTGCTGTCCCAGATGTACCTGGCCTCAAGGCCAACAGCCCTGCAGCACAGGGTGAAACAGTTGGCCCATTCCCCACAGCGCCCTCTCTTGGTCTCCAGCAGCTTCTCAGGATTGTTATACCTGGTTTAACAATATGACACACACACACACACACACAGGATTTACTGTATTTACACTTGTTTCTCTCTGGCTTTGATCCCAGTCTTCAGGAGCTCAGGACAGATTTGATCCAGCGTTTACAAACTAACTGTTAAAACTACGTCAGCACCATCATCCTTTATGATGTAGTTATCAGTAACATATTGAACTCCTTGTGCTGTTCACAACTATTTTTAATAACGCTGTTTAATGTATCCCATATTCTCTGAAATGTGTGTTTATTAATTTTCAGTATTTCTTTCTACACACATTCAAACATTTGTTGTTTTAGGTTTCAGAGATATTTCCTGCCTCTGTAGTTCTTTGATTTCTACAGTGAACATCTGAATATTTGTTTCCTTTTTCTTGTGATCCAACAACAATGTGAAGCAGAATTCTGCTTCACTTAACAGTTTTTAGTTAAAACATAAAACAAAACATGTTTCGCTGCCCATATCTTTCTTAACTACATAATATGCTACATACTGCTGATGTCTTCGTTTTGTTCTCTACATAGGAAATTGTTCAGCGAGCAGTGGAAAGCAACATATCCCCGCCTAACTCGCCGTACTTGTTTGGCAACCCAATGCAAACGTATAACCTTCACTCACCTGGGGAATCTGGTGGAAACCCGGCAGCTCGGACAAAAGTGGTTTTCCACTCGCTGGGCTCCCCAGTGTTGTTCATCGGTGTTAGGACTGAAGGAGGGAGCGTTCTGAGTCTGTCCATCACAGAGGCGGCAGGGCAAACAGTCCACCCAGGTGAAGAAGCAATTTTTGAACCACCAGAGCAATTCCAGCACCAAGAAGTCTTCTATTCCAAGTTTACATTCTGAAAACAGGACAGCAAGTCAAAAACTTCACCACACACACACATTACATATCCAAGTTTTCTGTGGGTGACATTTTCTTACTTGGGTCGGACTCATTAGCCTCCTTCAGCTTCTGTTGAGCAGCAGAGTACAGCTTCTGGTGAGGGATCAAACGCCGGGCTTTCTGCTGCAGCTCAAGGTTTTCATAAAGCAGCACATGTTGGAAGTTTGTTTGCAGAGTCACAAAGAAGCTCATGCTGCTCTCCTGACACAGAGGCAAATAAACAGACAGGTCTCCGATGTGTCATTCAAGGAAGTGAATGTTGTTCAGGCGTTGTTCAGGCATTTGGCGGAAGCTTAAAATAGCGCTATTAATAGTTTCCTCACCAACTACTGAAACTATGATGTCCTATAACTTGAAAGCATAACTGATATAAAGTCACACTGCTTTATTTTTTCAGTTCTGTCCACGTTGTAGAGAAAATATCCTCTGTACGGATCAGGAAACTGAAGATCCTTTCAAAATAAAAGTAACAAAAAGAAGATCCTTTGTGTTTTTGGCTTATAGAGTGAGTCTTATCCATAATTAATAACTGTATCACATGACTTCAGCTAAATCATTGTAAGATCTCCCAGCCCTGGAATGCCAGGCGGCTTGGTCAGCTGTCCAACATCCATGGATGAAAATCCACAACAGTAACAAACTAATGTTCCAAGTGGCTCATTTCTGTGTTACATTATTTATTGGTCACAAATCTGTCCAAGGAGGTCTCTATGCTCTGTAAAAAGAGACTAGAGTTGGCATGACCCAATTTAATCAGGGTTTCTCTACTCTGATTCATCAGTGAGAGTGTCTTTATTTACCAAGGTCGGTGGCTGCTGTGCTGGTGATGCTGCCGATAGGTTAGCCGCAGCAGTAGAGCTCACCGCTGCTGAAGCTGCAGCAGGCTCAGGAGCCGGTTGGACAGGACATCCCTCACGCAGCCTCTGGTCCCTTTCTGTGGCAATAGATTCCCTGATGAGCTTCAGCTTTTCCACTGATGCAGACTTGGGGAAGACTAAGTGAGTCTCAGCCTGGCAAGAGGTAGTTTGCTCACAGTCAAGCAAGTGAGAAATGTCCAATGGATTTCTAGGCAAGTTCTACACAGCAAAAACACCAGCTCGCTTCTATAGTAGAAGCCATCTGGCACAGTAGAAATGAATCAATTACCTCCTCAAATCCCATCTCAAAGAGACATTCTACAGCACCTTTGACAGGCAACAGCTTTGTGGAGAAAGTTGGATTCCCAATGCGTATTGATCTGTATTTCTCTTCATTGGGATACCTGTTAGAGATGACATATAATAGTAATCATCTGAGGAATACTGACTGATACCAACCAATCGCACATTTTCAGTGTTGGCATGTAAGTTGTCCAGTATCTGCCAGCAGATATAATGTGCCTTGAATCCACTGTTTTTCTACACAAGTATCATCTCAGCTAAGCAGACAACATATATGGATTACTCTAGCGCAAATTATCGTGGGCCCTCTGCTTCACTGTCAATTTACCCCCAAAAAATCATGGTTCAAAGTTTACACATGTACACTGATCGCTATAAAAATGGTAGCTTCATATATAAAGTACTTTTCCGGATATCTGAGGCAATGTTTGAACATCTCAGAAACTATTACAGATGTTTCAGAATGCTACAAGGTTGCATTTTACAATTACGCAAAACAAAAGATGAAGAACGCTAATTAGAAAATGTGAAATTCATAGTCATAAAAACTAGAAAGTTTTATTTTTATTCATTTAAATTTCACGATACAGTGACAGTTGTTGTACAACAAAAACAAAATAGTAATAGGTATATAGATATACCATTCAGAAACTGCTATTCGTAGTCTTCTGCAGTGTTAAGTTGGTTTCAGTGTGCTCAAACACGGGGCAGTTCATATTTTGAGAAGCCAATACTCAGACATTTTTTGATCAGTCTCAATTTACAGATTTCTCATATCCTGATTTCACTTTTACAGTAAGAGAGGCCAGTTTGTGTGGGGGCGGGTTTATCACTTGGTATCCCTACATCTATCATTACAGCTGACTTCCTTTTCTTGTCCACCGCCACTATACCTCTGGTTGGTTAGCCATACGCAGAGGGTCAAGCAGAAAAATAAAACGAACAAACAAACAACAAACAAACCCCCAAAACATGATTTTCAGATGAAACGACCCACGTGCAAACCAAAGACATCTGTGGTTATGACACGTACTTCTGTGGACGTTTATTGAAGAATAGCATTCTCCTTTATTGACACCTGCACTGACATATTTAGCGTCACTGTCCTCGTAGCAATAAATCGCTTAATGAACGTGTAAATATATAAATGTATTTTACATCACCAAAAACTGTTTTCTGTTAAGTCATTTAAACCCATTTCAATAGTTATGCCATGATTTTCTAGGAGTCGGCGAGTGACATAAAGCTAAAGGGCATTACATTAACAGCTACAAGCGTACAAACACCGAGGCTCGACTGCAGCTGGGTAAGCTTTCCTAGCGTTTCGTTGCCTTACCTTATAATGTTGTCCGCGTATGTAAGCAACAACTTTGTGACATCTAAGAAGACTTCGTTTGGATTCTCACACAACGTTGTGACCGCTGGTGAAACAGCCATGTTGATATTTCTTGTAAAAACAAAATCTTGTAAGTTTTCAATGCAATAGCTAACGTTAAGTAGCTACTTTAGGGTCCTAAAGGAAGCTGCCCCATCACAGCCTGAATAAATGTTTGGTTCGTCCGAAGGACTTAAAAAAATGTGTTTGAATATTTGTGCCATAATTATCCACAATTAAACACTTTTATATGTTTTCTTCCTGTGGTATTGAGTTGGTTGATTTTTGTTGGCCATTTAAATGGATCTGGCCTTTACTAATACTACCTAAATACAGCTGAAGACAAACACAAGGAAGGCATGGACACGGACATCATAAATAACTGCTAACTCTAGTTTGGTCTGTTCTGTAATTAGTTTATGTAAGTCCGTCATTTATATATTTTTTTCTAAACTATATTTCCTTTTTCCTCTGATATTTACAGTAAAAACTCCAGTCCAACTAAGCCTGAAGCTGTCAAAGCTTACACAGACAGCAGGATGTCTGTTTTTTCACTGTTTTGTTGGAATAAACTACGGTTGAGACCACAGAACATAAGGACGCTTCTGCACAAGAATGCCGGTGTTTGTCCGAATCAGGAGTCGAGGCACCACAGCTCTGGACTGCAACAAAGAAGGAGGGTTGTTATCACAGGAATAGGGTTAGTTTGTCCTCTGGGCACAGGCACTGCTCTGTCCTGGGACCGTCTGATCAAAGGTCAGAGTGGGGTAGTTTCCCTGGACTCAGAAGAGTACAGGACTCTCCCCTGTAGAGTGGCAGCTCTGGTGCCCAGAGGAACCAAGGAGGGTCAGTTTGAAGAGGAAACATTTGCTTCTCGTAAAGAGATCAGTAGCATGTCATCAGCAACCGTAATGGCCCTTGGAGCTACTCAGCTGGCCCTGGAGGATGCAGGCTGGTGTCCCAAAAGCCCAGAGCAGCAGCTCAGCACAGGGGTGGCTGTTGGGATGGGCATGGTGTCGCTGGACGAAATCGCTCGCACCTCCGCCCTCTTCCAAGAGAAGGGCTACAACAAAGTGAGTCCATTCTTTGTGCCACGCATCCTTGTCAACATGGCTGCTGGACACATAAGCATCAAACACAAGCTAAAGGGTCCCAATCATGCCGTGTCCACCGCTTGCACCACAGGTGCACATGCCGTAGGTGATGCAGCCAGGTTCATCGCTCACGGGGATGCAGTTGCTATGGTTGCAGGGGGCACAGAATCCTGTGTGGGGCCACTTTCATTAGCTGGCTTTGCTAGGGCCCGTGCCCTCGCGACCAAGTGGAATAACAACCCTACACTTGCATCAAGGCCTTTTCATCCAGAAAGAGAAGGTTTTGTAATGGGAGAAGGAGCAGCTGTGCTGCTGCTGGAGGATCTGGACCATGCAGTGAGTAGAGGAGCCCGGATTTACGCAGAGGTCCTGGGTTATGGGCTCTCAGGGGATGCTACTCACATAACTGCTCCTACTGTGGATGGCGATGGGGCATTCAGGTGACTCATTTCAAAGTTTTCTCACTTGATGATGCTGTTTCTTGTTTGTTTGGGTTTTTTTGCTCATATTAGTATTTATATATTTTTAAAATTACTGATAATCAGTAAAGTAGGGTAAGAACAAATATAGTTACTTTATGCAGAAATATGCCCAAAATTTCACAAGTGGTGTTTATGAAACTGTGAATTTATAAAACTGGATCCCAGATAGAAAGACCAAAAAAATGGATTGGATGCAACAGGTACATATCAACCATGCAGCTCCATGTAATGTTTGTAGTCTTACTGATGGGTGGCAGATGATGTGGTGGTTAGCACTGTTGCCTCACAACAAGAAGGTTTCTAGTTCTGCCCAGGACATTTCTGTGTGGAGTTTGCAGGTTCTCCCTGTGTCTCCACGGGTTCTCTCCAGGTACTCCAGCTTACTCTATGTGGGTTGGGTAAGTGGAAGAAAATGAGTGCACATTAGACTATATGTCAGAGTTTAAGCCACATTTTTCGAAAATCAATACAATTCAATTTTATTTACACAGCGCCAAATCACAACAGCAGTCGCCTCAAGGCGCTTTATATTGTACAGTAGATCCTACAGTAATACATACAGAGAAAAACCCAACAATCATATGACCCCCTATGAGCAGCACTTTGGCGACAGTGGGAAGGAAAAACTCCCTTTTAACAGGAAGAAACCTCCAGCAGAACCAGGCTCAGGGAGGGGGGGGGGCCATACTTGCCAACCTTGAGACCTCAGAATTAAGGAGACATTCAAAAGGGCTGTTGTGGGGGTGGGGGGAGGGGGGGTGGCTGGAAACAGTGGTGGTGGTCACCTGAGGACCTGTCCTTCGCGGTCTAAGTGGGCCGGGTCCTCCGAAGGCCGGGTAGGCTGGAAGTGAGCGACTGTGAAATTGGACGGTCTAGCCTTCAGAATTACGTCACGAGCTCTCCCGGTGTATTTAATCTAATCTAATAACTTTAACCTCAAACCAATTTACTCACGAACAAATAAAACACTGAAAAAAGCCAAACAATAAAATTTTTAAGTTATCTGAGTGACTGAGTGGCGGGGGTTGAAAACGATGTGCCGGGAGTTGACTGTTCTCGCCGGCTCAGATATTTGAGGTTTACACAGCTACATTCTTGTCTGAAAATATGTTAAAAGTTTATTTTGTGACCCAGGAAGAGTAATAAGAGTAATATTAAAACTAACTAGCTGCCGCCTAGGGCTGCCACGATTAGTCGACTAGTCACGATTACGTCGACGATTCGTTGACGATGGATTTAATAGTCGACGCGTCGTTTGAAGCTTTGTAAGATCCCAAAAGACGCAGGAATAAGTAGAAGGATTTAAGAGTGTAATAACGGACTGAAACAGAAGATGGCAGCACTGCATGTACAAGGATGCCAGCTGCCGTTAAACCCCGAAGAAGAAGAAGCTCTGTCCCAGAATTCATAGCGCAGCCCAGCTCAGTTTCCAACAATGGCGGCAGCTAGTTAGTTTTAATATTACTCTTATTATTCTTTCTGGGTCACAAAATAAACGTTTAACATATTTTCAGGCGAGAATGTAGCTGTGTAAACCTCAAATATCTGCTCAGTTTATCAAGACACCACATATTTTCAAAAGCGCTCCTACGTTTTCGGAGACGTCTGTTAGCCACTAGCTCGATAGCTAGCCGGGGGCTAGGCTAACTAGAGCCGTGAGAGCACCGGACTCCCGGCAAAGCGTTTTCAAACCCACCGCCGTCTTTCGCTACTCAGGTTAAACATGATATATAAGTCACTTAGATAACTTAAAAATGTTATTGTTTGGCTTTTTTTTAGTGTTTTATTTGTTCCTGAGTAAATCGGTTTGGCTGAGATTAAAGTTTTTACACAGCTGAATAAACGTCAAGCAGACAGCTGATTATCAGAAGTGTGAGATGCTCGAGACAATCTGCAAATTTCATTAAAATTTAACAAACTATCATCTTGTCTTTATTTTTAGTTAGCACATACCTTAAACACTTAAAGCTGTAAGCTAATGATAGTTATATAAGAGCAGATGCTGCTGGTGCAATAAGCCGTACGTTTTACGTCCAATGGATGATGATCTGATTAGTCGACTAATCGCAAAAATAATCGGTGACTAGTCGACTATCAAAATAATCGTTTGTGGCAGCCCTACTGCCGCCATTGTTGGAAACTTGAATTGGCTGGGCCGTTCTATGAATTCTGGGATATGGTTTTTCAATTTTGTTGTTCAGGTGGAAAATCAGGAGATATTCGGGAGAATGGTGGCTCCGGGAGATTGTCGGGAGGGGCATTGAAATTCGTGATTCTCCCAGAAAAATCGTGAGGGTTGGCATGTATGGGCGGGGCCATCTGCTGCGACCGGTTGAAGTGAGAGAAGACAGGATAACAGACACGTTATTTTAGATTCATACAGCACTCTATTCTATTCTATACCGTTTAACACTTTATCTAACTCACTCTCATCTCAGCCATGTTAGAGTCACAAATTACATGGACACACATGTCTTTGGACTGGACCACTAATTGTAGGCAGGCTATGGTAGAGAACGAGCTGAATATAGGCTGCTATGTAATTGTTAAAGTACCTGTGCTTTAGAAAGAGTTTTGAAATATCATTTTTCAGTTGATTATGAAAATATTATTCTGGAAACAACCTCGGGTTTAAAACATCATTGATCAGCTGTGTTGTATGCTGATATATGTAAGGCACAAACACTAATGTGCTGTTGTTTCTCATATTCAAATTGTGTGTGCTGATTTTTATGTTAGTCGCAAACACACGATTGTAAGATTAGGTGATTTTCGCATCAGTTACAATTTATAATTTTCTTTATCTTTATATTTTCCATTTTTTAGACTACTGACATTTTGTTGCATCCACCTGGCAGCAGCATCTTAACCCTGGAGAAACCATGGGGTCAAATTTGACCCCATGGTTTCCCTAGAAAAACCAATCGGCTCTGACCCCATGGGTTCTCCAGGGTTAAAGGATGGATGAAGGGGCAGGAGACGGGTACCGCCTGAGTGAGAGCCAGCGAGCATGTTATTGTGCTGGCCTAATTAGTTATACAGGAAGCTTGTTGCTTTGTGCTTGGTGGTAAGAGTGTTTTACCAGGTTGAAATGTTGAAGATGAGTAAAGATTTACTTGTCTTCCTTTAAAAAAACCTTAAAATGCCTGTGACGCTTTAAAAACACCAACAAGCCTGGACTGGTCTCTCTGTTCTGTATGTTAATGGAGTTTTCTATCAGAGGTTTGGGGTCGTTGAGGGATTCTGTCCCCTTAGCACAGCTTCTCTGTCTTAGTGATATTATGTCCAGGCTGGAAGTTTTCACATAAAGCATTTGTGACAAACTAAGGTCAACACGCTGACATGTTTTTATCTTTTAAAAGTCTCCATCCTTTCATCGTAGCAGATACTGGTGTAAACCATACAGTATAAAACATGGCTGTAGCCATCACAACATCATCATAGCCTCACATTTTATAACTTGAACATTAGAAATCTGGCCTATACCATGATTTCACCTTATATGGATACAATGGGGAGCAAAGCAACACTAAGGCTGGGAACCAAGTCCTCTTTATAGTGGTTACAGTTTCAGTCAGTTGTTATGGGTATGTTGGGTGTTTCGTTTCACAGAGAAGTCAATATGACAACATCCTGAAAAAAAGACTTGAAATCTGTGCTGACATGTATTCATTCATGTCGTTGTTTAAATGCAGCAATAAGAATCTGTAGGGTAGCAAAAGCAACACAAGCAAGAAACAAGTTATCCTTAAACGTCCTCTTTCGTACCGTCTCCACAGGTGCATGTCTGCAGCCTTAAAAGATGCAGATGTCTCTCTGGCTGATGTCACGTATATAAATGCTCACGCCACATCGACACCTTTGGGAGACGCAGCAGAAAATGCAGCCATCAAGAGACTTTTCCAGCAAAGTGCTAGCCTCCTGGCTGTGTCCTCTACCAAGGGGGCCACGGGACATCTGCTCGGGGCTGCTGGGGCTCTGGAGGCAGCTTTCACCGCTCTGGCCTGTTACCACAAAGTCCTGCCCCCGACCCTTAACCTGGACCGAACAGAGCCCGAGTTCGACTTGAATTACGTTCCCTGCACAGCGCAGCAATGGCAGACTCGGGGTCGACGGGTAGCCCTCACTAATTCATTCGGCTTCGGCGGCACCAATGCCTCGCTGTGTCTTGGCAGCATCTGAGGAGCGACTGGGAGCGACTGGGAGCGACTGGGAAGTTCTCCTCATGGACCAGATCCCATCCAGACACATTTACTAAGAGTAGTGATGTTGGCTGTTTGCAACAATCTGTCCTGGATTCTTATGGAAAAACATCATTTGGAATTTGTTCCTTCAGTCCGTGTGTGTGTGTGCGTGTGTGTGCGTGTGTGTGCGCGTGTGCATGTGTGTTTGTGCGTGCGTGTGTGTGTGTGTGCGTGTGTGTGTGCGTGTGTGTTTGTGCGTGCGTGTGTGTGTGTGCATGTGTGTGTGCGCGCGCGTGTGTGCGTGTGTGTGTGTGTGTGTTTGTGTGTGCGTGTGTGTGTGCGTGTGCGTGTGTGTGTGTGCATGTGTGTGCGCGCGCGTGCTTGTGTGTGTGTGCGTGTGTGTGTGTGCGTGTGTGCGCGCGTGTGTGTGTGTGCATGTGTGTTTGTGTGTGCGTGTGTGTGTGCATGTGTGTGCGCGCGCGCGTGTGCTTGTGTGTGTGTGTGTGTGTGTGTGCATGTGTGCGCGCGCGCGTGTGCTTGTGTGTTTGTGTGTGCCTGTGTGTGTGCATGTGTGCGCGCGCGCGCGTGTGCTTGTGTGTGTGTGCGTGCGTGTGTGTGTGTTTGTGTGTGCGCGCGCGCGTGTGCTTGTGTGTGTGTGTGTGCGTGTGTGTGTGCGTGTGTGCGCGCGTGCGTGTGTGTGCTTGTGCGCGTGTGTGTGTGTTTGTGCGTGTGTTTGTGGGTGTGCGCGCGTGTGTGTGTGTTTGTGCGTCTGTGTGTTTGTGCGTCTGTGTGTGTGTGTTTGTGTGGAGTATGTTGTTTACTTTATTATGATGTGTTTGTCCACCTGTATTAGTTACACTTCTGTATCTAATGAAGTCCAATATAATAACTCAGCAATAAATTTGAGTACGTTTTGTTGACGTTACCAGGGGACGACTGTACTTTATATTGTTTATTTAAATAATAATGGTAATAGTGTGCGACTATATATATATTACAACTGAGTATATTCCAAACACACACAGTGTAATATGGTCGGGCGTTATGAGTTCTACTAAATCTCGAAACATTTCCCAGATCAGAGTTTTAGCCTCATGCTAAAGGAGAACGTTTTCATCGGGCAGAAGGCTGGACAAACACAACCCTAACAACCAGCGCCCTATACTACAAAGCTAATTCACTCTACACAGGTTATCTATCTATCACCATTATCTGGATTGTCATACCCTAAAACTGGCGACCAGGATAAGCGCTCACCTGCACCGGCACAGGGAGAACATGCAAACGCCACACAGGGGGGCCCCGGCCCAAGGACCCCACCACTGCTTATTCTTTCATGATTCATGTTTTTAAAAAGTAGTTATTACTAAAATAAAATTATTAGTTTGAACTATTCAGCTGTAATGTGCAGTTCACTGATCACATGTAGCGATCAAGTGGAGATTATATTAAGTTTCAGTAAGGAAGGGGCGGGGCTTCTTTAAAATTCTGCCAAGAAACCAGTTTGAACTGAGTTGAGTTCAAACTGGAGTTCATAGCAAGTTCTGTGCCATGTCTGCCTGTCCTGGACTTGACGAGTCCTGATGAAGCTGTATCTGTGAGGGCTGAAGTTTTGTATTGAATAGCAGAAATGATTTAATTGTGTTTACATGCTTAATAAAATGATTGTTTTTGAACCGTGGTTACAAACCCTGGATCAGCTCAACTGTGAGAAACCATGCCTGATTGGTCTGATTCCTCCTGCTCTCTATTCTCCATTAAATGTTGTTTTGATGTCCACGTCCACAAAGTTCATGTCTGGCAAACTTAACGACTCTCTGGATTCTTTAAATGTGCAAAACCCGATCATTTCTACAATTTACCATATTTATACTAACACAATCATGTCCAGACAACACATGAATGTCTTTTTAAAAAAGCATCAGTTGTCACCATAGTGAGCTGCTTGGAAACAGGAAAACATTTCAGCATCTAAGTTTGTAGCTCGGGTTTAAATCAGCTCACTGGTGTCAAATCCTGTAATAAAACACAAAGGCTTAAAATTGTTTTAGTCATTGTTTTAATCTTTTGTTATTTGCACTGCATGGACATAAAATGGTCCTCAAAGTACTCACAAACATGTAGACTCATTAATTGACTGAATGACTTCACTAAACAACTCTTCCCATGGTCTCCATCACTGAGTCATGAGTTTGCTGTTAATGTTGTGATGGTGGCAGGATGGAGGCTTGGAGTGGGACTTGGTCGGTGTTTCTTAGCTGTAGCAGCGTGGGCAAAGGGAACGGTCGGAAATAAGTCTCATAAGTCTCATAACACACACTATATATATATATAAATGCCTCTCTCAGTGGGTCAACAGAACATCTGACACAGCACAGCTGTGATGAATGGGAGGGTATTTCTCCAAGAGGAAACCTAGCTTGACGCTAACGGACTCCTGGCTATCCTGTTATTACATAAAAGAACTAATTACACTTTTATTAAACTTCCTGCTGTTGTGTTTTTTAGTCTAACATTTTATTTAAAGTTTCCATGTTACCAGGCTGTACAGCGCTCTGTGAAACTTTAAATTTAATTTCCAGATAATTCTGATCTGAAGTGTAAACGTGGGCCTCTGTGGAGCGTACAGCTGATGTCATCTCTGTAAAATAGGGTAACAGAATTAGTGTATGCTAACAGCTAATCTAGCTAACAAACTAACAGAATGCTACAGTGATGTTGGACGCCGTGCAGAACTATAGGATGCTAAGCTATGTGTCATTTTAATTGTAGTGACGTGGTTGTATTTAGCTTAATTTAGTCATCAGTAGCAGTAAAAGCAGCAGAGACCATCAGAACTGGAGCAGCCGGGCTTCGTGGTCACATCCAGCTGGTGTGTGTTTTTGTGCAGTGGGGTTATATCTTTTATACAGTCACTGATGCTGCTGCACTCGATCTAGCAAACAATACACTCTAATATCAAAGCATAAAACCTGTGAAATGAAAAGTAAAATGGCAGCTTGGAAACAGGGCTGCAGACAGCAGAGTTTCTTGCAGTTTTAGTGGATTTTTTTTCTGTGGATTGATCACTTCTCTGCTGCTCAGAGATGTGAACTCCACGGCCACAGGTCTCATCATCATCTACCTGAAAATTGAGGTATTTATTATTTTGTCGGCACCCTGATATCTTGCTTTGCTCAGCTGCAGCTATAGAAAGGGACAGATTTCTGGCTGATCTTAATGGGCGGTCGTTGATCTCTCTGGAAGTGCTGCACGGAGGTTGTGACGTCTGTGCAAAGCGCTGAAGTTTGTCTCCTTGTCAGGATTAAGCTGTGCTTCAGCTTCCAGGCTTGCTAAAGTGCAACAAAAGTTATTCATATAACTCTCCCAGATGACAGGATGTGCAGTTTCTGCTTTAAATGTTTGTTTATATTCAAAAATCTAAGCTCACATTTTGTCGAGTGTACTGGTGTAATTAAAACAAATTTAAATCAGTAGTGTCATCTCTACTCTTTGCCTTGACAGGGCAGCACTAGGTGTGACAGCTGTCACTGTAATCGTCCTGTTTCAGTTCATTTTTCAGTTCTCGGTTCTCATCATTTACTCAAATGGACTCAGCAGCATCTAAATTTCCTGCACCTGATGAGGAGAGCACACCTCACCCCTCCCATCCTCACCACTTTCTACCGAGGCACCAGCGTGCTGAGCAGCTGTATCTCCGTCTGGTTTGGCAGCTCCAGGGCCTCGGAGAAGAAATCGCTGCAGAGTGGTGAGGACTGCAGAGAAGATCACAGGGACTTCTCTTCCATCCTTCCATGACGTTGTTTACAGACTCCGTCACAGCAGAGCCAGCATCATCATCACAGACTCCACCCACCTCCACCATGCGCTGTTCTCCTGCTGCCAGGTCCAGGATTGCCAGGTTCTGCAACAGTTTAGTTTCCCATCCAATTAGACTCTTGTATATTAATAAAACAGCGTCTTCTCCAAACTGCAGCCCCCAACTCCATAAATATGCACATGGCACATTATGACTGTATATGTAGGGCAGTGAAGTTTCATACGTGGTGATTGTGCACTTTTCTTCTGCTGCTATTTCTGCTGCGCAGCATATTTAGATTTCCTAAAATTCTGTAGACAAATTTCCCTCATTCTTACGGGTACACATCCTTTTTTATTCAGATTTAGATTTATTTAATTGTACAGTCCAATGATGAGTAAATGCACTAAAATTTCGTTCTGCTTTTCCGAATGACAAAAAGTATTTATTCTGTTCTACGTATCAGAAAGTTATGTGGTAACATTTGCACTGGTGTGTTTACAGACAGCAGTTTAATCTTGATTTTCATGGGTGTAGGGAGCAGTCATTGTTATAACACTGTGTGTAAATGTAAAAGGACCCAATTACAGTCTGAGGTGCTTCAAGCTTTATTTCTGAAGAGCACGTTAGCATATTAAAAACAGTAGCTAGCTAGCACTGCTGGGAAGCTAAGATGATCTTCAAAGAGCGGGGCTACATGCACTGACCAGTGACTGACACATGTTACCTAACAGGTGGCCAGGCTGTAAACAGGTGGCCGGGCTGTACACAGGTGGCCGGGCTGTAAACAGGTGGCCGGGCTGTACACAGGTGGCCGGGCTGTACACAGGTGGTCGGGCTGTAAACAGGTGGTCGGGCTGTAAACAGGTGGCCGGGCTGTAAACAGGTGGCCGGGCTGTACACAGGTGGTCGGGCTGTAAACAGGTGGCCGGGCTGTAAACAGGTGGCCGGGCTGTAAACAGGTGGCCGGGCTGTACACAGGTGGTCGGGCTGTAAACAGGTGGCCGGTCTGTAAACAGGTGGCCGGGCTATACACAGGTGGCCGGGCTGTAAACAGGTGGCCGGGCTGTAAACAGGTGGCCGGGCTGTACACAGGTGGCCGGGCTGTACACAGGTGGTCGGGCTGTACACAGGTGGCCGGGCTGTAAACAGGTGGCCGGGCTGTAAACAGGTGGCCGGGCTGTACACAGGTGGCCGGGCTGTAAACAGGTGGCCGGGCTGTACACAGGTGGCCGGGCTGTAAACAGGTGGCCGGGCTGTACACAGGTGGCCGGACTGTAAACAGGTGGTCAGGCTGTAAACAGGTGCACACTCAGAGTGTAAATACTGAGGCTGAAAGCCCTTTGGACAAGCACGCACACTTCTTGGTGGTTGGGATGGAGAAGCTTTTCTTTGAGACTCTGGAGACGATGTAATCTACCATCTAGCTCTTGGTTAAATCCAGCACAGGGAAAAAACAAGCAGTGCCTAACTGGTCCAGGACAGCCTGGTGTGGTCACATTGACCACGATGGGTCCTTATCACTTGGCGAGTAACGTTGAGCTAGAGGACGGGAGAAATACAAGCACTTTGTCTTCTAGTGAAAATTGTCCCGTCAAATCCTCGACGACTGTTTGTAGCGTTGCTCTCAGCTCCAAAATGTGTTGAATTTGATTCTTAGCCGGACTTTCCTCCCAGTTTTCTTTAATCAGGTTCAGCACCCCTGTTGCTTCGGGCCAAACAGTAATTTACAGGAGAAAATGGCCGTAGAGGCCGGGGTCACTTCCCACACTGCAAACAACAGAGGATCTGATCCCAATTGTCTCCTTCCACCTAAACTTTCAAGTCTTATTCACTTGGATCGAAGGGTGGTAAAACAGATTTAGTAATTCATCACCAAGGGCGTAGATTTGGCATGGACGGCAGGGACATGTCCCCACCAATAATTTGATCTCTTCGAGTAAAGAAAAACAACCCGATAGAAAGAAAAAAAGATCTGCCAACGTCTCAACGACTTCAGAAAGAGTTAAATTATGTTCTCTACTGGAGTCCTACCTCATGTGACAAATATGGCCAATGTGATTGGCTGAGCCTTTCAGGGAGCTCTGTTTAGTTTTAGCAGCGGCAAACCTGCGCTGTGAGGAGGAGAGGAGGACGGCAGCAAAAAGAAGAACCTGGATATAAGAAAGTATTTTTCAAAGAAACATGTAACTCACTTAAAGTCAAGTTCACTCATAAAATGTGTCATAATAACGTTACAGGCTGTGCTAGAGGAGCAGGCATGTGTTTGGCTGCTTCACATAGTGGACATTGAGTTGTTGTGTGGGGCATGTAGTCCATGTCTGTTGCTGTAACAGTAGTTCATGTTTAGAATAAGAAAAATCCCAGCTCACTGATCTGATCGGGGCAACAGTGCCTAAAATGTTGCATAATTCTGCTGAGAGATCTTTTACTTTGTGGTAATCTTAGACGAGTAGTTTTATGGACAAAACCCAGCAGGTCATTCAGTGTTCGCTTAGTGCTGATGTGTCAGAGATGTTGGTGTAACTGAAGTAATGTTGTTAAGTCCTTAAAGTCATATTCTTTTATTGTCATGACTGTATTTGCACTATAAAGCACAAAGTGCTGGCTAAACTGGTCTCCAACCTTTTTTGCGCCACGGACCGGTTTATGCCCGACAATATTTTCATGGACCGGCCTTTAAGGTGTCGCGGATAAATACAACAAAATAAAACTAGTACCGGTACCGAAAAAAAGAAGATTTATTCATAACGCACGTGAAAAGACCCAGGAAAACCGAGTTAACAATAAAAACGATAACAAAATAACGCTGAAAACCAATAAAAACCCTGAAAACTATACATTTCACACCTGAGCCTCAACTCTCGCGGCCGGTACCAAACGACTCACGGACCGGTACCGGTCCGAGGCCCGGGGGTTGGAGACCGCTGGTCTAAACGATCAGACCTCAGGTTGTTTGTGGTTTTCCAGACAGAAACAACCTAAACGTGGAAAAAATTCTTTCTCTCAAATGACTTTTATTTTTTCAGCGTGTGTTTACCACTAAGTCCCCATTGGTCCAGATAAACCAGTACAACTGCACTTGGTCTGAGATCCAGTGTTTTGAGTTTGGTCTCTTGTCAGTATCTCCTGACGTTTCTGTATATTTTTGTTTCCAGGGTTTGGTTTTCTATCTACTTTGTTACTGATTTCAGTTTTTGCGTCTTGTCTCCAGCTCTGCCTCGATTTTTTTTTGTAATTTTTTCCCAGAGAATTCCAGCAAAAAGTCCTGTTTCCATGTTGGGTCCACGCTCTGCCTGCTACACAGTGGCTTTACAACAGCAGGCAGTCTGTCGCGCCTGTTTCCTCCAGTTTGTCATCCTCGCCACTTCAGCCTAATTGCTTTTCATTCACCAGCTCCTCAGCGCTACAGTTCTGCACTTGCTGTTGAGCAACCACGAGAACCCACTGTCATCCTCAGAGGCTGTGAGCCATGCATAGTCCCAGCCCGAGTATCCTGTGATGTGATTGGTCCTTTCTGTCAGACCAGTGTCCTGGTCAACCCGAAGACTCTTGTCTGGTCCTACCCTGCCCAAGTTGCTGCCTGCAGGCCCTGCTGAGCCCAGGCATCCTGGGGCCGAGTGTCAATATGAGGACCACACTTACTGAATTAGTTTATACAGTCACTGTGTGTAGATATTTAACTTAACTGTATTAATAACACAATTTGTATGCCTGTATATTGACACATTGATGTGCTGGAAATGAACACATATGATTTAAGAATGCAGGAAGCACAAACCCACAGTCCTTACACTACATAACTAAGTTACATATGCAAACCCAGTTCTTAAAATACTGGGATGCAATGGTTTCTCATAAACCCATATTTTGTTCACAGTGGAACACAGAAGACACAGAAATGTTGAAATGGAGACGTTTTAATGTTTTATGAAAAACATTAGCTGCATTTGGATTTGACTTTGTGCAGCTTTGTAACTTTGAGAGAGTTACAGTTACAAAAATATCAGATTGCAGAAAAGCTAACTATTAATATTATTATTGGACAATTTAATGCTGTGCCTGGCCTGTGGTAGCTAGTATAGGCTGCAGCCCTCTAAAAACAAGAGGCTGGATGGAGATTTCATGCTATGACATCTAAATAGTCACAACTGAATGTCTGTTACAGGCCAATATTCATCTGCAGTACATCAACCAGCATTAAACTGCTGTTTAGTCCTCCTGCATTCATCACAGCTACATCACTTCCTCTTTTATTGTTTTCCTTTGCAGTTTTCTAGTTTTACATTTTTTTAATGATCATTTTCCTTCCAGCTTCCTCCCACAGTCCAAACACATGCACTTTGTGGGGATGGGTTCATTAAAAAATCTAAACCCTGAAGGGGATAAGCAGATGTGAATGGATGGATTTTCCTTCCATAGTTTCTTTTGCACTATATTTGTCACCATTTGTGTCATTTCATGCAAACAATTTTCTGTATTGTCTTTAAATGTCCTCTAGTTTATCCTCAGTGAACATGGAACATAATATTTTACATTAACGTCTATCTATCATCTTACATTTTGAATAAGCAGATGTGCATATCTTTAAAATGACTGTTAAAAAGAAGGAGTCAGTATTATTGTTGCTACAACAGAAACAAACACTGTCTACAGGACATTTTACCAGGTTTTAGGATTGTAGTGCGTCCTTGGTTTCACATGGACGTTAACCTGAGAGCTTTTATTGTTTTCAGAGCAATAGGCACAGAACAATCCCTTGTTGCCATGGTTACTCACTGTGACGCATGCCTGTGCGCACAGTTTGAGAGGAGAAAGACCGACACTGTGCATACCTCCAACAAATAATTCAGGACAAGAGCACCTGGCAGCCGAGAGGAGACAGTCACACTGAAATCTCAGTGGATAAAAAGATAAAATAGCTGAGCGGGTGAGACCAACGCGAGCTTAAGGACAAATCATTTGATATGAGAAAAATAAACCAGTGACGAGTTGTGTTAGTGGAATTCAGCGACCTCCAAATCTGTCTGTGCACTATTTAAACCACCTGATGGAAAAGGTTCAGAGTACACGGGCTTAGACTGTCCCACAGCTGGAAACTGAGGCGTTCATCTGCAACATCCCTTTGTTTGCATCACATTGTGAAATTGCCTTTGGCAGCCTCACCTGGACTAACCCACCTCTCCTCTTCCTCAATGAGCTCGAGCAAGTTTTTTCTTGTGTTTAAAGAAAAAAAATGTGAAACTGCCTCAAAAACTACCGCTTTTATTTCAGAGTCAGAACTGAGAATAAATGTTCAAGACGAGTCACGCCATTAATCAGAGACGATCCTTCCTCCACAGGAGGAAAAATGCCTCTACGCAGGAACCTGGAGGAACAATCAGGGAGATTCCTGCAGAGAGCTGATTCTGTGTGTCTGTGTTTGAGCTTTGGCTCTTTTTCCTTAACCTTAACCTTTCCCTTGACTTTTTTGTAAATAAACATGTTAACTTTTCTTATCTGCACCATCAATTATGACAGAAAAATCAGGCCACTTGCTGACTTTATTGCCACATTCACGCAGCTGTTCCCAAAGAAGATGTTGGAGAAAAAGTGTGATGCAAATGAAGATAAGCCATCAGAACATAGCTAAGCATGTCCATCTCCACTAGAGAGATGCCAAAGAATTGCTGTGGGTGAGTGTTTATACTGTGGACAGAAGGGAAAATTGAAACCTGCCCAAAGCTGCCAAGAAATGATGACCAACAGTATAGGTTGGGATATTTGCAGGCAAAGTAAACAATACAGTAATTCCCTACCAAGATTTCTGCTTCCACCCAAGACAACATGTCCATCTGTAACCGTTTCTCTCCGAACTCTCGACTCGGATCACAGCCTGGCTGTAAAACTGGACATCCCAGAGTTACCCAACCTTTGCAGGTGTCAGCTTTGGATGGGAGTCATCCTCCGGCAACACGTTCTCACTCCCAAAGCGTAACATGTTACGCTAGGTGACAAATCGTCAACATATTACGTTTTCGGCTACCCACCACGTTCCTGAATGACGACCTCGGAAAAATGAGGAAATATGAGAACCGTATGGACTCAATCTACACATGTTCGCTCTTTTTCTTCGAATCGCTTAGAAACACGCTATTTAACATCATTAAACTCTTGGTTAAGGTCAGGAAAAAGGTTATGGTTAGGGCTAGGGATAAGGTTAGGTTTAGGGCTGGAACGTCTATTCCCGCGGGAGCGTCATTGCACTGGATTTCAGCCATAACCCGCCACGTACCATAAGAACGCCGAAGGTCTCCTTTCGCGTTCCTCAGGCGTCCCACAATGTCCTGCACCACCTGTGCAAAAACAAACTCTATGTCAAAGGTGAGAAATGTGAGTTTCATGTTGACGCAGTGTCGTTCCCTGGCTTTATCATACAGAAAGGCTAAAGCAGCAAGAGTCCAGGTAGTATTGGATTAGTCCAAACAAACAACCCTGAAGCACCTCCAGCATTTCCTTGGCTGTGGTGCAGCGGGTTCAGAGGGCAGTAGGAGTGTCTGGATGGCACAGCTGACAGCAAGTAAACTAATCAGATCTCTTCTGTTGTTGATGCGCTGGGACAGGGAGTCAGTGGAGAGACAGTAATCAGTGCTACAGCTTGTAATTAACCACTCTCACTTCTCCAAAGCTTCAGAACCCAAATTCAACCTGATCCATCACAACGGTTTATTGTTGTGCCTTGAGGCGACTGTCATTTTGATTTGGCACTATATAAATACTTTTTTTGAATTGTGGGCGTCGCAGCAACGAGAAGGTAAAATGCATCCTTGTGCCGCCTTCTCCCATCTCTCAGGTACAACTGACACCTCAGACAGCGGTTAAGGTCAAAGGTTGCGCAACTTCAGTTCATGTCAGCCATTGCAAGACGATTCCACAATAATAATCCAAAGGGTTAAACAGATTTCCACACTGATGCTGAGGAAGTGTACAGCGTGCCCGTTCAGCATGTTGTTTTGTAGTTACAGTAGCTATTGGTGTGATAAACACTCACATGATGTAGAGAGGTTTTAAAGGAAAACAGCCACCCATAGTGTTCTCATCATGTCACAGAAACAGGAAGTGATAACGGCTTTAAAAATAAAACTTCACTATTCTCCCTTATGAAGGGATTCTTTGTAGCTTTGGTCCTCCAACACTGTGTGGATGCTGTTATCCTCTCTAGACGCCTCATTGTTATAACATTTGATAAATCTAACTCACAGGAAACGACTTCTTCAGCTGAACAATAACTTCTGATGAAAAAAAAAACAACCTGATTTCAATTAGTTAAAAATAATAACAATGTTTTATAAACCTTTAAATCTCTTTGTAATTTGTAACCACTGGCATGTTCTGATCAGCGATGGCTACTTCATGAGTTACTGAAACATCAGATGTGTAAAACACTGTTTTTTAATTACTACTATGTTTTAGATTCAAATGTGATGTTATGAGTGATTACATATGATTAAAAGGATTGTAGTGGAGATTTTGTATTTCACATCATTTAAACGCTCTGTGCTTTTGGTGTGTGACGGATTTTTGATTGTTGTGTTGCTCCCTTTGCAAAGTTTTCTGTCAAACCAAAAAACCAAAACAAACAAACAAAAGTCCTCAATAGTGACAAGTGCTATTCTACCATTTCAAACAACATGGTTTTTAATTAATTAATTAAGTTCTTGCCTTTTCCTTCAGGAACCATGTGTCCCCGCTCTACCTCTCTATATCAGCAGTGTGTCAGCAGCGCAGACTGTGATGATGATCACTTTAGCTCCTCATATGTCTTCGATTTCTTTACCATCCATGCTCTCTTAATTAGAAGACATCCAATTGTGGTTGCCATGGAAACAGTTAGCATGCATTCCTTTTGATATCACCGTGTCTAACGGCGAGCACAGCTCATCACTAGTTTCTAAAATTAGAAGTCTCTCGCTCTGTGGCACATGCTGGATGTTCACCATTTCTCTTTTTTGTCTGACTGTAAAATGACTGAATTTTAACAATTTCTGATTTAGTAAAGTTGCCAAAGTTGGAAGTTTTAACTGTCAAACAACTGATGCTGATGTGCTGGTCTGTTAATCTGCTTTTTGACTCTTTAAAAATTAATAATAATTATAATTTTGATTTTGGTCATTTATTGTTAGATTTGGTTTTGTTTGTTTGTTTGTTTGTTTTCAGAAAATAACAACAGAAACCAAACAATACACAAAAAATAGTAATTGAAAGACAGCAAATAATTAATTGAGAAAAAAAACAAAACCAAATCACTGACCAAAAAGTGAAGACTGCAGCTTTTGGTTAATTATTTATACTCGTCACACAGCACCTTCAGTCACATTCTGTAAATTTTACCAAAACAAAGACCAAAGAAAATAGTGACGTACACACTATTGAATTGCTCTACACTTATGTGGTACATTTTTGACTTTTGCTGCCATGATGCCAGGTGTCTCTTGGAAATTAGATTTATTTTTAATCTCAAGGAGATTTTTTCCTGGATAAATAAAGGACTAATAATCAAATTTACCTCTGTCACAGATCTGTTAAAAAAACGTCCGAGCCTTTTGCTGCATAAGTGATGGTTAACGGTAATCTGGTTCAGCTATAAATGAAATAAATCATCAAATCAAAACAATAGCTGCCTCGAGGTGTCTTAATATTGTAGTTTAAAATAACAACAACAATAAGAGAAACCTCTGGCACAACCAGGCTCACGGATGGGCGGCCATCTGTCGCGAATGGTGGGAGTGGGGAGAAGAGGACAAAGACACACTGTGGAAGAGAGCCAGAGATTAACAATAGAAACACTCACACGGTGAATCACTGGGAGCCCCCAGCAGCCAAGGCAGGAAGGATTCAGGGTCACCTGATCCGGCCCTCACCATAAGCTTTTTCAACATCATTCCAACTAGTTTGCTCAACCCTGACACAAAGTTTCAGGGGTACAACAAAATGTACAACAAAAGCACTGGGAAAATGTTAAATAAAGCTAAGAAGCCCAGGAAACTACAGACTGTACCAACTGGAGCTCCAGGTGGTAGACAAGGAGGGTGTTGTGCCGATAACGGGCAAACAAGCCAGTGAGACTGTGAAACTGATAAAGGTGCACTATGAAAACATTCTGGCAATAGGCTGTTTTACTACCTCAGAAAATCCCACAAATGGACAGTGGACAATGGAACAAATAAAAGCAGAATGTGCACTGGTGATGGATGTCCTGGGGGGGGGGGGGGGGGGGGGGAATACAAGACAGAGGTAGACAATACAGTGAAGCGTGTTCAGCTGTTCCGGTGAAGCTGCTGAAGGAGGAATTATAGGACCTCCAGCACAGACGAATCATCACTCTGGTCTAATGCAGGACAGATTGAATCAGTGGTTGTGGTGATGAAACAGAATGGCAGACCAAAGGTTAGCATTGATCTGTGAAGTCTAAATGGGACTCAGTTCAATTCAATTCAATTTTATTTACACAGCGCCAAATCACAACAACAGTTGCCCTTAAGACGCTTTATATTGTACAGTAGATCGTACAATAATAGATACAGAGAAAAACCCAACAATCATATGACCCCCTGTGAGCAAGCACTTTGGCGACAGTGGGAAGGAAAAACTCCCTTTTAACAGGAAGAAACCTCCAGCAGAACCAGGCTCAGGGAGGGGCGGGGCCATCTGCTGTGATTGGTTGGAGGTGAGAGAAGGAAGACAGGATAAAGACATGCTGTGGAAGAGAGACAGAGGTTAATAACAGATATGATTCAATGCAGAGAGGTCTGTTAACACATAGTGAGTGAGAAAGGTGACTGGAAAGGAAAAACTCAATGCATCATGGGAATCCCCGGCAGCCTACGTCTATTGCAGCATAACTAAGGGAGGATTCAGGGTCACCTGGTCCAGCCCTAACTATATGCTTTAGCAAAAAGGAAAGTTTTAAGCCTAATCTTAAAAGTAGAGATAGTGTCTGTCTCCCGAATCCAAACTGGAAGCTGGTTCCACAGAAGAGGGGCCTGAAAACTGAAGGCTCTGCCTCCCATTCTACTTTTAAATACTCTAGGAACAACAAGTAGGCCTGCAGAGCGAGAGCGAAGTGCTCTAATAGGGTGATATGGTACTACAAGGTCATTAAGATAAGATGGGGCCTGATTATTTAAGACCTCGTATGTGAGGAGCAGGATTTTGAATTCTGGATTTAACAGGAAGCCAAAACAGGAGAAATATGCTCTCTCTTTCTAGTCCCTGTCAGGACTCTTGCTGCAGCATTTTGGATTAGCTGAAGGCTTTTCAGGGAGGTTTTAGGACTTCCTGATAATAATGAATTACAGTCGTCCAGCCTGAAAGTAATAAATGCATGAACTAGTTTTTCAGCGTCACTCTGAGACAGGATATTTCTAATTTTAGAGATGTTGCACAAATGGAAGAAAGCAGTCTTACATATTTGTTTAATATGTGCGTTGAAGGACATATCCTGGTCAAAAATGACTCCAAGGTTCCTCACAGTGTTACTGGAGGCCAAGGTAATGCCATCCAGAGTAAGAATCTAGTTAGATACCATATTTCTAAGCTTTTCAGCGCCGAGTACAATAACCTCAGTTTTATCTGAGTTAAGAAGCAGAAAGTTAGCGGCCATCCAGGTCTTTATATCTTTAAGACATTCCTGTAGTTTAACTCATTGGTGTGTGTTATCTGGCTTCATGGACAGATAGAGCTGGGTGTCATCTGCATAGCAGTGTAAATGTATGCTATGTCTTCTAATGATGCTGCCTAAGGGAAGCATGTATAATGTAAACAGAATTGGTCCTAGCACTGAACCCTGTGGAACTCCATAATTAACCTCAGTGTGTGAAGAGGACTCTCCATTTACATGAACAAATTGGAGTCTATTAGATAGATATGATACAAACCACTGCAGTGCAGTACCTGTAATACCAGCATGTTCTAATCGCTCTAATAGGATATTATGGTCAACAGTATCGAACGCTGCACTGAGGTCTAGCAGGACAAGCACAGAGATGAGTCCACTGTCAGAGGCCATAAGAAGATCATTTGTAACCTTCACTAAAGCTGTTTCTGTGCTGTGATGAGCTCTGAAACCTGACTGAAACTCTTCAAATAAACCATTCCTCTGCAGATGATCTGTTAGCTGTTTGACAACTACTCTTTCAAGGATGTTTGATATGAAAGGAAGGTTGGAGATTGGCCTATAATTAGCTAAGACTGCTGGGTCTAGAGATGCTTTTTGAGTAAAGGTTTAACTACAGCCAGCTTGAAGTCCTATGGTACATTGCTGATTATTAGAGATAGGTTGATCATATTTAAGATTGAAGAATTAATTAATGGCAGGACTTCTTTGAGCAGTTTTGTAGGAATGGGGTCTAAAAGACACGTTGATGGTTTGGAGGAAGTAATTATTGAAGTTAACTCAAAAAGACCAATTGGAGAAAAAGAGTCTAATGTCTGAGAACAGAATCACCAATTACCAGAGTTTGACCCCCGGCGGGTGTGTCGCCGAGTGGGGAAAAATGGTTAGACACATGAACCTGGTGGTGTACCTGGGGCTTCTGTTTAGGACTATGCTTCCTCCTCACCGTCACCCAGCCGCCCTTTTTCCCCAGCTGCTTGGGGTCTGCCGGGGAACAGCTAGCGGGGCCTACGCTATCTTCGGCTGCACCAGCTACAGGGGCCTGGCTAGCTACGGGTGAATGAAGGGTGCAAAGCCGAATCTCCGATTCAGTAATCCTGGCCTCCAGAGCTGCAAATATGCTACATTTGTTATAAGTATCATTACTGCTAAAGGAGGCCGAGGAGTAACTAAACATCTGACACAATGAGCAGGAAAGTGCAGGAGGGACAGGTGAAGCAGCCATGGTGCTAACGAGTCGGCTACAAGCTAACCTAAGCTAGCAAAACAGTAAAGACACAGTGAGTGAATACTTTGGCTATAAATTAGGGAGTGAGTACACAGAAAGTGTGCTTCGGATGAAGCACGTGAAGATTATGCTATGAAGAAAGAATGTATTTAAAACTTTTTAAATAAATCGCTAAGCAGATAAGCTACTCAAAAACACCACTGTGTTTGAGCAGGAACAGGAAGTGATACTCTACCGCAGAGCGAGCAAACACCAACTGACAGCGCCACTCTAAAAGGCAGTCACTTCCCATGACCAACCAAACTAACACAAGAATTATTTCAGATGATGTGTTGATTAGGGGACGAGGAGACACACGAGGAAGCGAAAAGGACATCAAACTAAGTGCAGACAGGTTTAATCTGAGGCAAAAGAAGGCTGCGTACACAGGACACCTCCTAACAGCAGATGGACTAAAAATAGAAGCTGAAACAGTGTGTGCCATAAGAAAGACGCCGAAACTAACAGACATGAAAGCGGTTCAGAGGCTGTTGGGTATGAAAATTACCTAACATTCTGCCCACACCTCTCTGTTCACTCTGAGGCACTGAGGCAATTAACACACAAAGACTGTGAATGAAATGGACATCACACGATTAGGATGCATTCCTCAAACTAAAGGAGACCACTGCAAATGCTCCAGTTCTGAAATATTACAACCCAGAGGAGATAGTGACAGTGCAGGGTGATGCCTCAGACACAGGCTTGGCTGCAGCACTTCTGCAGGAGGTAGACCCATCGCTTTTGCAAACAAAGGACTCACACAAACGCTCAAAATAGAAAAAGAGTTCTTGGCTATTCAGCATGGAAATGTTCCACAAGTACACATATGGCTGCAAAGTGACCACGAGCCACTGGAGACCATAGTGAGAAAACCACTGTTGACTTCTCCTAAGCCACTTCAGAGAATAATGTTATGCATTGAAAAGTATGATGTGGCGTATGTGCATGAAAGGGAGCTTACAGACACTCTAAGCAGATCAGAACTTGGCTGCGCCTAGAAATTCTGTCCATAAAAATTATGACCAGAATCCTGTTCATGCTATATAGATTCCTTTCCAAAGGTTTTAACTTTCCTTCAATAAATCTCATAAAATCACTTTGCTTCCGATGCGCAATTTGTTTTTCAACCATTAATTAAAAACAATCAAACAACAAAAAGCAGAAATTGTGCATCAAGTATTCTTGGGCAATACACTGCACCCTCATCCTCATCATAGTGCAATTGTGTGTGAATGTCAGATAAATGTGTGGTGTTGAAGTACATGCACAAAAGGCTACCTTTGTGCTTACATGGTGCTGCTGTAACTGCAAAAGGAGACGAGAATCCTCCTTATTGGCCAGATGTTCCTGACAGATCTGTATGAGTTAATACATTTTGTGTGGTCCACTCTGGTCTGCCATGAAATGTTCAAACCTTCTTCTTTCTAGAGAATCTGACTAACAGATTATAGTGAGTAGCAGGACTGATAAGAAGCTGGCCTCATGAGATCATGTTTGCTATATGTCAGCTGTCGTATTCATTTTGTTCCCACGAGATTTCTATTTTCTCAGGAAGGTTTTTATCACAATAGCAAAAGTAAACTAATTAGGATGGAAATAGGCTTTTAAAGTGTTGATATTTATAAGGCTGTGTTCTTTTGGAACAGCACCATTGTGGTGTCTTGACAGCCTCTACAAGCTGTGAGAAATTCGACAGACGCTTCTCACATAGCACAGATGGAAATATTTCTCAAAGCACAGTGCCACAAGCCAGAATCCTCAACACATGTGCATTGTATTTAAAGCAGACCTTGTTTGCTCTCAATACGCAGTCTCTGTGTTTCATTAGTGTCTGATCTCAGTTACCATCATTATCTTACAGAGTAGTATATCAGTGATTCAAAACTGATAAATCTAAAATGTTTGGGAGTCATTGCGGTCATGAATAATTCAGGCTTTGTTCAAACTGCATCAGATTTGCTTTTAAGAAGTGATTATGTTTGAGTCTGTGAACTAATGGACCATCATCTGATAAATGCCAACAAGAGTGTGGAGCAGGCGCTGTTTTAGGTCATCTCTCGAGTCAGTATCCCAAAGAGAGACTTACTGACCAGGCACCTCGTTCACACACACTAAAAGAACTGTACAAATGGATATGAAGTCATGAACTTTAGGACCTGACAGCAAACCGACACATGCTGGGGAGGTTGTCACGAGAGAATTTATTCCAGGCCGAATAACGTCAGTGATGCCTTTACAACAGCAGGGCTAAACTCAGACAATTTACACAAGGATAAGGCATTACATCGCTTCCTCTGTCCATCTCAGACCTCCTGACCAAATTACAAGAACCCTTTGTGGTTACACGGTGAGTGGGAGGGGTACCGCTAGACAGGTGTGGAGCCACACAGATACACCTCAACCTCCTAAAAATGGAGAAAAGCAGGTTGCCTGGTGAGTGTGGTGAAGGTTAGAGATGAACTGGGGCTGCAGGTGCCAAGCCAAACCATTCCCACCTCCTCTCATTGGGATAACCATGTCACACCAGCCCAGTGAGCGGATGTTGCTGCATTCCAACATGTGTTTTGCACACGTGTTCTCTCCCCCGCCTGGTCACTACATACTCGAAGATCACCATGTTGAAATGCACCCAGGCATCACAGTGAGTTCCTATAGATAACCTGAACATGAAAGGCAAACGGTTCAGAAGGAACTGGTTGCTCGAGATGCCTTTGAGGGCTGGCTGGTTACTGCTGGAGGTTTGTACTGGGCTTTGTATAACAGGACGATAGATCTTGTACAATGGACAGAGTACTGCCAGGCGATTGCCCAGTTGTGTGCCTCAACAGGAAGCTATCCGGTCGTTAAGTCTGACGGCACTAGCCGTGTCTGGGCCTAAACTCCGCTGCAGGTCCATATATCAAACAATCACTATGGCAACACTGAGAGTTGAAAAACTGTCTAAAGTCTTTCATCTTTAATAAAATGATCAGTGTTCTGCTCTACCAGGTGTAACAATTGAGTTTAACATCCAGGCATCCATGAAAACGGAATTTATGACATTTAACGGAGTTAGCAGCAAGTTAGCAGGAAGTTAGCAGGAAGTTAGCTCGCTAGCTTCCATCTAAATACAATATAGCATGTCCTGACTGCGGGGTTTTGGAAACAAATTCAAACGTACAGCTCTGTTATCACTTCCAGCATAAATGAAGACAGGAAACTAAACAGCAGTGACGTTTGTAGGGTTACTGAAGTTTGGCTAGCTGGTATACAATGATGTGCTACGTGACCGCTAGCGACACAGCTATGTTAGCATAATATAAACAAGCTAACTTTTTTTCCACTCGATAAAAGTTAACGTGAGTGTTCTCGGTGGTCAGGAACAAATGTAATCGCATGGCAGGATGCTGTAAAAGGACCAAACTTCAGCCAGGAGAACAACTGAGATAATCCATCCACAATACGAGGTTAGTCATTCATATACTGCTGCATGGGCTGGGCTGTAGTTACATCCTAAGGTTTTAAAAACTGAGCTTAAATAAATGATTAGCGGTAATAAAAGCCGAGGGAGGTCGACAGTGATCACTGACTGTTTTAGGAGCTTTTTGAGATTAAATAGAAGAAAATACAAAACATTAAACATGTTAACAACACAAAAGCCATATTAAACACAGACCACTTTAGGCCTCGTAGGATTCGTCACGTCATCACTTAACGACCGGATTAGAGTGTAAGACCCGCTACAACACTCTGGAAAACGTGTGGTGGGTGGTTGACTCTCTTCATTATTACCTCCTGAGATGCCCATTCACCTTCTGACAATGGCTGAACTCATTGTGCAAATGTCCTGTTTATAATATTGGAGAAACCTGCAGTCAGCTGAGACTGAAGGAGTCACCTGGATGAGTGATGAAATGTTTCTCCCACTGAAAACGTCCAGATGAACAGAATCAACCTTTCTGGGATTTACTTACCTGGATGATCGAACATGCACCAAGGTCATTTGGTTCTCCCCACTATATTTGCAGTATCAGATTTTTTTAAATCTCAAGATAATCAAGCTAACAAAGGCACAAGAGATGCAACAAATTAACATAATCAGTGGAACTTTAGTTCTGTAAGTCACCATCTTGATTTTAAAAGAATGCAGTCAGGACAGAAAATGTGCAGATGTGCTCCAGTCTGTGTGGCAGATTATCCTTGGGCAGACACCTCAAGTTGTTCCTGATGTGTTCATTGGAATATGAATGTTAGAAAGCACTTGCATGTAAACGTGTGTGCATGAATGACGTGTTGTATAAAGTGTTCAAGCGAGTGCTCTAGAACAACAGTGCTACATATTTACCATATTCCATAAATCAAGACGAAGTCTGCACCTGGTGTTGATACAGACTGTGGTTCAACTGCACAGATGCAGATATAGAAAAAATATCTGTAGTCTGTGCAAGACCCTTTACCTGTCTGCAAAATCACGACTTTCTATTCATTTCATTTGGCCTTTACATGGTGAGCATTTCAGCTGCATCAAGTTGCTGCTGTTAGCCATATCAGTGCCAGGAAAGCAGCTACGTGTGCCGTCAAAATAACAGCTCATCATCAGACATCAAACCTCTCAGGTTTAAGGACACCTTTCTGTCTTCATGCTTTCCCCTCGGTCAGTTGGAATGTTTTTGTCACTTTTTTCAAGTCAAATGTGAAAGTCAAAGTGAAAACAGTTCTTTCCTCCTCACTCTCATCTCTCTATATTTATTGGAAGTGGTGTGAACTGACTGAAATTGTAGGACGATGGCTGCGATGGTTCAATGTTATAATACTTAGGTTAGCTTAGCTGTTGCAACGCTTAAAGTGTTTGACAAAGGCAGCTGATAAGCACTTATCTCCTGGGAACCTTTAATGCCTGGAGACGTCCTGGCAGTCAGTTTAATAGTCATTAAAGTGTCTGGATCAAGAGGTGGAGCTCTAGACTGACAACATTCCTCTCTGGAGGGGAGAGGGAGGGGAAACAGGAGGACAAAGGAGGGGGGAACAACTAAGCTGTAGTGCCTCTTCACTTCACTGTGCAATTACTTTTTGTGCAATACTTTTTGTTAATAATCAGCGGTGCAATAGACTCCATACTTGAAATGTGCAATTCACTTGTATTTTTATTTTTATTTTTATTCCTATTTATTTTATTTATCCCCTTTGTATATTTTATCTATATATGTCTTTGTATTTATATATATATATAATATTCTGTAACTCTGTAACTTCTGTCGGTGCTGTGCTTTTTTGGAAACCAAATTTCCCAGAGGAACCCACCCGAGGGATTAATAAAGTTTTATCTTATCTTATCTTATCTCACTTCAAAAACCCAACATTGTAATAACCCCCAATGAGCAAGCACTTTGGCGACAGTGGGAAGGAAAAACCAGGAAAAAGCAGGAACACAAGCTTTCACTAATCACAGGGTTGTTTTCCTGCTGAGTTTCTGACTTTCAGACTCACCCCCATTTCCCCTTCACCCACAGAGCCTGTCCATCTTTTATATACAGTTTTTCATTGTTTCACTGTTACTGTGAAGACGTGACAGAAAAATCATGGCATAGTACCTGGGATTACTGTACTTTCTGGAACTGAAGCTACTGATAAAAGTGCAACTGGAACATCAAAATGAAAAACAAACAAGATAACAAATAGGACATAATCTCTAAATGTGACACAGTCCAAACAATAGTAATCTTGAATATAGCAGCCTGCTCAATAAATGAATTTTATAAAGACAAAACATTTAAGAATGTAAAAATATGGCAGTGAAAACGTTCAATGGGTTACAGACTGAGTGATTTTAATATAAGGTCCATCTGTCTCCTGCAGTGCCTGGTCATCAACGTTTTATACTGAAAGGTGAGACCGGTAGTGGCGCCGCCTTTGTCACCCTGTAACTTCACACAGCGAGCCCCTCCCTTTACCCCATTCATTCCTGTGCAGTGTTTTATACTGAAAGGTATAAGATGCTAATTCACACAGCGATTTGTACACGCGTGAGCGGACAGCAGAGCAGAGACTGCGCTCTCAGCCTCTAATCAGCTTCATGCGACTCGGACTTTCCGCTCCAGCAGCTTCTACAGCCGATGCCTGACTGCAGGTGAGCAGACTTGTGTCGCCTGTTGCTCCTGTGTCCGTCTCCGCTGTGTTACGTGCGGACTACCCGTCCTCAGCCAAGGCCGCTGCTTTCATCAATGTTTGCATGGAGAAGAAATGTTTCTGTTTTTAATGCGTGATTACTGACGTCATGTTGTATAAATCTGCCTGTGTGCTCCTGGTCTTATCTTACAGTTCGATTATGAACGCTTTGAATTGGTGTAGGCAGTTCAGGTAGGGTGATGCGTGATATTTTCACAAGGAACGTCGTGCCAGACGCCATTAAAAAAAATAGACTTTAATGTTTATTCTTGTAATTATCTGGGCAGCTTTGCGCATTAAAGTTCATTCGCTCGCCTTTCAAGAGTAGCGACACCACACATCCATTCGGCTTTCGAGAAAATAGCGAGAAGCTGTTTAATTTTTTTTCTTTTGCATAATTTCAACTTTATTCCGGCTAAACCCGCAATTTGCTGCGATCCTTTCTGGGTGCACGCACCTCGGATGGCGGTAGCTGGCGTCTATCAGTATTAAAGTTCAAATGATTAGTAAATAACCGCCGCTGAGTCTGGTGTGCGTCGACTTATGCTAATGTCTCCCTGACGGATCTATTGCACGTTATTCGTTTGCAAAAACCAGGCAGCAAGTTGGGTAAAGATGGGTTTGGAATATTCAGTTAAATCAAACGGGAGAAACGACAAGCTGAGAGCTTTTAATGTATGCAGCAGTTCAAGCGTTTTTACGCGCATGGCAACAGCTGGATCTGATTGTGTATCGAGACTGCAGGTATACATATATATGTGCATATATTACCCATATCTGGGTAGTCCCCTAATCATTAATAGAGACACAATCTCATATCATAATGTCAGCTGCAAGCTTTAGACATGTGACATGAGTAACTTTAAAGTCGTCACTTTTGCATTGCCTCTGTGGGGCACACTGGGTTGGTTATCACGTGGGTTGTTAATGAATCATTACAGTGCAGTGAGGGATTTTGTTGATATTAAACATCTGAGCTGTTCGTTTAGCTTTGGTCAATATATGGAAATGTTAGTGAAGGATGACCCAAAATCTGTACACAGAGAGGCAGGTGGAGATGAACAGGGGAACCCTGTATGACAGAGACGGTATGGCAATAACATCTCACTCTGACAACAGAAGGATGTCACTTTAAAGGAAACGCCTGGCAACAAAATGAGACACAGATGAACAGGATGTAACTGATGAGGTGTAAGCAAACCTAAACACAGCTGAACCAAATGGAAATCTGAAAATTGAGAGTAAGACCCACAGGCTTGATAAAAAGCTCTACGCTAGACAGAGACTAAAGAAACACAGAGACAGGAAGAAAGCTGACACAACATTTAATTCAGACCTGAGAACTAAACAAAGTTAGTTACACTGAAGGACTAGAAATTAATTTGCTTCGCAAACCCAAAATCAAACAGGAACCTACAAAAACCAACAGTCAACGCCCATTAAGGTCCACGGGCTGTTGAGGGGAGGAGGTCATTTATGATGTTCATGTGTCAGAATAATTTTCCATATTGTTGTTTTAGTATTAAAAGCTCAGCCAGTCTTAGTAATTAAAAACTTTAAAAAACTGAAGGTAATAGTTTTGATTTGAATCAGTTTTTCATCAGCTAAAGCCATGAGGTGGCTCGGTTAGGTTTTTCCAGAGGTAATCTGGGGATGTCCGGATGTTTCTGAACAATAAAAAAGGAAGAAACTGTCAGTCAGATTCTCTGTGTCGCTCGATCAACACTGGCAACCTGTAAATGTAAAGAAGGTTTCTTCACCTGCACGATCGAGTAAGCATCGAGATGAAGAGCAGTTCACAGTCAACTTTGATATTAATGTAATTTATTATTTATTTTTGTTCTCACGTGTTTTCCTCGACTTGCTCACTATTGTTCTATCTGTTGGAGAATCTTGCACAAAAAGACTTGTTGTGTTTTAGAATATTTACGGAGCGTCTGGGCTTTTTAATCGTATCAATGATAAATCGGTTCAAATGATTGTCACTGAGTTAAATGTGTCCTTTATAAGGGCTACATTAAAAAGCACTGCAGATTCCTTTATTTCACTGCTCATACATAGAAGAATTCACTTCATTGGTTCAAATTCATGGTTTAAATACAACAGTTTAGTTTAGAGCTGGTGCCTAAACTAATATCTGTGTCTGAACTAAAGAAGTTATACATGAAGATGTGAAAAAAGTAACAATTTTTACTGAAATCCAGCTGACAACTACAGCAGGGGTGTCCCAAACTGTCACAGGGTAGTTGATGGTTGGTTACTTTTTTGTTACAGTTAATTGCAAAAATGAATATGATACCAATATTTAATCAGCACCTGAAGCTTCGATTGAATGAATTAGTGGTTATTAAAAGATGTTTCAATGACCAGTGTTTCATGCAAGAGTAAAAAGTGTGACAGCAAACCCCAGTCTATCCTACTTCATAATTACTATAATGTATTTATTGCGTTTTGCTGTGACCAAGAATATTTGGCAAAGCAAAGTTAAAAAAAAAAACAAGAAAAAAAGGAAAGGGATACATTTATAAACTTAGACTCAACATTAAAGCTCACAATTTCACATCTCCCATTATTAAAAATGTATACAACTATAAATGTTATAGCATTAGCATTTTTTAAAAACAGCAGGTGGAAAAATGGCCAATTTGTATTTTTTTTCCGAGTAAACGTCACTGCTATAAGTCACTTTTTTTTATATCAAACAGAGTAAAAAAAAACAAAAAACAAAACCCTGTAGAAAAGAAAAGACTTCCTTAAATGTAAAAATATATTGAAAAATCTCAAATAGAGTGAAGTCAAATAAAACGAGGTAAACTTGCATAAAATAAAATAATCTGCACACTGTCTTTTTTTGGGTGGAGGTTTGTATTAAAAGTAAGAGGCAAAAAGAGTTCTGACAATATTATATCTCCAAGCTGAGGCAATGTGTGCATGTGTGCAGTCGAACTAGTGAATTTGTACGTGTAAGTATTCAAAAGAGCGAGTGGTGGCTGCACTGACACAGAACATGGAACAATTTGTGCTCCTGAAAACAGACATGATGGTGATGTTGTAGATGTTAATAATTAAAGGTAGTAATAATTCAGTGTGAAACCCAACAGCCCCAGGTCTTTAGCTCAGTTTTACTGGCTTGTGGACTTTTTTTGTTTCACTTTAAATCTGAAAAATGATGTTACATATGCTAGTCAAGGACACCCCGTGCTCCCCTTTAGATGAACCCCTGCTTGTTGCAGGTATTATGTGATAGAGAAGTGAACCAGCTGTCCTCAGGAAGCAGCCTAATTTGAACATGGTCAACAGTTGGTCATTAATAACGTAGTCTTAGTCTTACTGTAGATGCTGTGGATGGAGCAGCTCCAAAGTTCTCTTTTCGTTGTGTCGCAGCTTGTTAAACAGATGGTTTGATGAAGGACTCAAAACACCTTTTTGCCACTAAAGGTTCGAATGGTGATGACAGGAACAGGCGTTTGTTAGGGCAGGGAAATATGGCCAAAAATATTTATCACCATATACATTTGAAAATTTGCCATAACAATATAACTGACGATATAATTGACACGAGACAAAATACTTTACAACTCCACAACTTTATTAGTGCAAAAAAACCCATCAATGTATTTTCACTGAAACAAGCAGCTGTTTTTTATCTGCATTAAAGTTACATAAAAATGTAACAGTGCAAATTCTTTGCTGACAGTTTAACCAAAAGGCATTTCCAGTGGAAACTGGCCGACATATCCTCAGCATAACCATGTTTAATATCCACAACACTTAACCCTTTAAGACCTACCATAGAACCAAGTCCGCCAGAGCTTATATTATATGTTTACATGCTGTGGAGCCATTTTTGGGAGCATTTCAAGTTGCTATACATCAATACAACCATTACAGCCTACATTTTAATAATATGTCTGCATTAAGTGCATAGTAATTACATAAATTGCAAAAAAGTGCAATAAACTACAAAAAAATTGAAAATCGTTTTTGTTTTTTTAACATATATTTCTAGTTAGAGAAATTTAAGAGGCTTATCCCTCAAAACTGTAAATACAAAAAAGTTGCACAAAATAGTTTCCCACCACAGGAAATTTATTTTAAGTGTCTTCATAGTTTTATTTTTGAAATACACCAATTTTTATACACTGCAGGAAAAACGAAAATAAATATTATAATGCAAATTTGAAAAAAAGCAGCATATGCATCAAAATAAACTATTTCCAGCAGCAATATGAGTCCTAAGCATCCCAGAAATGACTCAGAAAGTCATAAAGTCAAAGATAACTTTTAAAAACACCAGTATAGGCTCATGAGGCCCTGATGGTAAAAAACTACATTTCCGCAGAAAATTACGTCACTTTCGGTTTCGGGCAGGTCATGGCGGACATGCAAAAGTTCACACTGATGGACGTAGGAAGTGTTATGAACAGCTGATCGGATCGGCAAAGCGTGTTTCTGGAATATTATGTTTTTGTTGCTGCAAGTGCTTTTTATGCAGTTTTTGCAAAGCTATATGTGGAAGGAAACTGTGACTGAGGACAAGCTGATGGCATAAGATGTAAGTACAACTCCTCCGGTTTCATATGCAAAAACAATTATTGCACTAGCTCACGTGGTTGCAGAGCTACAGGGATTTAAAAATAGTTACGCAAAACGGAGCGTGCCGCTCCGACCGGCTTTAAAGGGTTAAAAAGAGGTTATACACACACAATACGGTAACATTATGTTGAAGCACAGTACGTATCACTCCGCGAGGCTCCTGACTACGATAGCCGTAATGCTCCGACAATCCATCAAGCGGTGCGGCTTCGTAGCTTAGCAAAGTCGTACTAAAACATTTGACAGATTTTTGAGCGCCGTGTACAACGACGGCCCGCTAGCATGCTCTACCAAAAATAGTGCTTTGTTGTGTGTCAGACGGACAAAAGCTAAACCAGTTCCACAGCACTGAACCATTTTTACAAACCAGTTCAGGTTCATCGTTTCATTCAACGATCCACTTTCGCTCTTCTCATTCTCCATCGCCGCCATGCTTTTTCCACCATGTTCGTATGAAAACAAAAGCTCTGCACATGCCTGTTTTACCCATATTCTATCGCCATATTTCATTTTCATTGAGCTCACCGTCTTGGTAACGGCGCCGCTTCTTTGCTCTTCGCGGATGTTGTGTAGACAGATAACATCATCGTCAATGCTCCTGTTGTGTTATCAGTTCTTTACAAACTGGGTTTGATGTTTTTAATCATTTTGTAGATGAGGCCTAACGAGCGTAGTTCAGGCTTAGACTGCCAAGCTGCCACATGTGGTGATTTAAACTCATTTCGACAGGCTGTGCACACATTTACTCAGCGACATTCAAACTCTAAAGTCTGTGAATCTTAAATTTTGCGGATTTCGTAGAAATCTCTTCTTTTCTATGTTAAGCCCAACATCAGTTCCATCAAAAAGCAGACGTCCCTGTGTAAAAGCCCCTCACGTATACAGGCACACCGCTCCTCCTCCTCCCTGCTTCATCACGTGACTAACCGGCAAGACCAGAAGGCATTGTGCAGACACATACAGAGAAAAGAGCATCGTGTGAACTTATTTTTACTGCTTTAATTTAAAAGGTGGCAACCGATTTTTTCACAGATACAAAACACATATGTCTACGGGAGCCATGACTGACGTGTAAAATCCATCATCAGCTAATGTTCATTTTAAAAGTGCAGTTGGACTGATTACCTATAGACTCTATTCAGACATTCAAATAATAAATACAGCTGAAAATTGTTTAATGAATTATTTTATTGGAACTAAAAACATCTCAAACCTGAAATAAAAATAGATAATTGTAATAACTTTGTGTTAGCTGTGAAAGCAGCACTGGAATAAAATTCAACTTAGTTTCATGTATATAGTGTTAAATTACAGCAACAGTTGCCTCACAGTGGATTATGGTAAAGACTACAATAACACAGAAAACCCCAACAGTCGGACCCCCCCGTGATCAACCGCTTGGTGACAGAAAGAAACCTCTGGTGGCATCAGGCTGGGTAAGGAAAGGCCATCTGTCACGACAGGTTGGGGATGATGAGAGGGCAACGCTGTGGAGGAGAGAGAGGAATAATAACTAATGATTCAATGCAAAGTTGTGTACGAATATATGGAGAGTGAAAAGAGCAGAGTGAAGAAGAAACACTCACTGGCCCATGGAAGCCCACAGAAGGGTTCAGGGTCACCTGCTTCATCAAACAGGAAGTTCATCTTATAATCTTAAAAGCAGACAGGCGGCCTGTCTCCTGCATCTGGCACAGAAAACGAGCTGCTGTTCAGAGAAGAAGCCAGTTCCAAGAAATTCATTAGTGACAGTAATCATATTTCTGCTTTTCTACATATTTGACAAGAAACCTGGTGAATAAATACTAGAATCAGTCCTGGTTTTTAACATAAACATAATCAGCTAATTAACCAGTCTTTTAATAGTCATGACAATATGTTCAGATCTAGCGTACTGATGATGCATTCACCTCATAAATCACGACTCGCTGCTCTCAAAACATGCGTAGGCTTCCCTTATATGTTAAAAGTGTCTTTATCTCTGATACTGTCCTTGTATTTACTTGCTATCAGATTGATACCAAATTTTGAAGTATCTCACTCCATTAACAGAGAATCTATAGCGCCTTTAAATCATGTTGTAAATGACAGAAAACACAAAACTTCATGATAGTTTCTTGACTGATGCATAAATTAGATGGTTTGGCCTCTTTCCTGTTTTCGTATACGAGGCTCCAGAGTTCAACCAATGTGGTTGCAAATGTGACCTCGTTTCTCGATGGTGCGACTAAAAAAGATTGTAAGTGGCACCGGTGTGACCAGCTGTTTGAGTCCGCAACTCTGAAAGTCTCCGTGTGGTCAACAACAGACAAACACACATTATGCCCATATCGTGGTCTAAACCAATCAGAGATAGTCAGGGGTGGGACCTCTCTGATTGGCCGTGGTCCAGATATTCCTGTCAGCCTACATGTTTGAAAGCGGATAGACAGGTGAGTACAGGGCTCGCAAAATCGCTAGCCCGACGTCCCGGGACTAGCGATTTTTCCAGTCGGGCTACCAAAATCTATCTCTGCCCTGCCCGTCGGCCTATCATAGGAAGGAAAATATATGTCAATGCTTTTGCATTCTTTCGAAAATGTAGCTGGGTAATTATGTCATTGGCATCGATGAGCCACTGTCAATATGTGATATATTGAAATCGCGTTTGAATTTGCGCTTGTTTTTTTGCTTTCACTTTCATTTTGCGATCGTGTGAACTGTGTATAGAGAGCAGCAGCACTGATTGGTGAGTGACGGTTAATTGCGCACCAATTCCTCTGACATCGTCTTATCACTCATTAGCTTACTATTCAAACATGACAAGTGAAATCTCTCCCAGCTTAAACATGTGAGAGGTTGATCGCGCAGAGAATCGCTGACCATTATGTGAGTACATGTGTAAAAGCAGCAGGATTTACGCTGGTATTTTAGTTCTGCTGAGCCAAATAAGACAGGTCAGGGTGAAGAAGGGACAGCCAAAGAAAAGCCGATCACAAAACGGAAAAGTTATGACAAATCAGACAATGAGGCAAAAAGAAAAAAAAAAAAAAGAAAAGAAAGTGCAGCTTCTTTGGTTTCATGGACAAAATAATTTCTGTGGCTGGAATATGACGAGCTAAATAACATGATGTTCTGCTGGGTGTGTTGTGAGTTTCATTCAATTTCTGAGTCAACAAGCGCCTTTGTTACTGGGACCAGTCATTTTAAGTAAGACCCCCATTAGAACCGATGAGAAATGCAAGAAATGCATTATTGCCCAGTCTGCAGTATCTTTCCCAGAACAAACACCAATTGCAAAAAACATACTAAAAATAAACCAAGCACAAGAACTCCTGAAAAATCTGTTTAGAACAGCTACTATGTTGCAAAGAGTGAACTATCTTTGGCCAAATTTAGCAGTCTTTGCAAACTTCAAAAAGCAAATGGCCTCGATCTTGGTTCCACTTACTTCTTACCCATGACTTCAGTGGAAATTTCAGATTCAGGATCTGACACAGACTGATTCATGTCCTACACAGTTCTTACAAGTTCATAGAAATTTCTGTATTTGAGTTGATGATTGTCATTTTTATACAGTTGTTGTAATTTTTATTTTAACAATTTTTTTTGATTAATTTTTGTTTCCATTACAATATTATACTTTAATGTATAATATTGTAACGGAAACAAAACAAAACAAAATTGCTTTCTTTTTTATTCGGGCTACTTAAATTTATTTTGGGCTACCAAAAACTGAAGAATGCCTGCCCGAAGGGCTACCAGAGATTTTGAAATTTTGCGAGCCTTGGAGTAGTAGGGGTGGGTTTCAAGAATCGATTTTCCGATTAGAATTGATTTTAGCTTGAATGACGCGATATTGATTCATTAAATCCTGAATCGATTGTATTAAATGTATTTTGCCAGAAACGCCAGAAGCTCACAAAACTATTTAACCACCAAACAGCTAAAACAGTAAATGAGAGCACCACACAAAGACGTGAACACAAAGTGTGGACGTCGGGGCTGAAAGCCGACAGCTCAAACCAGAATGTACAAGAACAGTTTCTCACCTCAAATCTCTGTTTTCTGCATTATTCGTTTGCTTATCGCGTCTGCCGTTGTGTACAGAGCTGACGGCCGCCGTTTGTTTTTCTTCTCCACAAAAATGACCTCCAACAAGAAAGCCTCATTTCTGCTGTTCAATACTGAAGAAATGTAAACTTTTTAAAATGATGCCGCGTCTCTAATCAAACCTCTGTAACACTTCACTTCAGCAGCATTCACATGTTGATTCATGGCTTTGTTCACTTTCTGTTCTACTGCACAACATTTTTAAGGTTATCTGCTACAAAAAACCAGGCCAGGAAAATCTGCTTCGTGTTTTTCTGTTTTATCCTCCACACGAATTATTTGTGCCACTGCAAAAAATAATGTCTGTCCACTATAAAGGAAACATCACAGCCTGATACCTGCAGGTGTGACAGCAGCAGGTGTGTCACTGCTGTTTCTACCTGGAGACAGTGTTTACACTGTAATCTGCCTTTGGTGGCTTTTTGGTAACACCTGTAACCTTCAGCAGTCGCCTCATTGTTCTGACACACAACACAAAACTATCCACAACACCACTAACTACACAAGACAACACATTAACTGCACACTCCAAACACGCCAAACGTCACAAATCTCTCACATCTCAAAACTCTCTCTCTCCGTCACTCCTAAAACTTCCCCCTCTTCCTGAACAACCCAATGTCATGTTGCCATATCATTCTTTGATTGGTCGACATGCTGCATTTTTCCACCAACACGGACGGGCTGTTTTTTTTATTTTTTGGTGATAAGCCAACACGTTCTCACTCCCAAAGCGTAACATTTTACGCTAGGTGACAAATCGTCAACATATTACGTTTTCGGCTACCCACCACGTTCCTAAATGACGACCTCGGAAAAACGAGGAAATATGAGAACCGCATGGACTCAATCTACACATGTTCGCTCTTTTTCTTCAAATCACTTAGAAACACGCTATTTAACATCATTAAAGTCCTGGTTAAGATCAGGAAAAAGGTTATGGTTAGGGCTAGAGATAAGGTTAGGTTTAGGGCTGGAATACAGGGCTGGAACGTCTATTACCGCGGGAGCGTCATTGCACTGGATTTCGGCCATAACCCGCCACGTACCATAAGAACGCCGAAGGCCTCCTTTTGCATTCCTCAGGAACGCCGCGGGACGTGACAAAATGTCGGCATGTTACGCCTCGGGAGTGAGAACGGGCTGTTAAGCAGAGAGTGCTCGCTGCGCTGTCCTTAGACAGTAAACGTGACGAAACTATTCAGGAAAAACACACGTATATATTGTTTATCATGACTCTGGTTTTACGTGGCCTATCAACACAAATTAAAAACTGGTATATGTCACCTTGTTGCTTTGTCATCTTAAAGTGGTCATGTGATTGACCACGACTACTTTATTCTTCTTCAGTCAAACAGCAGCACTCATGCGATTGTTTTGCCCCCTCAGCTCCAGGTGTTGGGCCAGAAAGTGAATGCCGCCCGCGGGAGCGCACAGCTGCTTAAAGCTGCAGCGCCCAGATTACTTACAGCTACTTCCTGCAGCTGATATAAGATGCTGTAAGCTGAACACAGCTTCAACCGTCTGTTTGTTGAAAAAGAGCAACAGACCGTACCGCATTTTCTTGTTAGTAACAGTAACAGCGTTGTAACAATAGAAATAGTAATTAGTTAGATTACTCGTTACAAAGTAACGCTGTTACTAACGCTGTTACTTTTAATGCCGTTATTCCCGTCACTGCTGATGGCAGTTTTAAGAATGCAGCTATGCACAGCTTAAATAAAATAAAAAGGCACATTCTGACTCGTCAGGTTGTTCCATCATGTAGAAATCACCTTTGCATAATTTTAAAGTTACAGATTATTATAAATTCAACATGAACTCACAAAATTTGCAGATGTCTTAACTTCAGTTTTGGTAACATACTCTGAACTGCATAAAAATGGGAAAATACATTTAGTACAAAGCACATCAGGCGTTCAGACAAGCAGAGATGGGAGGAGAAGGCTCATATTTCAACATCATTAAGAGGCAACAATAGTTTCAGTGCAGTAGAAACGATGCACTGCAGCTGAATAACAGCAAAGCGTTTACTGTGAGGAAGTTTCTGCAGTTTCCCATAAACTTTGTGTGCTTTATTCCCTACATTCAGGTTGAGGGTCAGATAATGATGGTGGTGTTTTTAATTGGACAGTCCCAAGAAAAGATATAGGAAACTATTACAAAATAGATATGAGTTGTTAATAACTTCTTAAGTACACAGACTTCAACGTAGTCTGTGGAGGCAGCAAGCGCTGTTTGTATAGTCCTCATTAAGACTGGGTTGAATGCTAATGACGTGTTAATAATCTCCTACCTGTTTTGGTGATACGTGGGACAGAATAAAGCAGGGAGACACCAGAGAACTGCAAAACAACTTCAGTGATCAAAAAATAAAGCATGAAAAGCACAGACAGTGGCTGCAGTGACACTTTTCACTGTCTTTGCTCTTCTTCGCAGCTCACAGACCAACAACAACAACACCACACCAGTTGTAGCACTTACTTCATCTGACAGCAGACTGCAGGCAGACGGACTGGCTCTGCAGTAGTGCAGACGTTGAACACGCTCGCTCTGTTCGAGCATAAATTCTGCACGACTGTGATCATTGTGACTGTTCATTTATTTGGAAAGAGTAAATGTGAGGATTACTAATAGTGCCAAAGCTCCGGGTCTCGTAAAGCAACAGTGCACCACATATTTCCAGCAGAAACACACATTCACATGTGTGTAGCTCAGGTCAAAATACTGACTTGCAGAACATATTTCAGGCAGAAATATACGGTTAAATCCCTGCATGTCAACTATCCTTGGACAGCTAAGCCCAAGTTGCTCTATGAATTTGCATAATCGGTAGATAGAAAGAAGAAAGTGTTTGTGTGAATGAGGCATGTTGTATAAAGCGCCTTAAGGGCTTCGGGAGAGCAGAAAAGCTCTAAATAAGAATCAGTCGATGTGTCATTTACATACATATGGTTGTTGAGTGCTTTTGCAGGAAACAACACTTAATTAATGTATAAATTGAGATTTTGCATTTTATAACAGAACATTAGCAGAGCGGTAAGTAATTGTTTCATGCTTTGATTTTTCATGCTCCTCAAAGTGCTGCATCAGTCTTTCAATTCAATTCAGTTTTATTTACACAGCCCCAAATCACAACAAAAGTCGCCTCAAGGCGCTTCATAGATACAGAGAAAAACCCAACAATCATATGACCCCCTATGAGCAGCACTTTGGCGACAGTGGGAAGGAAAAACTCCCTTTTAACAGGAAGAAACCTCCAGCAGAACCAGGCTCAGGGAGGGGCGGGGCCATCTGCTGTGATTGGTTGGGGTGAGAGAAGGAAGACAGTCTTCATTTGTTAACACATTTCACCAGTCTCCTTACTCACACTAACCTGTGTCACATCTTTTCACAGCTCAGTCTTGCCGTCTTTCTCTCTGCTAATTGGTACAAATGCTTTTCTTCTTCTTTATTGTCCAGCCTTAGATATAACTCACTTTGAGCCTTTTGCTTTGCCAGCTCTCTCTTTGCGTTATGCATAGTTTCCCATAAAGTTTGCTGGTGTTTTCTTCGTCTCCCTGGCTATCAAATGTTTTCTTCACTAAACTCTTTGAATATTTTCCAGTGGATACACCAAACACCTTCTTGGCAGTCTCCCTCACTGCTGCAGCTGTATTTTCACAGTCACCTGGTAATTCATCACAGTCTCAACTCCAGCTTTCACCATTTCATCGTTGCTCTGCCTTCACTTGCTTCCACATTTTGATTTCCAGAGTCATCCTACAATCTACAATCCTTTCTACATTTTATAATCTCCTGTCCTCTTCAGATTGCACCTTCTGCATAAGATCTGGTCTACCTTCTTCTACTCTTACACCTCACTCTATGTTGCTTCTTCTTGAAGTAGGCTACATGGTCACCACGGCCGTTTCTGTCCTTTTGGCAAAATCCACCATCTGTCCTTCTGCATGCCTCTCCTTAATACATATATACTTGTCACCTCTGTTCACTCGACCTACATGTCCACTGAAGTCACCTCCAGTTACCAGCCTCTCCGCCCTGGAGACACTCTCCATCCTGACATCCAACCCGTGGGTCATGCACACCGACAGTCTGATCTTGTCTGACATTCACCTTCACACCCTGTGGCTTCCATTGTCTCATCTTCTGAGACTGAGTGTGTGGAGCATCACTAAAGTAAAACATTGCCCATATTCACACCCACTTTTGCGTATCCAGCATTGTGTTATACTTAACAGATGGTATGATAAGCCTCAGAATTATTCAGCATTCATCTTTTTATCTCTACTTGTGTTAAATTTTGATTCTATTTACAAGAGTAAGATCATGCTTGCACTATTATTTCATCATATTACTACTAAACAGATCAATCATACATTTTATGATTATGCACTAATCCAGTATAAAAGGTTTTACTTTTAGTCTTTCAGAAGCACTTTTATTCTGATGGTGCTGCTGGTAAAGTCAGGCTCGTTCTCTTTAGCAGAATGAATATCCAATGAATCCAATGAATGAATATCTTTATCTGGTAGAAAACTTATTTGGATTCAATTGTATAATTTTGATTATTGATTATATTTGATCGTCTATCATGAATTCTACTTTCATGAAATTTCACCTGCCACATTTAAGATCATTTAACCCTTTAAAGCCGGTCAGAGCAGCACGCTCCGTTTTGCATAACTACTTTTAAATCCCGGTAGCTCTGCAACCACGTGAGCTAGCGCAATCATTTTTTTTGCATATGAAACCGGAGGAGTTGTACTTACATCTTATACCATCAGCTTGTCCTCGGTCACAGTTTCCTTCCACATATAACTTTGCAAAAACTGCATAAAAAGCACTTGCAGCAACAAAAACATAATATTCCAGAAACACGCTTTGCTGATCCGATCAGCTGTTCATAACACTTCCTAGTCCATCAGCGTGAACTATCGCATGTCCGCCATGACCTGCCCGAAACCGGAAGTGACGTCATTTTGCAGAAATGTAGTTTTTTTTTTTACCATCAAGGCCTCATGAGCCTATACTGGTGTTTTTAAAAGTTATCTTTGACTTTCTGACTTTCTGTGTCGTTTCTGGGATGCTTAGGACTCATATTGCACTGCTGGAAATAGTTTATTTTGATGCATATGCTGCTTTTTTGCAAATTTGCATTATAATATTTATTTTCGTTTTTCCTGCAGTATATAAAAATTGGTGTATTTCAAAAATAAAACTATGAAGACACTCAAAATAAATTTCCTGTGGTGGGAAACTATTTTGTGCAACTTTTTTGTATTTACAGTTTTGAGGGATAAGCCTCTTAAATTTCTCTAACTAGAAATATATGTTAAAAAAACAAAACAATTTTCTATTTTTTTGTAGTTTATTGCACTTTTTTGCAATTTATGTAATTACTATGCACTTAATGCAGACATATTATTAAAATTTAGGCTGTAATGGTTGTATTGATGTATAGCAACTTGAAATGCTCCCAAAAATGGCTCCACAGCATGTAAAAATATAATATAAGCTCTGGTGGACTTGGTTCTATGGTAGGTCTTAAAGGGTTAAATGATGAACCTTTGACTATACTATATTTTTAGCTGATATGTTTAACTGACTCTCTCTTATCTCATTTCAGGCCACAACGCAGTATGATAACATCTGTTCGCGCTTCCATATCTTCAGTGGGTAAATTGCGAAAGCCAGTCGCTACTATGCAATGTGTGTAAGCGACCAGTGGTGGTGCTGTGGCCCGAGGCGGGATGCTGCTGACAGTCAGTCAGCATGACTCTGCTGGACTTGTGGCTGTCGCGCTCCATCCCCATGTGCCTGCTCCTTCAGAGCCTTGTCCTAATGGCCTTGTGCTTTCCCTCGGCCAGCATGTGTCCAAAGGGCTGCATATGCCAACGCGATTCCCACCTCCATGGCTTCAATGTTACCTGCAGTCAGTCCCGCCTCAAAGAGATTCCTCCCAGTCTACCAGTTGACACTGTCTTGCTGAGGCTGGACCACAACCAGATCGGCAGCGTGCCCGATCTCGCCTTCCATGGACTTAGGTTTTTGAGGGAGCTAAACCTTTCTTACAATGCAGTGGAGACTTTAGGGGAAGGTGCCTTCACTGGCATAGAGGCAACTTTACAGGTGCTGGACCTTTCCCACAATCGCATCACTAGCGTACACAAGGATGCCTTTGCTCGACTGAAGGCCCGGATTATTGTGAACGATAACCCCTGGCATTGCGACTGCGCCCTTCAGCAGGCTATTGGAGGAATGGCCCATAACCACGAGGCTGCTGCCCGGGTTCTCTGCAGAAGCTCGGAGCTCCACGACCAGGAGGGACAGCCGTTCTTGGCGGTTGACATAGATCTCTGTAACTTGGCAAAAAGGACCACAGATTATGCTATGCTCGTAACCATGTTCGGTTGGTTTGCTATGGTCATTTCATACGTGGTGTATTATGTACGTCAGAACCAGGAGGACGCGCGGCGCCATCTGGAGTACCTCAAGTCTCTCCCCAGTAAGCCGAAAAAAGCAGACGAGACTGATGACATAAGCACTGTTGTCTGACAGCAGTGGCCCCGTGACTGTGTTCAGCAGAAGCCCGGTGAACACCAAAATGTTTATTTACATTTATAGCATTTACTATACCAAACTTTTATGTAATATGAGCATCAAAATGTATTTTGACTGTATGTCTTTAGGGTTTGCTCATGACTAAGGTGACAGGAGGAAGGCTGCACCAACATTTTGGTTTTTACAGTACAAAGAAAGTCTTGAAAAATTAGAATCTCAGGTTTAAATATTTAAATGCTGATGACTTTTGTAGAGGCAGTGGAACATCTGAAAAAAGCAAAAGTATTTGTAAAACACGACACACTGTTTTTCCCATTTGTCTGTTTAATTTGCCGTCTATCTGTTGATTGATCTACCTGCTGATTGATCTATCTGCTGATTGATCTACCTGCTGATTGATCTACCTGCTGATAGATCAATCAACAGGTAGATCAATCTGTTGATTGATCTACCTGTTGATTGATCTATCTGTTGATTGATCTATCTGCTGATTGATCTATCTGTCTAGATTTCTGACAATCTTAAATTTTAGGTTTTTGTAGCTACAATACAACAAGGTCTTTTCAAATGTAGGGTTATAATTGGGATATTGCATTAAATGTAGCCAATAATGTGGCTTTTTAATTTTATTTACAAGTTTATTATGAAAAGCTTACTAACCATTTTTAAAACTACCCCCTTTGTGTAGAAAAAGTAATTGCACAAATAATACGTTTTTATGACACTAAAGTATCTTGTTATAACAAGCTATTTTATTATGGTTTTAGCGACGTGCTGCCATGATAAACTGCACAGGTCAGGCATTGAGGCATTACATTAAAAGCCTGTAAAGTCATATGTGGTACCATAACAACATAGCTAAGAATCAAATCATGTAAAAAAAACAAGGCGTTTAAAAGCCAGAAAGTGCTATTAAAATACACCATATTGCTAAATTTACTGGTTCACTTTCACAAGCACATGAACTTAAGTGACGTCGCATTTTTAATCCATAGAGTTTAATGTGATGTCGGCCCAAATGTTGCAGCTATAACAGCTTCCACGAGGTTTAGGAGTGTGTTTACGGGAACTTTTGAAAGATTTTTCAAAAAGTGCTTTGGTTAGCTCATGCAGTGATGCAGGACGAGAGGGCCCAGCTCACAGTCTCTGTTCTGTTTCATCCCAAAGGTGTTCTGTTGAGTTGAGGTCAGGATTCTGTGCAGACCAGTCAAGTTCTTCCACACCAAATGCTCTCATCCATGTTTTTAGGGAGCTCGCTTTGTGCATTGATGCACAGTCATGTTGGAAAATGTAGGGAACATCCCCAAACTGTTCCCACAAAGTGAGCAAGAATCTATCCTAAACATTAAGAGTTTGTTTCACTGGGGCTAAGGGGCAGAGCCCAGCTCCTGAAAAACAATAGCACACCATAGTCCCCCCCTCCACTAAGCTTTACACTTGGCACAATGCAGTCAGACAAGCACAGTTCTCCTGGCAACCAGTTCAGTTCAGTTTTCCTTATATTGCACCAAACCACAATAACAGTTGCCGCAATGCGCTTTATATTGTAAGGTGAAGACCCTGCAATAATAAAACCCACCAAACACTGACTTGTCCAACATATAGTCAGTGTCTCTTTCCATTTGTAAGAGTAACAACTCCTTTTGCTGCTCAAAAGACAAAGCAACGGCAGTTGAGACCACAGACAGTCTGCATTTTACCTGGCAACACACCTTTCTTTACTAATGCAGCCTTCAGCACTCCTTTAATCTCATCTTTCAACCGTTTATCTCCAACGTCGACATCATAATGTTCAGCAATTTTTTAGAGTTGTTCTTTAGTACAACTATTCAAGAGTTCCTCCGATGGAGACTGAACAAAAGCATCAACCGTAGCCATAACAGCAAAGTACTGATTCTCGACATGCAATTGAAAACAGCACTTTCCCACTAACTGCCTAACCAAAATCCACCTAACTAAAGCCTAGTCTTCATGCAGTTACTTACGGTGGGTAAAGGCCAACACCATGCTTAATACCACTAAATCTGATGTTTTGCATTTGCAGTGTGCTTGTTGATTTAGGCATTATCTGGTTGCAGATAATAATGGGAAGGTCCATTGGTTTGTTTGGTAAGCTATCATAGAAACGTCAAAGTCCAAAGTAAGATCATTTGGAATATGAATATGATCCATTTCTGCAAATATGTCCAAAGTCTGGAATTTACTTTTTTTTCCAACTGTGTTCATGTCAGTCTATACTATCACTGCAGCATTTAGATATTCCATGGTGTTTCTGTGTATCGCAACATTAAAAACTTCTTTTATCAAACATTTTAAATCACTAAACTAAACTAAGTCACTTCAGCTTAAAATGCACAAACTAAGCTCCTGTACAGGATGGAGCTATCTGTGGTGTGTGTGTGTGTTTTCACAAATTGCAAATTCATTGATTAAAGAGTAAAACCACTGAAAACTTCAAATATGTAAATAATCAATCTATAATGATGTCAGTGTTTCATTTAAATATTTTGAATATTTAAAGTGGAATAATCTGCTTCATCAAGGTCTGATTAGATTTGAGTGATCAAACGTCATTGGGTTCTTACACTGTTAAATCATGACTGACATTTTTCTTAGCTTGAAACCTTTTAAGTAAGTGGTTGTTTGAAGTAAAAGCATTTTCAGGGGCTTTGAAAGCTGCAGAGTGTGGTTGTATCCAGCCATTAATTAAACTTCCCAAAGTTGAAAATGGACCATCACATCCACATCACGCTATGCTTGGCAGAAACATATGTATGTTTGAATGTCTTCCTACAGAGGCTGTCTGAAAATGTGAAATGTGTGAAACTTAAATGTGTCCTGACATCATATTGCAACTTTCAAAGAGCTTTCTTGTTTTTTATAGAATCTGGAGGCTCTAAGTCTTGTTAAGAACGGGATTCATAATAATCTCTCTCAGTTTGGGAGTTGTTCATTATGAATTTATACACATATTTCTGATTTTAAACAAATGTTTCCAGACGTTTGATTCATATTTTAGCATCTTAAATCTTAAAATATCAACAAACTTGGCATAGTTGGCTGGAAGTAATAACATCCAGTGTGGTATTTGGTTTTGAATATGAACTCTTGCCTTCAGTGCCACCACAGCAGGAAATGTAATGTGCTTGGTAATGCAGTTTAATTGAAAACCCTTAATTTTGAGGGGTAGGATATGATAAATAACACCAACACATGAGGGACTTTGGTCATGGACCCTGTAGAAGTTTCTTTTGTTCATGGAAGTACTCAATGGTGAGACAAAGTCTGAGTCATAGAGTCAGAAGTCAACCACATTAACAGCTTAGGATTTCTTCCAGTACATCCTGATGGAACAATCCCCTCATTTTATCCTGTAAGGAACTCGGAGGGAATTTGTACCAAACTAAGATCTCTACACAAAAAAAGACGTGGAAGATCTACGTTTGCTTGCATTCAGCTTCAGTATAGGAAGCAGCTGGGTTAGCAGAAGGTTATCTGACTAGTGTAGTAACTGACTCTACTCTTCACTCCTATCCCAAGCCCTCTATAAATCATTATTTCTGCTTTTTATTACTCTAATCGTGAACATAAACTCTGGCTTTGGCCTTTCTAGAGGATACAGGCCTTCAAGTTTTTACATTTTCCAGATTATAATGATGCCAAAGGTGCCATGAAGAGATCAGACAAGACTTCCAGGTTTCCCTCCTGAATATTGCTGATAGTATGTTGATCACATGATGACAACTAGACTATCCATTGGCAAATTCCTGCTTCTTCTTTCCCTAGAAAGTCAAGAACATGCTACAACTACAGGTTGGTATATTGTACTGTGCATTTGTTCCTTCAGTTTGTGGCATCTTTGTTTATTGCTATTGCTGTTGTCAATCAGAGTCAATCTTTGTATGTCTGTACTGAGCAAAGGGAGCACAATACTAAATGTCAGTTGCAGCTGACTCTAATTGTTGGTGGTGGTAGTTTCCTTCAGTCTCAGAATTATGTCTTCATTGCATTCCTTTGTAACAGGCCACACTGTTCTGATGATTCTGTTTTTGTTTTGTAACTTTGTGCTAATTGAAACACATTAGCATTGAAGGCTAATGGAAACCAGATGGAAAACCAGTACTGATAAAAAAAAAAAAGATACATATGGAAAAAAGAAATTATATTCTCTCCACAAAACAATAATTTTAAGTTGTCCTGCAAACAAGTGATGTATTTTCTCTGAATCTGAATGTTCAATTCATGTTGTACAGTAGCGGTTATAAAATTGACTAAGGGAATACGTCGTGAGAATATGTAGCTATTGAGTGCTAGGATCACATGTAAATAGCAATGTGGATGTTTTGTGAAATACCTGGATGTTTTGTGAAATACCTGAAAACCCTTTAATTTGTTGGTCTTGTCTTCAAAAGACAATATCCTACTCCACAAGATGGGATCAGGATCAGTCTGTGAAATACATGTACAATGTCATGAAGCAAAGTGTAGCCAAGGATTTGAGAGTTTTTCTAAGTGCCTGAATATTTCTCTTACAGTTCTTTTCTTTTTATGTCTTCTTTTCCATCTCTTTGCTTGGACTTTCAGAGTTTAGGATTATTACTGTTTAGTGGATTTGTGCTAGCTAGAAAAAGCAGAATCAACCATACGATATATGAAATATAGTATACCATATTGCAGATCTTGCACAACAAGAGCAGTGTGTAATAGACTAACACACCATGTTAGCATTGACTTTCATAGTTGTGGCATGAAATACAGAAAATAAAATAAAGAAGGTATGTAATGGTTCGTGGTATTTTCTTTTCGCAGCATTTGCCAGTGAGTGATGGATTACCTTTGTCTAAACAGATAACTCTTGTCTGTTTAGCCAACAAGTTCAAAGTTAGTAGGGTAGTAAACTTATGGGCTCAAAATGTGGTCATAAATATTTTGTACTTGTAAATCAGGATTTGTGTGTGCGTAAAAAAGATTTGTGTGTGGACTTAGCCAAAAAAATCCCTGCAAGTCACAAGTACGAATTTTGACCCTATTTTTCTTTCCTTTCATCTGATTGGTCAATGTCATGTCAATCACAAATGTAACAATCCAATCAGAGAACAGATGGGTTTGGCTGTCGGAGGGGTGCTTTTTTTGAACTGCAGGTCAAAGTAGCTATTCCTGTTATTTGAATCTACCTTCGTACTCCTACATCTGATTTTGGAATCACAGTCTCTGTTCCTCACTCTGTTGTTACTGCTGTCCCTCCTCCTGCAATGCTGCACAGCTAATGTTAGAAACAGCAGCCTCTTGTGACTGTGAGAGCTCGTTACTAGTTGACAGTGCAGCTCTTAACATGCCAGTTAATTCGACACATAAAAAAAACTATTTCTTATTATCTCTCTTAGCTTTTCTATCTTTTTACTTTTGTTTGTTCAGTTTTATCCATCCACATAAAACTCTTCTGTAAGGTGTGTGAGTTCAAAGGAAAGCTAAGGGGAGGGGCCTGTTGCGTTAGTAAATTTGATTGTGCAATCCAGTGTCAGTTCAATTACATTAAATTCAATTTTATTGATATAGCACCAAATCCTAACAGCAGTTGTCTCAAGGTGCTCAAGTAGTCGGTAATGAAAGTGGATGAATGTGCTGCTCTCGGCGCTGGTAGGGACAGCAGCCCTTTAAGCTCACTTTCAGCCTGGCGAATTATATTGACAAAGAAAAACATAATAATATTGACCCGTCAGCCCACAAATGCATTGGCCCAGTGTGACAGATCACTGTGGCCTGGGGGCTTTGGGATCTGCAGGGAGGGAGAGAGGTGGTTAAAGGCAGCAATCGCTAAGGGTTACATGGTTGAACATCATGGTGTCTCTTTGAGGAGGCGAGTGGGCAGGCAGGGGCATCCCAGGTAAGTCCATGTTTCCAGTAAAAGTGTCAACAGGCACAATGAGGCAGCGCTGCTTTTCACATTTAGCTCCAAAAATTGTCAACAGGTACATTTCTTTAGAGAAGCCTGTAGCTCTTACATCTCACAATGCTTTGCAGGGTATCATCGATGTGCAGCGTGCACAAACGGAGAGTCAAATTCATGTCAAATTTCCATGTTAACCACCAGAACACAGCATCGACAGCATTTCACCTTTAGTATTTAATAGGGATGCAACGATACCAATTTTTTCAAACCGATACGATACCGATACTTGGATCTGACTACTTGCTGATACAGAGTACAAAAAAAAATACTTCTACCACACACACACACACACACACACACAAATACAATGAATTGGAAGACAGGTTTTATTTTATTCCCTGCCAATAAAAATAAAATCTTAATAAAAATGACCACAAAAAAATTTCAAGTGAAAAATAAGCACTTCTGTTAAATTATTGCAGAGTCTCCACATTGTAATTTAACAAAATATCACTGAACTATTGGCACTGTCTCGAGCTTTCAGAATAATAAATAAACACTTCTGTTTGGAATTAAATAAATACAAACTAGGTTTGAGAATAAAATAAACTTTTAAATTATTGCAGAGTGTCCATAATGTAAACAAACAAACAAAAATAATTATTATTAAATAAATAATAAAATATAAAAAATTATAAAATAAATAATAAATAAAATAATAATTGGCCCCCTAGTGGCCAATCTAAAAAACTACAACAGAAATGACAAGCCACCCTCTGATTAATGAAATAAGTTAGTATCGGTTCATGGTATCGGTTAACTTTTACGAGTATGAGTACACACACATTTTACAGTATCGGCCCCGATACCCGATACCAGTATTGGTATCGGTGCATCCCTAGTATTTAACCATTTGATTTAATGACAACTCATGTTTTCAGTGTCAACAGCTTTTGTTTGTTTGTTCTGTGGTATTTAATGCACAGACCAGCGACTGCAGAACGCTGCAGATACCCCCACTCGTTTATATTTTCAAAACGTTTAAAACACCAGTCCAGCAAATCTCTGCTGTCATGTAATTTTCAACAAAGAGATCCAGATGTGCAACAAAATGTAAATGGTTTTATTGTTTCGCCTGTGCTCCACGTCTCCACCAAATTCCAAAACTGTTCAAATTACTTTGCTGACAGACAAATGAACACGAGACATACTTTCACCAAGGCTTTACAATCATAATACTTTGTAATTCACAATTCAGGAAAATCTATAAGTATATTTATATTTATAGGTTGGTGATATTTCTATCCAGATGTGGTTTTCATCACCAAATTTTCCATGAATTCCTGAGACAAGAAAATCCTGATAGCATTCATTAGGGACTGAACAAATATTAATAACTTCAAACTAAGAAAATAAACCATGAATACAGATGACATAACCCAGAGATGTTTCCTTAAACAGGGATACAGCACAGAACTGATACAGAAGCACAACGAAGAGCAAAACAAGACAACATTTAAGAGAGCAAACGATTATCCATGTACAACTGGATCATAAGAGGCTAACTGCACGGGAGCAAACCTCGAGGATTTAGTGGGAATACTGTAAATACAGGTAGGCGATCACAGACGCAGAGTTGAGCGTAATGGTCACAACCTGGAAGGATGGTGGAGATTCTGAACATTTAGCTGAAAACAACAGAAGCAAAAGACAGTAAGTGCAATTATATCTGAAATAACATCTTAGTAATGCAGGCAACACAAGTGCAACAGGCCATTCAATATGTTCTACAAGCAGGTCTGTATTTACAGATAACATGGCCACGACAAAAGAGCTCATTGATGAATCAGCTTTAACAGAGGTGCTCAATTTGCTTTATGGCCTCTGCAAATCCATAGCATCACCATCTAAAGTCTAGATTCAGACACTCGTTTCTTATACGATGAGCGCAATGCCCCTCGTTACAGCGTCAGCAAGTCACAGTCAGTTTAAACCAGGGGGCGGCAACCTGCGGCTCTTTAGTCCTTTAGTGCGGCTCCGCGTTTGGGAAAATAAATTAGTAATAAACAAGTATTTAGCTGAAGTGTATTTTATTTATGTTAGTTCTTTTTTTTAACTTGTAGTTCTAAATTGGAAGATTATTGTGATTTTGAAATATAAAAATAAAATTATATTCTATTATTTTTTCATCGCTCAAAATAAGCGTCACACTCGTGGAAGCCGGTGTACCCGCCAAAACGCCGTGCATTTATCGAGACGTTCAACCCCAGGTAGACCAGTTGTGGATCTTTGGATCCACATTATGTCAGCAGCTGTTCTCCTCCGTGAACTATGTTAAAACAAACACCGCTCACGCCTCACAGATGACAGCTTACAGTCCTGCGTAAAGATGAAAGTGACTTCGCTGTGTGCAGAGGTTCAGGAGCAGAAGTCTTATTGTAAACATATCACGGCAGACCCGACGATGTTTGCATGAACACGCTGTTCAGCATCTCTTTACTGACCACTTTTCACACACGGTTGTAAACACTTTCACTTTCGCACAGACGTTAAGGTGGCGAGGCGTGATTGCGGGTGCCGCTCAGGTGCGTCGCTGCAGACCACGCCCCGCCACACACATTAACCAGGTAAAATACATATTTAGGCAGAATTTTGCAAATAACTATTTTTCATTTTTCAGCAGCATAGAGCTTTTTTTCAATTATTTTTTAAAAGTCAGGTCAAAGCTCCAAAAGCCCAAAGGCGATATAAGGGGGCGGCTCACAACAGTTTTTGTTTGCTGGATCATTTTAGTTCAGCTTTCCTTTGGTTATATTTCTTTAAGAGTTCAAAATGTGTTAATTACATAAATAAAATGTAATTTTCTCTGTAGCACTTCATGGGTTTCATAAGCAACACACCTTAGTTGTTCACACAAAGCATAAAGGTAAAAAACAATAACAGTGTTATCTTCATTTTAGATGTTAAAAAGTATTTGCGGCTCCCAGAGTTTTCTTTTGCGTGGAAACTGGGTCCAAATGGCTCTTTGGGTGTTAAAGGTTGCTGACCCCTGGTTTAAACCTTTAGTGTGTTTTCAGCATCATCTTTGAGGTCCCAAAACAAGCAAACATCAGCCTTCAATAGTGTCTGAACTCTGTACCCACTGTTTGTCTATCAACAGTAAGAAGAGGCCACACAGAACATCAGTACCTTAACGTTTACAGTGCATTTATTCTGGATGCAAAACGCTATCAAACTCTTTAATGTTTAGTTGTTTATTTAGAAAAAAAGATTAAACACTCAATTAAAAACCTAATTTAACAAAAATTAAGATTTTTTAATTAATGCAGTAAAATGGACAGCCTGATGCTCTGAAATCAATTTACTAATAATGCATAATTTATGGCACAATTCATTATTAAATCACAAAGTGGTTGATTTCAATGTGCATCCATGTGCTGTCACAACTTACATAGAGGTCATGTCATTAAGGGCATGGTCCAGTTCCTCACTGATGGCTTTGTACTTGAGCTTCTGTGCATAAAGTTCATCTGTGGGTGTAAACACAGACAAGAGACAAAAATGAAGAAAGAAAACAGATTGAACAAAGAGGCTGAAACTGATCTGCAGAAACATTCACAGTGAAATACTGAGTTATAAAAAATGAACTAAGCAGTTCTTTCTTAATAAGAGTAGCACTGTTTTCTGTGTTAGTGCTGCTCACTGTCTTGGACTCTTCATCACAACTGATCGTACTGGAGACATCCTCCCATACATGCATGTACGCCTGCTAGCATCTTGTACGCTGCTGTTATGTGCTGGATTGTCTCAGGGGCATCTTTACGTCCGAGCCAGCCTTCATATTTATCTGTCTCGCTCATGTCTGCGTTAGGCTCGTGTTGTGTTGATATATAATAACATGATATAGGTCGTGTCCAAATTCATGGGCTGCTTCCTCCTGAGGCCGCATTTGTAGACCGATTACGTCACAGCGACGCGCCGAAGGCTGTCCAAATTCGTAGACTCCTCCGAATGCAGCCGACAAATGCGTCCTCCTTTTCCCCGAATTTGAAGGATGGGTCGGGTGTGTCCTTCGTGGCCCACCATATCCCAGAATTCATAGCGCGGCCCAGCCAAACTCCAGTTTCCAACAATGGCGGCCGCTACTAAGTTTTAAAATTACTCATACTAATCTTTCTGGGTCACAAAATAAACTTTTAACATATTTTCAGGCGAGAAAGTAGCTGTGTAAACATCAAATATCTGCTCGGTTTATCAAGATATCGCATATTTGCAAAAGTGCTTCGACGTTTTCGGAGACGTCTGCTACCCACCAGCTCGATAGCTCGCCAGGAGCTCGAGGGTTACTGAAGCCGCCGAGAACGGCACAACTCCCGGCACATCATGTTCAGATCACCGCAGACTTTTGCTACTCAGGTTAAACGTAATATATAAGTCACTTAGGCAACCTAAAAATGTTATTGTTGGGCTTTTTTCAGTGTTTTATTTGTTCGTGAGTAAATCGGTTTGGCTGAGATTAAAGTTATTAGATTAGATTAGATAAAATAAAACTTTATTAATCCCCCGGGTGGTTTTCACACAGCTGACTAAACGTCAAACAGAAAACTGATTAAACAGAAGTGTGAGACGGTTGAGTTTATTAAACTCCACCGAAACAGCGGTGACACAGATCTGAAGGCTAGACCGTCCAATTCCACAGCCGTTTACTTCCGGCCTACCCGACCTTCTGAGGACCCGGCCCACGTAGACTGCGAAGGCCGGGTCCTCAGGAGGATGCAGCCCATGAATTTGGACACGACCATAGCATGTTTGACTGAGAGATTTCTGAAAAAAATCAAACGTACAGCTCTGTTATCACTTCCAACATAAATGAAGACAGAAAACTAAACAGCAGTGACGTTTGTAGGGTTACTGAAGTTGGACTAGCTGGTATATAATGATGTGCTATGTGTTGGCTAGCAACACAGCTATGTTAGCATAACAAACACAGTGAAGCTGGAGGATGAACGCTAACTTTTTTCCACTGGATGAAAGTTAACATGAGGGTTCCCGATGGTTAGGGACAAATGAAATCTCATGGCAGGATGCTGTAAACGGACCAAACTTCAGTCAGGAGAACAACTGAGATCATCCATCCACAATACGAGGTTAGTCATTAATATACTGCAACAACATGGGAATAGAGCAGCTGCAGAGAATTCAACATTAATGAATCAATGGTACAGAAGTGGAGGAAGCAAGAAGAATGAGTTGAGGAAAGTTTGACTTATTTGACTGTTTTGTTTCGCTTAGTGCGCCTTATAATCCGATGCGCCTTATGGTCTGAAAAATACGGTAATTAAAGGGTGAATTTTGTTGAGAAACGAGTGTTTTACCTTCCAGATCATCAATCGTCTTCTCCAGCTTGGCCACAGATCTCTCAGCAAACTCGGCTCGCGTCTCGGCCTGTTAAAGCAAGAACTTTTGATCAGACGACAAAGTTGAAGAAGTAACAGAAATGCAGCAGTATGTTGACCTCTCAAAGCATCAAAACATTTAGAGCGCAGCGCTCATTCAAATGTAGAAAATATTTTAAACAGATAAATAAAATGATTAATAAATCCAGCATTTACAATATCAGGTCATTTTTCTTGCTCACCTCTTTCAGTTTGTCAGTTAGGATCTTAATTTCTTCCTCATACTTGTCCTCCTTTTGCGAGTACTGTGTGGAAGGAGAAGATTATTCAGAGGAGACGTCTGCAGGACGGTGAAGTGTCACGGCGGGGCAAGGAGATACTCCCGAGTGTGCTGAGTCAGCTTCTTTATTCTTATATGTAAAAAGTCATGTTTTGAAAATACATGTTCACTTTCAGTGTCTCTGGCCTTTCCTCACCTTCTCAGCCTGGGCCTCCAGGGACTTCAGGTTATTGGTGACATTCTTCAGTTCATCCTCCAGCTCAGCACATTTACTTTGAGAGTTTTTAGAAGACAAAAACAGGTTGGTGCAGAAAACAGTTTAAATGTTTGCCATGATACGTAAAAAAAACCTGTAAACACTTGAAGCAGTGCTCGTAAGAAATAATTGCTTCTGTCCTTCAAAAAACCCAAACATGAGGCAGGTAACAGGTATATGTACTCACGCCTCAGCCAGCTCCGCCCTCTCCTCTGTACGCTCTAACTCTCCTTCTACAATCACCAGTTTACGAGCAACCTGAGTAGAAAGTGTGAGAGTTTAAGGTCCTGCACCGTGGATTTGCTATTTAAGTATTATTGCAATAACAACACAGAGGTAGATACAGTTAGCAGCTCCTTTCAAATGTCTTTGGTTCCTAAAGAACGTGCATCACTGCAGCGTCTGCGACAGACAAGAACAAAAACACTCGCCTCCTCGTATTTGCGGTCGGCCTCCTCAGCGATGTGTTTAGCTTCCTTCAGCTGAATCTCCTGCAGCTCCATCTTCTCTTCATCTTTCAGAGCTCTGTTCTCAATGACCTTCATGCCTCTGTGCAGACAAACCATCCTTACTTTCTGACAATACAAATACACCGCTAGACATTTTTAACCCTCATGCTTCGTACATTTCATGTAAGACAATTCTGTGCCCCCGATCAGATATAGAAACTATAATAATAGATATATTATCACTATATGTTGTGTTAGATTTTTGTAATCAGCTCACGTTCTTGTGAGCATTACAGTCTTTCTAAGTCTCATTAATCTGAAAAAACAATACTTCTGGATTAGTTTGACTATTAGAAATGATCAGATGAAACAGTCTACTGTTTATCGCAGGCTACTTTGGATGAGTTACAACGTTAAGAACATTTGTTTTGAAACCATTTCAAATCTTTTATAGTCACATAAAGCAACACCTGTTGTGGTCCTGGCCAAAAGTGGACGGGAATGTTTTATTTGTGTGATTAGGAAATTATCCCAAAACTGCACTTCTGACACATCTTTATGCCATGTTTAGTAGAGGTGGGAATCAGCATACATCCCACGATACGATATTATCACAATACTTAACGCACGATACGATATTATTGTAATTTGTTTTAAATATTTTGCGATATTCAGATTCTGTACATAAAGGTAAACTTTATCAATATTCATTTGATCTAATATCAAAGTCTCACACTCAGTCTTTCTCTCATTTCAGTTTTATTGTTGACAAACTGAACGGTTTGTATTACAGTCTAGTCCAACTTAACTGAATCAACCATCTGGTACAATTATAGCTATTCTGAACTATGCAGTTTATGAAAACTATGCAGCCCCTTCAGCAACTGAAGAATTTGAAAGTAAATTAAAACAAAATATAATTTTACATTAAATAAAAAAGTTTTAAACTTAATTAAAATAAAACATGTCTTAAATTAAAATAAGTAAACTGTCATGTTTATTGCTGCCATAAACAAGTTAAACACATTTGGACAGTGAAGGAATGTCAGGATTCTTGCTCAGAAAAAGGATCAACATGCTCTGAAGTCAGAGCACAAAAACCTTTTTTGTAACAAAATATCGATTTCTGCTGTCCCTGTATCCATACATTATTAGCAAACAAAATATCACCATGCTACACAGTATCCATTTTTTCCCCCACCCCTACTGTTTAGACTGCTTCCTTGGCATATACTTTTTGAAAGGGCAGCGCCCCCTACCAGTGACCAGACACTGTGATGTTTGGACTTGGACATGAGTGGCTGCTATTCCACACACTCGTCACAAACCTCTAATCACTGCCAGTTTGTCTTGCTGATGATGACCCTGAATAGTATTGTGGCTGTCAAAGCGAATCGCCCATAACAACATGTAAATCATGTTTAATTAATCAGGAACAGTTCAAAGCAGGATTCGATGGCCATCATCATCATTCCTTTTTATCTGGATTAAATTCCGTGCCATCTTCAGCTTCTGACACTTCCTCCTCTGATCCATCCTCACTGTCAGTTTCCTGGCCTCTCTCCTCATCACCAGTGTGGTGATCAAATATGTGATCAAGAGCCTCACTTAGGATACATGGACCTGTCATGGTGCTGCCACTCAGTGACCTGTCACCATAGCTACACAGTGTTTTCTATGGGGCAGATAGAACAGTTAATTTTGAAAATCTGTCAGCTAAATAAAAGAACGTGGTATTAATAACCTCGGTTTAGATGCTGCTGCCTTACATATGACTGGGAGGAAGCTAATAATGCACATCTGATATCGTCGTGTTGGTGTTGTTCCAGGATCAACATTGCAAGTGACCAGCAGAGATGGGCAGTAACGCGTTACAATTAACATGTTACTGTAATCCGATTACTTAACTCTAGTAACGAGTAAAGTAAGGGATTACTATTGCAAAAACGGTAATTAGATTACCGTTACTTTCCCGTAGGAACGCTGCGTTACTGCGTTACTGAAACCATGATTTATATTGCAAGAATGTCTCATGACAGTGACGTAAGCGAGTGCGACGTTCGTGACAACAGCTGTGTGCAGATCAACAATGGATCATATATCGAGTGCAGAGAGAGTATGAGCGTGCAGCGTTTAAAGCGTGGAAGTACTGACCTTACTTTGAGTTTGATTCATAAAAAGTGACAAAAACATTAGTGTCCGTTGTGCGTGGGAAGAAAACTTCTTTTTACAGCGAAAAAACCCCTAAACTTCCAAACAAGCACCGAGTAGCTACGACGTAATGGGAAACTCACAGAGAAACTCGCGGATTCTTCCACTGACCGCTGCACACCTGCACCAGGGTAACCCTCCGCCTACCCCACTCCTGCTTTACAGGTGAAAATAGAGCAACAGGACCGCTAGTCTTTGACTTTATTTATTTTCTGCTGTGTTTTACTTGCATCTATTTGAAAGACTGAGTGTAAACACAAAAAATATTTTATTTTATGTGCTGGAATGTGCAGAAAATAGGTTTAAATGTTAAACTAATTTCTTCCAGTCAGAGAATGTTGCAGATAATTAAATTTTTGCTTGATGCATAAAGTTAAAAGATTAAAACTAATAAAACAAGTTTTAAAAAGAGACTTTTCCATTTGATTACATTTTGTATGATGATTATGCAGAAAAAGTAGAATTGGGCTGAAAGATCTATCACTTTATCACCTATTCAGGTTGTAAATCGTGTTTTTAAAAAGTAAGTAAGTAATTAATTACTTTTGAAAATAAGTAATCAGTAAAGTAACGGGATTACTTTTTGGGGGAAGTAATCAGTAATTAGTTACTGATTACTTTTTTCAAGTAACTTGACCAACACTGGTGACCAATCAGAATGTTGTGATGTCATACTTTTGCGACTTCGGGGAAAACCGGCGTAAAACAAAAAACTGTACTTAAGCTGCGAGAAACCGCTTCTGTCCACCGATCAACGGACCCTGACCCTTTAATAAACGCTAAGCAGAATTGATATTGTCCTTGCAACATTGGAATCTCATAAATGCAGGAATGGGTTGGTGCGCAAAAGAATAACGTCACAACAAAGTGATTGGTCACTTGCAATGTTGATCCTGGAACAACATTTTCATGATGATGTGGGAACAACACCAACATGAAGATATCAGATCATCCGCTAATAACAGACTGTGCAATAATACTCAATTAAAAAATGAGTATGGCACCAACTCAATGAAACTTTCAGACATTGACCTGATCCGTTAAGTAGCAAAGGGGATTGTTTGAGCTGCTTTGGTCTTAATAACACTAACAAGTGCACCAGAGAAGCAACAATGAAACACGTCCTAAACAGGAAAGGTTTAACAGGTGGAGGCCACTGACTTTTTCCCCTCCTCATCTTTTCTGAATGTTTTTTTGGTACTTTTTAGTTTTGCATTTGGCTGGTGTTGGTGTGAGTACCAGTAGCATGAGGCGATACTTTGGCCTTACAGAGGTTACACAGATTGTAAGGACCCCTGTTTGGTCGCTATTTCTAAGTTTGTTATGTAATTTCATTGTAGTCACGTGTATGTAGCTTTTCCTTTTCTAGTTACTTGTTCCATTTTGTGTCCTCGTTGTCTTGGTCTCGTCTGTGTTCCCCCCGGCCCGTCGTGTCCCTCGCTCTCTCGCTCCTTGTCTCATGTGCATTGTGTTCAGTTTTGTTTCCCCTCTAATGTTTGTCAGTGTCTCTAATGTTCCTGTTGTTCCAGTCATGGGTCTGATGAGCTCCAAGTGTTCCTGGTTTCTAGTGTACCCCCAGTTTAGGTTTTGTATAAAGTCTGATCAGCCAGTACAAAGATCTCGCTTGCAGTTTAAATTTCCATCTGCTTCCATGTCTGCACTAAGTTTAAATACTCAGCAGCTATTCAACATCTATGGAGGTTTTCACTGATATATTAAGATACAAGTTGTAGGTCTTTTTTGTGTGGTTCTAGCACAGTATGTTTATGAACCCTCCAACGGGAAAAGTGTGGTCACTGACATTCAAGCTGTTCCTATAACGCTTGACTCGTGATACTCATCGTAGAAGAACAACAGAGGTCACAGCAGAGTCACCTCTCGCTCTCATCTGCAGCTTTCTCGGCTTCTTCCAGTTTCTGCAGAGCTGTTGCCAGCCTCTCCTGAGCGCGGTCCAGCTCCTCCTCTACCAGCTGGATACGTCTGTTGAGGGAAGCCACTTCTGCTTCTGCCTGAGAATACAAGGAGCAGAAAAACAGTCTGTTACATACGCTGCACATGTCTAACACAGTAAAAGCAGCATTTCCTGATAGAAGCGTGTTGCATGTTATTCCAGAGAGATGGATAATTTAATGTGGATGAAGCTTTTCCAAAGAATCTCTTCAAATAACCTTTTTGTAAATTCACTTTTGGTTTTCAGTGAGTTAGGATGATGTACTCAGCCAGAAGCTTATCGTGATACGGTGCATGTCTTCTCTCTTTTTCCACATTTTGTCATATTACACCATTATTCCAAAATGGATTAAATTCATTTCAAAAATTCCACGTACGATGTTCCATAATGACAACATGAAAAACCTTTTGCTTGAAATTTTCTTTTTAAACATATATTTACAAATATTAGATTTAACAGGTCTTTAACCAATTAAAGAGCAGGTATAAGTGAAAAGATGTAAATACAAAATACAGATTCAAGTACACAAACAGTGTCTCTGCTGAATGCACAGATCTCACAGATTCCACAGCTGCCAGTTTCATCGTGCAACAACAAAATTTACTGAACCAGCAGCACACGAAGACCAGAACTACGATTCACATTTGAACATTAGCAGGAATCCTGTCTTTTTTGTCTTGCTACCAAAAAATCCACCTCGATAAAACCACGTTTCCTGCAGAGCTCAAGAGCTTGAAGGCAGTTTCCATCATGAATTGCTATTTTCTGCCTAACTGACTTGTTCACGCACAGATACATTATGCACTGGAGTACTGTTGTGTACAGTATTGTATACTTTTGAGTTCTTTTGGTTTTGCAACAATGACGGCTGCCAAGAAAACCTCATTTCTGCTTTTTGATACCTAAGACATTTCAGCTGTAACAGATGGCGCCAGATTGCAAAATGCTTAGCTATGTCTGTCAAGACCCAGGCAGAGGTGGGACCCAGTTACAGGACTCAAATATGAGGGTAAACTGGAAGAGGCAGCTTTATCTCTGTACACACAAAAACTAAACACTGATAACTGGGAACGAGTAGTGAGGAGAACATGGAGCATTGAGAAACACAGCCAGTGGACAACACAGCAGTGAGCAGAGGGAGACTGAGGCCTTAAATACACACCGGATAATGAGAGGATGGGAAACAGGAGGGAACACAGCAGGAAATAATCAGACTAACAGGGAGGGAGGAAGCAAAACTGAACACACTGAACACAGGATGAGAGACTGGCAAAATAAAACAGGAAACATACTAAGACGCAGACTAAGATATACAAACACTGGGACAGGGGATGAGACTGAGAAGATGGAGAGGGCGACAGACACGACAGGCTGGGGAGAACACAGACGAGACCAAGACAACCAGGAAATACAAAATGATTAAACTGGGAAGAACAAGGAAGCTAAACAACACCAACTGAGAAACACAGAATCACTGAGTCATGATGTTTTCTCAGTGATCTGTGAGTGGGTCTATCTTCCTGCTGGTTTCATGACACAACAATCTGACCACAAACAGACACTGATTTGCACCAGGATGCAATCACCATCCAATGACAACAGTGGGGAGAACATGAGTGAGTTCTTTGTGGCCTCACTTCAAATCAGGACATTCTGCTCCAAAAGATAGTTGAATGCAGCAAATTCATGGTGAAAGTGCAGGCAGTGGTAGTTCCCATATCCAGGAAACATCTACAGTGTCTACTTTTTAGGTTTTTCCAACTTCTATCGCCGGTTTATCGGGAACAATAGCAAAGTCTGACTTTTCTTAAGACGCCTTTCTAGTGGAATGTCTCAGCCTGGGAAACCTTCGACCGTCTTAAGCATCTGCTCGCCTCTGCGCCTGTTCTTGCTCAACACACTCTAGTTCATTGAGGAGGTTGACACTTTGGATTCTGGGGTAGATGCAGTGTTATCCCAGAGGGCTGCTGATAAAATGCACCACTTGGCTTTCTTTGCTCATCAGCTGTCACCCACAAAGCACCATTACAACATGGGGAGGTGAGAACTGCTGGTGGTGAAGCTGGCGCTGGAAGAAGGAAGAAGGAAGCTGAACATCCCTTTGTTGTTTGGATGACCACAAGAACCAAGCCAGGTGGTCTTTTTTTGGTTGCCCAGTTTAACTATACAAACTTCTACCTCCCGGACTCGTGGAGCACCAATGCAGATGCTCTCTCCCCCCAAAGAGAGTGAACCAATCCTCCAAGCCTCCCTCGTCGTTGGATCTATCACCTGGAAGATCGAGTCTCTGGTCTGTGCCGCGCAGCAAAACGAGATAGATCCTCAGGTTGATTCATACAGAATGGCAGCCATGGCTTGTGCTGATGAGGTCATGGTGATAATTATGAATCAAGAGAATATAGAAAGATTAAATTACTATAAGAAAAGGTCCTCTGCTGAACCACGATGAAGGTGGAACCTTTGAACATTTATTGTGAGACTGCTACAGAACAGCAGGTTTTATCATCTCGACTGGCTCGACTAATCGACTGGTTCGACTGGTTCGACTGGCTCGACTGGCTCGACTGGCTCGGCTGGTTGGACTGGCTCGACTGGCTCGACTGGCTCGACTGGTTGGACTGGCTCAGCTGGTTGGACTGGCTCGACTGGTTCGACTGGCTCGACTGGTTCGACTGGCTCGACTGGTTCGACTGGCTCGGCTGGATTTCTGATCTACTCTTTCAGAAATGCCCCGGGGTCAGCCATTAAACAAAAGGACTCCACCACCTCACCGCTTGTGGGCACCTGTGGGCACCAATGACTTTCTGATCATAACATTGGACCTCTGTCCAAAAGAGGATTTGAACACTTATTTGTATGGATAACATAAAACAAACAAACAAAGAAAAATATGGAGAAATAGAAATCTCCCCGTTTCCTCTTCTGTCTCTGTTTATATTTAGTCAGTTTCTGTGTTATTTATGGGTTTTTGGTTAATTCCTCTTCCTCCCTTTGAACATTACTTTCCTCATGTCTGACCTTCTACTCTTGATTATCTGCCCCACCCTCTTTTCTGTAGTTTAATCCGTGTCTGACTTTCCTCAGTGGTGTCTCATTTCTAACCACCCCTCAGTGTGCGTATAAAAAGTCATTTTGTCATATCATCTGTTTGTTTTCCATTTGTTCCCCTCTCCTTCAGCCTCTTGTGGCCTGCATTTGTATTTCTGTCTGACAGAGAGCCTGTCCTGTGAATCTGACGCTAGTTTAAATTCTCAAAGTCAGTGTGTGAAAGAGAACCATTTGGATGGACGCCTTTGAGAACTAAACATTGTAGGAGTAGCACGAGCTGAAGTATGAAAGTAAAACAGATAATAATAATAATAATGGATTGGATTTATATAGCACTTTTCAAGGCACCCAAAGCGCTTTACAATACCACTAGATGGAGAAAGGTGAGTGCAATAGCTCACTGGTTTATGATAGTCTAGTTCTTATTGTGCTGTGAGAGCCACAGTGAATGAGCCTAAATTTGGCTACATCCATTAAATAAAGGCCGTCAGTTACTGTGATCTGGGAGGCATGGGTACCTAAAATGGACTTGAACAATTGTTAATCTCACTGCCAAGGCTGGGTGGTTGACATCAGAGTTAAAAAGGGCTCTGAATCCCCCAACAGCTGTGAGACGTAAGCACAGGGCATGATGAGAATGGAATGCAAGGCTGAAACAGGAACTCAAACTGGCTTGGTTTACACTGACCATCAGCTGTGTGAGACACAATGCCACCCCTGAGAGAGCACGGTATCATGTATTACACTTTCTTCTTCCCAGTCATAAAATAGGGAAAAAATCTCCCAAAGAGTCACATCTACGTCAGCACCCTGCTAATCTGTTTGCTTTGTGGACGAGACACATTTCTTTTGTATTTTCAGACCATAATGGTTGGTCAGTAATCAATAATGTGGTATTATGAAATGCACCAAACACACCACTGTGAATTAGTTTTACTCACATCAGCAGCTTTCTTATCAGCAACTTCAAGCTTCTCCTGAGCATCCTTTAAGGCCTCGGAGTATTTATCCAGCTCATCTTCTGTTGCTTTCAGCTTCTTTTGCATTTGTAGAAGCTCGTCTTCATGCTGACAGCGTGGGACAAGAAACACAGGGTTAGATTTTAATGGACATTTTTGGACTTTCCTCAGCAGCAGACTCAGGTCCTTGTTTGACTACCATCCACCAAAACTACAGATAAAACATAACTGGGTCTCTGGAAAGTCTCTTTCCTATTTCCATTCATCATTCTCATTGAGATGCTAAACTACACACATACTAAGCTCATATAAACCCCCGGACTGATGAGTTCATGTGATTTGCACCTGTGTGACCTACCTGCTTGCTTCTGTCTTCAGCTGCTTTTCTGTCCGTTTCCGCCTGTTCTGCCTGATCCAGCGCATTTTCCTTGTCCAACTTCAGCATAAGCATTTTCTTCTTGATGGCCTCCATTTTTGTTGATGGGTAATAGCGTTTTCCTGTAAAAGATCAAAAGATTAGATACTAATTGGTGCAGAACCTGAGACTGGCAAACTGGAAGAGAGACCAACTCTAACAAAGCAGCAGACTATTTATATGACAGACAAGGAGACACTCCCCCAAAATCACACACAACTGTACTCTACAGATCAGCTGGAAGTGAACCTCCATATTACACACAAGCACCTCAGAATATCTTTGATCTGCTCTCATCATGTAGCTGTGAAGAAGGAAGAAACAAATGAAATCAGGACCACTTTAGTCATGACTGTTGTCTGTCCTTCCATGGACATACATGGACAGTGTTGGTCAAGTTACTTGAAAAAAGTAATCAGTAACTAATTACTGATTACTTCCCCCCAAAAAGTAATCCTGTTACTTTACTGATTACTTCTTTTCAAAAGTAATTAATTACTTAGTTACTTTTTAAAAACACGATTTACAACCTGAACAGGTGATAAAGTGATAGATCTTTCAGCCCAATTCTACTTTTTCTGCATAATCATCATATAAAATGTAATCAAATGGAAAAGTCTCTTTTTAAAACTTGTTTTATTAGTTTTAATCTTTTAACTTTATGCATCAAGCAAACATTTAATTATCTGCAACATTCTCTGACTGGAAGAAATTAGTTTAACATTTAAACCTATTTTCTGCACATTCCAGCTCATAAAATAAAATATTTTTTGTGTGTTTACACTCAGTCTTTCAAATAGATGCAAGTAAAACACAGCAGAAAATAAATAAAGTCAAAGACTAGCGGTCCTGTTGCTCTATTTTCACCTGTAAAGCAGGAGTGGGGTAGGCGGAGGGTTACCCTGGTGCAGGTGTGCAGCGGTCAGTGGAAGAATCCGCGAGTTTCTCTGTGAGTTTCCCATTACGTCGTAGCTACTCGGTGCTTGTTTGGAAGTTTAGGGGTTTTCCGCTGTAAAAAGAAGTTTTCTTCCCACGCACAACGGACACTAATGTTTTTGTCACTTTTTATGGAATCAAACTCAAAGTAAGGTCAGTACTTCCACGCTTTAAACGCTGCACGCTCATACTCTCTCTGCACTCGATATATGATCCATTGTTGATCTGCACACAGCTGTTGTCACGAACGTCGCACTCGCTTACATCACTGTCATGAGACATTCTCGCAAAAAATCACGGTTTTAGTAACGCAGTAACGCAGCGTTCCTACGGGAAAGTAACGGTAATCTAATTACTGTTTTTGCAATAGTAATCCCTTACTTTACTTGTTACTTGAAAAAAGTAATTGGATTACAGTTACTGCCCATCTCTGTACATGGAAAGCATAGAGGGAGAAAGAGTAGTATCAAGACACCGTCATGAAACACAGCAAAGCATCACTGACAACAGAAATGTTCATGAAATGACACGAACAGCTTAAAATGGTAGAACTACAGGAAACAGCTGCTGTTTACAGGCTGAAGTAAGACCTGAAACAGCTGAAGACGTGGGATCCTTCAGGTCAGAAGACACAATGACACTAAGAACAACATGACCACTCCTTTCCATATCTCACTCCCACAGCTCACCACTTTACATCCTCCATCATCCCAGTGCTGTTTACTGTTCACCAAAATAAAAGGATGGCCAGGATATTACTGTGCTGTCTTGTTATAGCCCTGAGCTGGCCTGTTCATGGCTAACATGGAGCTATTTTGGAGCTTATTCTTTTCTTTTTGTATTTTTTTTTTTTCCTTCAAAGTGTTGAAACATTAAAGTTTACAAAAGAGAAAATGAAAAACAAAACTAACTTTTTCCTACCAAAAACCTTTCCAGCTGGAGCTCCGGGAGGAAAAATCAAGACTTGCTTTCATTTCAATGTGAGTCGTGCTAATAGACTGAATATCCTTAAGGGATATGTAAAAACTGCAAGTCCAAATGATATTTAGATGAGAAATTTTAATTAGTCATGTTGAATATATGGAGTCCTTATATGCAAAGTCAACAACCACGCTGTTGCCATTCTTCAGTGCATCACTGACTATAGTGATGCTGAGTGTCTCTGTTACCCTTCACAGAGCCCACAGGCTCCTTTGCCTTCTATGAATCTCCTCCTCCAGCTCCAGAGTCGCTGAGCTGACCAATCAGTATGTCTGGTGAAGATGTGATGAGCACACTGCCGTGCATCAACCCCCAGAAAGCAAAAGCAAAAGGCCCAAACAGTATTCCAAGAAGGGTTCAGAGCTCATGAACTCACACAAGTCTGCACAGATATTTTTAACATCTCACTCTTTCAGACGGTGCCAGTGTGTCTGAAGAGAGTGAGAGTGCATCAAGAGTGCAGCAGCAATGTCATGACCCACTACATACACTAACATGGACTGATGTGCCGCAAAAATAGTCACTGTGCGCTGGATGCAGCGAGGTCAGTATTGACGATCTGCTCTCACAAAGATGGCCAGCTCCTGTGTCAGGCTGCTCCTCCTAGACTTTAACTCGACCTTTAATACTATCAGCAAACTATTGTTGCTGATAACTGCAACTGCAACCTCTGCAACTGGGTCCTGGACATTTATCACACACCACTAAATCACACCAACAGTCACATTAATGAACGACTGTGCAACAATACGAAGAAAACTCAAATGATCAGACGACCCCCTATGAAAAAACACTGACACTTGGAGGCCGTCTGCCACGACCAGCAGGAAATTAGGACAAAAGCGTGCTGCGGCAGAGATCCAGAGATAAATAATAACTAACGACTAAGTGCAGAGTGCCTCCCATTATAAAGTACTCTGGTACTATAAGACTGATTCTTCCTGACTTTGCATGTGAAGACTTTAAATTTGATTCTGGATTTAGGAAGGAATCACATTTTGGATCAACTTTTCAGGCAGATCTTTGGACATTTTGATAACTGAACTGAATGACAGTCGTCCAGCCTAGAAGTAATAAATGCATGAACTAGTGTTTCAGCCTGAGACAGCATGTTTCTGATTTTAGAGATATTGAACAAATGCAGTGCTACATATTTATCTAATATTCACACTGAAAGACAAAGGAAGCAAAACTAAACGTAACAGAGACAAGAATTTGGGATAATAACTAACACTGAGCGAGCACACGAACACCGAGGGAAGAATCAGGAATATACCGACTACAGTACAGAAGATGAAAGCTGATGGTGACAGTTAGCAACACATTCAAAAGATCTCTGATTTCTGCAGTGAGACGTGGAGCCTTCTATACAAAATGTAAACTGTGCAAATTCACTTTAAATATTTCTTGACACCAAAAATTCATATCATGAATCTGCTTAGAGAAACAGCAAACATCTGTGTGAGGATGTGGAACACTTGAATAGATAAATCTGTCTAAAGTATGAGCACTGAATGCTGCAGCTGAAGAGCTGAAACTGCTGAGCTTTTTAGCCCATTCTCAACATCATAAGAGGAAAGAGCTGGTTTAATGCTTTCAACACTGTACCTTTGTTAAATGACAGATAATCTGCAATGGCCTCTATAAGTTAACTGCTGCTCCTGCTGCTACACCTTTGTTTCTCTTCAAAACTTAAATGTTAAATCTGGTTGGTTGCAGAATAATATTTGGTATTTTTATTTTTCATATGTTTAGTCTAACAAACTTTTCTTTTCTTTCTCTGAAGTAGTTATATGTGAAGTAATATTTATTGTTCACATTAAATAAATTTGTGGATACATTGTGCATTCTATTCTTATCATTTTTTGCTATTTTACCAGTTATGGTAATATGTAATATTAATATGGTAAATACAGGGCAGCACGGTGGCACGGTGGTTAGCACTGTTGCCGCACAGCAAGAAGGTCCTGAGTTCAATTCCACCATCAGGCCGGGGTCTTTCTGTGTGGAGTTTGCATGTTCTCCCCGTGTTTGCGTGGGTTCCCTCCGGGTACTCCGGCTTCCTCCCACCGTCCAAAGACATGCAGCTTGTGGGGATAGCTTAATCGGATAATCCAAATTGCCACTAGGTGTGAATGTGAGTGCGAATGGTTGTCTGTCCCTGTGTGTTGGCCCTGCGACAGACTGGCGACCTGTCCAGGGTGTACCCCGCCTCTCGCCCTATGACAGCTGGGATAGGCTCCAGCGCCCCCCGCGACCCTGAAAAGGATAAGCGGAAGCAGATGGATGGATGGATGGTAAATACAGAATCTGGGAAATGACCATAAATAGCTTTTAAAAGTTTAATACCTGAAGATGAACTCATAAAAATCATATATACTGTTTTTATCCATTTCTGTGGTCAAAACTTCCATAATTACAGAATATATTTTATTGGTGGACAACAAGCTGGGCTGGTCATGCAACACGCAGCACCTGTACAAAAAAGGCCAAAGCCGACTGTACTTCCTCAGGAGGCTGAGGTCTTTTAACATCTGCAGGAAGCTCCTGAGGATGTTTTACCAGTTGGTGGTTGCTGGAGTACTTTTCTATGCTGTGGTGTGCTGGGGGAGCAGCACAGCAAAGAAGGACTCAGGCTGGAGAAACTAATCAGGAAGGCTGGCTCTGTGGTCGGCATGAAGCCGGACACTGACAGTGGCAGAGAAAAGGTCACTAAAGAAACTGCTGGACATTATGGACGATGCTGGGCATCCTCTGCACACGGCCATAAACAACCAGAGGAGTCTGTTCAGTGACAGGTTGCTTCTCCCAAAGACAAGAACCAACAGGCTTAAAAACTCCTTTGTCCCACACGCCATCAAGCTGTTTATCTCCTCTCTGGAGGGGAGAGGGAGGGGAGAGGGAGGGCAAAGGAGGGGGGAACAACTAAGCTGTAGTGCCTCTTCACTGTGCAATACTTTTTGTTAATAGCCAACGGTGCAGTAGACTCACAATACTTGAAATGTGCAATTCCCTTGTATTCTTATTCCTATTTATTCTATTTATCCCTTTTGTATACTCTGTATTTATATATGTGTATATTTCTGTTCACATTCTGTAACTTCTGTCGGTGCTGTGCTACTGGAAACTGAATTTCCCGGAGGAACCCACCCGAGGGATTAATAAAGTTTATCTAATCTAATCTAATATCTGTTAATTAATGATCAATCCCACATAAAATTACTGAAACTTTATTTCTTTTACTGTCATTTTGTATTTTTTTTATATTATATTTTTATTGTTTTATTGAGAAACAATTGATGATTTCTATTAAAAACACTACATAAATAAATTTTACTTACATTTGTAATTTCATAACTAATCACAGCATCAATTAAATTTAAAATCCCTTAAAATTTAAATAGTATTTCAAGCTTTTTTATTTTTTAATTAAATGTCCCTGTGATCAGATGGTTGGTTGTTTGCTCGAACAAATGCAATACAAACGGACACTGCTGAAGGACTGCCTGCCCTGCGACAGTATTTCATGACCTGCCTTTGCTGCCTATAAATGGCTCTCCCCTGGGATGAGTGGGGTAGATAGCCAGGGAGTTGAATGTGTCACTTATTCCCCCCTAAGCCCCAGTTAGTTATTAATAAACATCTTTTGGCTGACATTGTCTGAAGGATTAGAGTAAGAGACCGAGTCTGCAGCAAGGCAGACAATTCCCACATTATGTCATATCTATAAACTCTGCGAACATCGGTTCAGTTAAAAATGTTCTATCATGCCAGATCACAACAATAGTCCCCTCTTTGTATTGTAGAGAGGGTGTCTGTCTCTGAATCCAAACTGGGGCTTATTCATCACTGCAGAGCACCCCATCTCCCTATGACTGTGGCCAATAATGTCTAGGAACTGTGAAGACCAGTTGCCAGTTCCTGAACGCATTTGGAAAAATTGTTTGCAGCCCATGTTTCAGCAAAACCTGTGGTGGATGTTCTGGAGACTTATCCTGTTTGCCCCTAACGAAATATTGGAATTGGGTCATTTAACCTGCTGATCTCAATCAGACAGGTGTGGAGTTTACAAACAGTGTTCACATCTTGAACTCCCATGTCCAGTTAAGGCTGCGTCTTTGTCCACTGCAGTTCATTTTTGTATGACGGGCACAAACCAGGAACAAACCAGGAACAAACCAGGAACAAACCAGGAACACTCATCGTGGAGCTTTCAAACTGGTCAAACTGTGCCGGTGTTTCTGAGAGCACCTGTTTACAGGCACCTTCGGACCAGGTGGGTGTGGCCCTGCCAGGTGGTTGACCACACCTGATTTTCTGTTTTTAATGTTTCAGATCATCAAAAAAATTTAAATATTAGACAAAGATAACACAAGTAAACACAAAATGCAGTTTATAAATGAAGGTGTTTAATATCAAGGCTAAAAAATTCAAACCCATATGGTCCTGTGTGAAACAGTGATTTTATAACATAAATTAACAGTGGTTAATGACATCTTTGGAAACTTGAGTTCAGTTTCTCTAGCCACACACAGGCCTGGTGACTTAAATCCGGTCGTTAAGTGTGACGTCACTAGCCGTGTCTGGGCCTAAACTCCGCTGCAGGTCCATATATCAAACGATCTCTGTGGCATTACTGAGAGTTGAAAAACTGTCTAAAGTCTTTCATCTTTAATAAAATGATCAGCGTTCTGCTCTACCAGGTGTAACAATTGAGTTTAACATCCAGGCATCCATGAAAACGGAATTTATGACATTTAACGGAGTTAGAAGTTAGCAGGAAGTTAGCTCGCTAGCTTCTATCTAAATACAATATAGCATGTCCTGACTGCGGGGTTTTGGAAACAAATTCAAACGTACAGCTCTGTTATCACTTCCAACATAAATGAAGACAGAAAACTAAACAGCAGTGACGTTTGTAGGGTTACTGAAGTTTGGCTAGCTGGTATATAATCATGTGCTACGTGACTGCTAGCGACACAGCTATGTTGGCATAATATAAACAAGCTAACTTTTTTTCCACTCGATAAAAGTTAACATGAGTGTTCTCGGTGGTCAGGAACAAATGTAATCACATGGCAGGATGCTGTAAAAGGACCAAACTTCAGCCAGGAGAACAACTGAGATAATCCATCCACAATACGAGGTTAGTCATTCATATACTGCTGCATGGGCTGGGCTGTAGCTACATCCTACGGTTTTAAAAACTGAGCTTAAATAAATGATTAGCGGTAATAAAAGCCGAGGGAGGTCAACAGTGATCACTGACTGTTTTAGGAGCTTTTTGAGATTAAATAGAAGAAAATACAAAACATTAAACATGTTAACAACACAAAAGCCATATTAAACGCAGACTACTTTAAGCCCGGAAGTAGGATTTGTCACGTCATCACTTAACGACCGGATAGGACCTGCCTGACAAAGTAGAGTAGACCAAAAGGCTCTCAAAAGCCAGATATCATATCACGATCCTGCGACTCATCCAGAGGTCACAAAAAAACAGAACAATATCCGAAGAACTGCTTGCCTCACTTCTCTCAGTTACGGACAGCGTTCATGACTCCAACATAAAAACAAGAGACTGGACAAAAATGACCTGCATGGCAAAGTTCCAAGACAAAAACCACTGTTGAACAAAAGGAACATTAAGGCTCATCTCAGTGTTGCCAGAAACATCTTGATGATCCCCACGACTTTTGGAAAAATACTCTATGGACTGATGAGACAGAAGCTGAACCTTTTGGAAGGAGTGTGTCCCATTCATCTGCAGTAAAAGTAACACAACATTTCAGAATAGGAACATCATACCACAGTAAAATATGGTGGTGGCCCGGGGTTGTTGTACTGACTGAGGACCTGGAAGACTTACTGTGGTAAATGGAAGCACGAACAAGACGAGTCAAGCTGAAGTTGGGTTCTGCAGCAGGACAATGATCCAAAACCAAGCAGTGTGTTACATCCCAAGACGTCTACGGGGTGTGGGGAGTAACATAAAACTAGAAAGAGAAATCAAGATCAAGCTAGCCAAAAACATAAGCCTAATGAAAAAACAGGCAAACAAACCAAGGCTTCCAGAAACATCTGACATTCTGACAACCACAAAAATGGCCAGAGACCCTGAAGTGATATTTCAGTCAGCTTAAATAAGCCTTGGAGAACATCTGTTGGCTGCGGGACTCAGACTTCAGCTTGCACTGGAACGATCACGGCTGAATGTGAAACGGTGGGAATGAGAATCGGCACCTCCAAATCCGAGGCCATGGTCCTCAGCCTGAAAAGGGTGGAGTGCCCACTCCGAGTCAGGGACGAGTTCCTGCCCCAAGTAGAAGAGTTTAAGTATCTCGGGATCTTGTTCACAAGTGACAGGAGAAGGGAGCGGGAGATCAATAGACGGACTGGTGCAGTGATTCGGACACTGTACCGGTCTGTTGTGGTGAAGAGAGAGCTGAGTGTAAAAGCAAAGCTCTCAACATCAGGAAAGGAGACATGCCCCATCGTGACCGTTGATGGCTGAAGATGGAGCTCTCTACGATACAAAAGAGGAAGCCAGTAACAGAAAATAAGACCCTCAGAACCAGGCCACGCAGAACTCCTGGACTCTTGGAAGTTCAGCCACCCAGGAGGGGCTCAGAGTAGAGCCGCTGCTGCTCCACATCGAAAGGAGCCAGCTGAGGTGGTTCGGGCATCTGACAAGGATGCCTCCTGGGCGCCTCCTAGGTGAGGTGTTCTGGGCATGTCCCACCGGGAGGAGGCCCCGGGACAGACCCAGGACACACTGGAGAGATTATATCTTTCGGCTGGCCTGGGAACGCCTTGGTGTTCCCCCGGATAAGCTGAAGGAGGTGGCTGGGGAGAGGGAGATCAAAATCCTGACCTGAATCTGATTGAAATGCTGGGATTTTGTATGAAGCTGGAACTTGACAGTCACCCAGGTCATGGTCTTGAGAGCATGAAAATGACAGCTGGACGTCTTAAGGGTCCTGCTGCAGCCATTTGTTTTATTCTAATAACACTCCTCCTCCTCCTCCATCAGGGGTCACCACAGCAGATCATCTCCTTCCATCTCACCCCATCTCCAGTATCCTCCTCTGTCACACAAATCCTTTACAGATTGTTCTTCACTACATCCACAAATCCTCTTTGTGTTTTTTTTAACCTTCTACCACATTCAGGGTCTTTTGTCCAATATACCCACAGTCCTTCCTCCTTATGTCCAAACCATCTTAACCTCGCCTCTCTAACTTAACCACATGTTTTGAGACAGAATAAATCAATATGTTGATCAATTCTAAATCTTTTCAAAACAGATGATCATAAAGAGAGTGTCCTAATGTTTAATAATTCATATTTAATAGTTTTGCTCTTTGGTGCTGCTTTATCTCAGGTGGTCTAAGAGCAGACAAAGGCTCTATGGGGTGGTGTTTGGGGCTATGGGGGGAGGAGGGAGCTGCAGAGAGCTAAGTAAGACTACAACTTTTAATTCCTGGTCTTTACTCAGTGTTGATTTAATAAATTAATCCTTATTTCTATAAATAACAGCTGCACCATCTAAAGTGGAACGACAAAAACTCTCCTAATAAGACCAGATCAGTTATCTATAATGCCCACATTGGTTTTTGGGCACCACATAGATAGCTAGCGCTTGAAGGATGACATGTAGCTATGTAATCAGTGGTCAGATTGGGAGTCTGATCAAATTTGATTGGAGTCAACTCCTCTACAGAGAGCTTACCAGAGTTCCTCATTTGGGAAAATTGATCTGAAACAAAAAAACAAAGGAACCTACAGCAAATTATAGGGGAACTTGTCCCCACTTACCTTTCGGTGTAAATATGAGCATACAGTATGTATATGAGGTGTTGCTCTGATAGTTTAACTGGGTCTGTCTAACCTGCTTGGCCCTGTGGCTTTCCCACACCAGATGTATGCACTGTCTGATGGACAGAGGCGGTTTCTCGCAGCTTAAGTACAGTTTTTTGTTTTATGGCGTTTTTTTCCCGAAGTCGCAAAAGTATGACATCACAACATTCTGATTGGTCACTTGCAATGTTGATCCTGGAACAACCTTTAGTATGATGATCTGGGAACAACACCAACACGAGGATATCAGATCGTGCTGTATGCACAGAGGTCACACATACAAACATCTGGAGAGGATAATCCTTATGCACTGAGAACAACGCGTTGAACATACCGAGCGGACATTATTTTTACTTTCCTGGGGTTGTATTAACAAATGGTTTCCTGGTGGTGGCTACAGATCTGGACACCTGCACTACTACTGCTATTTCTGCAGTTCATGGAAACCAATCTCAGAAAAGAGAAATCATATAATAAAGAAAATAATTGACACCAGAATATATTTCAGGTTATATATTTTATGTAGTAATACAAATAGCACAATTGGAAAAGGATGTGCAAAAGTAATTACAGTCCTTGTTTTTGGCTTACATTGCATTCAACCTTATATTGTAACAGGCAAACACTCTGTGCAATGACTCCACACTTTGATGCTACTCTCTCATACATTCTCATACATACAGTATCATTGTTTGCTTTTGACCATTGTTTACAGTCAAAATGTTGCAAATCCGGTCTTTTTAATCGATAGATGTGCTCAATTATATCTCAGCTGACCCAATGAATTAGTTATAACTAACTCAAATCAGTTTACATCCAGATTCACTGCATATTTGCAGTTTTGTGCAAGTCAGATCAAATACGGTGGATTTCTCTGGCAAAGACATGACAGTAGTATATCTCATGCAGCAGTCACATAAATTACCATTTAAAAAGTCACTATTGTTTCTACAATGTCTAAACTTTAATTATGCATCTGGACCAAATAAAGACTTGTAAAGGTGGTGAAAAGAAAAGAAGAAGAAATATGTTCAGATGCACACATGCTGAGAAAAAAGCTGTTCATATCATATAGTGTGACAGCTGGATCATGAAAAGTCTTGGCTACCACAGTTAGTCAGATGGTGGTGTTGATGATGGCACTGATCCTGTCTTAAGTCTGCAAAGCATGATTTGAATAAGCTGTTGGACACAGAAGATGTGAGAACTGAACACTTTTACCTACCAGGATATAGTCTGCACCCCCGTGAGGGGAAGAATAGATAAAACAAAAACAAAGTGCAAATGTCATGTAATCAGTCACTGCAGCAACATTTAAGAAAGCCTGACTTCAACATAGGGGAACTGCCCAAAGCCCTTAATTATCATAAATGTCTTCGAGAAACAGAAGCTGAGGGACGTAAAGTTGTCCTCATAATCTCATGACCTGAACATCATCCTTGGAGAGATTTTAAACATGCTGTGCATGCAAAGATCATCGAAAACATCTCAGAACGTGAACAGCGGCTGAAAATTCCTAAATCCAAAATGAAAACACTCAGAAAACATTTCGATCAGCGGTCTCCAACCTTTTCTGTGCCACGGGCCGGTTTATGTCCGACAATATTTTCACGGCCTTTAAGGTGTCGCGGATAAGTACAACAAAATAAAACCAGCATCGGTACCAAAAAAAGAAGATTTATTCATAACACAGGAAAAGATGCAGGGAAACCGAGTTAACGATAAAAACGATAAAAAACCCCCCGATAAAAACGCTGAAAACCATAAATTTCACACCCGAGCCTCGACCCTCGCAGCCCAAACGACCCACGGACCGGTCCGTGGCCCGGGGGTTGGGGAAAGTTCAACACTGATCTAGTTACTTAGTAGTTAATATGTGAGACAAGTACTTTTTGCATTCAACTGTGTCGTCATCAAAGTACTGCAACAATTAGGCACATGGGTTAGTAATTAATGAAAGAACAATACTGCAGATAATACAGAGCAACAGGAGATAGACGATACACAGAACATGTATGTGCTGCATCCTGCCCGGCTGTTGGCCACAGATCAAACTGTAGGCCGAAGTATCACGTCAAGAATTTCAACACAACATTCGAACAAACAGTGCAGTGTATCTACAACCGAAGCCCATCATTTGCCAGCACCTAAATACATGAACTTTAATATATCAACAGCTTATTGATGGAAAATTGAAAGCAGGTGAAACGATGCAGTCGCTGTCAGACCGTTTGATGGTTAGTATTGATTTTGTAAAACGTTTAAGTTATAGTTGTTTTTTTCATTTTGTTTTATATTTATATAAGTCCAAGACCTTTGGCTAAAGTGTTGATAAATTTCAATAAGATATTAAGACATTAGTAGTTGTAATACTTGTATCATGCAACGTGTGATTAAATGTTAAACCCACTGCCACGTCAACACAAACTACTCAAAAACAAAGCAGATCAAAAATATCAAGACTTCAGATGAGCAAATATATTCATACAGTCATTAGTAGAATGGAAACATGCCGAGGATCAGATCTCCTCTTGAATATCGTGAAGATCTGAAAAAAGAGAACAAATATAAATTCAGACCTCTAACATCAGTTTAACACTGCAGGATTTTAGTGTCAAGTATCCAAACATAATCCAAACAAATCGAATTAAAGCTCATGTGTTTTGTTTGAGGGATGAGGATACAAAGGCAGTCATTAAACTCGTCGGACTTCTGGGGTCACCCAACTTCTTTAAAGCTCTGGATGTTGTGGAGCTGTTCGGATTTATACAGCTTTGCAACGTTGCATGGAAATTGTGGGGAGTAGCTCTGGACTGGCAAGTTGGCTGGGGGTTGTTGTATAAAAAGCTAAGTGTAAACATGTAGCCTATCTTTTTTCTGGGAAATCAAAAAGTAAATGGTTTGGGAAACGGTGTAGCTACGTCTTTATATCCTAATCAGACAACCAAGTACAGTAAAAGGTCTTACGTGTGGTATTTGCATTCGGATGCTGAGGAGAAGGGCTTAGACTAAAATGGAAGAAATCAAACGGGAACATTAGGAGTACCAAACCAAATCAGCAGTTTGGTACATTTTTAGTTACATTTACAAATGACGATAAAGTTATTTTGTCAGAAAGTGTTTTTGAACAAGTGAAACATTTCTGTCCTGATGCTCAGTTATGCACGATCTGATATCCTCGTGTTGGTGTTGTTCCCAGATCATCATACTAAAGGTTGTTCCAGGATCAACATTGCAAGTGACCAATCAGAATGTTGTGATGTCATACTTTTGCGACTTCGGGAAAAACCGGCGTAAAACAAAAAACTGTACTTAAGCTGCGAGAAACCGCCTCTGTCCGCCGATCAACGGACCCTAACCCTTTTAATAAACGCTAAGCAGAATTGATATTGTCCTTGCAACATTGGAATTTCATAAATGCACGAATGGGTTGGTGCGCAAAAGAATAACGTCACAATAATGTGATTGGTCACTTGCAATGTTGAACCTGGAACAACATTTTCATGATGATCTGGGAACAACACCAACACGACGATATCAGATCATCCCTCAGTTATACAGGTAAGTAAATCCCAAAAGGTTGACTCTGTTCATCTGGATGTTTTCAGTGGGAGAAACGTTTCGTCACTCATCCAGGTGACTCCTTCAGGCTCAGCTGACTGCAGGTCAGTAACTTGACCATTAGTATACAAATTGTCATGACCAGTGATCAACAACCACCATTCACAGGGAGCTGGGGAATGGCTGCAATCACAGGAGAGCTACCTCGTCAGGCCAGGACTCTGCAGTCTATTTACACCTACAGGCCAGTGGACACTCTTTCAATGATGAGGATGTAACATCCTGACAGGGAGGAACGCTGGTTTGAGGGCGGAGTCAAGGAGGCCATTTACGTGAAAAGGGAAAGACCATCTCTGAATGGAGGAGGGGCCTAAGGGTACATCTGTCACCATCTTACAATGCTGTGATTGCAGCCATTCAACTCTCTGTGATCGGGACTCATGGTTATTGATCAATGATCATGACAATTTGCATAATTAAGATCAAGGAACTGACCTCACAGCCCATTGTTCCTTCACTGGGCTGGTTTCAGTCATTATGCAAATGTCCTGTTTAAAGGTTGGAAACCTGCAGTCAGCTGAGACTGAAGACGTCACCTGATGATGACGAAACGTTTCTCTCACTGAAAACATCCAGATGAACAGAATCAAACATTCTAGTTTTCTTTAGTAAGGAAAAGTTATTATTTTTTACACAATAACAAAATTATTTTCAGAAAAAACAACTGAGGGTTATTTTTCAATTAACACTCAATATAATTTGGGCTGTCACTGAAACCGCTGTGCCAAAAACCAAAGAAATGGACAAGAACTGCATATAAACTATAGATATAAATACACAGACAGTCGGTCACATCGTGTCTGTCTGTTACCTTTGGAGCTTTCAGATGCAGTCCCATCGTCATCATCATCTGACGTCACATATACCTCGAGGTCAATGACTTGCTGCAGGCTCGACTGGTGAACAGAATCTTGGTTGGCTTGCATGTTATAAACTCCAGAAATCTCTGTTTCTGACTGCATTGATAAAGGCTTAGACATCTAGGAAAGAGCAAAGAAACATGAGTAATGGCTACAGAAAACACAGCTGATTTATAACAACCAACAGGTTTGTTTTACTCCTCTCAGAGGTCGTTTCTTCAGGCTTCTCTGCCTCTTTGTCAAATGCTCAACCTATCTGCTCCATCAGCTCCGTCATCACCAGATCATCAGCCAGAGGTAGTGTGTCTGTTCTGTTCATGTTACCAGTCAGTTTGTTTTTCACAGCTATCCTCTTTGTCTGTTCTGATACTAACCCCATGTTTGCCTGCTGATGGTGGTCAGAGGGCCCGGTGGCGCCAGTGTCCGGCAGCCTCGCCTCTGTCAGTGCGCCCCAGGGTGGCTGTGGCTACAATGTAGCTGCCATCACCAGTGTGTGAATGGGTGGATGTAGTGTAAAGCGCTTTGGGGTCCTTAGGGACTGAGTAAAGCGCTATACAAATACAGGCCATTTACCATTCTGATCCCATCGAGCATATGTGATGGCCTGCATCTCCTGATAGCGTTGTTCCAACTTTCTGTAAACAGTGTTGGTCAAGTTACTTGAAAAAAGTAATCAGTAACTAATTACTGATTGCTTCCCCAAAAAAGTAATCCCGTTACTTTACTGATTACTTATTTTCAAAAGTAATTAATTACTTAGTTACTTAGTTACTTTTTAAAAACACGATTTACACCCTGAATAGGTGATAAAGTGATAGATCTTTTTCTACATAATCATCATACAAAATGTAATCAAATGGAAAAGTCTCTTTTTAAAACTTGTTTTATTAGTTTTAATCTTTTAACTTTATGCATCAAGCAAATATTAAATTATCTGCAACATTCTCTGACTGGAAGAAATTAGTTTAACATTTAAACCTATTTTCTGCACATTCCAGCACATAAAATAAAATATTTTTTGTGTTTACACTCAGTCTTTCAAATAGATGCAAGTAAAACACAGCAGAAAATAAATAAAGTCAAAGACTAGCGGTCCTGTTGCTCTATTTTCACCTGTAAAGCAGGAGTGGGGTAGGCGGAGGTTTACCCTGGTGCAGGTGTGCAGCGGTCAGTGGAAGAATCCGCGAGTTTCTCTGTGAGTTTCCCATTACGTCGTAGCTACTCGGTGCTTGTTTGGAAGTTTAGGGGTTTTTTTCGCTGTAAAAAGAAGTTTTCTTCCCACGCACAACGGACACTAATGTTTTTGTCACTTTTTATGGAATCAAACTCAAAGTAAGGTCAGTACTTCCACGCTTTAAACGCTGCACGCTCATACTCTCTCTGCACTCGATATATGATCCATTGTTGATCTGCACACAGCTGTTGTCACGAACGTCGCACTCGCTTACGTCACTGTCATGAGACATTCTCGCAAAAAATCATGGTTTTAGTAACGCAGTAACGCAGCGTTCCTACGGGAAAGTAACGGTAATCTAATTACCGTTTTTGCAATAGTAATCCCTTACTTTACTCGTTACTTGAAAAAAGTAATCAGATTACAGTAATGCATTACAAGTAACGCGTTACTGCCCATCTCTGTCTGTAAATAAACCTGTGTCGACCTTTTCCCTGTGTCCTCTGTGTGTGGGTTCATGAATTTGTTTGAAATCTGTGTCTTGTCGCCCCCTTGTTGCCCCTCTTATACTATATCAGTATAAGTAATTGAGCTTACCTGAGAGGCCTGTTGTCCGTACCGCTGTGAAGCAGGTGCAACCCCACTGGTGGCTTTCATCTGTCGGACCTGCCTCTCTAGGTCAGCCCGGGCCCTCTCGCTGTCTTTGAACCGATTTTCTGCATCCCTCAGTCTCAGCAGCTCCTCCTGCAGCAGGCTGTGTTGTCTCTGCAGAAGCGCCAGCTCTCCTATGGTCGACAATACAGTGGCTTCCCGATGGCCTCCATCTCGCAACAGAGGGCGCCATACTTCGCTTGGAGACATGGAGCCCTGCTGCTGCAGTAACAGCTCCAAGATTGAGTCTTGCTTAATAACAGCACCCTGTCATATTACAGGGAGAATCCAGTGTCAGATATGTTTGGTTTGTGACAAAGATGAAGTGTGTCTGTTGTGTTGAGATGTTTTAGAAAGATTCCACAGTTGTGTTATTGTGTAAAGATGGATTCTCTTCTTTGTTTCTGGTAGATTTGACTTTTATTTACAAATATTTCAAACCAGTCGACCAAATAAGCACCAAAAGAGACGGCTGCTGACCAGCTTTAGTTTAGCTTTTACTGTGGAAAACATTAAAACATGTATAAATAAATATTAAGCACTAAATTTACAGAAAGACGTAAGAGAGAGAAATAGAAAAGTGATTAATTGCACATAAAACAGTGGCAGGAGCAGCCACTGTTTGAGCAGCACAAGATTAAAGTGGAAGTTAGTGCAGTGTTGCACGGAGTGTGAGCTCATGTCTGCATGTCTTATGATGTCAGGCTCGTGTTGTCATGGCTACATCCCTCAGTGTTTCCTGTTTTATTTTGTAGAGTCAGGAGTCTCCATGTTCAGTGTGTTTTGTTTTACTTCCCCTGTGGTGTCATCATGCTCAGCTGTTTCCTCGTGTGATCACCTCCTGTGTGCGTTCAGTCTGTGTCAGGTTGTCTGTTTGGTTTCACGTCACAGAGATCTTCCTGCTCAGGTTCATGTTGGGTTTGTTTCATAGTTCAGTTCCACGTCTCTCGCCACAGTTTTCATAGTTATTTAGTTTTTCTCAGTTAGCTTTCAGTTAGTTGTGGCTATGTTTTTGTCTCGCTGTTTGTTTAAACCTTAGTCCTGTTTTCTTCTCTGTCTGAGATCCTCCATCACTCTACACACAGTCAGCTCCCACTGACCGTGACAACACCTGCACTGCTACAACTATCTGCTGGGACTGAACGACGCTGCATTCATTCTGAAGACAGTCTGCGAGCTGGACATGGACCCCGCAGACTGTTTCTGCTGGAGGTTCTGGAGAACCGCTCCTGTATGACGAGCCAGAGGATTTGCAGCCCGGTCAGCTGGAGGGTTCGTGGCCCGACCCACCTCCTCCCGGAGTAAACGGCGTTGACGCCGCCACTCCAGAACGACTGAGCACACCCCATTCATGGGAGAAAGTGAATGTTTATTGCACTTTCCGCTCGAGCATACCGACCCAACCTTCTGCAATTTCTTTCACTGTGAGCGAGACTGTTTCTCACTCAGAGGATTTATTCTGCCTGAATCGGTTGATTCAGAGAATGTAAGTCTTGTTCCCGTTGGGGGTTCTGGAGAACCATGCCAGCCTTCGTCTGTTCCCGCTGGAGGGTCCGAGGGGCCCGTCCAGCATTCATCGCCTGCTGCGCCACAATCTGCGGCTTCCATGCTGCCGCCTGGTCCTGCCGCCGCCTGGTCCTGCCGCCGCCTGGTCCTGCCATCGCCTGGTCCTGCCACACAGCCGGCCTCCAGACCTCCTTCGCCTGCGCCGCCGCCGCCATTGCTTTTCGCACAGTCGGCCTCCTGAACTGAACTGTTTTGGGTTGTTGTGCTGTCGACCTCCAGGCCCCCTGAACCTGTTTACTGTGTTCTTGAACATTTCATGGGCTTTGTTTTGGTTTGTTTTGGACTCTGGCTCCTTGTTTTTAGTTTGTTTCATTTGTTTGTTTGAATTATTTGTGTACTACTGTACACAGTGTCTGTAACATATCGAGTGCTGTGTTGTGAAGTCCGACTTACCTGGAGTGCATGAAGATAAACGCTGAGATTCACCAGCCTTTGGCAGATCTCCTGTCAAACACGAGCAGCATACTTATTACTGACTTCTGTTTTAAATGCACTTTAAATAAACAGACATACTTTAAAAGTTACTCACCATTAGCGGTGACTTGTCCTGTCGCTTCATGCATTCCTTTATTAGGCACAAACGTTTTCCACAGACAGAGAGTGAAAACAGTTGAAGCAAAGTTATTACAGTTCACCAACTGAGAGAAACATTTTAAACATTTCAGATCCAGCTCGACCTGGATGGTTACGCTCATGACACGCCCACACAGGGACAGAACTAACAAGGAACCAGGGGACCCGAGGCACCAATGCCCCAGACCCCACACCCAACCCAGGAGCAGGTAACGCAAGTATCCCAGGCACCATTCAACACCGCAAGGCAACATCCACTCATGTCCCCCACCAACACAAATCAGGACAGACACACAGATGCCCCTAAAACAAGAGTCCAGTGACTTCAGTGGACTCTTCAGGGGCGATCGTGGCTCAAGAGTTGGGAGTTCGTCTTGTAATCGGAAGGTTGCTGGTTCGAGCCCCGGCTCGGACAGTCTCGGTCGTTGTGTCCTTGGGCAAGACACTTCACCTACCGCCTACTGGTGATGGCCAGAGGGGCCGATATGGCAGCCTCGCTTCTGTCAGTCTGCCCCAGGGCAGCTGTGGCTACAACTGTAGCTGCCTCCACCAGTGTGTGAATGGGTGGATGACTGGGTGTGTAAAGTGCTTTGGGGTCCCTAGGCGGGACTAGTAAAAGCACTATACAAATACAGGCCATTTACCATTTACCATTTCAGTGTGAACTGGAGTCACTCTGTACTGTCTATTATTATACACTGAAATATCCATGGTGGCTCCAAAATACAAGAATGAAGGTCATACAATACACAACCTGCTGTTCTGATATTAAAATATGATTATTAGAAATATTAGAAACACAAGTGAAGTTTGAATTTGACATTGAAAGCTAAATTCTTACTGACATTATTGATGTCAAAGATGAAAACTAAACTCTAGTTTAAGTCTTTTTGTTGATGCCTTAAACGTGTGAATGTCTCAGTAAAACCTGGACAAAATGACTCATCGTCCCGTTAACTTTACTATATGCACCACAAACCAAATCTGAGACCATGTTCAGATCCATAACTGCACCTCCGAACCCCCATCATCAACTCTTTGTCCTCACCTTTGCTGCAATAAAATGCTGGGCTCCATTGACCAGCAGCTCCTGGTCACCTGAGAAGAGACAAAACACTCAGTACTCGTCTTGGAGCGACATGTGCAATTTAACCTTTATTTTAACCGTTCAGCTGAAAAAGGTAAGTATGCTTAATTCATCATTTATAAAGTATTACTCTTCATTAGTATGTAATTTATAAATGTGGATATAAGTGTTTATATGTCACTCATAAGGCGTCCATGGTATATTTAGTGTAAATAAGTGTTTTAAAGGTTTTCTTAATACTTCAGATTATAATTCATGGTTAATCCAGGCAGTTACCAGCAGGCCTGGACGGGTAATCTGGCATACGGAGTATTTGGATGGTGGCCCAGTGCACATGTGTCCACATATTTTCTTTCCTTTGTCGTTGTAATTATACTGTCCAGTAAGCAGCATGAAGCTGCACATCGCACTGACAGCAGTTCATGTTCATCACATCCCTCACTGCTACCAGCCCCTCCCCTACTTTCCCCATGAATTCATGCATCTTTTTGAGAATTCAGATTTATGTGGCCATTAAATAGCAGTATTTACTGACTGAGTGCAGTAACGTGCTATCATGGCTCCATGATAACGCTCATTGATTTGGGATTCTCCTTCATGGTGGAGGATCACCTCTTAACCTGATCTCCTCCTCGCCCCACGGAGCTGCTCTGAGTTCTCACTGAATGAGGAGGAGATGGAGTCCATTACTTCTTTCATTTAAGCTGTTCACCTGTGTGAAGGAGAGTTCGTCCGCTAGTCGAACCTCGGATACAGGAGGAACAATGTGGTTTTCGTCCTGGTCGCGGAACACTGGACCAGCTCTTCATCCTCTCGAGGATACTTGAGGGTGCATGGGAGTTTGCCCAACCGGTCTACATGTGTTTTGTGGACTTGGAGAAGGCATTCGACCGTGTCCCTCGGGGTGTCCTGTGGGAGGTGCTGCGGGAGTATGGGGTGTCTGGCCCATTGCTACGGGCCATTCGATCCCTATACAACCGTTGCAAGAGCTTGGTTCGCATTGCCGGCAATAAGTCGGACTCGTTCCCGGTGGGTGATGGGCTCCGCCAGGGCTGCCCTTTGTCACCGGTTCTGTTCATAATTTTTATGGACAGGATTTCTAGGCGCAGCCAAGTGGCGGAGGGCTTTCGCTTTGGTGGCCTCAGAATCTCATCTCTGCTTTTTGCAGATGATGTGGTTCTGTTGAAACCGCTATTTAGTCTAATTCAGCTGGACTAAAGCTGACAGACCACAAACCAGACGAAAGCTTAACCTCGGGAACGATCTAAAGAAGTTCCAAAGTCTCAAACATTCCAGAGACATTTTCCTGCATTACCAGTTTAATATGATGGACCCTTTCTTCATATTGTATTTGTGAAGCTCTGTGAAAGATTTATTATTGTTTTGTAAAAACAATATTCATGTTTTATGTTAAATGAAGAAATCTTGAGCTGTCCTGTGGCTCCACCTCCTTGGTGCATCTTCCTCTTAAACCCCGCCTACAAACCTGCATTCAGTATTGTGCAAACCTCAGGTGTGTTATGTTTGCATCTGTATGTTCTGCACTTCTTTCTGTGTTGTCTGCGTCATGTCTCTGTTGGGAAAATAGCTGAGACGCAAATAACCTTCACTTCAGAGGTCACAGAAAATTCTTAATTAACAAATAGTAATTGTCTTAATTAACCATGAATTACACTATGAAATCAGCATTTATAAAACCTCTATTAACCTCACAAACAATGAGCTCATATCTTAATCGTTATATAGAGGAATGGGCGTCCAAATGTTACCATGAACACATTCTGAGCTTATTAACCAAGAATGAACATTTATTCATACATTACATACTAAATAGGAGTGTTGTTCCAAATGATGACCTAAGCACTTACTAATACCTAACTGATGCCTGATAGTGGCACATTATAGGCTGTTACTGTTTTTCTTAATGTATATATTCATAATTAATTCAGTCAGATTTAAGATGATGATGGATGAGAGACTGAAACGCTGACTTACTACAGTCTACCACCTCCATGTGGCTGTGATGGCACAAGAGGCGGGTGTCCATGCTGAAGCCCAGAAGGAGTTCACTCAGTCTGTCCACTGTGAGGACATACACACACACACACACACGTTTTTTCTATTAACTTTACATCTTTTTCTATTCCCATGTTTTTTCCTCCTGGATGTCTTGTGTTTGCAGCATGTCAGATGGAAACATCGATATTCCAAAGGGTCGTCGCGTCTCTTCTTAAGCTAACTTCAACAACTCTTTGCTAAAGTTTCTTCCTTTCTCATCAACGTCATCCCCTGTAGTTACCACAGCTCTGCTCATCACCCTTGTTTTGAAAATACCAGTTCACCATTCCTCAGACATCCTCTCAGTTCCTCCACACGTATATCATCTAGATCAGGGGTGGGCAACTCCAGGCCTCGAGGCCCGGTTTCCTGCAGGTTTTTGTTATCTCACCTTGGGTCAACACACCTGAATCACATGATTAGTTCGTTACCAGGCCTTTGGAGAACTTCAGGACATGTTGAGGAGCTAATTTAGCATTTAAATCAGCTGTGTTGGTTCAAGGACACATCTAAAACCTGCAGGGACACCGGCCCTCGAGGCCTGGAGTTGCCCACCCCTGATCTAGACCATTTCCCTTCCACTCTTCATCTTCTTCATAGCTGCCTCCTTACTTACAATGATCCTCTGTACTTGCCGTATCTGTCCTGCTCTCATTTTCTTTATTGATCAGCTCATCAAACTCCTCCTTCCATCTCAACACACCTTCTTTACTCACAGCACACTGTAAGCCTTCGCCTTTCTATCTCTTATTCGATGTACATTTAGTTCTTGCTCATTCCACCACCAGCTCGTCTGTTTCCAGACGATACATAAAATACTGCAGTACAGTTTTCCTCACCACTTCCTCCAGCTTCTGCCTTTCAGGCCTGGATTTTACCTTCATTTACTTCCTTTTCTTGATTTCCAGAGGCACCTTGGTTTTTGAGAAACCACAACCATCAGCCCTACCTACCCAGCACTACCTCATCACCTCTGTTCCCTCGGTCTACACGTCCACTAAAGTCTGCTTCAGTCTTGAAGCTTTAGCCTCAGCCTCAACTATCTGACAGCTCAGTCACTTCAGATAAATTTCAGGGAGTTTGTATAGTAAATATTTTCATTCTTATTAGCTACAAAATGTTTATTTTTACTCATACTTCTAATTAAAATTAAGTTATGTACAAAAGAAGTTATTTATTTTTTTGTTGAGTTCGATCAGATGTGAAGCATGCTAATATGAAACGTGGATAGTTACCCTCAGATGTGGCATCCAGTAATAGTTTTTCAGCACGAGGAGCTTGTGGTGTGTCGGCCCTAAACAAGTAGCGAGTGATGGGAGGCTGTAGGCTCTCCTGGCCACTCGTCACCTCTGCCAGCTCACAGAATAACGTCACTCGTTCCTGCAGGAGCTCCAGCATCTCCTGGTCCTTGTGCTGCAGATCAGCTGATTGGATGACAATCAATCAGTCATCAGTCTAAAACAGACGTGCAGAAAAACAAAGCCTGCCTCTTCATAGGTCTCCCTGGTTCATGTTGATCAGAAAGGTCAGGCAGACCTGATGCAGGACGCTTTAGTTTAAAATACAGTTCATGTAAATAACTATTCAGTTCAATTTTCAGTTTAATTGTATTTGTATGAAACAAGCTGAGACTAAACAGGAGGAGACCAGTGCAGCAGAAACGGTCCAGCTGCTGTTTTTCCTGCTGATTCTTTGGTCGACTTGTTATTTGCTTCATTTAACTTCCTAGTTTTAGTTGTTGAGAGTTTAGCTCCACTCGTGTGTCAATTCCCCGATAAGTTCATGTCTGTTTCCTCGTTTAGTCACATGCTTCACTTCCTCTGCTGCTGGTTAGATGTCACTGCTGGTTTTACTGTCACCATAGCTGCTTTGCTCTTTATGATTTTACTGTTTACTGTTATTCCAAACTTGTGAAATGCTGTCTTCTTGTGCAAAAGCATTTACTGTGGGCAAAAACACAATCCAGGATAATCCTGGCATGTCAGAAGATCTAAATGATTCCTGACACTAGCACAGATGTTCTGCCTGTGGACACTACAGCAGTTTACATTTTTTAGATCCAGGTTTGGTATGTTTGATACTCTGACAGGGCCTTTGGAGATCACAGTGTTGTTCGGTCCAGGGGAACCTCTGTGTTTGGTAAAAGTATGGAAACCTTTAAATAACTATTTAGGACCAAAGGGTGACAGAAAACCTGAGTATTCATCGTTTTGGTTTAAGTGGTAGAGAACACGTAGCCACCAGTAAGACTAAGCTACCATGTCGTCTTTTTCTGGTTCAGGTATTTGAAATTCAATTAGTCTGTATGTTCTCCTGACCTTTGAGCCTCCTCAGATGAGCCTTGTGTTCCGACTCTATCAGGGGAAACTCCTCTCTCGATGGACACCTGAACACACAAATCCAGACCACACATATCGTCTTATCAGTCACATAACAGACACGAACCTTTTAGATTTGTCGGGTTTTGTTCATAAACTAATTAGTAGACATTTATACCTCAATAATTAAACAGTTTATCACAACTTGGGTCTCATTTTGGTAACTCGACTGTATTACCCTGCCCTCACCTATGGTTACAAGCTCTGGGTAGTGACCAAAAAACGTGTACAAACAGAAATGAGCTTCTCCTGAAGAGTGTCTGGCCTCTGGGGTGAGGAGCTCAGCCATCTGGGAGTTAGTATTATTATTATTATCGTTATTATTATTATTATTATCGTTATTATTATTGTTATCATTATTATTATTATTATTATCGTTATTATTATTATTATTATTATTATTATCGTTATTATTATTATCATTATCGTTATTATTATTATTATTGTTATTATTATTATTATTATTATTATTATCGTTATTATTATTATTATCGTTATTATTATTATTATTATTAACGTTATCGTTATCATTGTTATTATTATCGTTATCGTTATCGTTATCATTATTATTATTATTATCGTTATTATTATTATTATTATTATTGTTATTATTATTATCGTTATTATTATTATTATTATCGTTATTATTATTATTGTTATTATTATTATTATTATTATTGTTATTATTATCGTTATTATTATTATTATTATTATTATCGTTATTATTATTATTGTTATCGTTATTATTATTATTATTATTATCGTTATTATTATTATTATTGTTATTATTGTTATTATTGTTATTATTATAGGAACCAGTATGCTGACCTCATAAATTAGGAGGAAAGTACAGGCTCTATGAGAAACATGCCACATTTATTCTGCTCTGCAAATGCAAATAAATGTTTTTGTGTTCTGTGGGATGTACAGAGTCCATAATTGTCTCTGGGTAATTACATTTTTCTTTTATTTTCCCAAATGTAGAAATAAGACCCAAGATGTAATAAACCTCAGTTTGTAGACTACAAACCGATGGAGAGCTTTAGCATGTGTTGTGTGTGCATTTACCCACTTGCTGACAGCGTGCTGCACATGGCGTATCCAGATGTTCTTGTCATCCTTGGAGGCAGCATAAAACTCGTACATCTCAGGAGGGGTGGAGTCACTAATCAGATACATGCCTCGTTCCTGATTGGCTATGTCCCTTACTATCAGGTTCTGAAGGGACAGAACTGGAGGCTTGTCCTAAAACGTACAACGTGGATCGTTTTAGTGAAATAAAGAGAAAAACTTATTGTAACTGTGTTTGTTTTTCACCCTCGTTTATCTTTTTATTTTCCATTTTAAATAAACGACTTAGGTCAGTTACATGAAGGCTTACACACACACACACACACACACACACACACACACACACACACACACACACACACACACACACACACACCTCGAACAGGTAAAACAGCCAGGACACACCTAAGGATGCAGATTCTGTGCATTTCTGTTAGCATGCTTAGCATGCCGCAGCTATTTGGTTAGCAGTGATGGTCATTGTACTTTCTCTTTCTTGCTGCATTCGCTCTCTGTCACCTGCTTCATCGCTGTCTGTGTGTAAGCAGTATTTACTTATTTATTCATATTTATTTAGTGTTTTGAATCATTTTCAAAACAAAAGGGTTACAATGTTTAAAAATGTCTTTCCAAAAATTATGCATTTGTGTAATTAGTTTTAGCTTTGGGGGTTTTTTGGTTAGTTTTTTGTGTGTTTTTAACATGTGTGCAAATATTTTCTTACCATAGATGGAAAGATGCACCTCTGGTCCTTCTCCTGCAGAAACACCAGGATGTCAGACATCAGTAAGACCTGTATATCTACACAAACACACACATAAACATTTCTTTAGACTAGAATCACCCTTTAGTGTCAAAATCTTTACTTAATGCGATGCAGGATGGTTCTGGGTTTAAATGCCGAAGTGTGGAAGACAGACAGAGGACCTGTAGGAAACCAGTGCAGGCAACCATAGAGAAAGACGCCACCACCCAGCAGGTTCAATCCCAGACTTTCCAAACTTGGCAACAACAACACAGCCCCTTTCTAAAACTTGAATTTTACTTCTACAGCTCCAAATCACAACAGCAGTTGCCTTAAGGCACTGAGAGATTAATATTGCAAGATAGGGACAGTAATACAGAGAAAACAGAGAAAACCGAAATCATTGGATCTCCTATGAGCCCTTTGGTGCTTTTAACAGGAAGAAACCTCCAGCAGAACCAGGCTCAGGGAGGGGCGGGGCCATCTGCTCTAACCAGTTGGGGTCAGAGGACAGAGACAGGACATTATTTATCATTAATATAATAATATTTAAATTATAATTAATAATAGTAGAATATTCATAATAAAACAAAGAATGGTTAATCCAGAGTAAATGTAAAATGAAAAATAAAACAAAACAAAAAAAGGTGCGTAAAGAAGAAACACCCAGTGCATCATGGGATGCACGTCTACTGCTACATCTATTGCAGCATAACTAAGGGAGGATTCAGTGTCACCTGATCCAGATCTAACTATATGCTTTAGCAAAAAGGAAAGTTTGGGCTGTGCTGTAATGGGCTGATATGGTATTATAAAGTTATTAAGATGTTTGTTTGCTTGTTTGTGATTGAAAGGATTTTACATTTGGATTTAACAGCGAGCCAATCATGAGAAGCCAGTATGGGAGTAATATGTTATCTCTTATATGTCGTGTTAAGGCATTTTCTCCATGGGTGTTAAAATCACCCACACCACTCGGACAACCAACAATTGAATATGACCATGTCTGACATTGTTTGTTAAAGAAAATATTTTATGAGCATAAACAACAACAAAAAATTCAGTTAAATGTGATGACCGCAGAATAATACCTGAGAAAGTTCTGCAGCTATAATACACATACCTCTTTTATATAACATGTTGTAATATAGAACACTTTCACTGCTGTACTTTACAAACTCCAGTCGCTCTTACACTATATTGATCAGAGCTGATTTCTTAATTAAAAATGAAAATTAATCAGTAAGATACAAGTTAACAACATAAGTCTCTTATTCTGGGCAAACACATCCGGTGGATCCATGCCTCAGGGAACTGACATGAACATAACTACTTTGTTAATGTCACAGTCCTGGTCGGGCTTTGAGCTCATTTCTAGTATCTTGGCTTCTGTTCCTGTGCTCCGTGTTCCCTCTGTCTCCTCGGTCAGTCATGTCTCTATGTCTCAGTGTTAGGTCAGTTTCGTTGTGTGTGTTTCTTGCGTTTCCTGTTTTACTTTGAAACTCCGTGTCCTATGTCAGTGTATTGTTTTCCTCCCTGTCCTCATGTCTCCCTCCTGTTGTGCATTTCCCTCGTTACCTTGTGTGTGTTTATGCTCTGTGCTGTCCTCTGTCTCTTGTCGGTCTGTCTGCATTTATTCTTGCCTTTAATTCTAGTTGTGCAGAGTCGTACTTACTGTTATTATTGTTTTTATTTCATTCTATTTGTCATTTTTTAAATTGAGAATTTGTTTCATAATTGAGATTCATGGTTTTTAAGGTGTATTTTAATGTTGTTTATTGTTAATGACAGAATAATTACATAAGCCAACGTATAACGTGTGTTTTATATATACAGTCTGTACATCGGGGTGTCCAACTCCAGGCCTCGAGGGCCGGTGTCCTGCAGGTTTAGATGTGTCCTTGATCCATCACAGCTGATTGAAATGACCTCCTCAACATGTCCTGAAGTTCTCCAGAGGCCTGGTAATGAACTAATCATGTGATTCAGGCGTGTTGACCCAGGGTGAAACCCTGCAGGACACCGGCCCTCGAGGCCTGGACTTGGTCACCCCTGCTGTAAAGGTCAACTGAGGCTGATTTAAATGTTCAGTTTTGACTTGATGGTATTTTGTCAATATGAACCAAAATCTCTGAGGAGTCTTTTCACCACCTCGTTGAATCTATGCTATAAAGAACTAAGACAGCTAGTAATAGGACAACAGTCAGTGTCCACCTGTTGTATTATGTCTATTTTATTAAATATTAATCACCCAATTGTTGTGTACCTTTGAGCCGTGATCCTGGAGTTTTCCAGAAAAGGGTCCCTTCACGGATAAGTCTCCTTCGGAGTAGCTCTCCAGCTTTAAATATTCCTCCATCCCGTACTACGGCCTCAGCCCTTGGGTCAAGCTTGGCATGGATTTCCTGAAGCCGCTGTGTTTTCTCCAGATCGTCCATCTGCCGACAGGAAATTCAATCTTACATTTTCAGTTTGATTAATTATTTCATTTCATTTCATTCACATTCTTCATATTGAGTTATCGTTTTAAGCATGTAACACTTTTTAAAACTATGTAAATTTATACAATTCTTTAAATTATAATGAAGTGAGTTCCACAGTCGTATACCCCTAACCGCTGGACTCATTAATCTTTGTGTAGTCCTAGCTAACTGTAACGGCGTATATGTAAAGCTAGCTCATATTCGCGTAATATAACGTTTGTGCTTTTATTTTGGTGACTTCCTGTGTGACCGGAAGTGAACGGTGTAACGGTAACCAACGTGATGTACAAAAAAGACGGAAGAAAACGGTAAACTAATGCTAACGGAGAAAAGGGAGAGAAAAACATGGTTAAATTGTACAAAAACGAATGGTTCTAGCTACAGTCGACAGGGGAACGAGGTTTGTAATGTACATGATTTAAGTTGAGCAATCTGAAATGCATAATATGTATTATATAGTTAATAGAAAACGGTTAGACCAGCGTAATGAGCGGTTAAAATGGTGTTATCCCAGATAGCAGGGAGACATTGAACAGATGTTGATTTTACATCTGAACCATCAGAATCGTCAGGCTTGAAATGTCAACACAAAACCAATGTTGAAACAACATTGAAATACTGATGAAACCTCACACTGACATTGAAATAACATTGATTCACTGTTGTTCTGTCATCGTTGATTGTTGATCTATTTATAGTTGACAAGGTGACAACAATCACGTTGAAAAACCATTGATTTATGGTTGAGCGGAAAATTAAAGCTGCTACCACTTGGACTATTCCATAGCCCCCCCTCTCACAGTGGTACATCCCTTCAGGTAACCATTGTCTTGTACAGTAGAGCGGGACATTAGATTTACTCTCAGCGGAATTGACCGGAGAAGGCATCAGTTCATGCACTGCACTGGCCTGCACCACGATTAGTATAAGGTAAGAATGAATGACTTTTGTTCTATTCGTTATTTCCACGGTTGCATTTGAATAACAGTAAAAAACAAACAAACTTGTTAATGTAAAGTTTCGGACAAAATGTGGGAGCCCTTAATTGTGTCTACTTTCATTACAATCCGGCAACAAATAAATTGCACTGCGAACAAAGTCAACAAAGAAAACATTTTCGTTTCATACTTTTCCGTTATATTCCCTTACAAAGCTAGCTTTAACGCTTCGAGGGTTCCTTTGTTCTTGCCGTCGCCTCGGCGCTTGACCCAGACTTTCGCTCTGTAGTTGCTTTTTAGCATAGTACTACAAAAAATTGTAAATCTGTGATATATGATTGATAAATGTAAAGTTAACTGTATAAATGTGTTCAATGACTTTGTTACTTTTAATGATTGGAGAGCACCCGCTTCGATTCGCACTCAATTCAAACTTTACGTTGCACGCTCACCTAACTTTACGTTGCACGCTCACCTAACTTTACGTAGCACGCTCACCTAACTTTACGTAGCACGCTCACCTAACTTTACGATGCACGCTCACCTACCTTGCGTTTGCACCTTTTGTCCACATGTAAACTGCGTTTTATTATTTATTTATTCGTTTTTCGCCTCTCACTGCTTAAGCCATTAATCTTTCTGGAATTGTTTTTTTAAACAGATGCGACCTCACAAAAGATATTAGCTATGCTGTCAGACCTGACGACAGCTGTTAACGAACTCCGTGAGGAGGTCAGAGCCATCCGCCATCCCTGCTGCAATGAATCGGTAGATGCTGGGGTACTGCCTCTGGATTTGCCCTTGCACAACATTGAGGAGCTAAACAATGCAGAGGCAGCTCTTCAATCACAAGAGGCAAATAAGGCAATGGTAAGTATATAAAGGTTATGTACACTTTGTAACTATAAAGTGTAATAGCTGTCAGATGTGATTTAAATACATAACGGCCTGTTGATTAAACACACAAGCACTTGCATACACATTTAAGACATGAGACACGCTAATTCCATCTCTTAAAATGTGTCTATAGGTGAGACACTTTGCCTTGATTGGAGGGACCACACTGGAGGTGCGAGTCCGCCGTGTAATGGCTTATGCCATTACAAACGAGCTGGCCTCGGTACTCAACTGGGCAGGGAAAAAAACCAAGGACCAGACAAAGCAAAAAATGTCATTTAAAGATACAGCGCTCTGCAAATGCATATATGGTGGTAAGTTTTACAGTTTTTTTGCTATATTACTTTGTCTTTCTTAATAACAAGACTTTCATGTCCGGTTAATCTGGAGATGGAGTCTTTGGTCTTGTTTAGTCCTCGGGTTGTAGTTGTACAGCCCGAGGACCCCATGTTTATTTTGTTTTAAAGGATACACGGCACACCATGCTAAGACTTATCACTTTTTCCGCTCATAGCTCTTTGGGAATCAAATGCGGCAGTTTGCAGATTTATGCCTGGTGACTTTCATGTTTATCAGCCTAGGAGTTTACATACTTTCTCCCCGCTGAAGACAGTTAACAAGAGCTTATTCGTGTGCTCTAATTCACTTTTTTTGTTTGTGTGTGTGTATTTTTTTCCTAGATGGCCTGACGCAGCAGTTAGGGGCAAACTCTATGTCCGAGTTTGTCTTTGCACAAGCAGTGCAGAAATGGCTCCGATACGCCCCAGATCGTATGGGTATGGGTGGTGCAGGACGCACATCATGCATCCCCATCCCAGAGTAAAAAATTACAAACTTCTGTGAAACATATAAATGTAAATAGGAAACTGTCTTTTAATAAAGTATTTAGCAAACGAAACATGCCTATTGACCTTTTTTTGTTTATTTTTTTTCTCTGTTACATCACATGCGATGCTTTCTTATTTTAGGATATTAATATTGACATGATACATTGTGAGACATTTGTTGTTGTTGTTTTTATAAAGGGTGTCCAATTTGAGGAATAAGTACAATTATGTGTTTAGGTGGTTTAAGTATTGATGGAAACATGCAGTAGTTTAGTATTGGTTAAAATACCTATAAAGAAAGGTAGCTTTCCAGTCATGATTTAACTGTTTTAATAAAAAGCAACTGTGCGAAAGAGGTGGAAAATCAACACCATAGCTCAACAGTGTTTCAATATCAGAATCTGACATTGAATCAATGTCAGGTTTCAACATTGATTCAACATCAAAACCTGACGTTGTTTCAACATTAAAAAAGGGTGCAAGAGTGACGTTAGGTCAACGTCACACTTCAACGTTGATTCAATGATGTCGCCTGATATTGACTCAACGTTGTTTCAATGTTTCCTTGCTATCTGGGATATAAATAACATGGTAATTGTTTTATTTGTTTGTCTAGCTCTTACGTTGGTTCGTTGTCTGATACATGGCAAGGAATAATAAAGGTCATTCAACAACCATCAGTTCGACTGGATGCTACACTAACTGATGCTTAAAATAAAATTTCCTTCTGCTGTCTTCTCCCCCTGAGCACAATAAAAATACTCTTTGTAACTTAAAGGGCAAAATATTATTTTTAGCCTTAAACATAATTAATAGTGTCCGTAATTTCACTAAATCTCCTAATTTTAATAATTTCAATTTTATAAATAATTTATTTGTATGTTCTCTATATTTAACATTATGAATCTTTCGTATCACTTTCTTCTGTAATAAGTTTAGAGGTTTTATAGTATTCTCATATGTATTCCCCCAGACTTCAATACAGTAACTAAAATATGAGAAAAACAATGAAAAATATAAAATGCGCATTGTTTTATAGTTAATAAATCTCTTACATTTCCCAAAATTTTTAACCATCTTCTTTCTAATATACTCAATGTGTCATTTCCACGTCAAAGTTTCATCTACACACCCAAAAAACGAAATTCAGTAACTCTATCAATCAATTCTCCATCAATGGTCATAATGACTTCTTCCTCTTTTACACAACTGCCAAATATCATGAATTTCGTTTTTGTCAGATTCAAAGATAATTTATTTACATCAAACCATATTTTTAATCTTAACATCTCAGAAGTCATCATTTCAACCAAATCTTTCAAATTATTATTATTAATAATTATTAAATTAACATCTGAATGAACCAGCGAGCTAATCTGAGTCGGCTAAAATAGATGTTACAAGGAGATTTGTAAGATCCATTTTGAAACGGTGATGGAGGTGGAGGTGTGCTCTGAACATCACTTAGACAAAATAAATGTGTGTGAATTAGAGGGAGTCAGGCAGAAAGATGAACATACAAAGATTAAAGATGGTAGATGGGTTTAAGCACCAAGGGTGAACCATCTCAGGGGATGGACAGTGTACTAGAATGAAGACGAGAGCACAGGCAGGCTGAGATGAGTGTGGTGGGGGATTTGTGACAGAACGACAGGAGTCAACACGAACAGGAAGGTCTACAGAATGGTAGCGAGACCTGCTGCTATCTATGGTTTGACAGGAGGTGGAGCCGGAGGTGCTGGATGGTCAGGGTTCATTTGGAGTTACCAGGATGGACAAAGTTAGAAATGAGGACATCAGAGAGAAACTGAGATGTTCAATACACAAACAGGACTTATTTTAAAATCATAATTTTCCTCACAACACACTGAAACATCTGAGATAGGAAGCTCATGTGTGGCAGTGCCTGCTAAAGATAACCCTGAGTAACCATGTTAGTGTTTAATGTAATATTATTCATTCTCATGCATCGTCTGTTTTTAGTGGTGTGCTTTGAGCTCAGTGTTTACAAATGAAGCTGAGATTTTTTAGTAAAAGTAGAGGAATAGTAATAGTAACAATAGTAGAACTAAGGTCTTATTACTAAATGTTATTCTATTGAAACTAATAAATACTACATATTATGAGTGTATGACAGTGTAGTAAGAGAAAATACAATGAGATTTTCAGTAGATAAAAACAAAAGTAAATCAGTCTTAGAAATAAACAAAGATCTCGAGTATGAGCTAAAAGCACTTGTGTGGAAGTTTAGAACCTGTCGAACAGAGCAGGGAATTGTTTGTCCTGTAAATGCTACAAATCCTCTCTCTGGTTAGTGAAACAAGTCGTCCACCCTACAGCTGAGGTAGGAAAGCAAATGAATGCTGGGTTGTTAGCACAAGCTAAAAACTAGCTAGAGTGTCATCTAAGTGTTATTTAGGAAGAATGAGTGTTTGCGCTGACTTGTACTTGATGTCTGACTGTAAGATTTAGAAAAGACCAAATTCTTTGTGAGTTTGCTGATATTTGAATATGAAGAGAATGAATGACGCACACATTATTGCACAGGGAGCGAACACTTCAGTACCTGTTGGTCTATTGAACTAAGCAGTTCTCTGATCATCAGCAGAGCCTGGGCCACAGAGGAAGCTTCTTCTTCATCATCTGGATAAAATAGATACAATCATCAGATTCATCTCTAATTTCAGTAAAACTGTGAAGTTTGAATTTCATCTTCTGACATTTTTTCAAAAGAAAGAAAGATGAATTTGCATATATGAGTTTTAATTTACTAAATCCAACTCACAAAAGCTTCACGTTCCAAATATATTACCCTGGGTGTTAAAGGGTTAAGTTTACAGTAAATAACAGAAAAATGGAGAAGAGGAAAAGGTTCCCATGAAGCCTGGTTTTGCTTCGTTGTGTGGAACCATAAGTGTGTTAGTTGTGTTGTGTTAGTTAAATGTGAAAACCAGCATTTTTTAATTTTGTAGTGACATTGTAGATCTGAGAAAAGAAGGAGGCAGATGACTGGCATGACTCACCTGTTGTGTTGTCCAGAATGCGCTGAATAAGTGCAGGATACTTGAACATCCGCTGAGTCACCAATAAGATGCACTCTTGAACACCATGGCAACGTAGCAAGGGTCCTCGACTCACCTGCTGCTAGGAGACAGAAAGGAAGCTTTAATTTTTCATCAATATTTAAAAGCAATCAGTTCGAATCAAACACTCAGCAGAGCTGAAGTCAAAGGTATGACTTTTCTCCACGAAGTCATGGTTTCAACCAGCTTCCGTGAGAGTGGCCTGAGGGCGCGACAATGTCTAGTTAGCCCTGTGCTAACTGTATCAACACTGTATCAACATTGTATCAACACAGTATCAACATTGTATCAACATTGTATCAACACTGTATCAACACAGTATCAACATTGTATCAACACTGTATCAACATTGTATCAACACAGTATCAACACTGTATCAACACAGTATCAACATTGTATCAACACAGTATCAACATTGTATCAAGAAAGTATGAACACAGTATCAACACAGTATCAACATTGTATCAACACTGTATCAACACTGTATCAACACAGTATCAACACTGTATCAACACTGTATCAACACAGTATCAACATTGTATCAACACTGTATCAACATTGTATCAACACAGTATCAACACTGTATCAACACAGTATCAACATTGTATCAACACTGTATCAACACAGTATCAACATTGTATCAACACTGTATCAACACAGTATCAACATTGTATCAACATTGTATCAACACTGTATCAACACTGTATCAACATTGTATCAACACTGTATCAACACTGTATCAACACAGTATCAACATTGTATCAACACTGTATCAACACTGTATCAACATTGTATCAACACTGTATCAACACTGTATCAACATTGTATCAACACAGTATCAACATTGTATCAACACTGTATCAACACTGTATCAACATTGTATCAACACAGTATCAACACTGTATCAACACAGTATCAACACTGTATCAACATTGTATCAACACAGTATCAACACTGTATCAACACAGTATCAACATTGTATCAACACTGTATCAACACTGTATCAACATTGTATCAATACAGTATCAACACTGTATCAACATTGTATCAACACAGTATCAACACTGTATCCACATTGTATCAACACAGTATCAACATTGTATCAACACTGTATGTGTGAGTGCATGATTGGCATTTGTCACAGAATAGCAGAATTGGCAGGTCCACCCTGGTATCCTGTGCTGTCCACACATAAGTGCAGGTTCACACTGAACCCACGTGACATACGTAAGAGGACCCGGAGAAGTCGTGGGGAACACTCTGCTGCCCGGACAAGTTTAGTGGTGGGCCAGTGATGGTCTGGGTGGCATGTCTGTGCTTCATCAGTACCTAAGATAAATGCACTGCCTGATAAAATGAACAGAACACTTGGAAAAAACATCAGATATCAATGGGGGGGAAAGAATTCGCACACAGGCCTCTACAGGCTGAGCAACGCCATCCTGACCGTCATTAAGAGTGGGAATTCCTCTGCCCCACTGTACCCTGCACTGGTGCAGTGGGTAACTGGGTTGCTCCTGGTGCGCTTTATCTGGGTCAAATATGCAGGCAGATGTAAAAGTAGATACCCCAGGTCACCATCTGCAGTCTCATTAGGAACATGTCCCAACATTGTCAGTCATGCAAACTCCTGAGTACCGTTAGTAAAATGGAAGAGCCCCATTCTTTAAATTCAGCCGTCATCAAACAATGAGGCATCCTTTCATTCCTAACTCATTACCATCTGTACCAGTATCAGCATGAATGTTTTCCCCATTAAGATCTGATGTGTTTTCCAAGTGTTCTCTTAGTTTTAGGGGGCAGTGAATTTATCTTAGGCACCGATGAAGCATTTCCTCCACTCTTCAATTGAAGCTGCGTTTTCTTTTTCTTGAACGTCTCCTCTTGTTCTTAAACAGCATTTTTGCCCTTTGTTAACCAATTATAGCAGCCACATCTGGTTCCTTATGTCTTTCAGACATGCTCATTCAAACCCTTTAGCTCTCCTCCGACATGATCAACATCTTTAGTCGATGCACTCCTGAGTTTTGCTCTTTCATACAGATCTTCTTATTGAAGGTCTCTTAGTAAAATTAAAATGCCTTTAGTATGAAACATTGTAGGTGCCAAGTAAACCAGTTATTTAACCAACAACAACTGGTAACAAGCCCTCGCGGTCACATGAGGCTGCTGATGCTGGAAACAGCTGTGGAGAAGTGCAGCAGGAAGGCCAGCAGTCACAACAACAAAATGAGGAAGAGACGGAGGAAGGTGAAATAATATTTGGGAAGTATAATTGGAACAAGTCTTGGTAGGTCGGTACGGTTGTTAACATATACATATGTCCATGCATGTGTCTCTTACCCGTATGAAGAACTGGAACTTCTTGTCTTTAGCGAGCAGCTCCTTGTATAATTTGACAGCCTTTAAGTGTCGGCTACAGAACTCAGCATAAGTCTTCTGCATGTCATCTGCAGCCTGGCCTGAGAACTGGCAGAAGAACACAAACAAGTCACGTCATTGTGAATGTGAGTCAGTAAGAGGAAGTCAGCAGAATCACAAACCTGCTCTACTAGAATATCCCCCAGCTGATGAAGGGTGTAATTGTGGTTGGATCCAGGTTGCAGGCTGTTCTTGCGCCGCAGGAGAAGTTGTGCCAGAAACTGGGAATGTATCTTGATGAGCTGGTCCAGGCAGGGAAACATGGCATGCACGGTGCTGGGCTCTAACTGAAGCTCCTCCAGCATGCCCTGTCGAAACACCCTCTCCATGATCTGCAGTGTCTGCATGTGGTGCAGCTCTGTGTGGATCAGCTCTAAGAGACACACACGTATAACAAGGTGAGATGAGATGCATACGACATTTTTAAATGACCATTGCATATTTCTAAACGGTGACATGCTGGTTTGTTTTCTATGTGTGTCCATATGCAAACACATGTAGAAAGTTTAGCATTAGACTGAACGTCTGCATATAAGGCAGAAATGATGAAAAACAGATCATGTTTTGGTCACCGTAGATGACATCCTGCCTCTTGATAACATTTTTGCGATGTGTCTGTAAGTAACTGGTATCCACAGCCATGCTCCACGAGTCAGCCTTAAAGTCCTGGCCCTCGAGCTCGATCTCCTCCAGGACTGAAGCGTAGTACAGTTCTCCTAAAGAGGAAAAGAAGAGCAGTATGAAAACTCACAGATTATTGTTTATTTTACTATTATTATATGAGAGATTATTGTAGACTGAAGACAAAAGTTTGAGCAGACGACTTGAGCTTTCTCCTGGACTCTGAAGGTTTGAAGATTTAATGACCTCTTCATGAAATGTGTCACGTTTCACTTCTACTGCTGTACAGTTGTTTTCCACTACAGGAAGAATGTTTATGAGGATCTTATTACCAATCACAGCATGCACTAAACGGTTACTGGACTGGTTCTCATATGGCACTTTCCACTCTACCCGAGCACTCAAAGCGCTTTATACAACCAGGGTCATTCAGCCATTTATACAAGCACTTATTTTTTTATATGACAGTGCTTCCTGTCTAGCATTCACACACATTCATACTCTGATTGATGCAACTTGGGATCAGTATCCTGCCCAAGGATATTTGGCCCATCAAACCACCAACCTTCCAGTTAGTGGACACCTGCTCCACCTCCTGAGCTGCAGCCGCCCCCAACTACTAGTAGTTAAGCAGTTATCTATTAAAGTTAAGCACCAAACATGCATTCATATTGATAAGCTTCCTTAAATTCTGGTAACATGCATTCATTTGTTACAATATTACAATAAGAAGGTGTGCAGGCTTGGACAGTTTATTAATCCATGAACTATCAGACCGATTATTGGAACTTTGCAGTCTTGCATTCAGCCCTTACTTTCTATGTGGAAAATAGTCACAAGGAATTTCTTTTTTAAATACCTACATTCTCCAGGTACACCTGTTCAACTGCTCATTTATGCACATATCTAATCAGCAGCTTTAGTTCTCTGGGTGGAAATGGCCTGTTGACAGCAGAGGTCTAAGAAGAACATTACAACCAACATCCTCCCTGAACATGCAGCTCACCAAAGCTTGAAGCAGCAGGAGACCTCACTGTGTGCCAGTCTGAAAATGGCCAGGCTAAAATTTGTCTCACAAAGTAACATGTGAGTGTGTGTTTCACTGACAACGTTTCCATTTTCATTTATTTGTTATTTATGCCACATATTATTTGCAGCACTCTGGTTCAATCAATTTTTTTTTTCATGTATTACCCATTACCCTTTCGATTTACCACATCAGCCATTGTTCTGATCTTCATGAAGTGTTCTGGTTTGTTTTCTGCTACAGTCCAGTTCATTATGATGTTGCTGGAAGAATGACCAGTCTTTGGCCTGCAGACTTGTGAGTATATAACATACATGTATAATTAACTGACTGTGAACACATGGAGCTGTCTTGGATGTTTGCGATACCGTCATCATTGAGCGACTCCATCGACATCGTTCTGTTTCTGAAGCTGAGGGAGTCTGTCGACTGGGAGAGGATTCTGCGTAGTCCCAGGGGAGCATCGTCATTCAGCGACCTGCAGCACACACATGCATGCAGGTATGATTGGTGTCTAACTATTGTGCATGAAATAAATGTAGCGGCAAACAAACTGGAGAACCAAACAGAGCTAAATGTTAAAATAATAAGAGGCACCTTGAACAGTGGTGTTTAATGCAGAGAGATTTCACTGGCTGCGAGTTGGGAATGTTGGTGTTTTGATTGACAGACATACTGAAACTGACAGTTTCCAACTAAGTTTGTGAGGGTTAACTGAAAATTTCCTCGTGTATATATATTAACGTGGAGCCGTATAAATTGCCAGCACAAACTCAACAAATCAGTGTCAATCCCAGACACAGTGGATGAGCTCTCTGGTTTCGAACAAACATGGAGTGGAGGGTTTGTAATAGCACGACTTCACGGGGGCCATGTGTGCCTCCTGTAACCTGTGTTTTTAAAAGGTCATTTCCTGTCCTGCTTTTTATGCATTCTTGGTGTTCACTGAACATTCGACAATCCAAATCCAAACTAGTGGATGTGACTGGTTTCTGTCTTTAATCCAGCAAACCAGCGTGCACTGATGACCTCAGGTAACTTTAACCAAACAACAGAGCAACACTAACATTCGCTCTGTGTTTATGACCCACCCTACGATGTTGTTGGTGGAGACACTCTTGGACAGGGACAGGTGAGAGCGGCCACGGCGCGATCTGAGCAGAGACTGTCGGAAGCTTTCAGAGGGGTAAATAGCTGAAGTTGGACGTTCTCGTATTCCTTGAGCTGAGAGGAGAAAATAGTTGTATTATAAAGAGAACTGGCAGAAGAAAGGGAAAAATATTCCAACATGTTAGCAAGCAAAAGAGGATTTTAATGATGATGGAGGAACATACTGATAAAGAGATAGATAGGAGGGAGGAAGGAAAGACGACAGAATATGCAGTTCTTAGATTTGTTCCATTGTTCTTACTTTTTGCACGCAGTGGAACATTGTTCTTCATCAGGGCCGTCTTCTGTTGCTGAAAGGACAAAAACTACAATTACAGGAGCACAAAAAACGAAACAAAGAGAGTTTTTAGGTCAGTTTAGCTACCAGAATAAATTCACTATTCATTATATTTAATGTTGATTGAGAACCCAAAAGTAAACTGTTAGGAATAAATAAAAAGAACTAAAACAACCTTTTATTGACAGTGACATTCAAGGTTATTATTGTTAATGAAAACTAACGAAATAATGAAAACTAGAGGTGAAAAAACATTTTCGTTAACGGAAATAAAAATAAAAACAAGACTTTGCAAAAAAAGAAAAACTAACTAAAACTGTAATTAGTGTTCACAAAACTAACTAAAATTAACTGAATTTATAGCAAAAATGTGTTTAGTTTTCAATAGTCAAGGGTGAAAATGAAGTGTAGTTTCCAGGTTTTTTCTTGCTGTGTCTCATTGTGCCAGCAGGGGGCAGTACGTTAGTCGAGTCGTCTGCGTCGCTGCTCCGTCCCACGCAGAATCACTTCAGCAAAAGTCAGGAGAAATCGCCAGAGTCCAATTTCGTATTACTCTGAATTTGACTGTGTTTTAGATAAAGCAAGTGTCTTGTAGTGGAAAGAGACAAATGATGCGGGACGTTTCTAAAGGGAAAAAAGTCCCGCAAACCTTAAAGTGCACTTGAAAAGCTCGCACAAGAAGGCTAACCTAGCTTAGCTTGAGAAGGTAAGGGAGCACACTCAACCCTCATCCCCAGAAACAGAAGCTAACCCCGGGCAGCGTGAAGCATCCCGAGACAACTCCACAAAAACATTAATGCAGTGCTTCCAACAGCGAGCCGATGGCTGCTGGTTGGTCCGTTCGCAAAAACATCACAAGCGAGAGGAAGCGTTGGTGAATATGTTCATTGAGACTGGGATATCTACACAACTGTGTGAGTCTTCAAAAGGTTTAGCATTTCACCCGGAGCTGCAAGAGTTAATAGTCTCATTGGGCCAAGATATATCTTTTATAGTTGCTGCTATCAATAGTTGTTCATCTGCCCTCATTTATTGATTTATTTATTTATTCCCATAGGTGGGAATGTGAGCTGTCTGTCTCTGCGTGTTAGCCCTGCGACAGACTGGCGACCTGTCCAGGGTGCAGTATGGTAGCTGGAAGAGCAACATACCCAAGGATGAGCAGAAGAGCATGAAACTGGGATTTTGTTGCACTTCATTGTTGCAAACACGACTAAAACTAAACTGAAACTAAGGATTTTCAAAAAAATAAAAACTAAACTAAAGTAGCAAACAAATGGTAAAAACTAATTAAAACTGATACAAAATTGAAAATCTGAAGTCAAAACTAAATAAAAATAAAAACTAATGAAAATTGCAAAACTATTAAAACCCTGGTGACACTGTAAGGCAAGTTTATTTGTACAGCACAATTCAACAACAAGGTGATTCAAAGTGCTTTACAGAGACATTAGAAACAAAAACAAATAAAAAGCATGATTTAAAATTGATTAAAACAAACAAACAAACAGTATATAAAATCAAAACAGATAAAATCAGTAGTTAAAATGTAAGTTTTGAAATTTAAGCTTAAAAGTGTGGATTTGGTGCTTTATTCAAATGCAGCTGAGAACAGGTGAGTCTTCAACCTGGATTTAAATAAACTGAGTGTTTCAGCTGATCTGAGGCTTTCTGGGAGTTTGTTCCAGATATAAGGAGCATAAAAGCTGAATGCAGCTTCTCCGTGTCTGGTTCTGACTCTGGGAGCTGATAAAAGACCGGATCCAGATGACCTGAGGGATCTGGAAGGTTCATCCTGGGTATTGTAATCCAATAGGCTGTTCATGAACACTGTAACGCTGGGAAATGACTCTGAGCTTGGAACTACAGAAACACTAACAGTACACGAACAGAAAGACTGTGACACAAACAGGGAGACAGCAAACAGCAGGAAACACAGCTGGAACTATTGGGAACTATTGAGAATAGAAATACGTTCAGATCAGTCAGTATCTGTTCAGCACAGATACTGAAGTGCAGACTTTCAGTGTTACCTGTAAACATCAGCAGCTCAGTCTGACAAACACAATTCGTATTGTTGATGAACTGTTACAGGCTGTGATTCATCATTTCTGATTAACCAAAGAAAAGTGATCTGATACCTTTAAATACAAAAGAAGTACAAAACTCTTCCATTGCTTGGATTCACTAGTGCAGCGTCTGCTGGTTTGACTATAACATCACTGTTTTACTTGGTAACTGTAACTGTAAATCTGTGACATGTCTGTGAGATCAGTAATTAAACAGCATTTAGCTAATCTTAGTCACTGCTTGAAGCTCTTTTGCACGAGAGCTCTCAGCCACACTGACCCATTCACACACAGCCACTCAGTGATACAACAGGACACTCTGGACACGGCCAGTGCTCAGGAAACAAGAAGAAAATGAGATCTGACAAGCTCAGCCTCACCCAGAGCAGACGGATGAAGAACACGTGTTCAAACTGAAACACAGAGACTCTTTGGGTTTTGCAGAAACTGATTAGTAGTGACGTCTGTGTCTTACCCTCTGTTTCATTTTGGCACAGTTTGGCAAAGTATCTCGACATCGGTTGTGGATAGTGGCACTGCATGCTGTAAATGAAGACAGTGAGGAACATAAAACATGCAGTTAAATCAACACATTCATTAGACACAGACTTTCACTATAATCACATCAACAACCAAAATAATCTCTTTAGTCACGATTTTCACTGCCAGAAACCTGCAAGCCAGCGTTTTTAACCTGGGAGGCTCCTCGTCTTTATTTATCCAGAACCTATTCACTGCTTATTTTACCTGCATTTTTAAAACACCAAAGGAAGCCACTGCTTAAACCAACAATTGTGATGTGGAAACACATCAGTCCTCAGTGACGCTGTATAAATGTACGGGAAACAGCTTACAGAAAGTCGTATGCACTGATGACAACTTGTTTGGCTCACAGTTTAGATTAAAACAAACTTCACTTAACAACAGTATTTCTCACACATGATAAGCTGTGAGTTTATACATATACTGTGCATGAGGACACACAGCCTGCAGCCAACCAGTAGCTCTGATCCAAACACTGAGAATAAGAGTGGACTGACGTCATCGTCACACTGTGATAAAAACAAATAGCAAAAACTCCGATTGTTGTAACTGTGTTCACTGCTCTTTGTGTCTTCAGTCATCAAATTATAAGCACTACTGTGACTGCTGATGTAGTCACGATGCGGTCGGCGCCCCCCCCCCCTCCCTGAGCCTGGGTGTGCTGGGCGTTTCTTCCTGTTTTAAAGGGCGTTTTCCTCCCCGCTGTTTTCAAAGTGCTTGCTCATGAAAGGACATGTGATTGTTGGGTTTTCTCTGTTTCCTGTGACTAAAGTGAAGACTGACTCAGAATAAGAGTGGAACCAGGTCTCTTCATCTTTGACCGTAAATAGTTTTTTTTAGTTTAATTTAAGAATTAAATATTAATGTAATGGCCTTAAATACCCCTCCTGTCAAATGGTCTGTATTTGTACAGCGCTTTACATCCACACATTCACACACTGGTGATGGCAGCTACATTGTAGCCACAGCCACCCTGGGGCGCACTGACAGAGGCGAGGCTGCCGGACACTGGCGCCACCGGGCCCTCTGACCACCACCAGTAGGCAACGGGTAAAGTGTCTTGCCCAAGGACACAACGACCGAGACTGTCCAAGCCGGGGCTCGAACCGGCAACCTTCCGATTACAGGATGAACTCCCAACTCTTGAGCCACGATTTTAAGTCTAATTCAGTTAATAAAAAGGGACCAAATACTACAAAACCAGGACAGAGGTGACGCATAACTCAGTGCACATCCTGTGTTTTTAGACATAGAGAGAACTTTGTTCTGAGGTTTGTGTCTCTGGCTTTATCGTCATACTACACTATATAAAGCATAACGATGAGACAGTGGTGGAATAACTAGCGTGTTACTTACTGGGGCAGCAGAGAGCCTCCTTTGCAGTGATGCTCTTGTTGCATGCTGAGCAGAGTGTGGTTCCTGACACGGTCAGAGATGTAAAGAGGTGACCGTTGGGCTTGAGCACCACACTCTCCCTTGCAGCTTTCTCTCGCTCCCTCATGCGCTCTCGCTCTTTATTCTGAAAATGAAACAGAATGTAAAAAACTTGTGATACGAAATAATTATTCACACACATTTACTGAGAGAAAGTAGAGCTTATGCACCGATCTGCTACTTAACATCTGTGAAACTAGTTCTGCTTATTTACATCAGAGCATGAGTCTAAAGACAGAGTGAAAGAGGAGCAAATTATCAGTTTATTACTAAACTACACGTTCAGTTAACTTGGCCATGAACAAATGCAATGTTGTAATATCTTCCATAAAGCCAGAACATCTGACTATTCATCACCGATTGAAGTAAATAAGAACATCCCCAGGTTTCTCTGCAGCTCTGTAGCCAGGCTGACAGTCAGAGCTCTGCTGAGCCAACCATCCCTTTAACGTTAACTAGTAATGATCACAACCATCACCATGTATGTGATATACTTCCAGTGTTCTGACAAGCCATCCTACCATAACTAGTTTATGCACATTTCTGCTGTCACAGAGTCATTCCAGCACAAATTTAAGTAGGTATGACGGTTTGCCACTTAACTTTGCCCATCAGAGTTTGCTTGTAGCTCGTAGTTATAAAGCCTGGACGGTCAGCATGACACTGTACTGTCTACAGCGAGAGTTTCCACACGTCATTATGATAGCTGTGCATGCCCCGCCCTCTGCTAGCGCTGCAGCAGCCTGTGAGGTCCTGCACACTGTAACCAGCAGACTCCAAACACAGCACCCTTTCCTGATCTCTGGGGGCTTAAATCACATCTCCCTGTCCTCCACTCTCCCCACCTTCACCCAGTACGTCACCTGCCACACCAGAGACAATAATACATTGGACTTGTTGTATGCCAACATGAAGGAGGCACACAGCTCATCCTCTCCCTCCCCTGGTTCATCTCCAGCCTGTGTATAATCAGGGGTCCGCATGTGTGCGTGCGCTGTCAAAATAAAAGACCCGCACCAGATAAGAAGTTGCAACGTGCGTTTGATACATATAAAAGGCAGTTTTTGTCCACTAGAGTGGGATTTTCACGGCACATTCTGCACCACATCTCTGTGCGTTCATCGTTTGTTTGAAGCCAGCTCACCTCCTGCAACCACTTTTCCAAGAATACGCTTCTTTTGTAGTTCAGACTCCTTCTTTCTTTGGAGGTGGAGGAACACCACAGTAACTGCTTAAAGGAGCTTCTTCGACATCTTTAAGAGTTCTAAACAAATGTCTGTCCTCCTCCAGAAAATCTTATGTACACAAACATGCGTTGCAACTTCTTTGCGTCGCGTCTTTTATTTTGACAGCGAATGCGCACCTGCGGACCACTTATGTGCAGCCCTGTGTATAAACCTCTAGTACACAGAGAACCAGTTGTGAAACGCACAGTTTAAAAATGGTCGGCAGAGACTGAAGAGGCCCTGAGGGACTGTTTCCGTTCTACTGTGTGGGACAACCTCTGCAGCCCCCTGGAGGATGACCTCAGCAGCATCACAGACTGCATTACAGATCACATGAACTTCTGTGTGGACAACACCGTACCCATCATGAAGGCACGGTGTTTTTCTAACAACAAGCCATGGATAAATCCTGAAGTAAAGCCTCTCCTCAGGGAGAAGAAGAGAGTCTTTAGATCTGGAGACAAACAGGAGCTGAGAGTTTGTCCAGAAGAAGCTGAAATGGAAGATAAGGCAAGGGAAGAAAACTACAGCAGGAAGGTGGAAGAGCTGCAACAGGACAACATCAGAGGGGTTTGGAACAGCCTGAAGACAATCTCAGGACAAAAACCAACCCCCCAGGCTGCAGGAGACTTGGGCTAAATAAATATTTGAATAGGTTTGATCAACCACCCACCCCTCCCCCAGCATTGTCCCCCCTGCTGTAATCTCCTTCATCTTCAGGGACTGCCTGTCCATCATCTCAGGACTTCACACCTCTCAGCTCCCAGCCATCACACCCACCCCCGGCTTCTGTGGACTCCAACATACACCCCCTCCCCCAAAATCCCCTCTCTCCATCTCAGCACTTCAAGTGAGGAACGAGCTTCGCATGATCAAGGTGCGGAAGGGTCCAGATGACATCAGCTCCAGGTTCCTGAGGTGCTGCGCAGATGAACTGTGTGCCATCCTAGGATATCTGGTCAACCTGTCACTGGGGAAAGTTCCACAGCTGTGGAAGACCTCCTGTGTGGTACCGGTACCAAAGACCTCCCATCTCAAGGACCTCAGCAGCTACAGGCCGGTAACCCTGACATCGCATCTGATGAAGACCCTCGAGAGGTTGGTTCTAAACCATCTGCGCCCCCTGGTGAGGTCTTCATTGGATCTGCTGCAGTTTGCTTACCAGCCTGGCATCGGGGTGGAGGACGCCATCATCTTCCTCCTGCACCGAGCTCTGACTCACCTGGAGAAGCCTGGAAGCACTGTGAGGATCATGTTCTTTGATTTCTCCAGTGCTTTTAACACCATCCAGCCACGACTTCTGAGAGACAAGCTGGAGCTATCAGGAGTGGACACCACATGTCCCAGTGGATACTGGACTACCTCACAGAACGCCCACAGTATGTGAGGTCACAGGGCTGTGTCGCTGGTCTGCAGTACGGGGGCCCCACAGGGAACTGTGCTGGCACTGTTCCTCTTCACCCTCTACACTGCAGACTTCTCCATCAACTCCCCACGCTGCCACCTACAGAAGTTCTCTGACGACTCTGCCATACTCGGCCTCATCACAGGTGAGGACGACTCAAAGTACAGACAGTGGACTCAGAGTACGTGCCAGCGGAACCACCTGTTGATAAACTCGGGAAAACCAAGGAGTTGGTGGTGGACTTCCGGAGATGCAGACCCACCACACTGACACCGGTGAACATCCAGGGAGTGGACATTGAGATAGTGGACTCTTATAGGTACCTGGGTGTTCACCTGAATAATAAACTGGGCTGGAGCCACAACACTGATGCTTTTTACAGGAAGGGTCAGAGCAGACTCTACCTGCTGAGGCGGCTGAGGTCATTTGGAGTCCAGGGAGTGCTTCTTAAGACCTTCTATGACTCTGTGGTGGCATCTGTCATTTTTTACAGTGTTGTATGTTGGAGCAGCAGTTTATCAGCAGCTGAGAGGAAGAGGTTGGATAAACTCATCAGGAAGGCCAGCTCTGTTCTGGGATGCACCCTGGACCCAGTGCAGGTGGTGGGAGACAGAAGGACTCTGGCCAAAATAACATCTCTGATGGACAGAGTCTCCCACCCCATGCATGTAAATGTTGCTGCAGAGCTGCTTCAGTGACAGACTGCTGCATCCTCGATGCATGAAGGAGCGTTTCTGCAGGTCCTTCCTCCCTGCAGCTGTCAGACTGTACAATCAGAACTGCTCCCAACAAACAGATGTTTACATCTGTGCTGTAACTGCAGTATTTTATCAACAGATTCACACTATAACCTGGGTTTGCCTCTTATCTGTATTTAATTTTATTTCATTTCAATAACTGTACAGTACTCTGCTTTTGGTAACTATTGTCCTTGTTGTTATTATGTAAAAATTGTGTGTTTCTGTTCTGTGTCATGTGTACTGTTTGTTTGTATATGTGTCTCTCTTGCTGCTGTTACACCCAAATTAGTCCCTTGTGGGAAAATTAAAGTAACTCTTAAATATTATCTACAGCTACTTTCAGTACCATTGATGTTCATTTAGACTCTTTTTCTTAACCTTAATAATTACTTCCTCCAAACCATCAACGTGTCTTTTAGACCCCATTCCTACAAAACTGCTCAAAGAAGTCCTGCCATTAAAGTTTGACCTTTTTGACCCTGATGACGATTTCAGAGGTCCAGTAAAATCATATTAGACTTCCCTATAGCACTTTTTGGGGAATGCTGAAAATACACAGCACACTTAAAGAATCATCTTTTCGAGGTAACATCCCCAGAGAGACTGAGTGTGTGAAACAACCTGTAATTGGAACAATTCCTTCAGCTCCTCATCTCGACAATGGGAACCACCACCCCACCTCATCGCAAGTAGTGTCCCCAAGCATGGAGGTTGGAGACGAGACATCGTCCCCAACAAAGAAAATGTCTTTGTTGCGCCAAGAAAGCTCAACAGAAACTGGTAACAGCACACAGTCACAGCCATTTCTATGGCAACAGTTGCTATAGTCGAATATAGTCCGAGGAGCTCGCACACAGTGTACAAGCAAACATACTCACAACCACCTACATGCTGCATGTAGACTTAGCTGCAGCCCATGCAGCTGCATGAGGCCCAGTGATGTGCCAGCCCTGTGCTCGTGTCTTTCCAGAGCTGGCTCTCTGTCACAACACGGAAATGACATAATTTATGGTTCAGAGTGCAAAAGCGGGTGAAGGAGTGAGGAAGTGTGAGTGGGGGTGGAGACAAAACCATGAACAATACTGTATTAATGAACACACGTTCTAACAATCACAAGATTTTGTAAATGTGCTTTCTTGCCTGTCGCTTGCCACCGATGCTACATAAATCTTTATTATTAATGCAGAACTCGAGAACATGCCAACTTACCCGCAGGTTGATCTCCCGCACCCTCTCCTGACGCAGTTTTGACAGATTGGTAACTCTGGACATAACGCACTTTCTCAAGACCGACTGAAAAAGCAGTGAGCAAGTCGAAATAAAATATTCAGTTTGAAAGTTTGTGTAGTTTTCTGTAAATCGTTCAATTCTCCATCAAAGAGGAAAAAGAATAGTCTGTCCTCACTAGCCAACTGCAGTGTGTTTCTGCTTTTAGTGAAGTGACTGTTCCTGTGAGAAATCTGACTTCTGAATCATCACCGCCCCCTCACACTCACACACATACGCATCCACACACACACACACACGCACACAGTGTTCGTCCGTCTGTGAAATTTTAGTATAGACTACATTTGCTGTTTGCTGAGCAGCAAAATGAAACCATTTTAAAAACTTGAAATTTTACAAGACGATGGAAATATGTCAAACTATTAAGTATTACATTTATAAATGGGAGTCAGACAAGCAGTTTCACACATGAACCTGTTCGTTTGAACAACGACCAAAGACTGTGATCCACCTGTGGCCCTTACAGATGATCACACAGTCACAACGTTTGGATTACTGGTGTTGTACACGCATCACGACACATGTTTGGGAGTTTTTTAACAAAAAATGATTTTTTTGATCACACAATTAAATGCCCAGACAAGGATGTAGGTGTTTCCTGTAGGACAGTTATAAAACGCGCTGCATTTACATCTCCAACATATTCACATCACTACCCACGCCTGCGTTAGGTGCAGCGTGTCCATATGGTGCTCGGCAGTGTATGCATTTACACAAGGTGCAGTGAAGGTAGCGTGTGCTGGCTGGTAGGTTTCACACTTCAAACATGGACATATATGTATGTGAGCACAGCCCATATTAACATATGGCGCAACATGTAATAATGGAAAAAATAAATAACAACAGTTATTTATCCAAGTGTTGACTACACTGTTAGTATGCTTTTCCCTGTTCCTTCATGGACTTATTTTACTCTGTTACTGTGGTGGCCAAACCCGTGGCCACACTCTAAAGTCGGTAACTTTTGTATTTTCATTCTTCATTTGAACATAGTAATACATTTTAGTTACCAATAACTTTATTGATTGGTTTGGATACATTTGTCCTATTTGCAAGTACATTTAGTTTACTTATGTATTCACATACAAGGTCTTAAATAATCAGGCCCCATCTTATCTTAATGACCTTGTAGTACCATATCACCCTATTAGAGCACTTCGCTCCCGCTCTGCAGGCCTACTTGTTGTTCCTAGAGTATTTAAAAGTAGAATGGGAGGCAGAGCCTTCAGTTTTCAGGCCCCTCTTCTGTGGAACCAGCTTCCAGTTTGGATTCAGGAGACAGACACTATCTCTACTTTTAAGATTAGGCTTCAAACTTTCCTTTTTGCTAAAGCATATAGTTAGGGCTGGACCAGGTGACCCTGAATCCTCCCTTAGTTATGCTGCAATAGACGTAGGCTGTCGGGGGATTCCCATGATGCATTGAGTTTTTCCTTTCCAGTCACCTTTCTCACTCACTATGTGTTAATAGACCTCTCTGTATTGAATCATATCTGTTATTAATCTCTGTCTCTCTTCCACAGCATGTCTTTATCCTGTCTTCCTTCTCTCACCCCAACCAATCACAGCAGATGGCCCCGCCCCTCCCTGAGCCTGGTTCTGCCGGAGGTTTCTTCCTGTTAAAAGGAAGTTTTTCCTTCCCACAGTCGCCAAAGTGCTGCTCATAGGGGGTCATATGATTGTTGGGTTTTTCTCTGTATCTATGAAGCGCCTTGAGGCGACTTTTGTTGTGATTTGGCGCTATATAAATAAAATTGAATTGAATTGAATATTCATACTACTTCATTTCTTTGATTTTTGACTAACATTTGTCTTTTTATTTCTTACCTGCCATCATCCCTGGGAGTTGCTGGACAAAAGATGGTAGCCAGGGTTTGAAACCATTAAATGAAAAGGAAGATAATTGGACCACACCACCACTTCCTGCTGAAGGGGAGCATGTGTGTTTTCTTTACTTTAAAAACAAAGTATTTGTATTTAATTAAATATTTGAGTTTAGGGCTTTAATGGGGTTTTTGATTTTCTTCTTTGGTGTTTAGTTTATTAACAAACTAGATTGTACTGCATCGTTTGTGATTTATGATTGTGTTTGTTTGTTACCCCTCATGTGTCACAATGGTCTGATCAGCCATTATATATACTCTTGTATGTCAGTTCATGTTTTAGGTCAGTTATGGTTGTTTGTAGCAGTCATTTGGGTCGTTAAGTTTGCAGTCTGTGCCTGAGTTCAATTTTATTTCTTTGACCTCTTTTATGAGCTCAACATTTATTACTCTTGTAAATATAATTTTTGGGGGTTAAATAAATGGAAACTATATTTTTCTAATAATTCCTGGGACTCCTCCTGTTTTTCAACTCGGTCCATCACAGTTACTATGACCACTGACCATAGTAGCACAGTGCAGGTCTGCTGAACCTTTGGCACTCAGACAACTTGATTTTTGTTTGTTTTAAACTGAAGTTATTTTTGTTAGGAAATAATCTGTGACGCGATGACTCTGTGGACAGCAAGGCAGCTGGCAAGCTGTCAACCGTCCACCTTCACTGAAATACGTATCACAGCTGACATTACAGTAGCACTTATAGCAGTAATAATTATTCTTTTCTGTTCATATAGCGCCAAATCATGATAGCAGTCGCCTCATGGAGCTTTATATTGTAAAGAATGACAAAATATTTCATTATTTGCAACACAATATAAATATATTGTTTCAAATTAAAATGAACACTAAGAGTAATAGGAAAGCACCCAGCGTACAAATTAAGGAAATTATAATTCAGAGTGACTATATGAAGAATTTATGTATCAGCGTTTATGTCTCACTCATCTCTGATAAGTATGAGAGAGAGAGGAGGCTTTATATGAGGACAGCAGTTCAGATTTTACTCTGGGGGGGCAGAACCACAGAAAGGACGCGTTCCTGCTTACACTCCAGTCCAGTAGGTGGCAGTAATGCGACCATCACGGCGGTAAAAGTGGCAGAGCAGGGCAGGAGGAAGAAGAAGGAAGCGGAAGATGAAGAAAGAAGAAACAAATTCAGCCATCATTCTGAGGTCAACAGCTGGGTTTGATATTTTTTTATTATTAATGTTATTACTTAAATAATATACACTTCCGTGAACTGAAATGCGTTACAACCGAAAGCAAGACCTTCCGTAGTGGCGGTTTAGCATTTTAGGCCGTTCGCCTGCTCGTTACAGAAACAGCAGAAAACGATGTTAAATGTTCAGCGTGTGACGCGCCTCCAGGCGGCTCGGTCATGTGTACCTGAACCTGCACCGCCAGGTGATCGAGGACCAGCTAGTCCCGTTTACTCGGTTGTTTGAAGCTACATTGGGTTAATCAGGTATGATTCACTGAGATGGTGACAGATCAGGGCAAACGTATCGATGCTGCACACCGCGATCAGCAACTCCGTGATTGGACGAGTGAGGAGGGGGCGGTGCTTGAAGTTCGGAACAACTGTGGGGTGGAAACAAAAACATTTCTATCCTCTTTGATTTCGATCATATTCTTAATGCTAATGTTGGCAACACACCAACACAGGCATGACCCCCCCCGCCTGTGTTAGGTGTAGCGTGTCCATATGATGCCCCCCACCCCCCCTCCCATTTAAAGACTCAAATTTAGAGAAACGTTTGTTTCTCTAAATTTGAGTCTTTAAATGAGAATGAGTATTAATCTATTTGTTAGCCTGAAACAGCTTTTCAATGGAAAACGGGACTTTAGTCAGACGAATGCTTGATGTTGTTGGACACTAAGGAGCTGGGAGAGAAAAATAAAAACACAAAGATTCAAACATCCGTCTTTAATTTCTTTTTTCTTTTTTTTACTTGCTATCAGTTGATACGATACAGAGTAAATGTTTTCTACCATTTAAAGCTGGTAGGCAGAGAAAGGAACTGACACTGACGGTCAATAAGACTAAAAAAGCAAAATAAAATCTCGAAGCAGTAAAATGTGTTTTCTGCTAAATAACTCCCCCATCCATGATAAACTCTCCATTTTTCTACTTTTTCTACTCTTTGTTTTACTTTCAGATGCCAAGACATTGTTCTGCAGGGGGTTGCAAATCCAGGGACAACCATGAGACTCGAAACGCTGGCGTCACCTTTCACAAGTGAGCACGTTATGTTTGTGTCAGGGTGTAGTAACCAGTTATTGTTTTTATTTACATTCTCTCTTTCACACATTTAGACACATGAATGAAACAGAGGGACTCAAAAGCTCACAGATCATCTGCACATCTACATTTCTCCTGTTCTCATCTTCACTCAGTAATACTCAGGCTGACGTTCAGGTCAAAATACAGTTAATATTAAGCTCTGAAAAACTGGAACCAGAAGACATGAACTGAGTTTAGCTGTAGAACTTTGTGGGTTTTATAAGACGATTAGAATAATTTATTTGAGCAATATGTGGAAAGTTAGAGCAGTTAATCATACTAATACCCAACCTCCTTATAACTAGAAAAATCAACGGTTGATTTAATTTTTCACAGACGTTATGACCAAACGCTGAATGGCGAGGCGAGTACGCGGGAACCTGTCTGCATGTGTGTCTAATCTATGAGCTTCTGACTGAAATATAAATCTAAGTAGTTGATGTGAACTTGTGTGTATACAGACAAAACAAACACAACAGGCAGCAACAAAGTGAATTCCCATGTTATCACAAACAGATTGCATGTGCAGCAGGTACAATAAGTGTGCAAAACATAAGTATATTTATTTGTAAAGGTGCTATTGACGTGAAATTCACACCAGATGTTGGTAACAACCCATCCAATCCAAACATGCAAAGAAATCAAACCATAGATGTCCATAAATTAGGTCGTGTGTAATAATGAGAAATGACTCAGGAAGAAGAAAGAGAGGCGTGAAAGGCACGGACAGTCCCCGAGGGGCAGTTACCGTACAGCAGAGCAGCATGACTGAAGAGAAGGACGGGGCATAAACAGGCAGTCAGAGTGAGATAATAAATACACACAATATACATTATATACTTTTAAAATTACACAGTAATTCAGTACTTATTGTACCTGCTGTGGCTGCCACTTTGACCCCATTCAGACCTTCAGCAGACATGCTCCATCACGCTGCTGTTGAGTGTTGATGCACCAGTATAGGGCTGCTCAATTAATCGAATTTTAATCACGATTACGATCTGGGCCGATTATTAGCCCCTCCCTCGTGCTTTACTCTCGCGCTGCTCCGTGTGGCAAATCGAGCGCACCTCTCTGCATTTCAAACACGTGTCACAACAATTAAGAGCAGCGGTCTCCAACCTTTTTTGTGCCACGACCGGTTTATGCCCGACAATATTTTCATGGACCAGCCTTTAAGGTGTCGCGGATAAATACAACAAAATAAAACTAGTACTGGTACCAAAAAAAGAAGATTTATTCATAACACACGTGAAAAGACCCAGGAAAACCGAGTAAACGATAAAAACGATAACAAAATAACGCTGAAAACCGATAAAAACCCTGAAAACTATACATTTCACACCTGAGCCTCAACTCTCGCGGCCCGGTACCAAACGACTCACGGACCGGTACCGGTCCGAGGCCCGGGGGTTGGAGACCGCTGATTAAGAGGACCCGAGGGAAGCTCGGAAAGCTCAGCAGAAGTTATTTGGAGAGGAGAGTGACTGCTGTTGGTTGAAAAGAGGTAAAAAAAAAACTTCAGTGGTGTGGAAACATTATGGGTTCATGAGTCAGACGTGGATCAAGTCGACACAGTGTGTAAACTTTGCTACAGTGTCGTAGCTGCACCACAGAGCAACACTGCAAAGTTCACTAAACACAGATGTTTACATTTATTTCTTATATTGCAAACATTTGCACTGTTATATATTATTTTTTAAAGTCATTATTCAACACATTGTTATTGTTAAATAAATATCGTCAAATAATCGAGATCTCAATTTCAGTGAAAATAATCCTGATTATCAATTTTGCCATAATCGAGCAGCCCTACACCAGTATCTCTGCGAGTGGTCGCACACCTGGTCGCCATCGTCAAAGCAACGCTTTCAACAGGAACTTCATGGCACGTGGTCGCAGTGAATTTGGCTGTGTCATGGTGTCCAGGTGCCCAGTGTGACTCTGGTGTTATTCACGTTCAAATGGAGATGTACTGATGATGTTGTGATGTTATGTTCTTTGAAATATGTTAATATAATATCTTTATTGAACTTGACCTGAAATGGAAGCTGAATGTAACACAGATGTTGTGTTACTAGGTTACCCAAAGGAGCGGCTCGGAGAAACCTTTGGATCAGTAACTCTCACCGTGCAGACTCCTGGGATCCTCAGACGGACTTTGTCTATTTTTGTTCAAAGCACTTCCCACCCGAGAGTTTTGAGCTGAGTGGAAGCAGGTGTGTATCGACCAGCTGGACTTTCACAGATCACAGACACCACTTCAACTAAAACCAGAATTTTCTGTTGTTAACTGCTGGTGTAGTTTTCAGTTATGGCAGTGTTAAGATAGCAGCCTAAGTATTTCTTTTGACCCTTTCACACAGTGGAATCAGACGACTAAAGGAAGATGCAGTTCCTACTTTATTTGATTTCCCTCCAGCAGCCAAACACAAAAGAGCAGGAAGGCAGCAGAAAGAAGACAACATCCCTGTCAGGTAATCAAACCTCACACAGGCTGATAGTTTGTCATCATCTGTGAGCAGATTCATTATTTTATAGTTATATATATACTAGAGCTGCCACAAACAATTATTTTGATAGTCGACTAATCAGATCATCATCCATTGGATGTAAAACTACAGCTTATTGCACCAGCAGCATCTGCTCTTATATAACTATCATTAGCTTACAGCTTTAAGTGTTTCAGGTATGTGCTAACTAAAAATAAAGACAAGATGATAGTTTATTAAACTTTAATGAAATTTGCAGATTGTTTCTGTGAAGTTTAATAAACTCCTTGCTAGAATATAACAGGACACCGGAGTAAATTCTCGAGCATCTCACACTTCTGATAATCAGCTGTCTGCTTGACGTTTATTCAGCTGTGTAAAAACTTTAATCTCAGCCAAACCGATTTACTCAGGAACAAATAAAATACTAAAAAAAGCCAAACAATAACATTTTAAGTTATCTAAGTGACTTATATATCATGTTTAACCTGAGTAGCGAAAGACGGCGGTGGGTTTGAAAACGGTTTGCCAGAAGTCCGGTGTTCTCACGGCTCTAGTTAGCCTAGCCCCCGGCTAGCTATCGAGCTAGTGGCTAACAGACGTCTCCGAAAACGTCGGAGCGCTTTTGAAAATATGTGGTGTCTTGATAAACTGAGCAGATATTTGAGGTTTACACAGCTACATTCTCGCCTGAAAATATGTGAAACGTTTATTTTGTGACCCAGAAAGAATAATAAGAGTAATATTAAAACTAACTAGCTGCCGCCATTGTTGGAAACTGAGCTGGGCTGCGCTATGAATTCTGGGACACAGCTTCTTCTTCTTCGGGGTTTAACGGCAGCTGGCATCCTTGTACATGCAGTGCTGCCATCTTCTGTTTCAGTCCGTTATTACACTCTTAAATCCTACTACTTATTCCTGCGTCTTTTGTGATCTTACAAAGCTTCAAACGACGCGTCGACTATTAAATCAGTCATCGATGATTTTGATAGTCGACTAATCGTGGCAGCCCTAATATATACATAGTCTTTGCTTCAGTTCCCACTCTGTGAGGATGCTCTGTGAAAGAACAGACCAACTCTAACGTTCGCTTTTATTCTTCTGATTCTGTTACGGGAGCATCAGTTATACCTGCAAGTCAAAGTGCAATGATTTTTGGTGTAATTAAGCATAATAATTATTACATAATAATAAGTAAATTGTTACTTTAGTTACCAAGTATCAGGAAAACATGAGAATTCCAGCAGCTCTCTGATTCTTGGTTCGAGCACCGAGTACGTGCTGGATCAGCTCTACATGCAAAAGATCTGAGACCAGCTGGCTGATCTAGGACCAGCTCTTTGAGGTGATGAGATGAGGGATTTACTTTCATTAAGGTTGAAGTAATCATCATCTGAGATGACTATAAGTGGTCACTGAATAGGGAAAATATATCCATACTGAAAAACCATAATGAGCAGGTGTTGATGAATGAGTGCCTAAAGGTTTGAACCCCAGTGGAAGGAACCCCAGTGTAGGCCACGCCCAGCTGGGCAGCTGGGCGTGGCCTACAGTTAGCATTACATCTGTCAGCATCAGGGTTAAAATGGGGAAGAAATGAACCATGTTAGCATCCTGTGACAACTGTGATGCTGCATAAAGGTTTGCCACGATGATTAAAATGAACAGAGAAAAATAAATCATAAAAATAGAAATGATATAGTGAATAGAAAATAGGAAAAAATAAATGTTTAAGAAAAGATAGATGTGAAATAGTGAATGAATCTAAAGCACTCAGCGGTGACAGATGTGAGATGTTAAACAGCCTGCAGTGCTGTGAAGGTTTGAGCCGTCACTCAGTTCTTCATGTATTTCTAGAAAAACAGGAAACATTTAAAGATGTGCAAACACATTAATGTTAGTGTTTAAAGATAACTTTTGTTTCATTCTCTGTCAAGATGATTCCACACTGCATCAGTTATGTTGAGGTCCACAGGCCGGTCCATGACTGACAGTGTTCATTTATGCTTTTACTGCATTTGCAGTTTGAATAGAAATAAAAAATAATACAATCATCTAGAGCTGGGCGATAATAATTCAGCAAATATTACGCATTCACAATCTGCCAAAATAATAACAGGAATATATTTGGAGGATGTTGTTCTCAGTCTGAGTATACTCTTCTTTCCAGCACACACCCCTCACTGCTGACTCAGTTTTAATCATCTTCCACAATTTAATATCTCCCTGTTAATGGATTTATCAGGAAAGAGTGAACAAACTTCATGCAAACAAATGATTCTCCTGATACATTTCTGGCTTTACTTTGGGAAGCAGTGAGAAGTGAAACAGTCAAAAGTGGATCCATTCATTAAAAAAATGTAAATTTATAAATAAAGGTAAAAATGTCCCTTTTAAAGTATTGTAATGCAAAAGAGCCAGAAACAACTAAGTTGTACAAACTAGCCAATTTCAATCCACAATGTACTTGATGGGGCTGAAGTAGAGCTGGGCGATATGAGATTTTTTCATATCACGATATGTTTTTTTCATTTCAGGCGATAACGATATATATCACGATATAAGCCAAATAACTATATTTGTAAGATTTAAATGTGCCGTTGCTCACAAGTAAAACATGAAATAATCAGCAGCTTGTTTTGATTTAAATATTTATTTCCCATAATAAGTTCAACAGGGTAGATGTACTTAACATGAGACTTTTTCAGATAAATAAAGGCAAATATTGCAAACGACACAAAAGGCAGCCGCTAAAGCGTTTAAGTTTCAAAACAGAACAAACAAAACAGACTAAATTGTCAATTCCACTTAGAAACAAAATATTAATTCTAAAAATAAATCTTAGTTTGTTTTACAGAAGAACAAAATTGACTAACTTTTGTCAATATCAAATAAACTGAGAACTAAAAGGAAATTCTCGATCTCTCCTTGTTGTATAGCTGAGCTTTTCAAACAGTTTAACAGTTACTTTAGTCTGACAGAATCCGAATGACGAAGATTGAGCATGCACCGCTTTATTGTATTTCCAGACTTGCTTTCGGCACATTTACAGTGCACTACTCTGTTTTTGTCAGACTTGAAATAGCCGAAATACCTTCACACTACAGAACTTCTGTGGCTCTTCCGTTCAACAATCTCTCCGGCGTTGGAACCATCATCTGTTTTCTCTTCGGTAACCTTCGCTCACGCTCTCGGTTGGTTTTTCTCTAGTCGGCACACTCATTTCCTCCATTACCCGGGCGGCACGGCGGCTGGCTGCTTCCCAAACAAATACACATGTGCGGCTTGGCACTTGTGCTGCACGTAACAAGTCACCTGACGTGACGCTGCGGCTGTGATTGGTTCGGCTCTGCGCTACTTAATTTGGATTGGCTGTTCTTCTTCTTTTTCTTTTTTTAAGAGGACAAGAGAGATGAGGCTTATCTCAATAGTTTAATTTTTCTATCGAGAAAAAGTTATTTCGCAATAATATGGTTATCGTTCTATCGCCCAGCTCTACACTCATCCATAATCTGCTGTAGTATTCGTGGCTATTTGGTTGTCCAGGAAAAACTAATTGGTCCCAGTTTCTTCTGCAGTTCCCGCTCAGGAGCACAGGATGACACACATCAGGAGATCAACCAGCGTCACACTGCAGAAGAACCCACAGTTAAAAAGTCAGTGGGCTCCACTGAGGAGACTGCTCAAGACACGCCTGGATTTTCTCCAGAAACATCAGGGTTGGAGCAGCTGTCGCAGCAAGAACTCGGTCCTCCGCCTCCAGAGCCTCGACCCGTTTCCCCGTCACGTTACATGAGACGTCTGCCCCCCCCTCCGGGCTTCTACTTGTCAAAGGAGCACAGCTACGCTCAGCTCTGCCCCCTGTTGTGGAGGAGACGTTATGACCAAGTTGTAGACTGCTTGGAAAAAGCCCTACGACAACTGAACGCAGCCAGGCGGAGGGAAAGCCGTCTGCGGAGCAGCGTGCTGAGGCTCCGTGATAAGCGACTGGAGCACATTCTGCTTCTGTCACAGAATGGCTGCAAAAACAGGGGAAGCTGCATAGAGGGGGGGGGAGAAAGACAGTACAAAGAAGATCCTGAGCTAGAGGAGAATGAGGCTAAATCCAAAGATATGAAGTTGATTGAGGACAAATGTGTCGATCAAATGGAGACAGGATGTAATTTTCTACCAGAGTCCAGCAGCTGGTCTGAGACGAAGGGAAACTGTTTGTACTGTGGAAAAGGGCAGAGTGGGGGGCATTTGAAGCACGAGGACTCACCAAACACCCAGAGAAACGTTGCAACGAGCTCCTGTGACACAGCTGAGAATGTGCATCACGTTCAGATAGATAGGCAGCAAGAAACAACCTGGAAAGACGAAGAAACCAGTGATACCAGTGTGACAAGTTCCCAAGTGTTGTTGCAAAATCCAGGTGTTCAGCATCTGGTCTCAGCTGGAGTGTGCTTCCTTCAAACTGACGAGCAGAGTCTGCATTATCTAGGCTCTCAGCAGAAGCTGCTCTCTGACAAACGCCACGGAGAGTCTGAGGCGACGAGTCAGGATCACCACCGCGACCTGCGGCACCAGCTGTTATGGTTACCGGACAGCGCAGACGGGCGGGTGATCTTGTTGACTGTCCCTCCCGACGACGAGCCGCAGCGTTTTGTCACGGTGGAGAACGTGGCCGGCGAAGAAAAAAACGTTCTTTTGTCAGAGCTGGATCTAAAAGGTGTGGAATACTTCACAGAGAGCGGCGGGGGCGTGTCCAGAGCTGAGGCGGCGCCGGATCAACACAGTGAGCAGAGTTCAGACGGTGCGTTCGTGGAAATACGGGACGATGTCAGGATGAAACTTAAAGAGCACCTGGAGGGTTTCCACCTTCAGCTGAGCACCGAGTTTAGAAGCTAACAAGGATGATATACATCTGTATCATTTAATGTGACTGCACATTTCACACCTCTCGTTTATTATTGTTTTTATGATAACGAAACAGTTCAAACCCCAGAATCAACCTTCAGTTTTTAGTCAGCATAGTATTACAGATACGATTGGTTAAAACACTAGTATCTCCTTACTGCCGTGTTGCAGCCTCTCCTCTATTACGCCTTAAAAAGGCTCCCCCATCTATGCTATCAGCCACATCAGTGAAAACGCGGCTTAAATCCAAGTTCCTGGCGTTATTCTCGTCTCCACTTCCTCTTCTAAGCTCGACTCTTTTGCTTTGCTTAGCTGAGCTCCAAAGGTTTGCAGATATTTTGCACAAATGACAGGAAACACGTTCAGGAAGTACAACCAGCTCCCACTCACCATTAAAACCTTTCAGAGATGGTGTCTACTTTAATCGGTGTGACTGTACATTTAGAGCTAAACGTTCGTACTGCTGGCGTTTGTTTAAAAGACTTAAACGTACAGCGGAGCTCTTTTAAGAATACAAGCATCCAGTGTATAGTAGAGAAGGGGATCTCCTTCCTTCAGGGCTGCCCCGCCTGACATCACTGTATTAAATGCTCTCTTCCACTATGCGTTTGGTCTCGTGTCGTCTACTCTCTCCTCTCTCCCTTTGTGCCCGATCGCTCACACCAGAGCCTGGTTCTGCCCGAGGTTTCTTCCTCTTACTAGGAAGTTTTTCCTTCCCACTGTCACCAGGTGCTTGCTCATAGGTCAACTTATTGCTGTTTTTTTTCTCCGTTATTGTCGGGTCTTTACAGTATGACGCACCTTGTTGTTGTGACTCGGGCCTGTATAGATCAAATTAAACTGAAAGATAGGTGATGGAAAGTGGGCCCTGTTATTCAAATGTAATCCAGGAGGATTAATCTAACGTGATAGACTGAAATCCTGAAATCTGGCTGTTCAAAGGAAAAAAATGGTCACCCGTTGTTAAATCATGAGTTAACAGTGTCTAACAAATTTATGGAAAGCTGGGTTCAGTTTCACTCACCAGGCCTGTTACATCAAGAATTCAATAAAAAGACAAAACAACTGATACGGCACCAAATCACACCAACGGCTGTCTGAAGCACTTTACATTGTGAGGTAAAGACCAATGGTAGAGAATCACATGACCCCTATGAGGCAGCACTTGGCTACAGTAGGAAGAAAAACCCCAGTGCTGTGAGGAGTGCTCGGACCTCAGTATTGGAGAAACCAAACATCCATCTTCCTTTGTCGTGGCTTCTGTACTGCAAACAGGAGTCAGTAGTACAGAGTGTACAGTACACAGTGGTACATCCATCTAGTTTTGTTCTCAATGTTTTGGTAACAAAGACTAACTTTGCCTAAAAATGCCTAACAGAACAGAATAGAATAGAATAGAATAGAATAGAATAGAATGCCTTTATTGTCACTGTATGGTTGTACAATAAGATACAGAGCATCTCCTATTCAGTGCAAACATGCTGGGGGGGGGCTGTGTTATCGGTGCATGTGTGAGTTGTCCTTGATGATGTTTGCTGCTCTGCTGAGGCAGCGGGAGGAATAAATGTCCATCAGGGAGGGGGGAGGGCAGCCGATGATCTTTGTGCTGTCTTGACCACACTCTGAAGCCTCGCTCTATCCGCCTCGGTGCAGCTGCCGTACCGTGATGCAGTAGGTCAGCAGGCTCTCAATGGACGAGCGGTGGAAGGTCAGCAGCAGGTTGGAGTTCAGCTTGTACTTCCTCAGGAAGTGCAGCCGCTGTTGGGCCTTCTTGACGACTGGTGAGATGTTGTCTGTCCAGGAGATGTCAGCAGAGATGAGGACACCAAGGAACCAGAAGGTGTGGACCCTCTCCACACACTCCCTGTTGATGTAAAGGGGGGCCAAGTCAGTGCTGTGCCTCCTGAAGTCGACAATGAGCTCTTTGGTTTTCTTAGTGTTCAGTGCAGGTTGTTTTCTGAACACCAGGCTGCCAGCTTCAGGACTTCCTCTCTGCAGGCTGCCTCGTCTCCCTTTGAGATGAGTGCGACTACCGTGGTGTCATCAGCAAACTTGATGATGAGAGTGTTGTTGTGGGTCGAGCTGCAGTCATGGGTGGGGGCTCAGCACACAGCACTGTGGGGAGCCGGTGCTCAGTGTGAGAGTGGAGGAGAGGTGAGGGCGGAGTCTTACAGTCTGGGGCCGGTTTGTGAGAAAGTCCTTTATCCAGGCACGTGTGAGAGGAGGGAGGCTGAGAGTGACCAGTTTGGTGATGATGATGTCCTGGATGATTGTATTAAAGGCGGAGCTGTAGTCCATGAAGAGCATTCGGACGCAGCTCTGCTGCTGCTCTAGGTGACTCAGCACAGCGTGGACGGCTGTGGAATAATAATAATATAACTAATAACATGAACTTTGCACAAAGTACTACAGTACTGCACAGGGTGAGATATACATGTTTCAGTGCAAGGGAGCCTGCCAGCTGCCAACATCAGGTAACATCCCCCGGGGTCCTGAAAGTAGGAGGAGACCACTCAAAGTATCCTTTCTCTACATTATTCTGGATGCTGATATTCCCAACATTGAGGTAACGTACAAAATACAAGAGCTGCTCGTGTTTACATCATAGAGATCGTGTAAACTTTTTTCACTCCATTGCCTAAAACAGGGACCATTTCTGAAAGGTTTTGATAGTGGAGGGGCATGCTGGGAAATGTATTCCTACACACCAAACTGAATATGGCCCGAGGGTTTTACACCTGCACACACGCTGTGTCCCATTTCAGGGTCTGCACGCTTGAAGTACGCATTTTAAGTGTGATTACGTCACCGCCACGCGACGACGGCTGTCCCAATTCGAAGTGTACTTCAAATGCGTACTCCAAATGCGCCGTCGATTTCCCCAAATATCAAGCTGGTCCGGTGCACGCTTCGTGGTCCCATATATCCCACAATTCATAGCGTGGCGGTGGGTGTGGATAATTTTGCCGCAAAATACGGCAGAAGGGAGCGGCCAAGAGTGAACTGTCAAAAGTAAGTACTGAATATGACGTCACTTATTCATGTGCGAATGTTTAATAATGAAGAACATTAAAACATTGCTGTTGACCACATGTCGGCAAAGTTATGTGACACTAGTGATGCTTGTACTTTCAGCATTGACTTGGTTTTAAAGCCTCTACTTCTAAATATACATATAGTCGACCTTAATCTTACAGAGAATCTGATGATTTTATGGATAATTAAAGTCAGTCATATATCCACAAACACAACAAGCTGAAAGTCAGTGATATATATATATATATATATATATATCATAATAATCTGACAATACTATAATATGGCCAATATTATAGTATTGTCAGATTATTATGAGATATATATATATATATATATATATATATATATATATATATATATAATCATAATAATCTGACAATACTATAATATTGGCCATATTATATTTACATTACCACAGTGAGATGACTTTAGTCTCATGAACAACATTAATTATTATTTACTAGCTAATCTTAAATGACTGTTCAGTACAGAAATGAAGCCCTTGAATCATGTTTTACAGTCCTGTGGTTTCAGCCTCAGATACTCAACTAATCAAAGTGATGTCATGACAAAAATGAATGACCAACAAAACATTTTTCTCCTTCATTTCTGTCAAACAAAGCTGTATGTAACGTGTCTCGCGGTTAGTATCATGGTTGCTAGGCAACCTGAACAGCGCGACGAAGCATATACCGTCCCATTTCACAAGCCTCTCACTTCCGCACTTTTCGTACTTATAGTACGCACGCTTGAAGTACGCGTAGTGCGCGTACTTCAAGCGTGCAGACCCTGAAATGGGACACAGCCACAGTCACGATGTGGGGAAAGTTAATGAACACATGGATGGTTGTCTCTGGCTTTCAGAGATGTAGCCGGTTCTCCAGTAATATGCTAATATACTTATATCAAAGACTAACTCACAAACAAGTCTTTTACCCGGGTAACTAATAAAACCCATCTGAAGCTTAGCACAGTTGTCAAAGCCCCGAGAGCTAAAGCTTGGTGCCCGTTTTTGTGGGTAAATGTCGCTGAATGTTTGTATTTCAAAGAATTAAAGTTGCGTCTAAAGGACTGAAGAGCGGAGGCCGTGTGTCTGTTACTGTAGGACCTGTGGGAGGAGCTACGATCCTGAGAATGATTGACGGCATCCTGCTGAAACTGCGTTGCAGCTTCTGGGATTGGGTGTGGCATTAACCCTTCACCGTGCGAACACCGGCGCATACATGAGGAGGAGGGGGAGCGGGTCTTTATTAGCGGGGGGAAATGCAGCCTGCTCTTATCTTTCCCAGCTTGGATACAGCACTTTAAAAAAGTCCGCCTATGTTCTTTAAATTCCAATATTCCCCCACCCCCTCCCCCCCTCTGCGCCACACACAAACCGGATAACAGGAATGTGCTCGTACCTGCTGCCTCTGTCTTTTTAGTTTTGTTTCTTTTTAATCATTGAACATCCTTTTAGAGACTTTTCCTATAATCTGTACCGCGTACATCCGTGTAAAGCAGTTGTTGCAGAGAACAGCAGTTTGCAGCTTTGCTAAAAGTTTCCAGATGTGGAACAACTGTTGAATACTGCACATCCTTTGTGCTGTGTAATGACACACTCACGAGTCACTCGTTGAAAACAGCCTGAGACGTACATGTGTGACTGTCTTGTGTAACTGTGGTAAATTCATGGCATTGCGTCGGCATTATCTAAGAGCGCGGCTCCTTCCTGGCTCTTCTTTGTGGCGGAGGGAGGATCCCGGAATGCTGCCAGCTGGTGACAGATGCAGGGATCACTGAAGCGCTCCAGCAGCGAGAAACACAGGAAGACGAGTTACCGCAGTCAACATGCCTCAGGTAGGTCAGGACAACTTTTACTTAGTGCCCACATGTAAAACTGGACCTGTTGGCAGCAGACGTTTACACCGTCGGCTCTTTAACCGGAAAAAGGTGGTTTGGTGCGAAATTAATATGTGGAATTTTTTAAAAAATGGCCTCTGTGCGCTTCACGGAGGAGCAACGTGTCACACAAGGCGTCAGATTATCAGCGGGGGGACTGGGCTTGGATACAGGGTGTAAAAACTTCTCGTTTAGAAGCGACTAAAACATCAGCTGTGGATTATTCTCGAACTTTCTTTCGGGGAGAAACTTTCAGAGGTATGCGGCCAGCGGCCCCTCCCCGAAAAGAAGCGCTAAGCGCAGGGTCCCGCCGCTCCTCCACGACGAACGAAGTCGTAACAGTACACGCGTGTAATTCATCAGTTTTGTGCTAATTTGTAACAAACAGTTAAAGTAAAAGTACCTTGACCCGTGAAAGCGTCTGTTATACTGTGGGTCGCGTTTTGTAGCACTTACACGCGTGTCTGTGAATGAAAAGTTGAGTAATCACCTTTATCCTCTGATGAAATGTTAGTTATCTTGATGGGTGTTGTCTCGCAGGATGACAGTGAGTCTCGGGTATAGTGGAAAGGCTGTACAGCCACAGCACGTGACAGAAATCAAACCAGTTTCATATTTGCTGAAGAGTTTTGACTCTTCGCCACTAACGAGACACCAAATGGTGAATTCTGTTCCACGTGATGGCTGAAGGGCTCACTAACTCCTTTCATTTGGCACCAGCTGCACACGTTTGTAGCTCGTATTGAAACAGCAGTCTTATCTGCACGAGTGATCCACCTCTGTGTGTCCGTGTGCTCCAGGATTCTGCAGCGTTTCCTCGTTTTCCTGTTTCTCTGTGCTCCTTCTCATATCCCTGTTGCTCACAGGAACGAGTATCTCGCATTATTCCATGGATACATCTTGAACCGTTTAGTAAATGAGACAAAACAGTCGAGGCATGGAATTTCCTGAAGGAAAGCCAGCGCTGTATAACCCACGATCGAGGAGCACACGGGCGTTACAGAGCCGCAAACTGACCCGGACTTTGTCGCACCTCATTTTTGAATCTCTACTGTGTGGAGTTCACATCAAGCTTTACAACAAGCTGGATTCGATATGTTAACGAGCACTGCCGTTAACTATTTAACTTAAATCACTAATAGACTTTCAACAAATTGAGTGAAATAAAGAGATCTCCTGACCATTGCTGCTTTCTTTGAAATACTTTTTAACAACGGTGAGGAAGGCTTGCTGCAGCTTGTGGTACGTTAGTCAGAAAGGGTGTGGTTCTGACAAAGCTGCTGCCACACATGCGTTGAGAAACAGCAGGAGCACTGGAACCTGTTCTGATGGCCAAGGAATAATAACTGGATGAGTTTCTCAGCAGGCTCGTTGTAATGACTTCATGGGGCAATGATGTGTCGCGTTTATAGGTTGGTGTTTGCTCAAAATGCAGCGAGAAGGCACCTGGTCTGAACCCTGAGTGGGAACTTTCCTCTGGGTCCTCCAGCGTCCTTAGTTCGGTTCACTGCTGACTCTAAATTGGCCATGACTGAGGGAGATTAAACGCTAAATTAATGTACAGGTAAAATTGGACTTAAATGTGGTTCATAAAGCAAGATCAAGTGTTTTTTGTTTGTTCTGTTTTACGGTAAATGACATGATAAACTTGTTAAGAAAAACAGTTTTCTTTTAAAATTACCTGGTGTTCTCTTTTCTTGTTTTTTTTCCACCTTTATTTTTTCCCAGTATTCTGACCTGGAGAGCGCCATTGATACACTGGTCAGCCAGTTCCACTCCGCTTCAGCCGACAAGTCTCCGACGCTGAAAAGTGATGAATTCAAAAATCTTTTGTCCTCCCAGATGCCCAATCTGATGAAGGTAAGTTCACAGTCAGCCTCCTTGTGCTTCTCTCTGACCGCGGCTCGCAGTTATCTGTAGCAAATGGGCGTGGCCACACCTAACCATATTCAGCTTGCACAAAGACGAAGGGGAACACGCTTACAACAGAGTTACACAAGCCTAATCCACACACAGGCAAACACACACTAAAAAATGTTAATCCTCTGAAGACTTGCACTCCTTTCCATTAATCTAACAGCGTCTCAGCTTAACCTCTGAATGCAAACATAACTGCTGTTCTGTAAAAGTTTCTGAGGCCGTCTTACTTGGTTAGACCTTAGAAGTAAATTCTGACACGGTCAGGTTAACGAACAGGCATTAAGATTAAAACTGCACATCAGTCTCTCCTGCATCGTCAACTCTCTACAGATTCATTGACTGAAACATGTTTTTCAATGTTTTTTCATTAATCTCCTCAATAATATAAATCATTTCTATTCATGCTAATAATTCTGTATGGTAGTAATAAGTCTGTGAGAGTTTTTGGCAGTTTTGTTTTGTTATTTTGTACAAACTTACGGTTCAGCTGTGCTATCAGACAAAATGCCAACATGCACACTTCTAGTATTTAATCATTAATACTCATCTAAAGAGCTCTGAGTGTCAGTAAGACTTGAAAAGCACTATATATTCTCCCCAGCCACTTTGTTAGGTACACCTTTTCCTCTGCTCATTAAGGCAATCTAACCAGTTGTCCAACAAATTGGACAACTTTTGAAAATATCTGACCTTTTGAGTCTTGATTTCTGCTGCTCCATCCTGCTTTCAATGCATGTAATGGTTTGGGGCCCTTTGTGGTCCCTTAGCATCAGTTGACCATAGTTTATATACCACCGCCTATTTGAAGATTATCGCTGACCATGTAAACCCCTTTATATCCATCTACTGAGGGACTCCACAGTCACCGCATCTCAAGACAAAGTACTACGGCAGCTGTGAGAGCACAAGGTGGATCCAACCCTGTGTGACCAATGTGGACCTAATAAAGTGGTCAAATATTGCATATAGTAAAAGATTCATCCATTTAATTAAACATACAGAGTGAGTCTGGTCTAAAAACATGTGAAGATGCAACGCAGCGTTGCATTAGGGTTTATTTACAGTGTTTTTATGTGCGAGCAACAGTAGTGTAGGTTTCAGCTCCTTCTGGCTGGGTCAGCACGCCGGAGCATTCGAAACATCAAACTGGGACACCTCATTCACCTTGCGGTAGTCCAGACAGAGCCGTATAGACCATCATCACTGCAAGAATCATGGGGCTACACCAGGCACTGTGGGACTTTCACCCTCATCTTCAGCATCACAGCCAGTTCTGCCTGAACTATTTGCCTTTTGTGTTCAGCTAGCCTGTAGAGCCGCCATCACATCAGGGCATGTCAAAGTGGTGCTCCATGAGCGTGGTGTGACCGGACATGCCTGCACTCTGAGTGCACAAATACACCGGTGGATGCGTTGGGACCATTTTGGTGCTCAGTATCTTGAGCAAGTCTTGTCAGAGTGTCTTCAGTTGCACCAGTTTTATTCTGGGTAAAAGTTTTAGTGCTCCCTGTTTTTGTTTTTGTCTGATCAGATTTGTCGTAGGTGATATTCCGAACTGTGATCAGTAACCTAACGGTTTGTAATTAACTGGAATGATATTTTCTTGTAAGTCTGGTTTAGGTGTTTAACATTTTCACTTTAACGTGAGTTGTTTTGTCCTGTTCTGACAGGGGGTCGGCACCGACCAGGGATTTGGTGATATCCTGCGGAAGATGGGTGTAGGTGATGGCGAGGGCATCTCTTTCAAGCACTTCTGGAATTTAATCCAGTCACTAGCCACCTCGCAGTTTGGCAACATCAGTGGTCAGAAGGGCTCGTCATGCAGCTGTATTCTCCTGTAAAGAGCAGCTTCTCAGCCCAACACGCATTTGGAAATTTAACTCGGCAGAGTAACACAAACACATCACACTCATAAAGAATTGACAGAATACAAGGGTCCATTCTAACATTGATGACTAAACATTACAGTTTTAACTCGTTTACCTTTGGATTCAGATTACTTTAAGTTCAAAGTAAAATGTAAACTGATTTTGAATAAAATACTCAATTTGTCCTCCTTTGTATTTTTTTTTCATTTATCATGCTGCACATGTTACAATAGCCTAAACCTTGTGTGATTAGACACCACAGTGTCCCTGGTGTCTGAATGTTCTTCTCGTTTTGTTGCTTCAGGATGCTCATCATATTTAGTTCTTTGGGTGTTTGGTCCAAAAAGTGTTCTACAAATTTTAAAACTATAAATCTTACAAACACCTCTGCTTTTATTAAAAACATAAACATGGAACTAAGTTGGTTGTTTGAAAAAGAAAGCTGTTAGCTATCGTCAAAACCAGAGTGAATAACTTCTGTCCCGTTCATGTCGCTCCAGTTTGTCATGTTTTTGATTTGCAAAAGTGTTGGGTGCTTTAAAACTGGTCCAAATCACTATATTAATGGTCTGCTGGTGTGGTATTTTCAACTTCAGAGGTCAGAGGTCAACATTTTAAATGGTTAGGTCAATGAAATACAAAAAAGAAGGTAAAACATGATTTACTATTTTAGAAAAGGGAACAAAAAACAAGCTCCGCCTTCCCTTGCCTAATAATAGTCACGCCAGGTGACCTTCCAGTTATGTGGTCAACTTTAAGAGAGATTTAGCATCAAGTCATTGGAAATATTCATCACTTTCAGACCTCTGAAGTGTAGAATTTATTTCCTGGCTTGTAGAAAGTTGACTCGCGAGTAAATTGTTTCTCAGTAACAAAACATGTTGTTTTGTATTCTTTCTAATAATATATTAGAATTATATTTGAAATCTCAAATTGTGCCTTTGTAATATTCCCTCATTCTACAATGCTCTGATTCTGATTTCTGTGTATTTATATTTTGTAACTGACCTTTGACACCAAAAGAAAAGTGATTTAATGAACATTTAAATAAACATGTAACGAGTTTCCCAATATCACCTGTTGTTACGGCGTTCCTTTGTTGATTTTAAAGAAACATAATTTAACTGGTTTATATGATGCAGTTAAATGTTTAATTTTAGAATATTTAATATTTTGACATAAGAAGACATCACAAAAACCTCTGGAGTTCTGTTTTAATGCTTTTAATGCATCAAGATTTTTCTTTTATTCTTCTAGCTACAAAAGTGAAGCGGTAGATGACTGTGAAGCATTTTTTAGTTTTATGTTGTAATTCATCCAGAGTACAGTATTTTCAGCACAGAAAAATATTGTAACTGTACAATGAAAACAATGAAGTGGACAGTATGAACTGTTACACCAGCATTATGGATTCATATTCCCATGCAAAGACGGTGCACATCCTCTTTTGAGTTTTTTCCCCTCGGGCGTACCTCGGAAGAATTCAAGATAAGATGAAAATGCGTACTTATTCATGACTTTAACCCTCCCAAAGATATCTAGCTCTGTTTGCTCGTCATGGATAATAGCACTCATAATCTGCTTTGATTTAATGTACAGTGCATTTTCCTTTGCAACAACTTGATCTAACCAAATCTGCATGTTCTGTGGTGCCATTTCAAAGTTGTCAACAGCACAGCCGTAGAATCCTCGTTTCAAATGTTCAGGCCAGGGTTGATCAGTTATCATGGGGTGGTCATCCCTCACAAATGCTGTGCACAAGGGACTGTCACTTCCTCGTGAGTGGCCTACTTCACAACCAATGACAGTCATGAGGAAAAGTGAGAAGGTTCTGAAGTTACGCACCGATGCTGAAAACACAGCTGCCATGAAATAATGGCCCCATCGCTCACAGTTGTAATTACACTGCTGAAACTGGAAGGTTTGGCGACAGAAGTCATTGAATTTTGATGGTTTGAGACCCTCTCTCAGCTTCTCCAGGGAGGACTCGTCCTGCTGGTCCTTAAAGCTCTGAAGAAAATTTTCAATTTCCACTTGATTGTCAGGATTCATGAATTTTCCCACCAGAGTTGCATTCAGAGTTTTCCCGTTTACTTTGTAAATGCATTCATTGAGAACGTAGTAAAGGTCCAATGGAATTTCTTCTCTGGCATTGTACCGTATCTCCACTAGCAGATGTTGAATGCTTATGATATGCTTCAGGATAATGTTGTCTTCTCCTGCTGCTGGCTTTTCTAGCCAAATTGCTTTAAGGTGTCTTGAATCATCGGTGGTATAATCAGGAGCACGCCTTCTTTCGTTTTCCTCAAAAAACAAGCTCCAAGTCAGCCCCTCCAGGCAGTCGATAAAGTGATACTTTTTGCGCAGCTCCATTGGGACAAACATTTGAGGGTGGCTTGGCCAGTCCAGTATCTGCAGATACAAAATATTTCCTTTATAATTGTGAACTTCTGGTCCTGGACAGCCAAGTTCCTTTTTTATCACCAGATCACCTCTTTGGTTTAGTTCAGCTATGACTGTGCTGTAGTGCTCATGGGACCTCCAGACACCGTTAGTTGTCGTCAGTATATCACCATCAGAATTAACTGACAGGGGTGTGTTGTATAGGTTGAGCTTTGTTTCCACACTGAAAGACCGGAGAGTTTGTAGGAACTGCAACATGAAGTGTTGGTCATTTCCAATATTGCAGCTTATGAGGCTGATGGTACCAAGATGACCAATGTTTGTTTTAGTTTTTAAGATGAAAACAAACCTGGCAAGTTCCTTTGGGTCATAACCAGCCAACTGGGCTGCTCCAGTAGGGCTTTGACTACCATGGCCAACCAGTACAATGTCATGATTTCTAGTCGAAAACAAATTGCTTCCTTGCAGAACGTACAGTGCCCTCTTATGGTACATTAGCAGATTTGATGAACGGGGATGCTTCTGGAACAGGTAAGTGGCTGACTCAATCACTGCAGGTTCCTCTTCCATGATTACTATCGTTTGATGGCTGTATTTTGTGTCATTTTCCCTGAGGATTACATGAGTTTTGTTAGACATTAATTATGCCTCAAATTGTTCATTGTATGTGAATGTATAACTTTCTGACTAATTTAAATAAACTGGAATGATTTCATCTATCACATAAGAAAAACCAAGTAGGCAACACCCAGTTAAAGAAAACACTGTATGATTTTGGCAATTAGTTATTCTCTGACATTGTGTTGGTAAAGTGATATTGTGTGTGCTCCCTACACTGTGTTAGGACCTTTTTCCCCTCCTGAATTGCCTTACAATTGAACCTTGGAAAAAGACTTTGGGATTGCCTCAAAGCGATTCTGGTCTTTTTCCACGCTCTCACTCAACTCCCTCCACATTCAAGTTTTTGCTTTAGCCACTGCCCAAGTTGCATTCCAGTTGGGCTGCCAGTGTCCATCATCTGCCTCCAAAGTCCCATACACTAACCAAGGCTAATAAAATTCCTTCTTCAGCTTGTTCACCTCAGATGTTGACTGTCCAGTTAGGGGATTACCACCACAACAGACACAAGCCACCTTGAAGTCAAAGCATCATACAGCAGCCTCAGCAATGGAGGTGTGGAACATGGTCAATATGGACTCAGTGTCCTCAGCCTTCCTCGAAATGATGTCAAAGTTCTGCCAGAGGTGGGAGTTGAAGATCTTATGGGCAGAGGCCTCTACCAGGCCTTCCCAGTGCACCCTCATGTTTAGGTTCATGAGGTCTGTCCAGCATTCTCCCCCACCAACTGATCCAGCTAACCACCAGGTGGTGATCAGGTGATATATTGACCGCTCAGCTCCTCTCTTCCTCAGTGTTCAGAACATACAGTCACAGATCTGATTATGCAATTTCAAAACACTAACATGTGACCACGTGACCATGTGACCGGTGACGTCTCCCAGTAGGACAATGGAGTCACCCAATGGAGCACCCTCAAGAGCCCCTCCCAGCGACAGGCTGGGTACCCTGAGCTATCGTTCAGCGCATGAGGGCAAACGACGCACGATCTGATATCCTCGTGTTGGTGTTGTTCCCAGATCATCATACTAAAGGTTGTTCCAGGATCAACATTGCAAGTGACCAATCAGAATGTTGTGATGTCATACTTTTGCGACTTCGGGAAAAACCGGCGTAAAACAAAAAACTGTACTTAAGCTGCGAGAAACCGCCTTTGTCCGCCGATCAACGGACCCTAACCCTTTAATAAACGCTAAGCAGAATTGATATTGTCCTTGCAACAGTGGAATTTCATAAATGCACGAATGGGTTGGTGTGCAAAAGAATAACGTCACAATAATGTGATTGGTCACTTGCAATGTTGAACCTGGAACAACATTTTCATGATGATCTGGGAACAACACCAACACGATGATATCAGATCATCCGGCAAACGACAGTCAGGACCCATTCCCCAAAAGCACAAGAAAAAACCCTCTCGTCCACCAGCAAAAACTCCAACATACAGGCAGCAAGCCAAGGGGTTACAAAAATACCCACCCCCAATGTGCTGCTTCTCTCTGAGAGCAACACTGGACTAGAACAAAGTCCAGCTCCTCTCCAGACTGGCTCCAGAACCCAAGGCGTGCATCGGCATGAGTCACACCTGAGTCATCTAGCTGATGTTTCCAACCTTGCGCACTAGCTCAGGCTCATTCACCACCAGAGAGGTCACATTTTGTTTCCCAGTCATCTCAATAGGCGGGGAATAGTCTGCCAGGGCCTACGCCCTTTGCCCCCGCCCAACAAGCATTTGAATTATTAACATTACTACTTTTAAGTATTGCTTACGTCAGTCTACAGCCATGTTAGTGATACTCTGAAGCCTTCTCTAGGTCTTAGAAATACAAATTTATCTTCATGATTTTAAGCTCAAATACACCGCTCAAATATCAAAGGAACTCTTTTTAATCAGAGTATATCATCAACTCAGTTAAACATCTGGAATATTGATCTGGCCAGTTAATTGGGAGAGGGGGGTTGTTGATCACTGTCATTTGCTTTGGTGTTAGTGAAACTATCACCAGGTGCACAATAGATAACACAACCCCCAAAACAGCTAGACCATTTCTGACCAATTTTTCAATAGTTTTGCATATTAGTAGGGTCATTTTCCTAACGGTTGAATGAGGCAATACCTTGGCCCTGGAGAGGTTGCACAGACAGTCAGAAGATTTGCTGTGTCTTCCAGCATAGTCTCATAATCATGGAGGAGATTCCAGGACAGAGGCGGTTCCTCTAGGAGAGCTAAACAGGGCCAGAGAAGTCCTTAAACATCAACAGGACGGATATCTGCTCATTTGTTAAAGGAGAAACGGGATAAGCACTGCCAGAGCCCAACCAAATTACCTCCACCAGGCCACTGGTGCGAATGTCTCTGACCAAACAATCAGAAACGGATTGTGCGGTCTGGGTGGCCTGAAGAATTGACATCAACACTGGGCCCTGTGCTCACTGTCCCACACTGTGGAGCCTTACTGGCATATGCCATAAAATACCAGAATTGGTAGGTCTACGACTGAAAACCACTGATTTCCACAGCACAGACAGCAGGTTCACCTGGTGAAGCCACGAAGAATTTTTGGTGCTTATATTATCATTCAACACGACTGGTTTGGCGGTGCGTCAGTGATGGTCTGGGGAAGCAGACCTCTACAGGCTAGGCAACAACACCATGACTACCATTAGGTATTGGGATGAAATCCATGGACCCATCATCAGACTTTACACTAGTGCAGACGGTCTTGGTTCCTCCTGGTGCACAACAGTGCCCGAGTATTCCTTCATCCTCTGATCAGAGCATTGAAAGATCAAGAAACTGATATGACTGACTTGCCCTTACACAGACGTAAATCCAACAAAACACCTCCAGGACATTACTGTATATGAAAGTCCCTCACTGCCAGGTTCAGACTGTCCAGGAGCTCAGTGATACCCTGGTCAAGATCTGGAAGGAGATGCCCCAGGACACGATCTGTTGTCTCATTAGGAGCATTCCCTGTCAATGTCAAGGGACATTGTTTTTCTATCTAACATTGAACCTACAGATATGCAGCGTTTGTTCCCTGCCAGGCTTAATGTAGTGTTAAAAGCATCAGTCTGTTACATCATGTGGTGGCTTACCAGTGTCCTGGAAAGAAGGTGGATTGATTCCTTTGAACATTCCCGTCTGCAATGACAGAGAATCAAACAATAAATCTGTCTGAATGTACTATCAGGGAAGGTCCTATGTGCACAGTGATATGTCATAAGCAATAATGACAGTGTGGGGGGCAGATGGCCACAAGGCCACAAGGCACAGTCAACAAACCCGCACAAATTTCCCTCCCCACTCCAGCCTAAGAAACGTATAAGGTCTACCCATGGAAGGAGAGGGCCAGCTTCCCACACCCCACCACAGGGCAGGGAAAACAGATCCGGGGCTGCCACAACAACATTTTGGAGTATGACCAAGGTGAGCACCAATTGACTGTAGTGTTTTCTACACTCACTGGTCAGCACCCACTATCCCCACTGCAAAGGGTAGTTTAGAGTATGCAGATGAGGGACTTGGAGGGCCATCTGCCTACTGAGTCCTAGTATTAGGCTACGTCCACACGTACCCGGGTATTTTTGAAAACGCAGATTTTTCTATGCGTTTGCACCTTTCGTCCACACGTAAACGGCGTTTTTAGTCACTGAAAACAGAGATTTTTAAAAACTCCATTTTTGCATTTACGTGTGGACGAGAAAAACGCAGAAAACACAGCGTCAAAGGTGTGCGCATTTTTTGACGTCACACTGTGCGTTATTGTTTCGGTGAAATGAATTTCTACAATACTGTTACTGTTAATTGTACTCTCTGCAGTGTTTAAATGCTTACATATACATACACAGCTACTGTCCCTCCACACATACGACTCGGTTCTGCTTCTATGCCCCAGCTTTGTTTACTTTTTCCCACCGAGGCTTCTAGACTTCTGATTGGCCAACATTTCTACACGGATAGGAATATAGCGCCACCTGCTGCTTTGGCATGTTCCTAGCAGCGTTTTCCTTCATCTCTGCCTTTACGTGTGGACGGGATTATTTTTAAAACGAAAACGGAAAATCTCCGTTTTCAAAAATACCCGTGTACGTGTGGACGTAGCCTTAGTCACCCACTAAATAAACAAAGGACCAAAAAACAGGAACAACGTGCTCGAACTATCCTCTTACTGAGGAATGGTATTCATTTGGTGGCTGAATTAAAGTTATTTCGGACATTTTTTTCCACTGATGCGTTTTTATTTATTATTGCAGATCAAAATAATGTAGCTTTGTTTTACATATGTACAGAAATACATTATCACTGTAAATACCACTAACAATGGTGCTGTAGACTTTAAGATATCATGTTACTGATATATATATTCCGTCTTTGACTATTCTACGATGAAAGTGCTATTTCAAAAAAAGACATCCAGATATGTTTACATTAAAAAACATATAATGATCTTACCAGAGTTCATTCCTGCTGCCAAAGACAGCTGAACAATAAGCCAAAATCCACTGAGTTTCAACATGGCTGTGCCGCTCTGTGAAGTGCAGCTGAAATGCAGTTCACTGTGGATTCAGCAGATAGACGAGCTTCAGGTTATATCTCTGCCCACATTTGGTTAGATAGTGATGTAAATGACAAACCTGCATCTATGCCCATGCAGTTAAACAGTTACTTCCCTGTTTAAAGTGTGTGCACCAACATATTCTTTCTGCTCTGACTGTGAATTACTACCATTCATAACTGACTCGATTTCCTAGTGGAATGAAAACTGTGACATTAGTAATAATCATATCCTAAGTGCACTGAACAACAGCCGATGCTAAGAAAATAAGCTCGAGGTGTTCCCGTCCCTTTCTGCTAACCAGCTGGTATTTGTTTATTCAGCTAGAGTCATGTGTTAAGCTGGGGGCGGGGCTCTGTGTCCTTATGAACTATTATGAATTATGATTAATTTCTGTCTCACTTTTATGAGTGATAATTTAATAAAGCAAACAAAAACTTCTCCCTTGACATATTTAGATTCTAACATCCAGTACATTGGGAACATGGTACACTACAAATATACTGACCTAACAGGAACTGTGGAAACCAGTAAAAAACAATTTCATCCACCTCAGTTCAATTCAGTTTTATTTATACAGCACAGAATCACAACAACAGCCGCCTCAAGGCGCTTTATATTGTAAGGTCGACCCTACAATAATACATACAGAGAAAAACCCAACAATCATATGACCCCCTATGAGCAGCACTTTGGCGACAGTGGGAAGGAAAAACTCCCTTTTAACAGGAAGAAACCTCCGGCAGAACCAGGCTCAGGGAGGGGCGGGGCCATCTGCTGTGATTGGTTGGAGTGAGAGAAGGAAGACAGGATAAAGACATAAGAAAATCCACCTGCCAAACTCCTTGTTGACTGCTGGTGACTGCCCCAACAACACGCTTGCCCACTCTTGCTTAAAATATGACTTTAGCTGCTTAAACAAATGGATGGAACCGTAGAATATCCTGTTCAGTCTGAGACAATCTGGGAAGCTGTTTTCAGCAGTTTACCCCTGACTGGATTAGTACGTGCACAAGTTCCCCCTGCTGCACGTTTTCAGTTATTGACAGTTTTTGCAGGGCTGGACTGGGACAAAAATGTATATGTGTATATATTTCACTTTGTATGATTATTATTATTGAAAAAGGTTTTAATCAGGTACAGTTGTTGTCGGGTTAGTTCTTAGTTTCCTGCAACATGTGACAATAATTAAAAGTCACACTTGAGCTATTAGCAGTGACTCGTGATCAAAGCAACCGTTCATTTTAATCCTTGCATTTCTCCCTTCCTGATTACTAACATCCGTCAATAGACGTAGGCTGCCGGGGATTCCCATGATGCATTGAGTTTTTCCTTTCCAGTCACCTTTCTCACTCACTATGTGTTAACAGACCTCTCTGCATTGAATCATATCTGTTATTAACCTCTGTCTCTCTTCCACAGCATGTCTTTATCCTGTCTTCATTCTCTCACCCCAACCAATCACAGCAGATGGCCCCGCCCCTCCCTGAGCCTGGTTCTGCCGGAGGTTTCTTCCTGTTAAAAGGGAGTTTTTCCTTCCCACTGTCGCCAAAGTGCTGCTCATAGGGGGTCATATGATTGTTGGGTTTTTCTCTGTATCTATGAAGCGCCTTGAGGCGACTTTTGTTGTGATTTGGCGCTATATAAATAAAATTGAATTGAATTGAATAGAATTGAATTACGTCCCTCCATCTGTTTTCTTACCATTTAATTTCACCTTCTTCCATCTCTTCCTTACTTCTCCACAGCTGATGCGAGCAGCAGGTCTGGTTACTAGCTGCTTGTAGCTGTTACAAGCTGTTACTAGTTGTAACTAGTTGTTGCTGGTACTGTTCAAAGGTATGCCAGATTACCAGTCCAGCCCTGGTTTTTGCTCCAATGAACAGAGACAGTTGAAAAGCAAACACTGGAGCCTGTTCAAACCTGCAAATGTCTGAAGCACTGGGCAGCATTGTGATTCAGTGGTTTGCACTTTTGTTCCATTTTTATAGTTTTCTTTCTGAAGTATCGACCCCGTCACTTCTGAGTTTGGTAACTATGGTATGGTACTACTATCTGTCTAATATCTATGTGTTCTGTCTCTATGTCAAGCTTTATCTGAGTCTGTGTGCGTATGTGCTGTTTTATTTTGACAGTCCCTCCTCTCGTTTGTCTTCAGTTTTGCGTCCCCTCTCTGCCTGATTCCCTCTTTTGTATATATCGCCTGTTTCTCCGTCATCATCATCTTATCTTCCCTCACACTGTGTGTTCAGTTTGTGTGTAGTTTCCCAGTGAAGCGAATCCTTAGTGTCAGCCCAATGTGAAGTGTTTAGTCACTGATTACTAATAGTTTGCCCTTTTTTTCAGTTTAACTCAACAGATGCCTTTCCCAGATATCGTAGCAAAAGATGATAAAGGGAAGAAGAAAACTGAGCGGTCCTCTTCCCTGAAATGATGTGCTCTCATTTGTGGAGAGAATGGGATGCCAGTGGCAGACCAGCCAGTTCCAGTATTCTTTGGGGAACGTCAGACGATTTGGCTGGAATGTGAGCGCGTCCCGCTACTAAAGGACTGGCAGCGTTTGTTCCTCATTGCACAAAGACAGCGGTCCTGAGGCACAGCGGTTACCTTTCTACAGTCCTGTCCTGTATCTGTACACAGTCGTTCACAGCGAACGTCAGCTGCACCTAAACTGAAACACAACTCTGCCGTCTGCACAGTTTCTGCAGCACCAGCGAAACGTTCAGCGTGACTCTTGGTTTAGTTTCCAGATGTTTTTCATTTTAACTCTGCTTGTTTTTTATAGCTCAATAAAAACCGTTTGAACTGTTATTTGTTTTTCAAAACAAATTGTTGTAGTTTTCTGTTTTGGTCTATTTGTTAGCAGAATTAAATGTTCAGGCACAGGAAGTGAGTTATCACTGTAGAACAAAATCTCATCCTTCTGCTTTTCTTTTTTTGTAGTTTTAAGTGAAAATTTACACAAAGACACACAGCAGCAGAAGATTTTTATTACTTTAAAATGTTTTTAAGAACAAATATAGTAAAGTGAACAGTACTAATGTTTTTATGGCAGTATTATCGTGTTATTACATGAAGTAAAGCTCAGGTCTTTCAGTATCCACATCCATCAGTGTGTAGTTGTAAGAACTGTAATTACAATAACTTCTTTTGCACTTTTTTAAATGATGGTATTAATTATGGAATAAAAGTACCAGATTTTTCACATAAGGTGACTTTTTTATTATCCTGTAAAAATATGGACATTTTCTTTATTTTAATTATGAAAAACTTGACGGTAAAAATGGTAAATGGACTGATTCTTATATAGCGCTTTTCTACTCTCCCGGAGTGCTCAAAGCGCTCTATACAACATTTCTCATTCCCCCAATCACACCCATTCTCACAAGCACTTTATCTACACTTAGTGCTTTCTAAGTACATTCACACACATTTATACTCTGATGGATGCATCGGAGAGCAAGTTGGGGTTAGTATCTTGCCCAAGGATACTTGACATGCAGACTGGAGGAGCCAAGGATCGAACCACCAACCTTCCGATCAGTAGGTGACCTGCTCGACCTCCTAAGCAACAGCCACCCTACAATTTCTCTTATTTTATGCATTTGTTTCTGGCGCCGAGCTGCCAGAATGTTACCAGCTCGGCAGAGAGAGAACCTGATGCTGTTTAAAGGTTAACATGGATTCTTTTGTGAATATTAAATGTTTTGCTCTCGTAATGACCTTTGGTGGTCGATCACTCCTAGAAGAGTAACTGTTGCTCTGAACTCTTCACAGGTGGCTTTGTCACCTTTTCCAGTCTGCAAAGCAACAAGAAATCTTTTCACTGAATTCTTCAGAAATCTTCTTTTTGTAGCACGTATCATTCATTGATGAGGTTTTCCTTCTGACTTATTCATTATTTTTTATGTTATTTTTCTGCAAAAATATGGAAAATCTCAAAGGATTCACAAACTTTTGCTATACTTGTCTTAACACCTTCATGTTTGATACTGAGAGGCACTCAGTCTGTTACCACATGGCTGTTTCCAGGTCACTGATAATCCCCCCCAATCTTCTTTTCTCCTCATTAGCCATCTTACCCGCTGCTGCGCTCACAGTGAAGCCTGTGACTTATTCTGAAGAACACTAATTTCACATGCTGTGGCTTGGACCTTATGTCAGTGCTGGGAATACTGGTAAATAGTAATATATGCTTCCACTGTATGTAATACTGGGGCGTGACAGCTAAATGGATATTTAGATTAGCAAAGAACTTTGAAATGAAGCTAATAAATGCATCGTCTCAAAGAGCAAACGACTGCGTTTCGATGGTCACATCAGTGTGGTTTGACTGATTCTGCAGCTACACCTGGTTTGTGTATAATGGCGTCTGCAGGTGAAACAACCAGACGGGAGATTTTTGAGCCGGACGTCAGATCAAGATTCCCCGGCAAAGCATCAGGATAGAAATCAAGGAAAACAGCAAGATTCCTAACAAAAGGTATGTTCACACGTGACACGTTGACCTCACGCCAGATATGTGTTTATAAAAACACTTTACATGTTGTGTGACATCAGTTCATATGATACTAGAGACGTGTTGTTCAGCTAACATACTGCAACAAGTAACAAAAAGGAACCTCAGTTGGTTGAAGACTTAATTGAACTCACAATGAAGGCTTATCTTGTTGGATGTCATGTATATACTACTGACATGTACAAAGCCTGAGACATCCTGCGTGTGAACTTCACTCAGAGATGGAGAAAGATCAGAACAACAGACCAGGAGAGGAAGAGGCGCAGTTATATTCAAAGGTAAGGATGCTCCATGCTGTTTGATAACCTGGAAATATAAAGTTTACATGTAAGTGTTTTTAAACCAGATGCTGTGTCTGTACATGTTGTGAAACATGCTGCAGAACAAAGGTAACTTTGTGTTATTTAAGAACAGTCATCAGATCAGTGCAGGTTAACTGTTAGTTTACTGCACTGTGAAGTTAAAGTACAGAGCAGCATGTGACCGGTGCTCATGGTCAGAGTTACATCTAGTGTTTAAAGTTAGGCTGATGATGCTTCAGTCAGTCATTGAACTTTCTACTGTAGAGCATAGAAATCAGCCAGGAAAAAAGCTGCTGAGTGCAGCGGTATAAATGCACTCAGAGCAGCACACATCAGCTGATCACAGCCTGCACACTAAAGAAATCTCCATAGAAATGATTGTGAGCTCATCTGACTCATTTCCCTGTTTAGAGGCAAAGTTGTTCTCTACAACAGGAAATAGACATTATTTATTTATTTATTTATTTATTTATTTATTTACTTATTTATTTATTTATTTTATTTTATTTTATTTTATTTTATTTATTTATTTATTTATTTATTTATTTATTTTATTTTATTTTATTTTATTTTATTTTATTTATTATTTTATTTATTATTTTATTTTATTTTATTTATCTATTTATTTATTTTCTTATTTTATTTTATTTATTTATTTATTTATTTTATTTTATTTATTTTATTTATTTATTTATTTATTTATTTGTTTGTTTGTTTGTTTGTTTGTTTGTTTTCCTTCGTTTTCTCTGCTCGTGTTCTACAAGCTGAGTCCACTTATTATTAATAATGTTGGTATTCCCCGTGTACTGACATTATTTTGTTACTAGAATAATATGTTTGCCTTCTTACTTTGACTACTTTTCAGAGCATGTACTTTTTCACTTTTACTTGTGTAAAAAAAGTTGAATCTGACCATCCTGCAGCTGGACTAAACATCACAGCTGTCCTACAAACCAGTTTCCTGTCAGGATTTTGCTTTTTTGTTTGTTTTGTGTGTTTACTTATTTCTTCCTGGAAAGATAAAAAAAATATCACTCGTCTAAACGATATGAGATGGAAACCTGTTGGTCATCAGTCAAGTAGTCAAACCCACACCAAGTTGTCCACATACAGAGGAGGCCGTGCTGTATACACCAGGGGTCTTAAAGTCACAGCCCAGGGGCCACCTGCAGCCCAGGGGCCACCTGCAGCCCAGGGGCCACCTGCAGCCCAGGGGCCACCTGCAGCCCAGGGGCCACCTGCAGCCCACGTCAGCCCTGCTCACACTGATGTGAGGAGATAAAATGCAGTTTGGCCCTTAAAGTGACTTTTTTGTTTGTTGCTGAGTGAAATTTTAAATTAAGTTCTTCACATGATTGAATATGAAGGCGACATGAGCGGAGACACAAACATGACAGGGTGTGTTAGTTAAATGTATTTGTATTTTAAATGTATTAAAAATATGGTAAACGGCACTTTACTAGTCCCTAAGGACCCCAAAGTGCTTTACACAACCAGTCATCCACACACTGGTGATGGCAGCTACATTGTAGCCACAGCCACCCTGGGGCGCACTGACAGAGGCGAGGCTGCCGGACACTGGCACCACCAGGCCCTCTGACCACCACCAGTAGGCAACGGGTGAAGTGTCTTGCCCAAGGACACAATGACCGAGACTGTCCAAGCCGGGGCTCGAACCGGCAACCTTCTGATTACAAGACAAACTCCCAACTCTTGAACCACGATCGCCCCACGATTGTTAGTTCACTGACAGACTCACAAACTAACGCGCACACTTATGTCTGCACTTCGGTTTTGTTAAATATGAACACAACGACAGCAGGAGTGCTGCCACGTGTGCACAGGCAGAGAGGACCAATGAGTTTATTTGGTAGTTCAATGAAAGGCTTCAGTTAGTTAAGAGGGAGGAAAATACAGTTTGATCTTATTGTGCAATATTTGATATTTAAAAACAACAACTAGATTTTCAGAAATGTTTATTTGTTTGTTTGTTTGTTGGTTTGTACCACTTGAACACTAACGTGGCCCACAGCGCATTTAGTTTGAGACCCCTGGTACTCTCAGCTTGAACCTGGGCCTGAGGACGGCCTGTTGCTCGTACGCTGTAATGTGCTCGGCTGCCCTGCAGGTGGAGGCCGGGCTTCCCTCCGAATGGGAGGAGGCGTTGTTGTTATAGTAAAGGCTGAACCGCGGTCAGCGTTTTCTCCTCGCGTTACTGATCCGCGAGTGTTGGACACAATATCGGTGCTTTGGGAGCGATGGAAGCAAAACGGAGAGGAAAGCAAACGTAAGCGGACTTTTCTGTCTTTGTGTTGTCGCTCTGTAAGTTTTTCTAACACAGTTATTTAGCACACAAGAAACTATCGTCTTTGCATCGTTACTCAACGTAAAACGCCCCAGCAGTCATCCGTGAAACTCTGCGGGCTGTGCTGGCGGAGCCGTCCGAGTGAATGTGTCGCGTTACGGGGTTGAGCTCATCTTCAGGTTCGTGTTTTTAAATCAGCGACATCTCCACACCGTGGAAACGTCGAGCCGCTGCCTGAGCTGCGACTCTTCATCACAGCAAGAAACAAAGACACAGCTGAACAAACAAAACGCAGCGACGGACCCACGTTTTCCTCATGTCCTCCTCATGTTCCTCCTCATGTCCTCCTCATGTTCCTCCTCATGTCCTCCTCATGTTCCTCCGTGTAGGTGATATCTCTGATTTCTAAACCTGTAGCTTTGATGCTTGGGCATATAAACATTAACAGAGTTACACAAACTCACCGTGAAACAACACAAATCAATGCATTTGATCAGAGGACTGTAGGTAACGTGTGTGCGTGTGTCTCAGATGGAGTGATGGACAGCAGAGTATGTGAACTTCAGTGAACTTCAGTGAACTTCAATGTAAACGAGGCCAGACTCCATTATTCCTGCTGTGATGGAGATCCCCATCCTGCTGCCACTCGCCCTGGCCTTGCTGGGCTTTCTGAGCCCCTGTGTGACAACACTGACTCCCAGAGTCTCCTTCCCCATGGGTGAGTGAAGCCTTTGAAACATCACGTGCATTTTACCCCCTTTATCATGTTGGGTCATTTAAATGTATTAGAATAAAGCACAGCGATGTTTTTGTTCTCTCACGTCTTTCATATACGAAGTCGATTCTTGTGCACAAATATTGTTCTGAAACCTCATGAATTTAAAAAAAGGGCAAAATCATGTTAATCAAATTAACTGTGATTCCAAACACAAATGTAGTTGACAGTTATCATGTTAGATGGAGTACTGTGAGATTGTACAGTGTCTGATTATAATGTGTGTTTCACATGTAAGTAAAGAAGAGGTTGCATAAAAACTAACAGCAACAGTATCCGTGCACAAACACTTTCAGATCTCGTCAGAGATGTTCGGTCAGGTTCTGGTTGGGCTACCCAAGAACATCGACACAGTGAAGCCGCTCCTTTGTTATCTTGGCTGTGTTTCATTACCTCTGGTGCAGGTTATCATCAAGGATGTCTCTGACCTTGACTAGTCCCCTCGTTCCTGATGGTGCGTGATGCAGCCCCCATCGTGCTTCACAGTAGGGATGGTAGGGGCCAGGTGCTAAGCAGTGCCTCCAGAGTATCCTCCAGATGTGGTGCTTGGTATCCAGGCCACAGAGTTAGATCTTTGTCTCATCACATCAGAGAATTTTGTTTTTCATGGTCTGAAAGTCCTTCAGGTGACTTTTCCACCTGGCCATACAGGCCTGGTTGGTGGAGTGGTGCAGAGATGAGAAGTTTCTCTTTTCTCCACAAACCAACAGTGGAGTTCTTTGAGCTTCATCTACCTTAAAACGGCCCTTTGACTCCAAGCGCTGGTTCCAAACGTCTTCCTGAGGCCTCTGCGCTTATTGGGACCTTCAGTGCTGCAGAAATGTTTCCTCCCCCCAGATCTGTGCGTTGGTTTAATCCTGTCTCAGAGGTCGGCACACAGTTGGTTGGACTTCACGGCTTGGTTTGTGCTCTGACATGCACTGTCAATTAGACAGGTGTGGCATCCAATCAGCTGGATTTCTCACCAGTCACGTGACGCTTCACAGATTATCAGTGGAAACAGAATTGAGCTGACCTCGAGTTTGTGTCGTAGCAAAAGCTGTGAACACGTTTGTCATTCTGGACTTTTGTGTTTAAGCTTTGAGGTAAAAATGAACCAGGTTATAATGACATGTGGATTCTTTCTGTGTGCACTGTGAATTGTGTGTTTAGTGGTGAATAAGTGACTTGATAGCGTGCTCACAATATTTTCTGTGACATAATAAACTTGGAAGAGACGTTTCGCAGACATCTAAACAGCTAACACTCTGTAGCCAGTTATATCTGGATCCTTTCAGTGATCTGTGGATATTTAATGCTAACATGCTTTGTCCTGATACAAACTGCTGTTTGATAACAGACAGTCCTGGGAGACGTCTCATCCGCTTCAACAGCCACGACGTCAGCAACACCACCACACTGCTGCTCAGTGAGGATGGGGACATATTATATGTTGGAGCCCGGGACTCTGTGTTAGCGCTGAATGTTAGCCACAAGGACAGCATCATCCTGAGGAACAAGGTAGGGGCTGACTGTTGACAGATGCACGCTTATGCATGTTGACATAAAGTCACTTGAGATTATGCAAATGCAGATCAGATAGTCTCTGTCAGGAATTAGACTGTGAGGCTCTAAACAGACGTCCATGTGACTGCCAAATGTTTATGACGACCCGACTGCAGAGACAGTGAAACAACCACGTCTGTGCCCTGCTGCTGGACTTCAAAGAAGCTTAACAGGAAGGACTACTTCCTTTTTACTTTTTAAGTATTTTAGGCAGAGTCTCTGTTGCCAAGTTAAAATATATTGAAATATTTATTGTGTTTAAAGCATGAAACACTGGCTGAAGAGCAAAAAAGCTCAAAGATAGACGAGTAACCTGACTGCTTCTATTTCCATTCATGTTTTTTCCACACTTGATGTTCAGACAGTAGTTTGAGGATTAGATCAGGACCTTTTCCACGTCTCCTTTCTCGTGTGCTTCTATGTTAGCTAAGCTTGCGCATCTTGGCACGATCCGATAATCCAGTCTGTGGACTAGGGAGTATGTCCAGTATGACTAGTTTGACGTTTGTGTACTCGCATGTACATCACACATTCAGTGTCACAGTTTGCAATAATCACACAGTAAAAAAGTGAAAGCATTTTTAACTGTTCCTGTTTGATGTGCTATTTAAGTCAGGAGACCACGATGCAGAACACAGTATTTTATGTAGAAGCAGGCAGCTTTTTAAAATCGCTAAATGAATTTGTAAAGGTCCTTCTAAGCATTCGGACAAACACAAACTGGGTTAAATCCTTTGACTGTAAAACTTGTAGTAGTGCCTGCTTTGGTGTATTTAAAAAAATGCAGTCTCGAAAAGAAATGTTCTGGGCCGTGCTGTGATCTTTTACATCACGATCTTTACACAAACCTTCGGCTGTGGTTTATGTGAAGAACTTGATGAACTCTCCTCTTCTCTCAGCTGGACTGGAGTCCTTCACATGAAGACCTTGAGCAGTGCTCCATGAAGGGAAAGAAAATGGTAAGTGTTCTGTTTGAATGTATGAACAAATACTTTGAACCTGTTCAATTACAAATATACAAAGCAAACGAGACAAAGGTGCCAATAATGTACCAGCTGGCAGTTACAGTCGCTTTTGATGTACCATGAGAATGTTTGAAGTTGAACCAACAGGTCCTAGTTTAGACAAACCGTTAACAGTTTTACACGAGTTGGTTTTGTTGAAATGTTAAACTTTGTGTTTCCAGGCTGACTGTCCCAATTTCATACGTGTGCTGCAGTTCCTGAACACCAGCCACATCTATGCCTGTGGAACGTTCGCCTTCAGTCCACGCTGCACCTACATCGTAAGGCGTTTAAGTTGTTAGTTTGTTGTGACAGTGTTACAGTGTTACTCACTGTTTAGTGATTGTAACATAAACTTGATACAAAAAAGCTTGAATTTCCCTTTTTGTGTGTTTGTAGAAATGGTCCATTTAGCATTCACTTCAGTAGCAGTTTGACTTTTTCCTCCTTGTCTTCCCAGAACACTGACACATTAACAATGAGCCTCAAGCCTGATGAAGGGAGAGGTCGATGCCCCTATGACCCTTATCAACGCAATACGGCTCTCGTTGTAGGTGAGGAAATGAGGCCACAGCATCACTGGAATATTACAACTCTATTTTGGTGTCTCCCAGTGATCCCTGTCCCAGTGATCCCTGTCCTGTCCCAGTTATCCCTGTCCTGTCCCTGTCCCAGTTATCTCTGTCCCAATCATCCCTGTCCCAGTTGTCCCTGTCCCAGTTATCCCTGTCCCAGTTGTCCCTGTCCCAGTTGTCCCTGTCCCAGTTATCCCTGTCCTGTCCCAGTTACCCCTGTCCTGTCCCTGTCCCAGTTATCCCTATCTCAGTTATCCCTGTCCCAGTTATCTCTGTCCCAATCATCCCTGTCCCAGTTATCCCTGTCCTGTCCCAGTTATCCATGTCCTGTCCCTGTCCCAGTTATCCCTGTCCCAGTTATCCCTATCTCAGTTATCCCTTTCCCAGTTATCCCTGTCCCAGTCATCCCTGTCCCAGTCATCCCTGTCCCAGTCATCCCTGTCCCAGTCATCCCTGTCCCAGTTATCCCTGTCCTAGTTATCCCTGTCCCAGTTATCCCTGTCCCAGTCATCCCTGTCCCAGTTATCTCTGTCCCAATCATCCCTGTCCCAGTTATCTCTGTCCCAATCATCCCTGTCCCAGTTATCTCTGTCCTGTCCCAGTTATCCCTGTCCTGTCCCAGTTATCCCTGTCCTGTCCCAGTTATCCCTGTCCTGTCCCTGTCCTGTCCCTGTCCCAGTTATCCCTATCTCAGTTATCCCTTTCCCAGTTATCCCTTTCCCAGTTATCCCTTTCCCAGTTATCCCTGTCCCAGTCATCCCTGTCCCAGTCATTCCTGTCCCAGTTATCCCTGTCCCAGTCATTCCTGTCCCAGTTATCCCTGTCCCAGTTATCCCTGTCTCAGTTATCCCTGTCCTGTCTCTGGCTGGTGGAAAATGCAGCACAGCTGCAGGATTTATTGGGGAATTCACAGCATGAAACTTGTAGTAATGGTCCTTGCAGAGCTTATTACCTTCAGGCTGCAGCTGTGCAGTGTTTGCTGTGACCACCTTTATCCTTCATCAGAGCCTGAACTCGGTTCAACACAGTATGAACTTTGTTACAACTTTTCTTGTTATTTCTTCAATTGCTCTCAGGAATAGTCGTCCATGTTCTTGAAGGACATTTCAAACCTCTTATTTGAATGTTACCACAACCTGTAAATGCCTTTTTTTTTTCGATTAGCGAAGGCTAATCCACGATGATGGGCGTGCTTTTACTGCATTATCAGCCAGTTTGGGATCTTTGTGTTGCTGAACATGAAGCCATTACCAATCAGAATCTTTCCATTAGTAGATTTTTGATCATTGGTTTAAAGATCAAAAGCCTTATTTTATCTTTTACCTTGAAGGTCGGAGGTCCAAAGTAAGGTGATATTTAGAATGTGCATGCCTCAGTACAATGGCAGTAAGAAACATGGCTTTAAATGGCTTCATATATCATCATTATCACTTTGACCTGCAGATCAGTCTGTTGACCTTGAGGAGGTCAGAGGTCAAATGTGACATGACATTTTAAATCTTTATCAAATACTTTCTGCATGTTGATCGCGCACGCCACACATGCAAGTTATAGCGCGACCAATAAATCAGCTTGGTGAACGTGAGCCGGTGGATTATTGACATGATTCTACTGTGGAAAGTGGAATCATGTTGAGTCCACTGAGAACTTTCATCGTGTTTACAGACAGTGTGTATGCACACAAACATGCTGCCAACAGTGTGTATGCACACAAACATGCTGCCAACAGCCACAAAGATGGTCGAATATATTTTCGTTGTGTCGCTATTGCCCGTCAGTATGATGTTAAATGTTGTCATGTGTCTCAGATGGAGAGCTTTATACTGGCACCGTGGCAGACTACAGGGGGAACCGGCCAGTCATCTCAAGGCACCTCAGCGAGGGCAAGCGTGTCGACCTGAAGCTGGATGACACATTAGGATGGTTGGAGGGTGAGTGCAGCGAGTTCTTCCCCAACCTCAGATATTTGAAGTAGTTGAAGATAATATTAGATACATTTATGGCGTCCTAGATCAGTGTCAATCCATTTGTTTGCTGGCACATCTAAAGAAAACGAGTGTCTTGTGTGTTACCTGTTATGTGGTGGGAATCACAATTACTTACTTGGATTTCCATCTTTACCATGTCTTTCACACATTGTTTCCAGTAACTTACATTTCTGCTTATGTTACCTTCTGTTTGCCACAGATCCAACTTTTGTCAGTTCCACATTTATTCCAGATGAAGAGAAACTTTATTTCTTCTTCACTGAAGTGGGCAGAGAGTATGACTTCATCGACAAGTTCATCGTCTCCCGCGTCTCTCAGATCTGCGTGGTAAGTGGGAACGCCGGTGCTCGTCTACGAACCGTCCACAGAGATTCTGCAAAGACTCAGCAGAGCTCTGATATTTGGAATTTTCTCCCAGGAACAAACTTCAGACCAAACCCGTCACACAAACACTAATAGTCCTCATTCAGACACAGGAAACAGACAGCTAGTCACATGTGTAGTCCAAGGCTACAGATGCAGTTACAGCATAACAAACCTTAAAATGCACTGAATGTTGTGTGTTTATGAAATACAATGGGTGAATGTGCAAAGCCTTTTTAGTGGTCAGTAAGGCTGAATGTCGCCATTACAGGCTGTGATAACAACTTTGTCTCTTTTGATCTTCTCAACATGAACTGCAGTGATGTCACTATTTAAGAAATCCTCCTGGAAGGTAACTGACAGTGCAGGGGAACTTAGTCAGCAAGGTGAAGCTGAATTTGTGACTCCACCCACATGACTGGACGACATCTCCAAGATTTCTACCTGTCAGGATCAGTGTTGGTCAAGTTACTTGAAAAAAGTAATCAGTAACTAATTACTGATTACTTCCCCAAAAAAGTAATCCCGTTACTTTACTGATTACTTATTTTCAAAAGTAATTAATTACTTAGTTACTTAGTTACTTTTTAAAAACGCGATTTACAACCTGAATAGGTGATAAAGTGATAGATCTTTCAGCCCAATTCTACTTTTTCTACAAAATCATCATATAAAATGTAATCAAATGGAAAAGTCTCTTTTTAAAACTTCTTTTATTAGTTTTAATCTTTTAACTTTATGCATCAAGCAAAAATTTAATTATCTGCAACATTCTCTGACTGGAAGAAATTAGTTTAACGTTTAAACCTATTTTCTGCACATTCCAGCTCATAAAATAAAATATTTTTTGTGTTTACACTCAGTCTTTCAAATAGATGCAAGTAAAACACAGCAGAAAATAAATAAAGTCAAAGACTAGCGGTCCTGTTGCTCTATTTTCACCTGTAAAGCAGGAGTGGGGTAGGCGGAGGGTTACCCTGGTGCAGGTGTGCAGCGGTCAGTGGAAGAATCCTCGAGTTTCTCTGTGAGTTTCCCATTACGTCGTAGCTACTCGGTGCTTGTTTGGAAGTTTAGGGTTTTTCGCTGTAAAAAGAAGTTTTCTTCCCACGCACAACGGACACTAATGTTTTTGTCACTTTTTATGGAATCAAACTCAAAGTAAGGTCAGTACTTCCACGCTTTAAACGCTGCACGCTCATACTCTCTCTGCACTCGATATATGATCCATTGTTGATCTGCACACAGCTGTTGTCACGAACGTCGCACTCGCTTGCGTCACTGTCATGAGACATTCTCGCAAAAAATCACGGTTTTAGTAACGCAGTAACTACGTTCCTACGGGAAAGTAACGGTAATCTAATTACTGTTTTTGCAATAGTAATCCCTTACTTTACTCGTTACTTGAAAAAAGTAATCAGATTACAGTAACGCGTTACTGCCCATCTCTGGTCAGGATTGTTATTCCTCTCATGTCATAATTCTGTAACTCTGACCTTTCTGTAATAATAAATAAATGATAACATCACTGTGTTCTCTCATTGGTCAGAGTGATGTGGGAGGTCAGCGGACCCTGCAGCGACGCTGGACCACGTTCGCAAAAGCTCAGCTGCTTTGCCAAGCTGACCATGAGCTGCCCTATAATGTGCTCCAGGACATAGACACCCTCCTGCCTGCAGAGGGCGCTCCTGTGGATGACATACTCTTTTATGGCATATTCACCTCTCAGTGGTTAGTGATGATGTCTCCTGAAAAAAATCACCATGTTTCCATTAATACAAACTTGCTGTAGAGATTGAGAAGCACAGTTTTCAGATCTCTGACCTACTGTGTAGGTGAAGCATGTGTAGATTTGATCTGTGGGGCATTTAGAAAACTGCAGTGATGCCATCTGACCGGGGAAGCATTCAAATCTGAGGGATGTGCTCTTCTGTACCAGTCAAGGAAGGCTCTCGTGATGCTCACGAGTCCTCCAGGCAGGCTTTCTGTGGCCTTCAGGGGCGAATTGAGGGTTGATATAACCAGGGCTGCACATAAGTGGTCCGCAGGTGTCAAACTAAAAGACGCGCACCAGATAAGAAGTTGCAACGCGCGTAAGATTTTGTGGAGGAGGACAGACATTTGTTTAGAACTCTTAAAGATGTCGAAGAAGCTCCTTTAAGCAATTACTTTGGTGTTCCTCCACCTCCAAAGAATAGCAGAAGGAGTCTGAACCACAAAAGAAGCGCGTATTCTCGGAAAAGTGGTTGCAAGAGGTGAGCTGGCTTCAAACAAATGATGAGTGCAGAGATGTGGTGCAGAATGTGCCGTGAAAATCCCACTCTAGCGAACAAAAACAGCCTTTTATATGGACGCAAACGCGCGCTGCAACTTCTTATCTGGTGCGCATCTTTTATTTTGACAGCGCACGCACACATGCGGACCACTTATGTGCAGCCCTGGATATAGAATACAACAGAGAAGAAATACTATTTAAAGGACGCACATTTAAGAATGAAACAAGTTGCTTGCCCTAGTTTCATGTTTCTGATTCCTCCTGACTGTATTCTTAATGTTTGTTTTTGATTAACCAGGTCTGTCAACTCGGGGCGATCAGCAGTGTGCTCCTTCCGCCTCGCTGACATCAAATCTGCCTTTTCTGGTAACTACAAAGTCCTAAACCGGGACACATTACAGTGGAGTGCACGGGTTCAAGAGAAGGTCGCAAATCCAGGCGAGGTAAATGGTCACTTATGAAAACGTATTTAGAGTAAAGTCTCCATGAATCAGCGGGTGTACATGTAGGGATGGGTATTGATAAGATTTTCACGATTCCGATTCCATTTTCGATTCTGTTTAACGATTCGATTCTTTATCGATTCTTTTTAAAAAAGGAGAACACTAAGGTCTATTAGCTCAGAACTTTGTTTTATATCTTCTCTTTGAGCAAGATAGAAATTTAGGAGTAACATGGCCTTACAAACCCAACAGTGAGATCTTAAGAGATCCACAGCCTACGGCTCTTCTATGGGGTGTCACAGGGTCCCCAGGAAAAAAAAATTGTAAATGTAAAATAATAAAATAAATATTCTTCTGTAGCAATTACACAAGAATATCCAGTAATGTCCCTGTCTACAATTAAACACATTCACTTACCAAAAATCATCTGCTGTGGCAAATGGGTGCAAACCTTTGACCACAATTAGTCACTGCTCGGTGACATTCGTCTATCCTGGCCTGAAAGGAGATGCTACGGTAGACTGCAGCGAGAACTGCCAGCATCTGAGCCAGACTCTGTCTGTCTCATCATGGTCATCTAAACGCACAGTAATGGCAGGTTTTGTAATGAGGCAGATCGCGCTAACATAATCTGCACTGTTGTTGATTATTTACCTGCCGCATTAACGGGAGAGGACGTGCAAACGTTACCGCTGCTGCTGGGTTGAGATTCACGAGTCCGGAGCGGAATTAAAAACACGACATTCATTTAAGGTCATCGTGTGTTTTGTGAGCAAATGCTTTTGTATATTTGTAGTGTTTCCTCCCTTAAATGAAAAATCTACTTTGCAAGTATTGCAAGTTGCCCTGTTGTCATCCGTTCTCGTAAAGTAAAACCAAACTTTTGAGCGTTTGAGCCGCTTAGGCGCCGTGTTTCTGCCAGGTAAATGACGCTCCGCAACGTGGTGACGTCATTCGGGGCGACTGGAATCGATAAGGGAATCGTTTGCAAAAATGGCAACAAATTCCAAGGAATTGAAACACTGGGAACCGGTTCTCAACAAGAACCGGTTTTCGATACCCATCCCTATGTACATGCACATGCAAAAACTCCATGTTCACAGCTGTGAGGAAGTTTAGTTCTCAGATGTAAAAGTTTCACGATTATTTGTCGTCGTCTTCCACGTCATTACTGCCGTCTGGTCCTTCCTGCTTTCTCACTACTTTACTTCCTACTTCTGCTCTTGGTACCAAGTTCACACTTTTACAGTTAGCTTAGCATTCTTTATGCAGACGTGGATAAAATTATTAGCGTTATGAAATTTCACGTTTTGTCAAAATTTTGACAAAACAGAGCAAAGGATTTCCAACATAGATTTCTAAGGTCGGCAAGGTCTGTCATCTCGGTTGTGGGCAAAAGACCTTCAACTGACAAATAAAGGCTATCTCATCTCATCTCATCTCATCATCTCTCATCATCTCATCATCTCTCATCATCTCATATCATATCTCGTCATCTCATATCATATCTCGTCATCTCATCTTATCATCTCATCATCTCATATCATCTCATCTCATATCATCTCTCATCATCTCATCTCATATCATCTCTCATTATCTCATATCATCTCTCATTATCTCATATCATCTCTCATCATCTCATATCATCTCTCATCATCTCATATCATATCTCGTCATCTCATCATCTCATCTCATCATCTCATATCATATCTCATATCATCTCTCATCATCTCATCTCATATCATCTCATCTCATCAAGACCCATATTTTAACATATTTCCTTTTCCATACTTTCATATTTCAACACACCCACTAATGTGTTCAGAATATTGTAGACCTATTAACATCAACACTGTAGTCTTTATTATAAATGTTTTCTTAAAAATTCTTTAAATGCTGTATTTCACATTTCAAAGCGCTGTTCAGATTTGAAACATGTAACTATAGGCAACATAACACTTTGCAGCTACTAATGAACAATCCCACAGGCTGACGTGTAGCCTGATAGTAAATACGTTCGAGCGTTGAGTTTTTGAGCAGGGAGCAGTTTTGCTGATGGCGCGCTCTCTGCTGCTGATAATGTGCGATTAAAAAAAGTGCCGCACAAATGGAAATGAATACAAAATAATTAGTTTGTGTCCACTTTTGTGTCAGTGTGGCCTGCACAACGCCTCAGACAATGCCCTGCGCTTTGTCAAAGAGAACTTCCTGGCAGATGACAGTGTGCGACCAGTTGGAAGGAACCTGACCATGGTGTCTGCTGAAAACACCTACAGCCACCTGACTGTCCAGAGGGTCCAGGCAGCCAACGGCAAACACTACACTGTCCTGTTTCTGCTTACAGGTAGGACTGCAGGCAGAGCAGCAAAACACAGAAAGGCTGAACTCTTCCACGACTACCAGGCCTCACAGTACAGGTTTATATCCTCTCAGCACTTCTTCTTGAATAGTTTTCTGTTATTAATGATTTCTTTTCTGTTTCAGAGTCTGGTTACTTGCATAAAGCAGTGCTGCTACTCAGAGGGGCCCATATCATTGAGGAGATTCAGGTCTTTGAGCAGCCTCAGCCTGTCAAGAGCCTGAAGCTCTCCATACCCAAGGTGCACACTGCTGCTGACCTTTGGTGGTTCAGTTCCATTTAGGTTTTTAGACTAGAGGCCAGATTCACTATTGGAGGCAATGGAGACAAAGACGTGGCAATGACCATAGAGAGTTTCTGTGTGCTGCTTTGAGTGTTAATTATTTATGTATTATTATTTAGCTCCAAGCTACTGTTACTGTACTGTTACTGCTAAATAAAACAAAGGAACTCGTAGGAAACACATCTCAAAGTCATGCTGGACATTCATACTGATATGGACCGAAGGACACGTCAGGAACAAAAGGATGTCACGTTGTTGGATGCAAATGAATTCAAAGACACTGAGAAATCAGAATGAAACTAATGATATGGCAGACTGGTCCATTTTGCCCAGATACCATTGCAGCAACTCAAAGTAGTGCTCAGGCCTTTGTATGTTCCCCGTGTGCCTTCTATGCTTGCCTGACAGCATCAGGGGAATCTCCCAGTGAGACAGCAGGTAGTGTCGTGGGGAATCACCTCTCTGAGCTCAGGGACAGTCGGAGGTGCAAACTGGCAGCATCGAATGGGACATGATGTCCCAGAGGTTTACCGTGCACTCGGTTCAGTTATCTGTTATTTTTTATGAACATGCTGGAGTCCTTAACTGATCAATTTGCAAGTCTGGGTGAAAAGTAGACTTGATCTGTGTTGTTCCAGATGTTCTGCAGGTAAACAGTTTGAACTCAGTTTTGCAAACTAGACAAAGTTTCTCCATCACGGTGAAGCAGAATGATGTCATTGCGACAGAGCGCTATACAGAAATGTCTGAACGCTTATTCTGTCCCACTGCAGGGAGTGATTTATATCGGCACATCGGAGGGCGTCGTGAAGGTCCCGACAGCTAACTGTTCTTTTTACTGGACCTGTGCTCAGTGTGTTCTGGCCCGAGATCCCTTCTGTGGTTGGGATCCTGCCAGCAGGGTCTGTGTGATGGTCTCTACAACAAACACTAACCTGTGAGTAACACTACACTTTTATTATGATTAATACGTTCAGCACACACGATCTGCTCACATGTTTTATTATGAAACACAAGGTTGCACAATGAAACTACATCAGCTGAGGAAGGAGTCGTTAATACCAAACTGTGCAAAGCTAGTCAACTTTTATTCTTGACCTTGTAGATTTTGAGCAGGTAGCACAGCTTTGTTTAAATAAATCATTTACAGGTGCGACCACACATCTGGATACTCCAGGTGGGATTATACAACATCCATTCAGGAATTTCCTCCCTCTCGGTCAATGTTAAATGGACTCGTTCTTATCTACTTGGCACCTTTCTATTCTACCTGACCACTCAAAGTGCTCCATACTACTTGCCTCACTTTTTCCTCTGTGAAAGTGTGTTGTGACATTCACACACATTATACAGGGTGGGCCATTTATATGGATACACCGTAATAACATGGGAATGGTTGGTGATATTAAAGTCCTGTTTGTGGCACATTAGTATATGTGAGGGGGAAAACTCCTCAAGATGGGTGGTGACCATGGTGGCCATTTAGAAGTCGGCCATCTTGGATACAACTTTTGTTTTTTCAATAGGAAGAGGCCCATGTGACACATCAAACTTATTGGTAATGTCACAAGAAAAACAATGGTGTGCTTGGTTTCAACGTAACTTTATTCTTTCATGAGTTATTTACAAGTTTCTGACCACTTATAAATGTGTCAATGTGCTGCCCATTGTGTTGGATTGTCAATGCAACCCTCTTCTCCCACTCTTCACACACTGATAGCAACACCGCAGGAGAAATGCCAGCACAGGCATCCAGTATCCGTAGTTTCAGGTGCTGCACATCTCATATCTTCACACCATAGACAATTGCCTTCAGATGACCCCAAAGATAAAAGTCTAAAGGCTCTTGCTGAATGAAGCTAGGACAGCCACTGATGTTTCTTCATTAGTGACAGTTTTCTTGCGTCCACATTTTGGCAAATCCAACACTGAACCAGTTTCACGAAACTTAGCAAGCAGTTTGCTAACTGTAGCATGGGAGATGGGTGGTCTCGTAGGGTGTCTTGCATTGAAATCTGCTGCAATGACCCGGTTACTGCGTTCACCAGATATCAACACAATTTCGATCGCTCCTCACGTGTTAACCTCTTCGACATGTCAATGGCTGTGAACAAAGAGAAACTTGTAAATAACTCATGAAAGAATAAAGTTACATTGAAACCAAGCACACCATTGTTTTTCTTGTGACATTACCAATAAGTTTGATGTGTCACATGACCCTCTTCCTATTGAAAAAAAAAAGTTGTATCCAAGATGGCCGACTTCTAAATGGCCACCATGGTCACCACCCATCTTGAGGAGTTTGCCCCCTCACATATACTAATGTGCCACAAACAGGACTTTAATATCACCAACCATTCCCATGTTATTACGGTGTATCCATATAAATGGCCCCTCCCTGTACTTGGGTTTGTACCTTGCCCAAGGATATTTGGCAGATTGAAGCAGCCAGGGATCAAACCACCAACCTTCCAATTAATAGATGACTGCTTTGTGAATTTCATGTTTTACTTCTGGTTTGAGGATTGGTCATCAGTGGGGAATCTGTGAAACTTAGTGCCCACCTTCTCTGTTAATGGTTTCCCTCCTCAGAGGCCAGGACATAGAAAGAGGAAACGCTGAAGAGGCATGCAGCAGTGTTTCATTAAATCACAAGAGCAGATTTGGTCCAAACAAACTGCCTGCGGGTGAGTATAACATCTTTTTAATATCTATTTTAGTCTGAAGATTAAACGGAGGAGAAAAGTCTAAAAGGAATGAAATAAATCATGAAAAGTCCCACATCTGAGGTTTTGTGTGGGCTGTGAGTCAAACATATAAAACATGAATTTGCTTTATTTAACTTTCACTTTTCTAATTTAGACATGATTGTGTGAAGTTCAGATTTTTGCAATAGATTCTTGTTTAGAAGCACGGTCATTGTTTCTGTGATATCCAAACACCTGTTTCTGATGCAAACTATCATCTGTATGTCAGCCTCGTGTCCTCCAGGCGAGCTGGTGTCTGTGTCTCTGAACGAAGTCGTGCGTCTGCAGTGTCCTGCAGCATCACGGCTGTCTCAGCAGCTCTGGGAGCGTCCCAACAGTCGGCTGTCCTCAGACTTGTATCTGAACCTGGAGGATGGCAGTCTGAGCTTTGTGGCCACACCTGCCACACTGGGCCACTACCTCTGCCTGTCCACTGAAAATGGCTACCAACAGACTATGGCCATCTATCATGTCAAGCAGAAGACCAGCCCTCTGTCTCAAACTCCAACCAGCTACACCCAGCCTTGGACAAATGCGATACCCACAACACAATCTATGGCCAAGCCGGGATCTGGACTCCACATATCTGTAGGAACTTTCCCTGAAAGAACAGAAACGCACCAAGGACAGTCTAAGACAACGCCATCCAACAGGAACACTCAAGTCACCACCAGACAGCTGAGCAAAAACTTGACCTTATGGACAAAAGAGCCTCGACAGAGAGAATCAGAGCTCCGGGATGGGGAAGCGCTGCTGGCCGCCCAAGCTCCGTGCTATTTAAAGGAGCTGGTAATTGTGTCGCTTTTGCTAGTGCTGTCCCTCAGTTTGTTAATCACCATATTTCTGTTTGTCGTCACACAGCGCTGCAACCGCAGAACAGCCCCACAAGCAGCAACCGTAACCATAGACTCTGACAGAAGGACCCCTGTAGAGCAGGAGGCCCGAAGGGCGAATGTGTTTCTGAGCAAAAGGAACGAACAAGGACAGCAAAGTGGCAGCGAGTTGGTTTGTAACGCTGCGCTTTCGGGTTCTAATGGACATTTGCCTAACACCCCCATCTAAACAGAGGCACAGTGTTACAGATGAAAAAAGTCACATGGCACTCAAAGACTCTTTGGCAACAGGAGGAAAAAGGTTTTTAAAACTTTATTTGACGGGCGAGGAAGTAACACAAACCATTTTAAAGTGGTTTTCATGGCATTTGACTTATTATTCTATACATGCAGTTTTAATGTCCTGGTGTACATTGAAATCACAAATAAGGTCCCATATGCAACTGAAAGAGGCTGCTGAGGGTGGCCATCCTAATCTGTAAGATCTGTGATCGTACTAATAAATCAAAGAACTGTGTGGGAACAGCCATTTACTGGCAGCATTTGTGAGTATTGTTGTGGTGGAATAAGAGGCGTGGGGAAATCTCACAAATATAAAGCTTCAACCGTTACACCTAAGTGCCAGACCCTTACTCGAACCCTCAAACAGGCCTTTGAAGGGTTGTGAAAATGTCTTCCACAGTGTCATTGCTGTGATCTCAAATAGCCGGACAACAACACACAACAAGACGGAACAAGACTGTAAAATTACACAATTGTGCCTGTTCTGCATAGCTACATTTGGAACAGGCGCAATTGCTGTATAAGCGTGTGTCTTGTAGCTGCCCAGTCTTTTTCACAGCTTGAACTGGTGTATTGATGGAGATCAAACATTTGTCACACTTGGTACTGGACCCGCTGAGGTCCCAGTTCTGATAACTGACTTGTCTGTAACACTTTCACTGCTGATTGCCTGAAGCTGACACGCTTTCGTGTGGAAACAACTGGAATAAAGTTTGCACACAGACTGATTTAGCAGCTGTTTCTGGCAGCCGTAGTTTTGGTGGTCAGTGATTGTGTTCTCCTAAACTGTAACATTTAGGTATTTGTAAGTAGTGGTGACAAAAACCTGGTTAAAATCTCTCTGAACAGGAGCACGGATCCAATGAAAAGCATAACTGTTGATTAGCTGTGACGTGTTCTGGTTGGTCGTCTTATTTTAGCTGGTTATGTTCTGACTATTCTGTTCTCTCTTGATAGCTTCATTTGGTAAAAGGTGCAGTTCTGTCCAATGCAGCTGCTTCTTTAAATATTTTTATAGATTATTCAAATGCAACACCAGTAGCTGCCACAGTCGGACAGTTGTACAGTTGTATGAACCTTTTAGAACAAAAGATCATTCGTTTCCATTTTGATCAAAATGTGTAAGGATCAGAAAATGTATCCAAAGACGTGTGTGTGTGTGTGTGTGTGTGTGTGTGTGTGTGTGTGCGTGTGTGTGTTCACATAACTTTGTAGCACATGGTCAGGGTGAGTCAGCCAAGTTTCTTGTGACAGAACAAAGTGATGTGCCTTTGCTACATGTTATGTGACGATCCTGTTTGTACTTCTCACCATTTGGACACGTCAATAAAAAATCAACCACAACTGTAATAAAGACTCAACATATTTATATTCACTTCAATAAACATGTTTCTGAAATGTTACAAAATCTATAAAAAACCATCACATTTGTTTTCATGTCTCAATTTTTTAATGACTTGGACATCCATCTGCTCTGCCATCATTCAAGTCCTCAGGACGCTTTTTTACAGCACTCAATGAACTTCTGTTAAAACCTAAGTAAACTACACAATTCACTAATAAAACCACCTTTCGCAGCATTAACTTGAACTTGAAGTCTTTCACGTTGTTGTGGAGGAATTTTGTCCCGCTGCTTTACAGGGTTCCTTCGGTTCATTGATCCATAGTGTCTTTAAGGTCCTGCCACAGCATGTCATTCAGATTGGTTTGCTTGTATATTTACTGTTGTGCTTGGGATCGTTGTCCTGCTGCGTGATCCAATTTAGGCAAAGCTTTAGCTTCTCAGAAAGATGGACTCACATTTGGTTTTAGAACGCTTTAGTACATAGAGAAGGTGCCCAGGTCCTTTCGCAGCCCTCCACCATCACACTTGGTAAGAGAAGTGTATTTACATACACCGACCTGAAGACAGAAAAGCTCATGAAGTTTTGTTACTCGTGGGAGTCCATTGAATCACTCATTGTCTGCCACCTCACCCAGGACCAATTTGTCTCGGGAGACCCTCGTCAACATAGCCTCTGAGATCACGGAAAAAGTGGCGTTTTACTCACATGGAGTATAGTGTGTGTGTGTGTGGGGGGGGGGGGAGTACTGCTGACATCAACTGGGGACATTGTTGGGCAGTGGAAGAAGTATTTTGAGGACCTCTTCATCACTAACACGTCTTCTGTAGAGGAGAAACAGTCTGAGGATGAGGAGAACTTGCTCATCTGTAGGGACGAGGTCACTAAGGCTGTTAATCTTCCTCTTGTGTTCCCCTTGTTGCATAAATCATGGTAATAGTCCTGCCACTAAACAGTGTATACTATATTTCTCTGAGTGTGCTGGGGACCCCATGCTTGGGGTGGACCAATTTGGGGGTTTGAAAGCCACAGAGAAAATGCGTCTCAGCTGTTCTGATACTCCTGACACATAAGGGATCACTACAGGTTTTCTCTTAGGCAGCAGTTGTCCTTCTCTCCTGGATCAGCTGGAGCTTTCAGTCCAGCTGGGATAACCACATTTACTCAGGGCCTTCTTGATGTTCTTCTGCCTCCCTGGCTGCTGTGTCAGTGGGGATGATGTTCGCTCTGTGTTGTAGCGTCCTGATGACGCCCAGTTTGTGCTCCAGTGGATGGCAACCTGATCCGTATGCACTGGTTTACGGTAAACGTCGACTTCATTTCACAGGCTGTCCTCCCTGGTGAACTTGATGTGTTTGTCCACTGAGATAATGTGATCAAGGAATTTCGGTACGTCCTGAGATTTGATTAAAATGTCTTAATGAGTGGAAAAGTTATTTTGAATTTAATGGCAGGAATATGCCAGACAGAGCCATGTTTACCAACGTAAACACTTTGGTGTACCTTCAGTTTTACATGTGCTATATAAGTAAAGTTGTAACGTGTGTCATCTTCTCTTCTTCAGCAGCTTATAAACATCTGGAAACTGAGGAGCCCAGTTGCTGGACTTTGTTGTAAAATGTGAGAACTTGTAGAATAAAACTTGAGAATGTGTCATTTTTACACACTTGTGTTTTACATTTACAGTTACAGAAAAAAATATGAAAGTACTGAGGAAGACTCTTTGAAGGAAACTTGGCTCCCTGTGGTTGTCAGTCCAGCATGGTGGACCTCTTGGTCTTCTGGCTTCTGATTGGCTGACCTCCACTTCTCCAGTTCCTTGAACGTCCCCATTGTTCTGACTACTGGACAGTCAGACAGAGTGCTGTCACATGAGTAATGCTTATGTTGGCAAAGAGAAAGTACCACTTATAATCAATTCCAATCATTAACGAGAAGTTAATGGTCTTGTAAAGTTAAAAGACACTGTAGACCCTTTAAAAAAATTGAGTTTTTATGTATAATTTGGACCCTGTTCGAATTAAAGTCTAAAATAAATTCAAACTTGTGCACCCATTTCCTGTTTTTTAATGTCATTAATAATGAATGCTGTACAATCTTTCCACCCTGGAAAAAACACAAGAAACAAAGAAATCACCAGGTAGGTTTATTTGTCAAGTTTTAAATCAGCAAACAAATTTTACTATCAGACAGATAATCCAGGTAAGTACAAAAGGCAGTTTTAAAATTTCATCTATTTCATTTATTAATGGGGAAAGCTGCACGTGCCTTGGTATAAAACAGTGATTGACCCCTGAACTTAATAACTGGTTGAGCCACTGTTGGCAGTCACAGCAACACAGGCACCTGAGAACTGTCCACCCATCAGTGCAATGGGAAGATAAAACACAGTCAGTTGAGTGTGATATTAATGAAGGTGCCAGTGTGTCTACTGCAACTGCTGCTGCTTCACCTACAGCATCATGCAGTACACACCACAAGCACCTAAACAACCCAGAGCTCTATGAGACAGTTTTTGCAGAAGTCTGTGACCCAGCAAGACAGAACTCAAGTGATGAAGAACTGGCAAAAATGACTGCACTTAATTTCCAACCATTTTCAGTTGTGGATTATAAAGTTTTCAGGAAGTTTATTCATGCACTGAATCCTATTTTATATTGTTGTTGATAATAAATTAAAGCAACAAAACAACCTGAAGTGCCGCTTGGGAGCCGAAAGAGCCGGCTCTTTTTAGTGAGTCGAGCCAAAAGAGTATGTTCTCTAAAAAAGAGCCGGAAATCCCATCAATTGTTAGGGATGTTTTTTTGGTCAATCTCAGATGAGCTGTGTGTTCTTGCTTCAGTAATAGTGATGGGATTTCCGGCTCTTTTTAGAGATCCGGCTCTTTCGGCTCCGAACCGAGCCGAAAGAGCCGGTTCGGATAAATAATATTATTGTTAATTTATTATTAACAATAATATAAAATTATGCAGAAAAGGAATTACTAATGTAAAAAAAGTAGTTTTATTTATATATGTTTATATATGGCCCCTAGAGACAAAGCACGTACAAACTCTAAAGCATATACAAACTCCAAAACAGAGCTACCTAGATCACTTAAATTACACAATTGAAAGCATGTGTGTATTGTTTGTGTATTTATAGACAAGCACTCATATTTATTCAAATAATTTAAAAAAAAATCATTTACCTGTTACTACCACACACCAAATCCGGTTGTTGATACTTCCTGGCTTGTGTAGCCACTAGGTAACAAAAGCTCAACACTGCGCCCTAGAAACCTGGAGCACTTCTGTTGTGTTTTTACGTGATTCTGAGTTTTTACGTGTTTTGGAGTTTGTACGTGCTTTGTCTCTAAGGGCCACCATAAATATACTTTATTTATTGACTCCACATAAAATGTAATAAATAAATCATATAATACAAAAAACAACTATTTACATTTTAAACTTTTAACTATTTAAATTTCAGCTTTTTCCTTTTAAACAAATTTAACGTGAAACAACACAAAACACTGCAAACCACAACACAATTAAATATAAATTAAAATATTAAAACAAAAAGAAGATGCACATTCTCTGTCATATGGGCCTGCATGATTTCTGAATCCTTTATCATCTGCAACTGAAAATAGTGGATGATTACTGTACCTTTCTAATGGACGTTGTTGTCCCTCACTCTCTTTCTCTCGGCTCTGTTCCTGTGCTACTGCCAGTGTAACTAAGGCCCCCCCCCCCCCCCCCCCCCCCCCCCCCCCCCCCCCCCCCCCCCCCCCCCCCCCCCCCCCCCCCCCCCCCCCCCCCCCCCCCCCCCCCCCACCCCCCCCCCCCCCACCCCCCCCCCCCCCCCCCCCCCCCCCCCCCCCCCCCCCCCCCCCCCCCCCCCCCCCCCCCCCCCCCCCCCCCCCCCCCCCCCCCCCCCCCCCCCCCCCCCCCCTCTGCCCAGCGCAAAGTACAGGAGCATGCGGAGTTTAGCGGAAAAAAGGGCGAGAGAGAGGGTGAGAGAAAGAAAAAAAAACAAACAAACAAAAACCTCACGGCTCCCAATAAGGAGCCGGCTCTAAGAGCCATTTCGTTCGCGAACGACCCATCACAATTCAGTAATAACATCCAAAACAAAATAATAACCGCTCATATCTACTCTTACTTTTATTGCTAGCTTTAATATCTTACATCTGCCACTGACGTTACTCTGGCAAAATCTCGTAGATGGCGACATTAAGTCTTTAACACTTCAGCACAACTTCAAATGTTGTTTTTACGACGAGCGCAGACGTCAAGAACGAAAGACGGTTCTGAAGGTTCGCTGGTGTTCCGATTAAAGGTGCAGTAACCGGGACACGGTGCGTGCATGTGAAACGCATGACACAGCATCAGTCTCCTGCAGGAGCAGAATACGCCCGAATACACCCCGCTGCAGTCTGCAGAGCATCCGCACTCACGGCAGGCTTGGTGCTCTCCTACAGCTGCTCAGTATATTCTGGAAAAACGCGACACAGCTCAGGTAAGATCACTGCAGTCATCGGTGTTTGGTTATGGACACTGCGGGTTTTTTATTTTTCTCATTTTGTTTGTTTGTTCTTCCCTTTTTTTTCTTCATCTTTATAATATATAGATATATGTACATCAGTGTGAGTTAAATACTGTGATGTGTGGGAATGTCCACAAACTCTGGCAGTGTGATGTTATTCTCATGTTGTGGTGCAGCGGTGCAGCGCAGCTCTGCTTTATTTTTAACTGCAGAAAAATCAGCATCAGCGTCTCTGTAGGCGACACACACATTCATACATCCGTGTGCTTTTCGCTGTGCAGTCAATAATTTAAAGGCTCGATCTGGAAAATGAGTCAGCACATGAATCGTTACGATAATCGCAGATTTGCAGTCCAGTAGCTGCATCGCTCCTTCGCTGATCCGTCAGTGTTATTACTGCTAAAAGTCGAGCCTGTGACCTTGACAGAGACATTTTAGTTTTATACAGGGGACAGGTTCACTGATCTTATAGTGGAAACAGCAAAGACTTGATGTACCCTAAATTTACTAATACAGTAATCGGAGAGTTTCAGTTTTGCAGTACTTTGCAGGACCTGATTGTGTTTACAGTCCCTGAGCAGCCAGTAGGTGGATGCACAACACCTCCAACTAGCAGACATGAGGTCAGGATACAAGGCAAACAAAAAGAACATGGAGTCCACAGTGACAGAGGCGAGAACATCTCAGTGCAGCAGCCCGTCCAAGTGCACTGATCCCAACACGGGACAGCAGCTGGATCCCAACACGGGACAGCGTGCACCTGCAGCTGGATCCCAACACGGGGCAGCATGCACCTGCAGCTGGATCCCAACACGGGACAGCAGCTGGATCCCAACACGGGACAGCGTGCACCTGCAGCTGGATCCCAACACGGGACAGCGTGCACCTGCAGCTGGATCCCAACACGGGGCAGCATGCACCTGCAGCTGGATCCCAACATGGGACAGCGTGCACCTGCAGCTGGATCCCAACACGGGACAGCATGCACCTGCAGCTGGATGCCAACACGGGACAGCGTGCACCTGCTGCTGGATCCCAACACGGGACAGCATGCACCTGCAGCTGGATGCCAACACGGGACAGCGTGCACCTGCAGCTGGATCCCAACACGGGACAGCATGCACCTGCAGCTGTAGCAGCAGTTTAAAAAGTAGCACCACGTGCTGAATGGACACAGTCCTGCTGTTTAAATATGATCAATCTTTCTTTTGCGTCTCTTCACTTTGACTCAGCCTTTTCTACCTGCTGTTCTGTATATTGAAAGCTGTTGTTTCCCCGTCAGCAGCAGGATGGCTCATGAAGAAAAGAATTCGCTGCCTCCAGCAGGGACGCTGTCTGAGGGACAGCGACAGTCCCCTCTTTAAGATGGAGCCCAAGACTCTAGGGGTAAAGAAAACCATTCAAAGTCTGTGACGTGTGCATAGGAACAGATGCCTGTTTATACATAACACTTGGGTATTTTCAAAGCAATATTTGGGGACATATTCAGTTCATTTTCCTCATTAAGAAGTTTCAAATGTGTTGCATGATGTGCTGACGGCTTTTCTGGCGACTCTTCTCAGGCCATCCAGATTGTTATCGGGATTTTGATCCTTTGTCTGAGCGCGTCTGTGCTCCAGGTTCACGAAGTCCACTTTACCGGAGATGTGGCGCTCTTCCTCATCGTTGTCATACAGGTCAGTGTGGCGAAAGGCTCCAAGCAGCTACTTTTAGATTTGCTCAGGTCATCTTTTCATGTTATACTCATCAGCTGACTTCACTGTAATGCACCAGGTGACTGTGTCTGGGTCAGTGCTGGTCCCACAGTGGGAGGAGACCGACTCTTTTCTGGGTGAGTCTGTGCCATGCATGAAAATGCATTTCTGCATTCAAAGTCAGCAAAAACAGCTGTTCAGGGTTGCTTGTATGTAACTATATTTGCATTGCATAAATTCTTTTCTTCAGTCGCTGCACCCTGTGCAGTCTGGTCTTGTTTTGTGATAATTTAGTTGTCCTAAAAATGATCTGCTTTTTAAATGTCTACTTGATTTATTATCCTAAAATCTATTTCTAATCGGTGTATTTTGTGCTGATTTAGGATCTCTTGGTTAGTTTTGGGGGAACTTATGATATCAAGCTGAAGAATCTTTAGATATGTAGTACTTTACAAACAAACTGTCACGTTTCGGCTGTGTGCAGGCAGGGAGGAAGGACCCAAAATGCAGGACTCGGAGGCAGATGTAAACTCAAAACACGCAGCTTTGTTGCTGGGCAGAAAAGAAACATAAACTTAACTAAACTAAGCAGACAGGCACACGGTTAACTTGAGGGTGGAAGACGTTAACGACGCGACACAGAGTAGAGGAAGACACAGGCTGTATCCCAATTCAGGGTCTGCAGCCTTAAAGTTCGCAGCCTTAACGATCCTCAAGGGCCGCGTTACTTAAAGACCGCTAAGGCTCGGAAGTGCGAGGCTTGTGAAATGGGACGGTCTAGCCTCCGTCGCGCTGCCCAGGTTGCCTAGCAACCATGATACTAACAGCTGGAAACGTTTCATACAGCTTTGTTTGACAGAAATGAAGGAGAAAATCTTTTGTTCGTTTGTTTGTTTCTACATGAGCTTTGATCATTCTCTGATTAAGCTCAGCTATTGAACGGCGTATATTTTAAAGTAAAGGCTTTAAAACCAAGTTAGTACAAACGTCACTAATGTCACATAACTTTGCCGACATGTGGCCAACAGGAATGTTTTAATGTTCTTCGTTATTAAACATTTGCACATAAGGTTAAAGTTTACTCTTCGGGCGCCCCTCATCCACCGTTTTTTTCGGCAAAATTATCCACACCCACCGCCGCGCTATGCATTCTGGGATATGTTGGGCCACGAAGTCTACACCGCCACGTCCTTAAAATTCAGGGAAATGAAGGACGCATTTGAGGGCCGCATTTCGAGCAGCCTTCGGATTGGGACAGCCTTCGTCGCGTCGCTGTGACGTAATCGGCCTTAAAATGCGGCCTTCAAGGCTGCAGACCCTGAATTGGGACACAGCCAGACACTAAATACAAGAGGTGAATGGAGTGAAGAGGAAACAGCTGGGAGACACGGCTGAGGCTGATTACACTGACGAGACAGGGAGAGCACAAAGCTGAACGCACTGACAGAGGACACAGACCTACAAAATAAAACAGGAAACACACGACAGACAGAGACAGACGCAGACTCACAAGCAGGCATAAAGGCATCATGGACAGACAGAGAACAGAAACCTACCAAAATGGCGAATGATAATGAAATACCTAATCAGAATAACAAAAGCATAAAGAAACACAAACCACTGAGTCTACAGGCTCAGGACACAAACCACTTCTCTTGGGTTTGTTTGTGAACCAGCAGAACAAAAGGCAGTGGTTCTGTTTCTGTGGACGAGGACAAGATGCATCCATAATGAAAATAATCATTTCAACCAGCTCACTAGCAGTGTATACTTCCAGCTTTAATCCAGGTTTTATGTCGGGTGTTTAAGAATTACAATAACACAAGTCTACAACCAGAGAACTGGAGGACTGTCTGACTGTTTCATGTAGATCAGGGGTGTCAAACTCAAATACACAGTGGGCCAAAATTCAAAACTGGAACAAAGTCGCAGGCTAACGTTAATATTTATTGAAATATATTTATTCCTCCAGATATAAGAATGAATCTTTTCTTATGGACTCAAATAAGTTTTGCTGCAAAACTGAATATGGAACAAGCAAAGCTTAATACTAAACAATATATATATTAGCTGTATAATACCAGTAGGCCAGCTCTAATAGTAATTTGGTATGGCTTCGCGGGCCAAATGTAATAGGCTGCGGGCCAAATTTGGCCCGTGAGCCAGAGTTTGACACCTATGCTGTAGATTGAAACCAGGAAAATAATTAAAAAATTCCATCTCATCAGGTTTTCTTGCAAAACTCATGTTTTTAGTTTAATTAACAATTTCCCTTTTTAAACTGATTAAAAAAACATATCCAAAAATGATTTCTTATATTAATTTCATATTTCTAAGAGCGAGAGAAATGCAAATGGAAACTGTGAGGATGGAACCAGAGGATGGAGAGCAAAAGTGTGAAGGTTTCACAGACATAAAGAGTAAATATGTAGCGTTAAATATATCATGAAGGAAAAGTTTTTTCTTTGTTCAATTGTAAGAAAAATTATTCGTAGTTAATTGTAATAAAATATTGATTTTTTTCATCACTGTTGTGCTTTTTTCATGTAAACTCCTCACGTTTTGCCCAAACAGCTGTACATGGTGGAGGGAAATGCAGGTCATTTTTGGATTCAGCTCCCAGAAAAACATCAGATTTGCAAAAATAATATATAAGTGTTTTGCAGACCTCTCTGATCTTTACACTGTCAGAAATAATGTTGACTCTTCTCTGCTGTAACTTTGTGGACGAGAAGAGAACAAAGTGTTCACCTGCTATGTAGGCACGTTTTAACTGCATCTTCAAGACATGAAGGATTGTAAGATGAGTGTTTTCATCTAAGCAGAGGTCGCAAAAAGACAAACGGAGGAGAATAAGCGTCTGGAGCATCTGGATAAAACTCCTCACGTCAAACTGAAATCAGGGCTCATGAAAACGTGCATGAATATGTTATTAATGTTGAGGAGGACACTTTAAAGGTGGAGTGTACTTCCCGTTTGGACATTCAGAAGTGACTCAACTTGACGTAGCAGTAAACGTTAGCCTTACAGGTTGTGCTCTGTTTGTGTATGAATAATACGATTGTTGCTTGCAGGTGAAATGTGTCCTGGTGCTTCATCTCATCAGTGCTGCGTTCGCCACCGCTGCCCTGGGTCTGATGTCCAAGCACCTCCCCTACCGCCAGGACTCGTACCACTGTGAACACTGCCGCAAACTGGAGCTACACGCTGTGGTATTGTCTTTAAATAACAACAGAGAGAAGCTAGCAACACATAAACATCGATTTACTGAGTGTTCACATTTTAAGGCCGAATATTAACTGTCTTTGAGGACGATGTGTGACACTCTCTGGCTCTGCAGCACAGTGTTACACTTTGGTTAGCAGCAGCATCTGCAGGACGTCTCACATAATATCATTAAGATGCAGTTTGTCAAATAGAAACACCAGCAAAGGTTTGAGGCTAACATGCTGGGATTTGACCTTTGTGCTGTCTTTGGGATAAATTAGTCTTGCCTGGTGCAAGACTGAAACAATGTTTGCAGGACAAGCTATAAAGATATATATCAAAGAAAGTCCAGCTAGAAAAAGAGATACAGTGAGTACGTTTACAGTCGTCTCAGCAGCCGTCGTCCTGGCACTTCCTCTTTCTGTCATTTTAAGTGTGGAGGTTTTTCATGTGACGCCTTGAGCGTTGATTGAGAACAGCCTGCTGAGCAACTGCTTTTGTTGGGATATCCGGTGGTGGCCAGGAGGTCACTGACCAGTCTGTGGGCCTGGATGACTGGGGCGTCATAGTGCTGTGGGGGGGCTCCCAAAATTTCAAGATACTCCTACTGGTGGTCGAAGAAAACACAACAGTGAGCCTTCTTTTTCCAAGCTAAGACAACCCTGACCTGGACTGAAAAGCTACACAGACATGCACTGTAACGCCAAACGTAATCCAGATGTTCCACAGCTGCAGACAGTTAAACAGCTGTGCATGCAGACTGCTTCTGCAGACCTGTGTAAGACGTCCACTCATGAAATTTCCTCATTGTCAACTATTTATTGTATTATAACAAAGTGGAAGTGATGACAGCGACTTTTTGGAGAGTCAGCTGCTGCAGACCTCCAAACTTCATGTAGTTTCAGATTAGCTCACGAAGAGTGCAGAGAGCTTCATGGAGCAGGTTTCCATGGCCAAGCAGCCGCATCCCACCTTACAACCCAAAGAGCAACGCAGAGCATGCGATGCAAGAGCAGAGACTGCAAGTCAGGCCAGACCTCACAAATGTGCTTCAGTAGAAATGGTCAAAAATTCAAACTTCACTTGAACTAGATTCAGCTGTCAAGTAGGCTACAGTAGATTTAAGCTAGTGACAGAGTGTGATTGGCTGATGGTAATTTGATTAACTTTAATCCTTTTCTTAAGTATTCTTATTCATCTTTAGGCATGAAAAGATGAATAAGAATACTTCAGAAACATCCTGACTGAGGTTGTCATAATTCATGCATGACAGGGTTAAATAACAACAATTACAATAAAACACGTCGCACATCTATAGTCACATTAAACGAGCAGCGGGTGGCAGCGTGTGGAGCGACACATCAGTGTCCAATGTAGTGGTTAATGTGCAAGTACACCATCAACACTGACACAAACACAGGGAAACGGCGTTTGAACAGCTGTAACTGTAGTGACCACGGTGGTGAAAGGGTTCAAACCATACCAGTCGCCAAATTCAACGTGCATTCCTGTAAAAATAATGAAGCAGGAGGTGGGTGCAGGTGGATGTTAATGATCAAATAGTGATTCATGACAGTGACTGATTTTCTCATGATGTTAAGTTTAATATGTCCTATATTAAACTGCAGCAGCAGCTCATCACACACTGCTGTGCATGAAACTTCTGCCCATTTTGTGTTTAAAGTGCTACATGTTCCCTTTCAGTACATGTGTTACAGACCTTAGACAATATTAAAAGCATTTTGTTGCTTGGTGTACCTATGGTGAGGGTAAATGGTAAAATGGTAAATGGCCTGTATTTGTACAGCGCTTTTACTAGTCCCGCCTAGGGACCCCAAAGCGCTTTACACACCCAGTCATCCACCCATTCACACACTGGTGGAGGCAGCTACAGTTGTAGCCACAGCTGCCCTGGGGCAGACTGACAGAAGCGAGGCTGCCATATCGCGCCATCGGCCCCTCTGGCCAACACCAGTAGGCGGCAGGTGAAGTTTCTCGCCCAAGGACACAACGACCGAGACTGTCCAAGCCGGGGCTCAAACTGGCAACCTTCCGATTACAAGGCGAACTCCCAACTCTTGATCCACGGTCGCCTGTGAGCCACGGTCACCCGTATGGTACATAGAAATCTTTCATCATACTATTAGCAACTATTTGGCGACTGCCATCGATCTCTAGCATCCACTCGCCACATTTGATCCTACATCGTCACCATAATTGTCATCCAAAATGGCACATGAGTTAATGTCACGTGGTTAGTGCAAAACCTCAATAAATGCATGTGAAATAAGGCCAGCTGCCAACAGAAATCTATGTTTAGGGGTTAAAGTGCTCCAGAATGATCCAGAGTGTTGTTCTGGGACCTTCACTGGATGACCAATTAGGCACGTTTACATATATCACTGTCAGAGGACTTAGTATTTGGTGACAGCTCAGTAATAATAACATAAAGACATTCGCTCGCTTCCACCATCAACACATCCTGTCACGTGTTCACAGTAAGTGAACTGCTTCTTATACAGCAAAGCGTACAACGCAACAATCACTGTTTCTATGCTTTGTATCTTTGCTATCTACCATTCATACTCTGATGATGCGTCGGAGAGCAACGTGGGGCTAACATCTTGCCCAAGATTGGCATCCAGACTAGGAGGAGCCAGGACTGAACCACCGACCTTGACCTGCGCTGCCTCCTGAGCTACAGCCACCACTTTATATCTGCTCACAGCCACAGCACAGATATAAAGTCGTGATCTGCACTTTGTAGTGTTAGATTAATCTATCAGCAGCAGGCGTAAACAATGCTGTTTGTTTTTAAGTGGGGGGTCATCATCAACACACAGTGGAGTTAGTTTGTTGCAGTATGTCTGCTAACCAAACGTACAGTTGTTTATTTCCTGGGCGTAGAAAGAAAACGTTGTTGATGTTGACAGATGGTGAAAGACGTCAGGAGAGATTAACAGGAAACTGAAGGACCAATCAGAAAGTGACATTTGACATAACCCCAGCAGCACATCATGATGTGCTGCTGGGGTTATGATTTTGCAAAACAAAATGAAATGTGCTAATTTTGTGCTACACAAACTTTGCACCACAAGTTTGCTGCAGGATAAACTGCTCGGTTTGCAGGATTGTGGTGACGTTTACACCAATGTACACGACAGTAGCATCAATTTATATTTAAGGTTGATACTGATTAGATTCACTCACTGAATTTGACCTTTTCTACTAACTTTGTAGTGTCCGGAAAATCAGCCACACAGCTCACGAAATATCTGCTTAGTGACTATCAGGTGATCGCAGCCTCTACATCTGATCTTCCCTTTAAGCCCCGCCCTGTTTCTATGCTGTGGGTCTTAAAGCTGATACTGCACCTCTTTGTTAAGTATCAACAGCGGCTCTTTGATGCTAGACAGGATGTTGGGGTGCTGGTGGTATCAAAAACACAATCCAACAGGGAAATGAGGTTAATGTTAAGTTGTTGATTAACAAGAACTGGACTCACGTCTTGTAAACAACATTTCTCTCTTTCTGAGAATCAGACAGTACAGAAACATCACACATTTACATGTTGCAGAGTCAGCTGCACCACGATGTTGCTGAGGTAAAATATATCGTCTGTGAATGTGCTTCCAATGTTTTGAATGTGTTGTAGAAAACAGGAAGTGCAACTTTTTTACACGGTAGATTTTTGACCACGTAAAACTGTCACACGGCCTCGTACATGGATGATGCATGTGATGCACAGAGCTGTCAGCAGGGTATAAATGTAGTTTTCCTTTAATAGAATCACATAAATTCATAGTTGATCCTGCACATTTTTAAAAAGGAGACTATGTTTCTTTGTCTTCACTGTCCACTGCAGCAACATTGTTTCAGGAAATGCACCGGGCTGATCGAGCAAAAGTGTAAAGTAAGTGACAGACTGTTGTTATAACGAATATTTTAGAAGTCGTGCATGTAGAAGATAGACGTATGTTTGGGTCAGACAAAAGATGTGTTGTTTTTGTGAGAACGATCACTGTCACTGAAACAAACATGGTTTTCTGATCATATATGTTCTCGTCTCTCTCATGTTTCTCCAGCTATTGATTGATGGTATTCTGGGAACACTGGTTATATTCCTGGTGCTTGAGCTGCTCATCTGCATCACTGCCATGCTGTTTGGACTCAGCGTGCTAGCTGCTGGTGGCAGCCAGGTAAGCCTTGATACCTGAAAGCAGGAGTGGGGACCTCCAGCATCACAGCTGGTTTAAACGGCTAAATGACTCCTCAACATGTCCTGAAGTTCTCCAGAGGCCTGCTAATGAGCTCACCATTTGATTCAGGTGTTTTGACCCAGGGTGAGATCTAAACCTGCAGGACACCGGCCCCCGAGGCCTGGAGGTCCCCGCCCCTGCATTAAAACCTAACTGAACAAGAATGCACTAAAAACTTACAGAGCTGATAAATATGCATTCATGTTAGAGCATTTACCTTTAGTTCGAAAACTTAAACCTTAAATCTGTGAATAAATTTAGCATCATGTCATTGTTGTGGTTTGACTCTGATGAAATGAAGACTCGTGCATGCCGCAGCATCACAACTAGGGATGAGTACTGGTATCCTGATATAAACGGTAGTAACCAGACCGAAAAGCAGCGCACATTTCGGTGCTTTTTCTTCCTGAGCTGTGATACACTTTAGATTCTAGCCAATCATTTTATGTTTCTGAGGATAGTAGGCGGGTCCAGGTACGTACGTTCTTTTAGAGCAAAGCTACAGATTAAAAATGCCCAAGGTGAAGCGGTCAAAGTCTGGCTGTACTTCACAGCAAAAGATGCAAACTCAGCAGCTGCAACAAGTGCTTTAAGCTGATACTGTGATACTGTCAAAGGAAGTAACACCTCAAATCTGATGAAACACCTGGCGACGCATAGCGTTTTTTTAAAAGCCGAGAAATCCGCCGTATTTGATAGCTTGCTGCGAGACCTCACACCGAGCACATCTACTGCGGGTGTGGTGCCTGTTATCGACCCGGAGTTAGCAACATCCCCCAAAAACCCGAAGAGGAGAGTCCTGGCCCCTAGCCCTGCCAGTGTAGCAGAAATGATGAGGATGATGATGCAGCAGCAGCCGTTCTTCTCTGCGTGAGTAGCTTCATGTTGTTCGTGTGTAATTTACGTTGAGTAGGCTAACCACGTTATTACATTAATGCATGTAAGGTGAACTAGCAAACACCATCATAGCTACATGCGGCTGTCTTCTTGTTTGATGGCAGATACTCCCTTCACCCTGGACAAAAAGGCTAAAATGACCAAAGAAAAAGTGGAAAACAGTTAAACATGAGAGGTTTTTGGACAAAGTTTGTGTTTTTTCCATTGTTTAAGCTGCTTCCAGCCAAGAGTGATACCATATATGCCCCATAGCTGCAGAAAAGGCTAACATTGTTATCTTTTTACAAAAAAACAGCTGAACATGAGAGGTTTTTGGACAAAGTTTGTGTTCTCCATTCTTTAAGCACCGGTTTGAGCACCGTTTAAGCACCGGCACCGTTTCAAAAGTACCGGTTTGGCACCGGTATCGGATAAAACCTAAACGATACCCATCCCTAGTCACAACAGAGATGTGTGCGTGTGCTGCAGCAGGTGAAACCACAGAGAAATCTTTGTGGTAACATCTGGTTGACTTTAGTAACAGGATGAAACATCAGCTGTTTAAAGTTGGCCTGTTCAAAGAGCAGCATGTCATATCTATGTGTCGCACAGACTCCCAGTGAGGGACCCGTCTATCCACAAACTCGCCCCCCACCTGTCCCAGCTGTGGAGACAGCTCAGGCCGTTCAGTCTGCTCGAGCTGCTGCTGAGCCAACTCAGGTAACACAACACCTGCGTGTAACACAAGGTGGCACCTGTAATGTGTGCACAGGTTAAAGGTGCTGCATGAACATGTGCATATATAAACTTATATATGCACATGCATGAAACACACTTTGAGTGCTCAGAGTAGAAAAGTGTGATTTGTTTGCAGCCTGCTGTCGGTGCCTTTACTGATCTGGTATAAGAATCCGATTTATGATCGTCACACCAGATTTGATTCACCTCGTGCCCTTTGACCTTCTTATTTATTACCTACAGTATGCTGATATACACACTGACACCGGACTGCTCTCTTCGTGTCAGCAGGTGGCCGTAGTTGTGACAGAACCTGACTCAGAGCAGGTAGAGGACATCTCCACCCCACCCACTGAGCCCCAGGTGGAGCCAATAGAAACCGCAGAACCCTGAGCTCAGCGCACACAGTGGCGTCGTGTCAGTCACAAGAGGCGGCCGAGTGTCAGCAGGGAAGCCGTTTCCTGTTTGTTATGTTGGAAAATAAATGTGAATGTGTAACAAGTTTCTGGCATGTTGTGATCACAGCATCGGTGTTAGTGCTGCTGTCCCTGAACAGTTTTATTACGAATGTTGACATGGTAGCACTTTATAATAACGTCACACTATTGAGCCTTATGAAGGTATAAACATGTGATTCATTCATCATTTACACATCACTGCTCCGTATACGCCATTTATACTTCTGTCAATATAAAAAATTTAATGAGTTAGTAAATTAATAAAGTTGTGAAATATTAAGGACAGAATTGGTCAATATTATAAAAGCAGCTTTAGCCCCCTGCTGTCGCCCCAGCACTCTCATCCTGCTAACTCAGGGTTTCTCTCATCAGCTGCTGGCGTGTAAGCCTCTGACTTGAAATGTTCTCCAATGAGAACTCAAAGAGAGAAATATCTCCAAAAATATAACGTTCTCATCATTGTTTCTTGTTTTTGGCAAATTAGGGAATAAGATGAGGTTTTCATAAAAGCAGTTGAACTCGTTAAATCCACAGAACAGATACGTGTATCTCCACAGTTAGCTTAGCAGATCAAATCTACCTGACGCTGCTTTCATGTGTGGCTTCTTAGTCCTCTTCTCACTCTTTGTTCAAAACACTATAATATAGAATTAACTGTAAACGAATGTATGAAAGTTTTGATCTCACTGAAAATAAAATGACTGCTGCACAGATAAATCGCTCTCACCAGTCACTAAAGACTAGCTTGAAATGTTGAGTTGTTGGGTTGTTCTGTCGAGTCTGCAGGTTGGTTATTAATGCAATATTAACCACAGCCTTGTCTTTTTTTTCTATGTAATTTTGAGATCATTGTAAATCTTCCGTAGCATGCACACATAAGGCCACGATTCTGCTAAATAAAGTCAAGCTTTGTTTTATCTTTGTGTGATTGTGTGGAATTAAATTCATGTTTGTTTGTTTATCTCTACTTTCAAGATTAGGCTTCAAACTTTCCTTTTTGCTAAAGCATATAGTTAGGGCTGGACCAGGTGACCCTGAATCCTCCCTTAGTTATGCTGCAATAGATGTAGGCTGCCGGGGATTCCCATGATGCATTGAGTTTTTCCTTTCCAGTCACCTTTCTCACTCACTATGTATTAACAGACCTCTCTGTATTGAATCATATCTGTTATTAACCTCTGTCTCTCTTCCACTGCATGTCTTTTATCCTGTCTTCCTTCTCTCACCCCAACCAATCACAGCAGATGGCCGCCCCTCCCTGAGCCTGGTTCTGCTGGAGGTTTCTTCCTGTTAAAAGGGAGTTTTTCCTTCCCACTGTCGCCAAAGTGCTGCTCATAGGGGGTCATATGATTGTTGGGTTTTTCTCTGTATCTATGAAGCGCCTTGAGGCGACTTTTGTTGTGATTTGGCGCTATATAAATAAAATTGAATTGAATTGAAAGTTTGTGTGGAGAGCTGAATGTTGCTTATGGTAAAAAAACAAGCTTGACAGTGAATAAAGTTCAAATGAGCTCATGTAGTTTATGAGACTAGTGTCCATCATACTCTTGTGACATAATGTAACAATAATATGGCCAACATTAAATTTATTGCATTAATATGTGGAATATCATTAAGAAATTAATTAAAAAGTGACATTTAACTCAGCGCTTCAGTAATAATTCAGTAATAATTTTATTACACAGAATAATCTGTGAACGGGGCCACATTAGTGCAGCGTAAGCTTCTTTGTTACTTTATCCACACAAATATGGAAAAAAAGTTTGCTATGCCAAATATTATTTTATCTCCTCCACCACTACCTGCATTCAAACGTTGTACAGGTCTGTGGTTTCGGTGCTGAAATAGCCGTGAATTTTATTTGAAACGTCTGCAGCTCCATCCTGGCCCCTCACTCACACCTTCCTGGCTCCGCCACTCGTCATGCTTAGAAAACATTAGCATGAATTCTGTCTTACCTTTGCTGTCTCGCTTCCAAAACTTAAATCCAGCGCATTAACTGAATAACTCCATTTCCCACAATGCCTCAGAGCAGAGACGTGTCACTTGAGCAGCATCAGGTAATATCCATTCATGGTTTTCTGGTGTTTATTTATGGAACGCCAGGACTGCCATAATGAATTAATTAAATACACCATTAAATAATTAATTAAAATGTGAAATAATTAATTACATAAATATTTATGACACATGTATTTAATTAATTCATTATGGCAGTCCTGGCGTTCCATATTTATTGTCTACTGCAGCATATTTTCAAAGGGGTGAGATGCTATAAAATACAAAACACATTTAGGCATTTTTCTGTGTTGAGTTATTTTGACACGATAGCATCAACTGTAATATTTGCACCTCTGATGAAGTCTCACAGGCGTTAGCTTCATTTTGATTAGATTGCTGTTTGTTTGTAATTCATACTCCATCTCACCTTTAATAACTTTACATATGAAAGTAATATTTGATATGTCACTTTAGAAATCTGCAAGCAATTTCTGCATAAATTACAGAAAGACATAAATTATTAATAAAAAATCATATGACTAAGTCACAACAGATTTTCAAAGGCTAAAAGGATGAATATTTGAACATCTTCAGTTCCATGACAACTGCACAGCTCACTGAGGAACATCAAACGGTAAATGGACTGGTTATTATTTAGCACTTTCAACTCTGAGCTATCAAAGTGCTTTTAATTTGCCTCATTCACACCAACTCATACGTGTACATTTTTCTATATGGATACATAAGTGCTGTTTATATAACGTTCACACACATTCATACTCCAGTGGATGTGTCAGAGAACGTGGGGTTAGTATTTTGATTTCTTCAATGAAAAGCGGTCCCAAGTAATGTGGGTCCAGTTTCTTTGACGTGCATTTGAGAGGACTGTCCTTGGAGGACCCAGACTTTCTTGCCTTCCACATACTGTTGGGCTGGGGACCTCATCCAGTCAATGAACTGGTGGTTTTATTCTGCTGTGCGCTGGAGGAGAGCATAAGATTCCCCAGCAGTGGTGTAGGTGATGGTGCACTTGTTGGGTTGCAAATTTTGAAGCCAACATGAAAACCTTATCCAGCCAATGATGTGCAGATCCTGCTTTTTAGATCCTTTTAAAATGAAAAAGATCCTCCAGAAAAGATTAGAATTCTGGAAACAGTTTATTAAACAGAGTCATATGAACAGCAAAACAGTACATGACATTACACAGAACAGCAAGACAACAGATCACAAAGCAAGCAAAGCGAACCTGTAAGCATATCGGAAGCTCCTTCATAAGGAGTCAAACTTCTCTTAAACACCAATCAGTTTTTTGTGAGTCCTTTTTGACAGTTTTAGTGCCAAAGTGAGGTCATGAAGTTTAAACTTAATTTGGCAGTTATGCTTGGATTTACATAATATTGGGTCTACTCAGGGGTGTCGAACTCCAGGCCTTGAGGGCCGGTGTCCTGCAGGTTTTAGATCTCACCCTGGGTCTACACACCTGAATCAAATGATTAGTTCATTACCAGGCCTCTGGAGAACTTCAAGACATGTTGAGGAGGTCATTTAATTCAATTCAATTCAATTCAATTTTATTTATATAGCACCAAATCACAACAAAAGTCGCCTCAAGGCGCTTCATAGATACAGAGAAAAACCCAACAATCATATGACCCCCTATGAGCAGCACTTCGGCGACAGTGGGAAGGAAAAACTCCCTTTTAACAGGAAGAAACCTCCGGCAGAACCAGGCTCAGGGAGGGGCGGGGCCATCTGCTGTGATTGGTTGGGGTGAGAGAAGGAAGACAGGATAAAGACATGCTGTGGAAGAGAGACAGAGATTAATAACAGATATGATTCAATACAGAGAGGTCTGTTAACACATAGTGAGTGAGAAAGGTGACTGGAAAGGAAAAACTCAATGCATCATGGGAATCCCCCGGCAGCCTACATCTATTGCAGCATAACTAAGGGAGGATTCAGGGTCACCTGGTCCAGCCCTAACTATATGCTTTAGCAAAAAGGAAAGTTTGAAACCTAATCTTGAAAGTAGAGATAGTGTCTGTCTCCTGAATCCAAACTGGAAGCTGGTTCCACAGAAGAGGGGCCTGAAAACTGAAGGCTCTGCCTCCCATTCTACTTTTAAATACTCTAGGAACAACAAGTAGGCCTGCAGAGCGAGAGAGAAGTGCTCTAATAGGGTGATATGGTACTACAAGGTCATTAAGATAAGATGGGGCCTGATTATTTAAGACCTTGTATGTGAGGAGCAGGATTTTGAATTCTGGATTTAACAGGAAGCCAAAACAGGAGAAATCTGCTCTCTCTTTCTAGTCCCTGTCAGGACTCTTGCTGCAGCATTTTGGATTAGCTGAAGGCTTTTCAGTGAGTTTTTAGGACATCCTGATAATAATGAATTACAGTCGTCCAGCCTGGAAGTAATAAATGCATGAACTAGTTTTTCAGCGTCACTCTGAGACAGGATATTTCTAACTTTAGAGATGTTGCGCAAATGGAAGAACGCAGTCTTACATATTTGTTTAATATGTGCGTTAAAGGACATGTCCTGGTCAAAAATGACTCCAAGGTTCCTCACAATGTTACTGGAGGCCAAGGTAATGCCATCCAGAGTAAGAATCTGCTTAGATACGACAATTTAGACACTTAAATCAGCTGTGTTGCATCAAGGACACATCTAAAACCTGCAGGACACCGGCCCTCGAGGCCTGGAGTTCGACACCTGTGGTCTCCATTGTTAGAATCCCAGCCGCAGTGTGATTCTAAAGATGTCCTGTGGGGGCAGTATTGAGCTTAGTGTGCCGCCCATTTAACAGAAGAAGCCGACGACTAACAGGCAGCACCGAGGAGCCGGTCCACAGAGGGACGTTCAACAATTCTCTGAGATTTTCCACGTACAATAATCAAAACGTCGTACGCAATGAGGTATCCGAGTGCAGCTCGTTGGCCAATGTGTTTTAAGTCGAGTACTATCAAGTCTTTGAGTCCTTACCTCGTACCTGTGCTACAAGCTAGCTCTGAGTGCCTGATACAGCCAGTTAGTGCCGTGTCATTTAAAGCCAGTGGCGTGTATTGTCTGAAAGCTCGCTGCTTTCCTTTTTCTCTTTCAATGAATTCAAAAGTCCGAGGAGTGTGTAGCAGAGCTCTCTCGGTGTAGGGAAGGCTACAGTAGTGCACATATGTTAGCATCGGTGGCTAATAGCTACCCTGCTGGGACGCTCAATGAAACAAATGTGCTTTGGCTCAGTGAAGCAGCGCTGATGTGCTGCATTAGTCTCTCTACGTTACGTCGTTACATCACAACATCGTTACATGTTGCACGCGCTAACGTCAGCTGTGTTGTGTTTGTGTCCAGAGGAGACCGCGGCAGAGGCCGAGGCGGCCGCTTCGGGGCCCGCGGGGGACTGGTCCAGGGGTGAGTCCTCTGCAGCACCAGCACCATCAACACACACACGCTGCACTGTGCTGCTGTCCCTCTGCTTATTGCACTACACAGAAACAGACCAATGTGTCAGAATGTAAATGTAAATTTTCCTGTTCCTGTTCTCAACAGAACAACCATGAAATGTTGAATGTTCTGCTTTAACTCTGCCAACTTGAATGAAAACCGCTAACACTGCTGTGTAGCCACTGACATACAGACCCTGGAGCTGCTGTTGAACCAAACGTTAACTAAACGTTATTTTTGTTTAGGTACCGGCCATTTGTCCCACACATTCCATTCGATTTTTATGTGGTAAGTATGTGTGGTGGTGGGAATCAGACACGTCAGTCAGTGTATAATAATAGTATAGGGTGGTTCTAAAGGCAAGTACTCAAGCAGACTGTTGTTTGTCACAAGTGTGAGATGGCCTTCCCCAGAGTGAAGCCTGCACCTGATGAGACGGCGTTCAGTGAGTGTCTGCTGAAAAGGAACCAGGACCTGAGCCCCACCCCTGCAGAGCAGGTCAGTCTGAGCCCGCACTCGCCCAGTAGCCGTGCAACTGACCTGCTGTTCAAGTTCACTTACACAAACTTTGTTCGTTGTCCGTCAGTCTTCCATCCTGTCCCTGGTCACAAAGATCAACAACGTGATCGACAACCTGATCGTTGCACCTGGAAACTTTGAAGTGGTGAGTCGATCATGAGCGAATGAGTCGTAACACAGTAACAGTGCTCTGTGCACTATACAGCTTCATTTCCATTGGACAGATTTCATATTTATATTATAAGCTAATTAATAATAATGGCTTTCGTGTCAGTAATCTTGTACGTGTCGACTTGCAGCAAATTGAAGAGGTGCGTCAGGTGGGTTCCTACAAGAAGGGCACCATGACGACCGGACATAATGTTGCTGACCTGGTTGTGATCCTCAAGATTCTCCCTACATGTGAGTCATTGAATTACTGTCCAAAGAGAAGCTGCTGCTCAGGCACACATCAGCCTGGGAGCTCGGAAAGAAAAGCATCTGGACTTGTTTAGGTTTCTTGAAGACGTTTCATCTTTGAAGCTTCTTCAGTTCTAAGAGAAATTGGTGGAAAGTCCCAGATCCCCCAGTAGGGTTTCAAATCTGGGACTCTCCACCAATTTCTCTCAGAACTAGGGATGGGTATCATTTAGGTTTTATCCGATACCGGTGCCAAACCGGTACTTTTGAAACGGTGCCGGTGCTTAAACGGTGCCCAAACCGGTGCTTAAAGAATGGAGAACACAAAATTGGTCCAAAAACCTCTCATGTTCAGCTGTTTTTTTGTAAAAAGATAACAATGTTAGCCTTTTCTGCAGCTATGGGGCATATATGGTATCACTCTTGGCTGGAAGCAGCTTAAACAATGGAAAAAACACAAACTTTGTCCAAAAACCTCTCATGTTTAACTGTTTTCCACTTTTTCTTTGGTCATTTTAGCCTTTTTGTCCAGGGTGAAGGGAGTATCTGCCATCAAACAAGAAGACAGCTGCATGTAGCTATGATGATGTTTGCTAGTTCACCTTACATGCATTAATGTAATAACGTGGTTAGCCTACTCAACGTAAATTACACACGAACAACATTAAGCTACTCACGCAGAGAAGAACGGCTGCTGCTGCATCATCATCCTCATCATTTCTGCTACACTGGCAGGGCTAGGGGCCAGGACTCTCCTCTTCGGGTTTTTGGGGGATGTTGCTAACTCCAGGTCCGATAACAGGCACCACACCCACAGTAGATGTGCTCGGTGTGAGGTCTCGCAGCAAGCTATCAAATACGGCGCATTTCTCGGCTTTTAAAAAAACGCTATGCGTCGCCAGGTGTTTCATCAGATTTGAGGTGTTACCTCCTTTGACAGCATCACAGTATCAGCTTAAAGCACTTGTTGCAGCTGCTGAGTTTGCATCTTTTGCTGTGAAGTACAGCCAGACTTTGACCGCTTCACCTTGGACATTTTTAATCTGTAGCTCTGCTCTAAAAGAACGTACGTACCTGGACCCGCCTACTATCCTCGGAAACATAAAATGATTGGCTAGAATCTAAAGTGTATCACAGCTCAGGAAAATAAAGCACCGAAATGTGCGCTGCTTTTCGGTCTGGTTACTACCGTTTATGTCAGAACCACACCGGTACCCATCCCTACTCTGAACTGAAGAAGCTTGAGAACCTAAAGTCCAGACGCTTTTCTTTCCAAGCTCCTTAAACATCGACGAGCTGGATGACTGAGAACCTTCACAGACTTCACTTCTAAGCCTTTTTAAGTCTGTACTTTGTGCTGCTTCTTGTCACTTGGATAATTTGGCAACTTGTTTGCAGTTATTAAAGAATCTATGGTGATAAAGTCTCATCTGTTTATGTTAAATCCATAAAAACAAGTGCATCAGGTTTCAATCTTGGTTTTGGAGCCACATGTAGTTTGGGCTGTAACCAGATGTTTAACCAGATGTTTGAGCAGATGTTTCTGAGCCATCCATCAGTGTGATGGTGCTCATAGAGACAACCTGAAAGGAGGAGCTTCTAAAACCTTTGTATCGATCGCTGTTTCATATAAAACCCTGTTAGCTCTGTTTGCTGTTGTGTGGGTTGTTCTTGTGCCCTTTGTGTCGCGCTCTGAGGGTCGTTGTTCTTTGCAGTGGAGGCCGTGGCCGCCCTCGGTAACAAAGTAGTGGAGACGCTTCGCACACAAGATCCTACTGAAGGTAAACAGACTTTGAATGGCTGCGTTTGTGGGCGAGTCCTACTCTGACCGTGTCCTAAATGTTCAGTTTTCATTCAAATTTTATTTAGTAAATGTTTCTTTTTCAGGATAAAAACATTTGGTTTACAGTCATTTGACTTGTTGGCTTATCAGCTGTAAAACGTGCCTGACACAGTGTTTGACTCCTCCTCTCAGTGCTGTCCATGCTGACCAATGAGACCGGCTTCGAGATCAGTTCAGCTGACGCTACAGTGAAGATCCTCATCACCACTGTCCCTCCTAACCTGCGCAAACTGGACCCCGAGCTGCACTGTGAGACTTTTTCCTGGTCTGGAGACACAAACGCAGCGCGTGCAGCTCTGTGGTTGTTTAAAAAATGAATCTTTTGTTTCTTGTCTCCTCAGTGGACATCAAGGTGCTGCAGAGCGCCCTCGCTGCCATCCGTCACGCTCGCTGGTTTGAGGAGAACGCCTCTCAGTCAACGTGAGGAAAAGTCGTGTTTTACCTGGTCTGCTTTCACAGTAACAACACAAATAAGCTCACTGGAGCTTGCTTTGTGTCACATGTCTAATGTTTAGAGTCAAAGTATTGATCCGCCTGCTGAAAGACTTGAGGCTGCGCTTCCCTGGATTCGAACCCCTGACGCCCTGGATCCTCGACCTGCTGGTAAGTTCATAAATGATGTCCTCAGTGAGTAAATAATCCACGTCCTTATTTACTGGAAGGACATTAAACGTTGGTTTGTTTCATAAAGCAGTGTGTCTCCCTCTGTAGGGCCACTCTGCAGTGATGAACAACCCCTCCAGGCAGCCTCTGTCTCTGAACGTGGCCTACAGGTCAGTCGTCACTCTGCTCAGATTGCACTCTGGTTTGTTGTCGCTGTGGAAGAAATGTTTGTGTTGTTGTTGTTGTTGAAGGCGCTGCCTGCAGATGCTGGCGGCTGGTCTCTTTCTGCCTGGCTCTGTGGGCATCACTGACCCCTGTGAAAGTGGAAACTTCAGAGTGCACACAGTCATGACGCTGGAACAGCAGGTAGATCTGCTCAGTGCTTTTTGTTCCTGCAGGTCAGCGTTTCTTATTTGTGCCCAGCTTAACTCTGTCTGTGGAACTGGAAACATGTTTATGTCGCACTTAACACAAGAAGATTCAGCTCTGAAGCTCTGAGCGAGGATGTAACTGCAGGTGTGTTTGTGCAGGACATGGTGTGTTTCACCGCTCAGACTCTGGTGAGGGTGCTGTCTCATGGAGGCTACAGGAAGATCCTCGGTCTGGAGGGAGATGCCAGCTGTAAGATGACATCATTATTCTCTGTACATTAACATTAGTCTGTAGTTTATGGGCTAAATGAACAAACACCTGATTTCTCGGGTTAAATTGCAGAGCTGTCTCTAGAGCAGCGGTCTCCAACCACGGACCGGTTTATGCCCGACAATATTTTCACAGACCGTCCTTTAAGGTGTCGCGGATAAATACAACAAAATAAAACTAGTACCGGTACCGAAAAAAAGAAGATTTATTCATAACACACGTGAAAAGACCCAGGAAAACCGAGTAAACGATAACAAAATAACGCTGAAAACCCTGAAAACCATACATTTCACCCCTGAGCCTCAACTCTCGCGGCCCGGTACCAAACGACTCGCGGCCCGGTCCGAGGCCCGGGGATTGGGGACCACTGGTCTAGGACACACTGCAAATGCACACATTGTGTGTCAGGACATGAAGGAGTCACCTGTCCACTAAAAACACCTTCATCTAACATCTGTGAACATCTGTGTAAATGGACCATGTTCATATTTGATTAACGTTCTGAATAACGTCAGTGTCCATATTTATAACTGCATGTTTATGTAATATTATGGACAAATGTACTCATAATGAACGTCACTGTAATTTTGGGCTTTTAAAGACCCTAACCCTTTTTCCAGGCTGGACTGTTGCTGCACAGCATCTTTAGTTACACAACTTTGAATTTATTTGGGATTTTCCGTTTGGATTATTCAGGAAAGCCCATAAAGGCTCAGAATTACACGCACAGGCTCACAGATGTACTCATGCCTCCACTAATATCTGGTTAAACGTCCCTCAGCAGCTGCAACATGGTAGCATCACTCTGTCTGCAGAGTTGGTGTAACTGGCAGGGCTGATGTAAACGTGGTGGTTCTGGTGATGTAGACAAAACATCATGAAGGTTTATCACAGTTCATCAGAAAAAGACTGCGTGTAATTGTCAGCTTGCCTCTTTTTAATCAGTCTGATAGCTGACTCTGTGGTAACATTTATGGCAGGTTTTAGTGACTGAACTTTATACAAACTAGAATATCTTATTGGCTTAAACAGATATTGACAAAGTTGAACTTTAAGCTTTAACTTTAAACTGTAATGTTCTCAAAATCGGAGCCTCGGTGGTTTCTGGATTATTTCCTGTCAGGTACAGTTTGACAAAGCGGTGACACTGAGGCTGAATAAGCTCATCTTATTGATGTTGGACTTTGCAGTTGCTCATAAATGGCTCTTGTCTGGAAGAAGAACAACAATATCCACGTCCGTGATAAATGTATGTAATCTAACCAGAACTGTGCATCTTTCCTGCAAAGCCACTGTTGAGCTTTGCAGGTCCTGCGATGAAACGCGTGTTTGCTGCAGAGCCTGACAGCCTGTAACACGATGAAACAGTGAGCGGTGGGCCTGGTAGTTAATCTAATTTAAAACGAGCGCAGGTTTATTTTAATAAGTGTGCATTTCAGCATGAAAGGTGAAGGAGCCAGGCAAAGAAGTCTTCTGGGACAATCCCAGTTTAGAATGAGCATTTTTACCCTCGTGACTGGGTCCAGTCACTGCACACACACTGACACGGGACTCAAAGAGTGTAGTTTGTTTTTCTTACACATCTACACTGTAAAAGGCCGATCAGGTACTGGGAAGGCTGGGCGCTGTGGACAACAATGTGATGACTGGAGGACGAGGCAGTCTAGGACTTTAAAATATCCACCGTAGGAACATCCACTAAAACTCTTGGTATGTTTGAATTTCAGTGACCTCAACCGTAAGGTCAGGGTCAGAGGTCAAGTTTTCAGAAAATCACTCAGGATCTACTCGGGCTGAACCGCAGCATCTCATGCTGAGCTGTGATTGGTCAATTGTAAAATAGGGCTGTGCGATATGACCAAAATCTCATATCCCGATATAAAACATAGATCGTCCGATAACGATATAAATCACAACAATGTAACATTTTCTGTGAAGTCTGTGAATCAGCTCGACTTGCGTGAAGTGTTTCCAGCTGGGCGTCGTGTATCTGGAGTCGAGTGTTTTAACGATGCATGAAACGATACATTTTTAGACATAAGTTGTAACGGCGCCGTTTTCTTTGAGTATTTATTACACGGCGTGCTGCGGAGAAAAGCCTGTTCTAACGTTTGAGTCTAAGGTTTATTTTTTAGCACCTGGCGTCTTTTTTACTTCTCATCCGTAAATAATCTGCTCTTTCACGTGATTCAGTTTATTTTGAAAAGTCTCAACAGGATCTTGAGCTTTATTGTGAAAGGTTTATGTGGAACATAGACAAGCAGACACGCGATGCTGTTACCGTCGACAACGCTAACGACAACACATAAAAACAGGCGCTTGTCCATCAGTAGTGTGGTTATATTAAATATAAGAGAAAGAGAGAACTTTAAGAAATTAATAATAACTACAGTCACCATCAAAATGATGAAAAAATATTGCTGTAAACAGTTTATTTTTTAAACAAACGATATCGTAAAATGAAACGATAGACGTTTTTATATCGTCATCCGATATATATGGTTATATCGAACAGCCCTGCTGTAAAATAACATAATATTGTGTTTCTGCAGACCTAGCAACAGAGATGTCGACATGGGACGGCGTGATCGTGACTCCCTCAGAGAAAGCCTACGAGAAACCTCCAGAGAGGAAGGAGGAGGAAGATGAAGCTCTGGAGGAAGGAGGGGACGGCGAGGATGAGAGCATGGAGACACAGGAGTAACGAAGGTTCGAGCATCACCAACATCCACAGCATTGCAGGATGAATGCTCAGTTGCATTTATCATAAAGAGCTGGTTCTTCCTCATCATATGGCTAAAATGTTCATCGCTGTGTTCGTTCTGACAAACACGACCTCGCTCTGTTCTCTTCCACAGTGAACGTGGCGAATTTATCGTCCCTTCAGCCTGACCGCTCTGAAAGACCAGCAGGAGTTCGACAGTCACTGGTCCCCTCGTGTCCCTGATTTCTTTTTCTTTTTATAAATGGTGATGTTGGTTTTGTTTGTACTTCCTTTTTGTAACAGTTGACATAAACTTATTTCTAGTTTTACTGAGTCTTCTGTGTCCTTTTCAAAGATGAAGGTGAACTGGGAAGAATTAACACGCAGGTCACATGTCTCACTCATTACAATTAAACTTGTAGGAAATAAAATCTATGCAACAGACACACACACTCTCTCACTCTGTGGGTAAAATAAGTACTGAACACATCACCAAAGTTTCTAAAGGTGCTGTGACATAAAATTCACACCAGATGTCAGGAACAACCATCCAATCAAACCATCGACGTCCATAAATTGTGTAATAATGAGAAACAGGGAAAACATATTGAACATGGTCACTGAAATGTATTTAATACATATATAAAAGCCTCTGTTGGTGATGACTGTTGGGTCTTTCGGGTCAGCTGATAAAGCATAAAAAAGCATAAAAAAGCAGCTGATAAAGCATGGCCCATGGCTGGGCCATGCTTTATTTTCCTTCTGTGAAACCAGCTGAGCGGTTTGAGACGTTGGCTTCATCTTCATCATCCTGATAGATGGCAGCAATTTTTATTTTGTCTCTGTAAATTTTCCATTCATCCTTCAGTTCTATCAGGCAGCTGAACAGCTGAACACATCATGATGCTCCACCTCCAGGCTTCATTGCTCGTACAGTGTTTTTGGGGTGATATGCAGCGCCTTTCAAACAAGAGTTCGGTTTTGGTCTCATCAGACTATCCTCCCAGTATTTCACGTGTGTCTAAATGTTGTTCAGCAAACTTTAAGCAGTGAGCATTACTTGTTTTCTTTAAAACCATTTTTTCTGCTGACTTCAGGTCTTCCTGTAGCTCTCCTCAGGGTCTCAGCTCCTCGACGACCTTTCTGATAATTCATCTCACTCTTCTGAAAGCTCGCGGCACACTTTGCAGATTATAACAGTGCTCACAAGAAGTAGTTTTGAAATTCTTCTGTAACCAATGCCATCGAAATGTTTTGCAACAAGGTTGCGACGGTCGTTGCGAGCTCAGTCGTTTCACCATCAGGTGTTTCTTGTGTGACACGTTGATAATGAGACATTTTTTATAGGCCGTCAGTTGGGACTGAACCAGCCTTTCTTTCTCATTTCTGCCTTTTTGCACCTTTCTTCATGTTCACTACTTTTTACCCCGTTTCATTTCTGGACATCTGTAGTTAATTTTGCATGTGTTGTTACTGGTGACGTCGTGTCAACAGCACCTATAAATATATTTACTTATAAAACTCAGGTGTTCAACACACATGTGACACAACTTCCATCAGCATGAGACGTCTAATTCTTGATGTTAGTCTGACTTTGCACAAACACTGTTAATAGTTCATGTGGAATCTTAACCCTGGTTACAGATGCAATGATCCAGTTGTTACATGTTGTTACACGTTACTGTAGTGAATCAGACAAATCAAATTCCTGTGGATTTATTTCTCCAGTAGTTAAGTCACTTAGTAGTTCAAAAAAAGAATATCTAAAATACAAACTTGCTGGGAGCAGGCGGTAAAATCACACGTTGAAAGGTGGTTTCCTTTAAAAACTTTAAACACAGAGGGGAGAAATCACACGTTCTAGAGTGATACTCTGTTACAGACACGGTCATAGACAGCTGATGTGATGGTTATGTGCAGAACGGCAGCAACTAACATGGTTTAGCTTCACATGAGGGAAGCGAGGCTTTTAAAGCAGCAATGTGATCTAAGGCCAAACAACCGTGTTCATGCAGGTCTGAAATGATATGTGAAACTGGTTTAGCATTTTAGGAACTCCTCAGCTTTTCTGTAGCAAGAGATTTGAAGGAACTCATCACACAACATGGTGGCAGTACAACGCCTCCTGCAGTCACTGCTTTGTGTAGAATCAGGGAAAAGAAATTTTGTTAACCCCATTAGATTTTTCTCAATCCTTACTCGTCCTCAAATGAATATCTCCTCCAATTCATGGTTTGAGCTTGAGCCAGGGGTGAACCATGGTGAGGATGGACAGGACGGACGAGGCCAGGCCACAAGCCCCGACAAAGCCTGGACCTGTAGGGTAAATCCCCAACCGGTCCAGTGGGATGAAGATATCACAGCTGTTCTTCACCAGGTCCAACAGCAGCGGCGGGTTGCTGTACAGCACAGTCCCCACCAGATGAAGCTGGCTGTAGAGCCAGCCAACATTCACGGCTTGTGTGGCAGGTGAGGAGGAGGGAAGGTGGTCGGGTGGCAGAGGAATGCTGGGGGAGGATGGCTGTTTGCTGGTTCTGGAACGTGCTTCGCGCTCCGTGAGGAGATGGAGCTCGTAGGCATCTCGGGTCAGGTTCAGGATCAAAGCAAAGAGGTAGTACCTGCAGGTTTAACCACAGTTTGTTTCACTACAAGATAAACGTGATTCCTTTGTGACCCTGATGTGAAGATGACTGCAACCAGTCGCTTCAAATCAGGCTTTGAGTGCATGTCATACAAACTCAAACCACTGCTGGAAGTGACACAGATCAGTTAAATACCATGACTTGATTTCCCACACAAAGGCATCGCACCAGCTCTGGTTTAAAGCTCTGCATGTCCTCTGAAACAGCTTCACTACCACTAGCGGTAAACAGACTTTACATTTCTACAGAACCTTTTTATTATGAGTGCTTAAAGTACTTTCAAATTAAAAGCCTCAGTGACACTTTCACAGAGGAATGTCTGGTGTATTCTTACACACTCGAGTGCCATGTTAGACATGTGGACTGAAGGAGCTGCAAACCGAAACCTGAGTCTAACAACAAGTTACTTAGCCTTCATACTCGATTAACTGGATTAAGCCCACTGCTTCTCATTAACAGGTTCATCCTGCGTTACTTTGTATCGGTTGTCTGCTTACATGACAGGTTGTCAGGTCACTATGTTGCGGCTGTAGGGTTGTGCAGTCGCTCTGTCCAATGGCTTGACTTACTCTGTAACCTTGGTGAGGCTGCCATAACTGCACACTTCACCACACGCAAGTTCTGATTAGTATCTCTAGAAAAAGGTTTTCCAGAAAGCTGAACAGGCGACAGCTGTAAGGGACCAGAGGCTCACTGGGGAGGCAGCTCAGTTCAGCTGTATTAATAGTGTAAAGTAGGGCTGCCACGATTAGTCGACTATCAAAATCGTCGACGACTGATTTAATAGTCGACGCGTCGTTTGAAGCTTTGTAAGATCACAAAAGACGCAGGAATAAGTAGTAGGATTTAAGAGTGTAATAACGGACTGAAACAGAAGATGGCAGCACTGCATGTACAAGGATGCCAGCTGCCGTTAAACCCCGAAGAAGAAACTGTCCCAGAATTCAAAGCTCTACCCAGCTCAGTTTCCAACAATGGCGGCAGCTAGTTAGTTTTAATATTACTCTTATTATTCTTTCTGGGTCACAAAATAAACATTTAACATGTTTTCAGGTGAGAATGTAGCTGTGTAAACCTCAAATATCTGCTCAGTTTATCAAGACACCACATATTTTCAAAAGCGCTCCAACGTTTGCGGAGACGTCTGTTAGCCACTAGCTCGATAGCTAGCCGGGGGCTAGGCTAACTAGAGCCGTGAGAACACCGGACTCCCGGCAAATCCTTTTCACACCCACCGCTGTCTTTTGCTACTCAGGTTAAACATGATATATAAGTCACTTAGATAACTTAAAAATGTTATTGTTTGGCTTTTTTTTAGTATTTTATTTGTTCCTGAGTAAATCGGTTTGGCTGAGATTAAAGTTTTTACACAGCTGAATAAACATCAAGCAGACAGCTGATTATCAGAAGTGTGAGATGCTCCAGAATTTACTCCGGTGTCCTGTTATATTTTAGATAGCAAGGAGTTTATTAAACTTCACCGAAACAATCTGCAGATTTCATTAAAATTTAACAAACTATCATCTTGTCTTTATTGTTAGTTAGCACAGACCTTAAACACTTAAAGCTGTAAGCTAATGATAGTTATATAAGAGCAGATGCTGCTGGTGCAATAAGCTGTACTTTTACGATTAGTCGACTAATCGCAAAAATAATCGGTGACTAGTCGACTATCAAAATAATCTTTTGTGGCAGCTCTAGTGTAAAGACCCTATAATAATACAACATAATGTTGCTAATGAATGACATGGAGGATTTTTAGGCCTTCAATGTGATCAATTAGAATTCAGTAGATGTACATATAGTTTGATCTGTGGAGCAACATGAGACTGTTTAAACAGGGGGCAATCGTGGGCTCAAGAGTTGGGAGTTCGCCTTGTAATCGGAAGGTTGCCGGTTCGAGCCCCGGCTCGGACAGTCTCGGTCGTTGTGTCCTTGGGCAAGACACTTCACCTACCGCCTACTGGTGTTGGCCAGAAGGGCCGATGGCGCGATATGGCAGCCTTGCTTCTGTCAGTCTGCCCCAGGGCAGCTGTGGCTACAACTGTAGCTGCCTCCACCAGTGTGTGAGTGAATGGGTGGATGACTGGACGTGTAAAGCGCTTTGGGGTCCCTAGGCGGGACTAGTAAAAGCGCTATACAAATACAGGCCTTGTACCATGTATTTCTTACTTATGTATTCCTCACACACCTGAAAGATCTCTGACTCCACTTGTGCTGGTCGAGTTCGGAGATGAGACCGGTTTTTCCCGCCCACAGCACATTGTCGCAGGCAAAGTACATGGCTCTGTTGAGGTGACTGATGGTCAGGCACAGCCGCAGCACGCTGTCAGAAAGGTGTATGGACCTTTTGGCGGCCTCCAGGGCCTCCACGGAGTTGCCCAGGCGTAGCACTGTGGAAGAACCGACACCAGTCCCACTTAAGCTTTGGTACGTGGAAACGACTCAGACTCGCTCTGGCTGTTTTACTCACACTTTCTTGTCAGACTCATGTGTGCCTCCAGCTGACTGACAGTTCTGCGGATCTCAGCTGCTTCGTCATTTTGCAGAGTGGATCCGAGCAGCGTGCAAGCATACTGTGCAGCCCTGTGAACGCACAACGTACAGTCATTATCAACAGACACACGTCAGTGCGCTTAACAAACTCAACTACTCTGTGCAGCTGCAGCTGGCATCATAAGGCCGCTTGATTTGAAACCAGCGCAGGGAGAGCTGCTCCTACTGAGCAGATAAAAGTTCCGCTTCAAACACGGAACTCAGTCTGCAACATCCAGCCGACGGTTTTATCACATTAGCAGAAATGAACAAGCACGACGAACCCCGCGTCTCAACCAGCAACGTGCCAAACGTCAGTAACGTCACCTGAAAACTCTCTCCTTGGCTTGGCTCTGGGCATTAAAGCGAACCCAAGAGTCCATGTTGGCTCGCGGCTTGTATCCGCTGCTCGGCTAGCTGTCAAACTGCTAACTTAGCTTTAAATGCTTTAGTGCGGCTGTTTGTTTTAATGCCAGAAGGGCTCCTCCGTTTTTAGCTCTGCTTTCTACGTTTAACTGTCCGAGTAGAAAACGAGGGTCAATCCAGCGCTTCTAATTCTTCTTCTTAGTGATGTGTCGGTCGCGAACGAAACGGCTCTTAGAGCCGATTCTTTGATGTGCACGACGCGAACCGACTCCTTATCGCGAGCCCTGCTTTTTTTTCTATTCTTTCTCTCGCCCTTTTTTTCCACTTCCCCGCTGAGCAGAGGGGAGAGGGGCGGTAGTTTCACTCGCAGTGGCACAGGAACAGAGCGGGAGGGAGAGACAGAGAACGAGAGCCAGGGACAACAACGTCACATTAGAAAGGTATAGTAATCATCCACAACTATTTTCAGTTGCGGATGATAAAGGATTCAGAAGGTGTATTCATGCAGGCCTATATGACAGAGAATGTGCATCTTCTTTTTGTTTTCATATTTCAATTTATATTTAATTGTGTTGTGGTTTGCAGTGTTTTGTGTTGTTTCACTTTAAATTTGTTTAAAAGGAAAAAGCTGAAAATTTAAAAGTTGAAATGTGAATAGTTGGTTTTTGTATTATATGATTTATTTATTACATTTTATGTGGAGTGAATAAATAAAAATATATTTACGGTACCCTACAGACAAAGCATGTACAAACTCCGAAGCACGTACAAACTCCAAAACACTAAAAACTCCAAAACATGTACAAAACACAACAGCAGTGCTCCAGGATGCTAGGCGCAGTGTTGAGCTTTTGTTACCTAGTGACTACACAAGCCAGGAAGTACCAACGACCGCATTTGGTGTGTGGTAGTAACAGGTAAATGAACTTTTTTTTTTTTTTTAATCATTTGAATATATATGAGTGCTTGTGTATAAATACTCAAACAATACACATATGCTTTTGATTGTGTAATTTAAGTGATCTAGGTAGCTCTGTTTTGGAAGTTCACTTAATGCTAGAAATGTGTTATGAAGTTTGTACCTGCTTTGGAATTTGTACATGCTTTTTGGAGTGCTTTGTCTCAAGGGGCCACCGCATATATTTATATATAAACATATATAAATAAAACAACTTAAAAAAAATAGTAATTCCCTTTGTGCATAATTTTATATTATTGTTAATAATAAATTAATTAAAGCAACAAAACAACCTGAAGATCCGGTTCTTTTTAGTGAGTCGAGCCGAAAGATCCGGTTCTCTAAAAAGAGTCGGAAATCCCATCACTACTTCTTCTTCGGTTGAGCTGCTGCTTGGCAAAGCAGTTGACCCGCTGGCGCCCCCTGTGGACTGGAGTTTGAAACCGGCGCTGTAGACTCAGTAAACAAATACATACGAGCCTGTTTTCTTCGAAAAATGAGTGAAAAATGAGTAAACTTCATTTGTTTTATCTTCATGGATGTTTCCCACATTCCAGAAACACGTGCTGTTTTTATTATTATTATTATTATTATTATTATTATTATTATTATTATCATCTTCTTTTCTTTCTTTTTTTTACATGTTCTTATCTGTGCTTATCTTAGGGGCTTCCAACAGTGGCGGAGCAGTGGGTTATTATTTGTGTAGATAAAATAACAACGAAGCATATACTATACAAATGTAGCACAATTTAAAGACTATTGTACTGTATTGCTACATATATGCAATAGATAAAAGACAAAGCTTACATAGAACAAATGTGTTTATATGTGAAAAAACAGAAATGTGTTATTATTATTAGATAAATCTAAACTAGTTAATCTCGTAAAAAAAACAGATTACAATAAATAAAGTCCACCAAAGTTTAATGTGCTCTTAAATTTAGATTAGCTTAAAGAAAGGATTATTTTGTAAGAAGAACACATTTTAATTAATTAATGATTTATTATTTTTATTTTTAATAGTTATTAATATATTAAAGACTGAGATTTTTCCTTTACCAAATATTTATATAGTGCATTTTTATAGCTGTGGTTCCTCTACAACAACTGGAGGAAGAACCTGAGACACAACCTGCGGCAAACAGAGGCTCAAAAATGCTGCACAGAACAACAAGAATGACTTTACAGGTGAACTAACCAACAATCATCAGCAACTTTGACCAACATTTCCAAATCGAGTTTCCTGAACAAGCAACACCCAGAAAAAGACAAAGAGATAAAATAGTTTGTTTTTTTTGCTCTAATGAAATATTTTTACAAAAATACTCATTAAAGTCTGTATCTACAACAGATATTCTTTGTAGCAGACCCACAAACCCTTTGTTAATCCTCATGTTGTGTTCATTTCCTGGTTAAACAAGTTTGCGTTCCGGGTCAAAAAGACTCATCATCGTGTTTTGGAGAGAATGAAGCGACTCACCGAACCAGAGCAAGAAGAGCAGAGTCCCATACTGCTCACCCCTGTCCTGTCCAAAGAGGTCGAGGATTTAAGGAAGCATAAACAGGGATTATGTTATCTGGCTCCGACCTCTGTCCACATCAGTTCAATTATATAGCTTCTGATAAATATGTACCCAGTGTGTTTTTCATGTTCATGCTTTGGTATTTAAGAAATATCTTAACGTTATAGATGAAATATAGAAACAAATATTTTAATCAGATTATCTGAATGTAGCCAAGCATCTGAGACACTCTGATCGTGCTGATTGCACATCTGTATCAGTGTTTGTTCTTTGCACAAGGTCGTCTTCCTGTGCCCACACAACAAAGTCACGCCACTGCATGAGCAGTTGTCGTTGCACTGTCCACTAACATGAATTGCTCTTCTTTAGGAGTAAGGGAACCAGATTCTATCTGTGCACGTATTTGCAGTCATTAACATTTTGTACATTGTTACATTTGAATCTGACAAAACCAAATTGGGGATATTCGTTGGGATCAAAACCAACACCTCCAAGAAATGCAGGAAGTCAGGGGGCAGTGGGGTGAGTGACTACAACACCAGGTCAGTAGTTTAGGATAATTAGCCTGCTATACTCAGCTGCTGTTGCAGGCTCCATCTCAGCACCTCCAAAAGGTGACCTAAAGATTGCTTAAACATAAAAGATAAGTTGTTACGGGTTAGGAATTAGCTGCTATGCTGGACAATCCAGTGGGCGGTCGACTCCCTTCACTATCCCCTTCTGGGATGTCCATCCACCCTCTGCTCAGGTCACGCCCTACTGCAGTGGCTCCGTTGTGTGGAAGATGCCAGCACCCAGATTACCTGGTGGTATCTGGCTCTCCAGCCTTTTAACACTAAGGTGGTCCATAGGCCGGGATCACAGATGGGAGGGGTAAGCTAGGCTGGATGGCTCCCTGGTTAGATTTCTGGGGGTGTGTGTGGTTTAAGGCTTGGCTACAGGGGAAGGGTGGGGCGGTGGATTCAGAGGGCTGGTGCTCGTTGTCTAATCATGCCTCCCTTATTTGAGTAGCACGCTGGGATCTGGAAGAAGAGTGGCGCTGGACAGATGACATCGCAGCGGGCTGGACTAGGAAGTCTGAAAGTGCGGATTTGGGTCATCGTGTAAATCAGTGGTCTCCAACCTTTTTTGCGCCATGGACCGGTTTATGCCCGACAATATTTCACGGACCGTCCTTTAAGGTGTCGCGGATAAATACAACAAAATAAAACTAGTACCGGTACCAAAAAAAAGAAGATTTATTCATAACACACGTGAAAAGACCCAGGAAAACCGAGTAAACGATCAAAACGATAACAAAATAACGCTGAAAACCGATAAAAACCCTGAAAACTAAACATTTCACACCCGAGCCTCAACTCTCGCAGCCCGGTACCAAACGACTCACGGACCGGTACCGGTCCGAGGCCCGTGGGTTGGGGACCGCTGGTGTAAATAAAGTGAAATATGCATCACAAGCAGTCAGTCCTCATTGTGGCTTCTTCTTAAGGGAGTGGCAGGTCTTCAGTGATTGCAGGATCGTTGTCCTGCAACATGTACTCTCGCTTAGTCAACAGCTCTAGTTTGTCCTCCTTAAATCCTTCTTACAATCCCACAGAAAGTGGCCTCGTCCTCACTAAAAGGACACATTTTCAGTTATACAGTTAGCTTAACAACTGTACCCTCCAAGTACGTTTCCTGCCAAGAACTAACAAATATACGTGGTCACGAAATCAGAACTATCAGAGATATAGTATCCAACCCCCCAAAATAGCTCAAATAATGTTACATATTGAATCCAGTTTACAGTTGATGGTAAATGGTCAGCACGGTGGTTAGCACTGTTGCTGCACAGCAAGAAGGTCCTGAGTTCAATTCCACCATCAGGCCGGGGTCTTTCTGTGTGGAGTTTGCATGTTCTCCCCGTGTTTGCGTGGGTTCTCTCCGGGTACTCCGGCTTCCTCCCACCGTCCAAAGACATGCAGCTTGTGGGGATAGGTTAATTGGATAATCCAAATTGCCATTAGGTGTGAATGTGCGAGTGAATGTGAGTGCGAATGGTTGTCTGTCCCTGTGTGTTGGCCCTGCGACAGACTGGCGACCTGTCCAGGGTGTACCCCGCCTCTCGCCCTATGACAGCTGGGATAGCGCCCCCCGCGACCCTGAAAAGGATAAGCGGAAGCGAATGGATGGATGGATGGTAAATGGTCTGTATTTATATAGCGCTTTACTCGTCCCCAAGGACCCCAAAGCGCTTACACAACCAGTCATCCACCCATTCACACACTGGTGATGGCAGCTACATTGTAGCCACAGCCACCCTGGGGCGCACTGACAGAGGCGAGGCTACCGGACACTGGCGCCACCGGGTCCTCTGACCACCACCAGTAGGCAACGGGTGAAGTATCTTGCCCAAGGACACAACGACCGAAACTGTTGGAGCCGGGGCTCGAACCGGCAACCTTCCGATTACAAGACGAACTCCCAACTGTTGAGCCACGATCACGGCTGCACGGCTACGGTTACTCTACACGTAGCCGTGTAACCCTTTGTGCATAACCGTAAGTTATACTCCACGACGGGCCTTCTTTAACACAAGGTTCGTCAAAGCTTTAGAACTTTGGAAGAAAACATCGTGGATTATTTGAGGGGCAACGCATACGTTTGCAGTTTCCTACTAATTATTGTTTCCTGCAAAGAACTCTGTAGCTCAGCACTGAGCTGGTTCATTAAATGACTTTTGTCTACATGTGAGCAAAGTCATGTTTCTAATAAACCACAACGATGACTGGTCGCCACGGGTGAAATAAAATCCAGAAAGCCTACAAACATCTTTTTATTTTTAATCGATACCAACTGTAAATCCTGCAGCTCACATGGAAAAGTACAAGTACATGTTTAATAGTGATGAATAAAGAGACAATAGCAATCTACAGGTGCTTTGGTAGACACATCATGAATGTGATTGACTGGTTGTAGAAAGATCCGGATAACATGATAAAAATGCGACGGTTTGCACAACCCTGCGTGAACAGAGGGAAACCGACGTGTATCACATGCTTATATCGTTCTTGCTAAAATGAAGTAGTGCTAAGCATACTCTGAAATATTTTACTCACCAAAGACTAAGGCAATAAATAACACTACTCAGGTACAAAGAGTAATCCGTCAGTCTGTTCTCTCGACACCGTCTTCACATCGCCGAAACCTGAGGGAGCCACAGAATATCGCAAAAAGGATTCGAACAGCTGAAAAACCAACTCACAATGTGCAACATCGATCTTTATAGTGTTTTCTTATATCCAGTGTCGGTGCATCTACTGTTACAACAAAAGGCACACATCACAAATATTCATATGTTAATGGCTGATCACTGTAAAGCAGCTGAACCAGGCAGATTCCACAGTGTCCGAGCATCTCTACACAGACTGGTTGGTACATGTATTCACATTTAGATCAACACACAACATTCCCGTATAATATAGTTCAGTTTTCTCCAGAATTATTTTTGTCAAGTCACAAGAAAGCAGATTTATCTCTACATGGTACAAACGCGCCTTTGAATGCGAGGCTGTGTGTGCAGTGTATTTGAACTCTGTGGGAGATCCAGCCACACTCGTACATGCGGTACGAGTGGGGAGCTGACTTTGCCTTTAAACGACACATCTGTGTGGTTTCAGGACGCTTTGTGTAACACGTGTTTTGGAGGACAGAAAACAAAGGCACAGGGTGTATTTGGGTGTGTGCTGTACTGTTTGGGTGCTCGAGTCATGTTGATGTGAGGGGCAGACACTCCTCTCACCGAGGTGACGTTTCCATATATTTAAGGGGAAAATCCATCACACCTGCATGAAATGCACTCATGAAGATTACAAGAGAAATGATCATGCATCAGTGGAAAGCGTTTACACGAGACAGCCAATGTCCAGATGTGCCCATTATATTATTATTATTATATTTCTTTGATAGTTAACGACAAGCACTGAGTTCAATTATTTCATTTAAATATTCAATCTTCTGATGAGATCGTTACACTTTATGGCTCAGGAGGTCGAGCAGATTGTCTACTGGTCGGTGCTTCAGGTTTATCTACGCGCCAAACGCTACGTTCACTCTGCAGGTCTTGATGCTCAATTCAGATTTTTTGATCAAATCTGATTTTTTTGTCTGCTCGTTCACACTACAAATAAAATGCGACAGCAAACGCGCTCTAGTGTGAACACTCACAGCGGCCGCATGCGCAAAAGAAGACGTCACACACAACGCGCTCTGTTTACGCCCAGAGCAACAGTATGTTTGACTGATGAACCTTAATATAAAGACTTAAGTTATTTTGTTATTTACATAATAATGTAAATAACCTAATAATGATCCTTATTGCTGTTTTAGAGGAGCGCTGCTTCAAAGGATAGTTGCAGATTTCTGTCAGAATCTGCAGATTATACAGTACAAATATATAAATATCTGTTATTAATCTCTGTCTCTCTTCCACAGCATGTCTTTATCCTGTCTTCCTTCTCTCACCCCAACCAATCACAGCAGATGGCCCCGCCCCTCCCTGAGCCTGGTTCTGCCGGAGGTTTCTTCCTGTTAAAAGGGAGTTTTTCCTTCCCACTGTCGCCAAAGTGCTGCTCATAGGGGGTCATATGATTGTTGGGTTTTTCTCTGTATCTATGAAGCGCCTTGAGGTGACTTTTGTTGTGATTTGGCGCTATATCAATAAAATTGAATTGAAATAAAATGTTCACGTTTCTCCAACATTGTCTTCCCAACAGTTTCACTGACATCTACACTGGATGGTCAGGAAGCGTTCGCGATGTCTTCTCCGGCGCTGATAATTGGCGTCTTTCTTGTGTCGGTGACGTAAAAGACGGATTTAATGCGACATGACCATCAAACAGCAGCTTTCTAAAACATCGGATATGTATCGGATTCAGGACCACATACGAAAGTGACCCAGGATTTGAAAATATCGGATTTGTGCCGTTCACACTGTCACACCATGATCGGATAGATGGGTCGCAAAGGGTCAAAAAATTGGATTTGATGCGCTTTCGCCTGCAGTGTGAACGTAGCCAAAGTGTTTAACCCCAAACTGCTCTGACGGATCCACTGGTGTGATAAAGTGCTATAATAATATGTGTAAATGGGCGAATGCAGCCTGTAGTCGTCGATTCGACTACGACCCAGACTGGGCCGAATGATTTCAATCAGCTTCCCAACCAGAACTCGTGCACACAACCAGTCAGAGTTCAAGTAAACTGCTGCGGTCACTCAGAGGACAGAAAGGCACTGGTGTCAAATGTACAGACCGGTGCTGGATGCTGAGTCTGACCATGCAAACACTGTCTGGGTTTCTGTCTCTGCGTGGGAGAAGTTAGTCGCCGTCTTATGATTCACTCTGCCGTGAAACTAAATGTTGCCGTCAGGATCTGATCGGCCGACCTGTTAGTTTTGGTACCGAGTCACAGACTGACTCCAGCTGTGACTCTGCACTGTACTTATGAGGTAATCTGGCTTTCATGAGTTATATCAACCATTTGGTTACATACAGAGTAGCACTGTTTCATTACAAAGTACAACAACACGGCGTTAAAGCTAAATGTTTTGGGCTTTTTTGTCTTTTGGTACAAAAATAATATAGTAATAATATAAACCAACGTAGAGTGAAGAGCAGATGGAACAACACCGGTCTCCTTAATCCATACTTCTACAGCTCTGACGTCAATGAGACATAAAGAAGTGTAATGTGTTCAGCATTTTCCAGAGGTATGCAGTTTCCTGTCTGAGGTGCTTTTGACTCCAGACTGGATTTTTAAACATCTGTTTATATTCCATGAGTGAATGTGCAGAACACTCCTACAAGAAGAAATCCAACTTGCATATCGGAGAATTGAATATCTGAAACAAATCCCTGGATTTCTCTACTGGTGGGTTCGAATGTCGCCTGCCTTGACTTTAGATTCTTAGGACTAAAGCGTTAGGAAAATCCCAAAGACATCAGCATATGTGTGTCTGGACAGACCTTTTGGTTACAGTGTGTGTGTGCGTTTCAAAAAGCATGAGTGATTGCTACAAGCATGATTGGTTGTTGATGGTTTCTGACTGACTTGCTGGAGAAATCCTTTAGAAGAAGAAACAAAGAAGCAACCGTGTGTGTCTGATGTGTGCACATTCAAAGAATCCGGACTGCTGAGGGCTCTCAATTGGCCGGCCCCGGGTCAGTCAGTGGCATAGTGTGCAACACCTCATCCAGAAGCTGCAGGGCACGGTGCAGGTGGACCTCCACCCAGCAGGGAGTGTGTTTGATGCTCTGACGGGGGTAGTCCGGCCCCCAGCCTTTCACGAAGCTGAGCCGCAAGATACAGAGTCGCCTCAGGTCGTCGACACCAATGCCTGCTGCTGCAGAGAGACCTGTCAGTGAACAGGAAGGGGGCGGGGTTAATATCAGAGACCATATTAGGACATTTCCACCTGCTGGTGTTTGGCTGTACTCAGTCACTGTGAATGAATTAGTATATTCTTAGTATATTTAAAAGTTGTTTTTTCCCATCATGAGAGTGTCGTGCGTGTCTCAGCACTTACTAACTGCAGGTGCGATCCCTCCGACGCTGCCTGGACCAGGAATGTTTCCTGAGACGGCGGCCGCCTGTGCAGCAGCTGCAGCTTGAGCCGTGGCGGCCTGCTGCTGCATCTGTCTGTGGCACTGCCGTAGGTCGAACACCTGACCGAGACACAACTGGTGAACACTGTAACAGCAAACCACCTGAGGCATGAAACTCATGAATACTGCTTCACTTTCCTCCCATTGCCCCCAGTCACAGCCAATGCCCGCCCCTCCCTGAGTCTGGCTGGTTACTTCCTGTGAAAAGGGAGTTTTTCTTTCCCACTGTCACCAAGTGCATGCTCAGTGGGTGTCATTGATTGTTGGCATCCTTGTTTTATAGTAGGGTCTTAAAAAAGCGCCTCGAGGCAACTGTTGGTAATAAATATGTGTGATAATAAAATGGAGCTGAGCAGTTTAAGTGTTTGGTGCAGTGTTCCTGTGCCCAGTGTCACCTATAAACCCACTGCTGCTCACAGTGTTCATAGTAACATATGAATGATGCGAGTGAGCTGATTTATACCTTGATGTAGGCTCCAGGGTAGATCTTGTGCACAGCATCACCTGGTGCCCGGCCCGCTTCCCGATCGAGGTAGTAGCTCTGTACAAACACAGCATGGTCGCTCATACAGCGCATCCACACATCCCCCTCACCACGACACTCCAGCTGCACACCTTTGCCTATGTGTAGCCTGGAACACAGAGAAACATTGTGCAGGGAAATAATGCAATGAAAATCAAGTCAAAAACTTTTGTGTTAATTTTGAAAAATGTCTTAGTAGGGCTGGGCGATATGGCCTAAAATGAATATCGCGATATAATTTGAAGCATGTGCTGTAACGATATATATCACGATATATTATTTTCTTCTGTATAACGTATTTTCCGCACTATAAGGCGCACTTACAATTCTTTCATTTTCTCAAAAATCGAGAGTGTGCCTTATGTATGAATCCTGGTTGTGCTTACTGACCTCGACCGACTTTGGCTGCAGAAATCTGTTAAAAAATGTTTTGATGGATTGTCAGAGCATTACGGCTGCCGTAGTGAGGAACTTTGCGGAGTAATCTGGGTCCTAAACTCCGTCCCCTTCAGGTCCCAAAGTCAAACGAACACTAAGAGTTAAAAACGGTCTAAATTCTTTAATCTTTAATAAAATGATCAGCGTTGCTGCTTTACCAGGTGTAACAGTTAAGTTTAACATCCAGGCATCCATGAAAACAGGATTTATTCAATTTAACAGAGTTAGAAGTTAGCAGGAGTTAGCTAGCTCGCTAGCTTCCACCTAAACATGATATAGCATGTTCTGACTGAGAGATTTTTGAAACTAATTCAAACGTACAGCTCTGCTATCACTTCCAACATAAATGAAGACAGAAAACTAAACAGCAGTGGCGTTTGCAGGGATACTGAAGTTCGACTAGCTGGTATATAATGATGTGCTACGTGATTGCTAGCAACACAGCTATGTTAGCATAACATTAGCACAGTGAAGCTGGAGGATGAATGCTAACTTTTTTCCACTCGATAAAAGTTAACGTGAGGGATTCTGGTGGTCAGGGACAAATGCAAACACACGGGCCAAACTTCAGTCAGGAGAAGAACTGAGATTATTCATCCACAATACGAGGTTAGTCATTAATACACTGCAACAACATGGGATTAGAGCAGCTGCGAGAGAATTCAACATTAATGAATCAATGTTACGGAAGTGGAGGAAGCGCAGTTTTTGGCTTTCCCCATATTTCAAAAGTGCTTCATCTCTTTGCCATTACTGTCGGCATAATTTGCAGATGATAATGGTTTTAGCCACTGCAAAACTTTCGACCAAAACAGGCGCAGCTTGATGACATCATCAACATGCGCTATCGTGATAGAGCGGTATAGTCAAAATCTCTATCGTTGGCCAAATTTATATCGTTTCTATCGTATATATATCGCCCACCCCTATGTCTTAGTGTCATTGTTATCACCAAATACTACCACGAGAAAACATTTTTATCTGCTTATTCAACTAGTGTTGGCTGAAGCCGACGCCAGATCAGTACGGGCGGTTAACTAACCATCAGAGGCCAAAAGTGTGGATCTGTGGAAGCAGCACCCCAAAACAGGAAGTCAGGGTCAGCTTCTGTTTAAAAGTCCGAATCTCTGATCCTACAGGTACTGTGCAGAGTTCAGGTGGAGCCAATGGCCGAGGGGACTCGCCCACTCCTACATCCCTGTAGCTTCCCTCATTTAAGAAAACCCGGCATCGTACAGACATCCCTGTAGCTTCCCTCTAAATCGGTGCACTTGGTAACAAACTGGGTTACATTTAGTAGTCTGGAACTCTCAGTCCCAAGGACTGGTAAATGGACTGGTTCTTATAGCACTTTTCTAATCTACCTGTCATTCTCCCATCATGTGG